>NC_079151.1:41159067-41795733 GCF_947563725.1 Argiope bruennichi
TTGCAATCCTGAGCACAAACTAAACTCAGTTCTTTCAAACGAAGCAAACGCAAGAAATTAAAAATTTTCCAAAACCAAAAGTAGTGTATTTAATACTTGATTTAACAAGATATTAAACATAATTCAAAGTCTTTTATTCTACTTAAGGTACTTGACGGTAATATGATCATTTATTTCAAACTGAAATTTTGATAATTATAAAAAAAGAAAAAAAAAAAGGAAAATTTTAAACTTTATTCATTGTTTCTGATAAGAATTATTTTTTTTTCCTTCACTTTTCCCTTCAACGCTTAACATTTCATTGAACGCTATTTTTGTAAGTTAATATGCACATGTAAATAACGCAGCTATTTTCCTATTTTATCGGTAAATCTTTTTTTACTCGGTTTTATTCCAATTAAATGGAAGAAAAGATAATGAATTGCAATTTTATTATTTTTTCAAGAAAACGTATTTATTTCTATTTGAAATAATTCAAATCTAAAAAGAATTTTAAACACAGAATTTTCCAAAATGTTAACAACTTAACAATTAAGTATAATAAAGTTCCAAAACATCACTAGAATACATGCCATAAGACAGAAAATGTATTTAAACTAAAAAGTTCCTGAATTTTAAATGAATAACAGCACGCAGATATTATAGCCACTAATGATTTTATGTTCCTACAGTTAGGTACAGGGTTAGCATGAAATAAGTTACTATTGGTCCAAATAAGATAAAATATTATTCAGATGATGCGCTTTAAAAAAAAAAAAATAGTACAAAAATCATCAATAGATGGCGCTATAACAGAAATGGCATTTATTTGCATACATTTAAAATGCGAAACATAATTTGAGTTACAGAGCATGTCTAATACCATTTTTCTTTGGATAAAAAGAAGACGTGTTATGCAAGATCAATAGTTTCTTGTTTGTTCGTCATGCCTACGTTTCAAGAAAAAGCGCAACTAGTGAAATTTTTCTACCAAAACCTACAGAAACTAAGTTGCAGCTCTAAAGGAATTTCGTCTTATGAAGCAGATACGAAGAGGTCCAATGTCTCCAGGTGTCCTAAGCAAGATGTTGCAGAAATTTGAAAAAAACTGGGCAACTTGACATTTTTCAAGGTAGAGGACGAAAAAAAAAAAAAAATCCCGTCTTCCAGCGTCGAAAATGTTACTACCACACTCGTTGACGCCAGCAGTCAGTCGCCGCATAATAGTGTGAGTTTTCCAGTTGTTTCCCGAATTCTGGATATACCATATTCAACTCTACGAAAGATCATACATCAGATTTTGCATTTTCATCCATACAAAATCAAGTTGTTGCAGGACGGGGACTTAGAATTTCGTAAAACTTTTGTACTTCAGTTCCTTGCATGAATGGTGGTTGAGACAACTTGCCCATGGAACATTCTGCGAAGTAATGAGGCCCACTTTTGCCTCAATGGGCAAGTTAACACCCACAACTGTCGAATTTAGACAGTGGAAAACCCTCACGTTATCTAGGAACAAACCAAGCATAATGAAAAAGTGACAATATGGTGTGGATTTGCAGCTACCTTTATCATTGGAGGGCATTTCTTTGAAGAGATAATTTCAAATGGAATCCAAGACTGTTCCGTCACAGGATAATGGTAATATGATATGCGGAGGTATTTTGAAATCCCAACTCTTATACAGCGTGGATGCCTTCAAGACATCATTTTCATGCAAGATGGTGCATCACCTCATATTGATCGTCGTGTAAAGCGATTGTTAATACAACATTTCACAGCAGCAAGAGTTATCAGCCGTCAATTTGCAATAGCATGTCTTCCTCACTCGACGGACATCACCCCTTGCGACTTTTGGTTTTGGGATTATTTGAAGTATAATATCTACCGTCAAATGCCATCATCTCTACTAGATCTAAAGAAGAACATTTGGCGTCATATTACCAATATTCTGGCGGACTCACTTCGGTCATCTATACAAAATATGGTTCTCTGATTAGAGCATATTGTTGAAAATGAAGGAGGACATATTGTGCAATTTTAATTTTACTTTATTTGACAATTATAAACCGCAATAAATGATTTTTTTGTATTATAACGCCACCTAATGGGGGATTTTTGTACTATTTTTTATTTAATAAATGTAGAGCGCAACATCTCAATAAACTGCAAATTTATTGAGATTTCAAATTTTATCTCATTTGGATCAATAGAACGTATTTTAGAGCCATCTGAAGTGGGTGACTTATTTCTTTTTAAATATGTATATAAAAATTCCTTTAATTTGTATATATATATATATATATATATATATATATATATTGAATTTATAAATACTTTATCAATACGTTATTATTTTTTCCTTTTTATTATTGAAGAAATGTAAGATTTCTGTATTGAAATAAGAGTAGCCGAGGTTATTGAATTCTGCGAAAATACTAGAGAATATTTTTGTTAAGGTTTTATTTAAGGTTTAGACCACAAAAATGCATATTTCAATCAAATCATGATGCTTTATTACTATATTTCATACGCAACATATGTACAAGGTCATTCATTTCTTATTTACTGTTAGAATGGCTCGCGTTGCGCTGATATTGGTAATGATATAATGCAACATGAACTTTTGTTATAGTGATACTTAACTGCGATATTTTGTAGCGAGTTCTCAGAATTAATGACAGGAAATGAAATCCCCTCTTTTTATAGACAACATCAGGAAGATGAGTGAAATCATTTTAAGATACAGAGAAAGAGTTTTGAGAAATGAACAAATATAGATTACATAATGTTAAGACTAAGTTTTATATAGAAAGCACTTCTTGTTAATCTTTTTGATTTTTTTTTAAATCCTTAAAAATTTATTCCTTATTTTAAATTTCATTGATTTTTCTGAAAAAATGTATTTATAACCAGTCTTACTAAAACACTCTCATATTATTATGATTTTATCTCCTTATTTGGAATTGTCAGCATCTATCTTTGCTTTTGCACCATAAAATGATCAAAACAAACGTAAGGAAAAACAGAAACAACTTAAACAAATCAGATTTATAAAAAAAATGAAATAAAATTCCATATATTTTACTATTGTTGATATAAGTAATACATTTGTCATTTTGAATTGATAGAATTTAGTATAAATTTATAGTATACACATCAACGAAGCAGGAAGGCAACTAAAAAACTGTTGAGATCATTAACAGAATTCTTAGATAGAAACATTTTGATGATGGTCTTTGGAAGAAAATACTCTTATGAAATTACTTCGCCAAGGTGAATTGAATATTTGAATTATATATGCATTTTTTTTTTCAGAAGATATAGAAATAAATTTAAATATTCTTATCCCTGCCAGTTAAATTTCCTAGACCATTTTTCTAATTTTCAAAGAATAAAATTTTATTAGACTATTTATCCTTAAAATTTTATAAAATAAATATAAATGCATATCTCAGCGATCGCGTTATGCTACTTTTTCAATTTTACATAAATTCGAAAATTGTGTGGATTTGTGAAATTTTATTCCATAATAACTCTCTCAGTAAAATGCATGTATTGTATAATATTGCATCATATTAAAAATATTCATAAAATTGTATAATATTGTTGAATATTGAGCAATAGAATATGATATCATAGGGTATTGTTCAATATTGTATTATATAAAATCCAACAATAATGTTAAATAATGAATTATATAATATTGAACAATATTATTCAAAATTGAATCATATGATATTCTAGAATATTGTTCAATATTGAATTATATAATATGATATCCTAGAATATTGTTCAATATTGAATTATATAATATCCTACAATAATGTTCATTAATGAATTATATAATATCCACCAATATTGTTCAATATTGAATTATATAATATCCAACAATAGTGTGGAATATTGAACATTTTGATATAATAATCTGCATGTTGTAAAATATTGTGCAACATGCTTTGTACTTGGCTTGCTGAATAAACAAAGCCTAAGAGAAAAAATCTTCACTGCATTCTTTTAAGACATTGCAGTAGTCTTGTATGCTGCTTGAAATACGTCTTGCATGGTTTAATTTTGAGGAATCTCTCTCAGCTAGAAGTAAAAATTCATTAGACGGCACGATTTTAAAGTGTGTCTCTAAAATTTCATTCACTTCTAGTTTCATTTCACTCTTTTCTGTCTGGGTATAAAAAAGTGCCAACACTTCGATGTATGAATAGCGCTTCTTTGTATTCTGTCCAACTCTTAAGAGATGGATCCTACAAAAGCTTCTCAAGAGTAGGGAGTTTTAAAAAGTTTTCATTTGCTGGTTTACTTTGCAGAATATATTTTCATTTGTTGGTTTCGGTAATCACATAATATGTCTCACGTTTAAAAAGAGACATTTATTTCAGACGAAATATAAATAAATTCAAAATAAACATCAACATCCATTTCGTTTGAAAAAACAAAATTGTTTTAAAACTTTATAGAGCGCTATATTAAACTCCACTGATACATTTATAGAAGAAACTTTATTATAGAACTTTAAGCAATCTAACATTAACCTCCGCATTCTTAAGATTATCCGAATTTCAGTTTCTTAATACATTGAAAGAGTCGAATTTCTCCTTCAAAGATTAAAGAAAAAAAAATACCTGCCATCCTCGAAAATTCCAAAGATTTGGTATTTTTAGGGAGTTTATATAGAAAAGTGGAACCCATTCGCTAATGTATTACGCAAATGTATGCAGATATCGATCATCTTTTGAGAGTTCTTAGAAAACTCCGTGGTCCTCAAACTTATTGGATAGTATATCAAACAATCTAAATACGCACCACGAATTTTTAATCGCACTTATCGAAAGGCAAAATAATTTTGTAGTATTATCCAGGTGTCTCGAGATACCCCTGTAGTTTCTTTTAAATGACGTTTCTGGCGTTTTAGTATTGATAGAATTAAAGAAAAGCATCCATGATATGGTCCTAATTCAACTGTAAAGTTATATTCTCTAATTCCAATACATTTAAAATATTAAATTTCTATTTTATCTAATTAATTATTATTTTATGTACAGTATCTAAAAACTTAACTTTGACTTTAGATAGTGAGTAATTTTTTTTCTGGTTTAAAAACGAAAATATTTTTTTGTTAATGAACACAGCCGAAATAACTGTAAAAATCTGATAATAACTGAAAAAGTAGATATATTTTCATTAGAAATGAATGATCCGTTTCAGGTAAACTCATTGTCGTTCCTATTAGTAATGAATGATGCGTTTCAATTAAACATATTATTGTTTCTATTAGTAGTAAATGATATGTTTCAGTTAAGCGTATTATTGTTTCCATTAGTAATAAATGATTGATTCCTTGAATGTTCCATACATACATGTGGCCTACCCACATTTATCACAGAGTGAGCGAAGACTTTATTTTTAAATATTAAATGTGTAAGTTAAAGAGATGGTATGAAATATGATAACAAAAGATATTTAACGAGGGGAAATAATGTTGAATGATGTTATATTCCATCTTAAAAGTATTGGCATTTGGCTGTGTAAAATATAGCAGATTCAGGAAGTCTTGTGCTGTACTTGAAGTTAAAAGGTCTATTATATTCAAAAATGAATGCAAAAGCTATTTTCGGAAGCTTGCTTTCTTCTTTTTGCAAGACACAAGTCAAGCAATTTAGTTTAATAAATTGAAGGCAATAACTTTTTTGTAATACTTTTTATTGAACTTTAAGTGTAATTTCATAATCCTCAAACTTTGCAAAATGTATGGATGATCTTTTATGATTTGGAATCTTTATTTTGTAAAATAGTCTTTCAGCGATGTATAATTTTGAGATCACCGTGTTATCTTCTGTAAGAAATTCTGGTAAATTTTGATTATCAGAATAAATTAGTTCTAACAAAGGTTTTTTAAATTATATATTTATTGTGTGTGAGCATATATATCATGTACTCTTCATACTTTTTATACATACTCTTTTAAAATGTTCGTTAATAAACAAATTTAAGCATTTTTAGCTAAATATTCTTATTATTGTTTAGTAATAAACTATATCCGATTTCAGTTACAAACAACTCTAAATAGGTCAAATTTAATAATCCATACTCAAATTTCACGATCTGCAATTAGTATAGTAGAAGAAAAGAAAGAAGATAAATGCAACAGAAAATGATATTAATCGCAAAACTGCATGAGAATAAATAGTAACAATACATTAGAAATTCGAAAAACTTTATTTTCCTTATGTTTAGTTTTACAATAAATAAATATGCTATTTTTAAATAATAAATCGAACATTAAAAGATTTTTTTGTATTAGAGTTCATGAAAAATACAAAATTTATCAAGGTAAAATATAATAACAAGTATTTGTTTCCATAATATAATATTTAATTTGAAAGTAGTTTGGAAAAAAATTCTCATAATATTTGAGAAACAATGAAATGATAACAACCAAATCATATGCATACACACAAAGATTAAGAAATTAAAGGGCAAAATAATCTGTTCAGGTTTTACAAAACTAATACTCAAAAACATTGTTTAAGAATATGTGTCTCCTTAAGCATATCTGTCTGGATGTCTATAAAAACTAAAGCAATTCAAATTAAACTTTAAATGATATTTTTGTCCATTCAGGGCAAATATATTATTAAAGATGATTTTGCCAAAGCAACATTTAAGAATATACATGAGTATTTACTAGACGTATTAAATTTTAGTGGATCCAAATCGAAATATAATATTAATAAAAGTACAAGCAGTATATAAAAAATCCTTCTTGGTAATTGTTTAAAAATGGGAAACGTATTTTTTGAAGAAATAATGTGTGTGTGTGTGTGTGTGTGTGTGTGTGTGTGTGTGTGTGTGTGTGTGTGTGTGTGTGTGTGTGTGTGTGTGTGTGTGTGTGTGTGTGTGTGTGTGTGTGTGCGTGCGTGCGCTTGCGGGTGGGCGTGTATGCTGTAGTTTTACTAAAGCAATTGATTTTTTTTTTGAATTTCTTCTAAATTTAGATAGATTAAAAAAGAAATTTTCTTTTAAAATTCAATATCAAATGTAAGTTCCATAAATTGCTTTCAATTTAAATGCAATCATTTACATTTAAAAATGCATGAAAATGTAAAAGGATTATTTAATTGGAAATTCAATTCAACACTGAAATATTATTACGATACAACTGGTCAAAGTTGCGCTCTCAGTTTTCTTATATCATAGCCGTGTTAAATTTGGTAGTGCTTGATGGAACAGACTATGAATTAAAAATGATAATAAAAGGGCATAGGTTATATAAACAGATTTTAGAACTCAACATTATTTTGCCTATTTGGCTTTATGGTCTCGTAAATCATGAATTATAGATATATTTTAAATTCCCCATTTATTAATAGTAAAACAGGCAAATCTGAACGAACTGAATTTTTTACTATATTTCTTTTTTTAATAATTTGTCACGTATTTAAAATATTAAAATGAATTAAAATGAAATAAAGGTTGAGAGTTATATAATATTATGAGTTTTAGAATGAATTACATAATAGTAGAACGAATTCTTCATTAAACTATTAAAAAGTTAGAAAGGTATCATAATATATATTTTTTAATTCTCTTAGTTGAAAGGATAATAGCACATGTGTGAAAGAATGGAAAAATATTAAAATAAAATCAGCATTAAAATAGATTTTTTTAAATAAAATTTTTAAGCTTGGTGATATTTTGTATACAAATTGTCAACACACATATAACAGATGCAGTTAGATTTATTTATGAATTTTCGTTATAACTAAATTCAAGCTGTATATGTATTAACAATCCATTAATTTTCTTGTGATCCAATGAATCCTGTATTAATTGAAATAGATAAAATATAAATATTTAATTCGATATTAAATAGTATGGACGCTTTACATAATAAATGAAAAATATTGAAGATAGATATATAGATAGAATAAATTTTATTATATTTAAACAACTAATCATTTCCTAAGAGAATTTTTTAAATCTACTTCAATTCATACCCTAATATTCATTATGTCAGAGAAAATTTCGATCCAGTCAGTTCAGTGCAATTAATTGCACTTAATCCAGAGCGCTTGTACCCACAGACTGCGACAAATACGTTAGCAAAAGATTTCGATAGATAAATGGGCAAAGATAGAAAACAGCTGGTATAAAAATAACGTTGAGTGTACTCTGGGTCGTGATCCTGTTTCTACCTTCGCAAAGGTAAATAGACGATTCTTCTGTTATGCCGCAAGTTACTCGTGGATGGGCGCCAGAGAGGTCCGTCAACTCCCAGTCAAAGATTATCTCACGTGTTTTTGTGATTATTTTTCTTTCTGGTCTTTCTTTATTTTTCGATTTACTTTCTTCGGGGTGGTAGGTTGAGAGACTGAAATATTTAGCTTCATTTCTTTTCTTTTTAAGGCAGCATTTAGCAATATTTTTATGGCTGCTGGATTGTTTTATACGTCTTTTATTGGATAGAAATGGAAAAAGGGATATTAAAAAAATATTTTGCCCTTTAATGAATTATTTTATAGATCTTTATCATCAATTAAGAAACGATTATTTTTCCTCTGAAAGATATGTTTTCATGATTTCATTGTTGAACAAAATAAAGCAAATATGGTTATTTGATTGCTAATATTAAATTAAAGTTAAATGCTCATTACATAATTTAGATACAGTATCCTTGAATAATTTTAAATAAATTTAATTGCTACTCTTATTATTAACAGTCACCTTTGGTGATTAGATAGTACGATTGATTATTGGTTACCTGTAATTAAAATTTAAATTGAATATTTTGTGAATAACGTAGTTCCCCAACATGGAACGTTTAGACTTTAAACTTCAATGAGCATGAATTTTTGGAACGTTATGCAATCATATTCATTGTACTCATCAGTTATTTAATTTTCTCTCTTATGATACTAAATTTAAAGTTCAATTTTAAACTGTGACACTAAAAACTCTAAATTTGAAGTATTAAACCGGCAAAACCACGACAAATTCGTAAAAAATTAACGATAGAAAGAAGGATAATTCAATATTGGATTTTAAAAATACAGAAGAATACATTTCAAGATGTAATATATTAGATAACTGTTTGATAAAAAGTTCATTATTCAGTAAAATATTCAGTATACTATAATAAAGAAGCAAAACTTTAAGTTAAATGAGAGATAATACAAAAGTGAATAAGTATGAGGGAACTTGGACAATTTCGTTATTGCTTACTTCTGAAATTCAACTTTATTTGTAATTGACAAAGTGATAAAAGTTTGCTTATTACAGCGTATTATAAATACAGACCCTTCCATAAACTTAGTTCATTGTTATAAATCAAATAGAATATCGAAAAGTAAGCCGAAACATTCATATTTTGTTTATCACCGATGAAAAACAAACGACAATGAAATATCGAAAACAACATTGGGAACAATTTTTGTTTCATTTATAATAATTAATACATGAATGTAAAATAAATTTTAAAATATCTGTAAAAATTAATCTAGACAAAAATTATGGTAATTAAATTGGAATAGTTAAAAAGATAAATTATTTTATTTTCAGACGAAGCAAGGTCATTTTTATTTAATTTTACTTTCTGAAATTATTGTGAAAAAACACCAAAATGAAAATACTAATTAAGATATTAAAAATATCACTCTAAAATGTACGTTTTCACTCTATAAATTATATATGCACCATGCTTTAAAGCTCTAAGTCAAACAGACTGGCCTGCATAGCAGCAGCATTTTCAGAGGCACACATGTTTTTTAGTAAGTAATACTTTTATTCGATGTCTCATTACAATAGCTGATTGGATATTTTTTAATTCAATGTAAAGCTTATAGGAATTAATTTTTTTACATTTTATAATTATTGTGGGATTATTTATCATTTATCTTAGATCTTCTGTAAACAGATGCTTATAATGCGTTTTATCAGGCTCTAAAATGTGTGAATTCTAACATTGTTAACAATATTAGCAACTAGCTATGCTTTTTTGAAGGAATTTCTTTTACAATTGATCGATAATGTCATTTCGCTGACTAATTGCACACCAGAGTGTTTTAAAAAGAGTCGTAGCAAATATATATCAAGACTAATTTATTACCGTTAAGGCCCCAACAACTCGAAAATAAAAATATAAAAAAATGAGAAAGCAATCTAAATAATGTCTTATATAAATTTATAATTCTAAGAAGATGTACTAAAACGATTTGTTAGCTTTTTATGAATGTTTTTTAATTACTTTTCTTCAAAACCATCTAAAATTAAAACGCAAACTTTTTCCAGACATTTGCCTGAAATATACTCAATTTATTGATTAAAGTGAAAGAATATAAAGCTTTTATGATAGATAGAGCATTACGCTAATGAGATCTATACTGAACATTAATGTAGATTATGCATAAATATGTTATTTCTATATAACCGACTAAAATATTCTTCATTAACTTAATTAAATATATAAATCACAAATTAGACTGGATAAGTTGATTTTAAAATTCATCCTTTTAAAATAATTAAATTTTTTGCATTGCATTTTTAACCAATAATAATACAGAATAATAAAAAAAAAGATATTATTTAAAACAAACGCTTATAAAGAATATAAGTTTAAGTTTATACAAAATTTATTTTTTCTGAAAAAATATATTTATTATAATGATAATATAGAATCAAAAATTGGACTAATTAGATACATTTTATTGCTTATTAACTATAAATATTTTTATTAATTCTTCATATTCATATTCGGTATACACAAAGATAGATGCAATCGTTTGGCAGAAAGCTTATTTTTTTCCTTTTCATATTCTATTATTTTATATATATATATATATATATATATATAATGTATTAGAATACACCGTATTAAGAATTAATCATTAAATAATTATTCAACATTTGAAAAAAATGAATAGATATGCTTTTAAGATTTACAGATGCATTAAAATTTTATATATAAAGATTAAATATGATTTTTTTCATGCCATATATAGCCATTTTACTCTTTCGAAATTTAATACTAATAAAATATTTATAGTTACTTTCAGGACGCATTTTCTTATAATTTTATCTATGAAGGATTAAGGATCTTATTTATAAGGCATTAAGGATCTTATTTTAAAATATATACCATATTAAATAAATGAGATGAAAATGCAACATTAAATATTTTGTAAATCTGAATTTGTTTGGAAAATTATCTGTATGCATGGATAAATAACGAAAAATACTTCTACTTAATAAGTTGAAAATGCAGTTCTGTAAAGATTTGACTAAGTTCTGTAAAGCCAATCGCATAAAAATAAAAGTTATTTTTTTTTCTGTTTATTCAATCTTCTAAAGTAAGATTTGCATCGGATTAATGCCTTAATAAGGAATGCTTCAAACAGTCTCAATTTTTCAGGATGAGGAAAAATTATTATTTGAATTTCAAAGTGCGAACATCCACAATTCTATTAGAATACTCCCAGACATATTCAAAATTAACCTGATTAAAATAAGGCGCAAAATGGTTCAAATTTTTCTAGTTTCTTTGATTAAATTTGGTCTATAACAGATTTTTCGTGCCTTTCAAACATTTTCATAAGAGAAGAGATATTGACGCAGCTTTCACTTTACTGTGAACTTCTACTAAGGAATATTATTCTGATATGCATAGTAAATAGCATGCCGTTTCTAATAAATATTCCTAATAGTTCTTTTCCAATCCTTTATCTCATATTTAATACATAACTTCGAAATACGCCTAGACAGCACAAAACAGGAGTTTCTATCATGTGGCGGTATTCTGTCAGTAATATATGCGCTTTTTTGCTGTAATTTTTCTAGTCTATTTATCCACTCTCCTATCGAAAACTATTATTCTTTGCAAAACTATTATATTCGTTAGCCTTAATATCACTGTTCAGACATCAAAAAGTGACATTTAATCACATTAAAAGGAATTTCTGGTTCTCAAAAGACCTTTTCTACTGTGGACCCTTTATATAATGGAATTATTCTTGATTAATACATCAAAAGAAGAGCTCTCTTTGCGTCAGAATGTTAACTCAGTGTCTATTGGGGGTATGGCTTTGACTATACTGACGTATAGCCTCTATTCAGAAGTGTCACGATTTAAAAAAAAAATTTTAATTACTTTTTATCTCAATTCTTGTGCCAAAATATGGATAGTTCAATCAATTATTTATTACTTTCAAATTATAATTTACGTTTAATGTAACAAAAACACTTCATTTTAGTAAGCTAAATTCAAAATGAGGCCTCTTATATAAATTAAGAAGTAAACAAGGAAAGATGTGAGAGGAATGTAGGAATATTAAAAAATATTTTGCACTTTTAATTCCGCAACATAGTTAATATGATATTATTCAGGACTGTTTTATCCGAGAAAATTTATATTATGAAAAGTTTAATAACAAATTGTATTTACGTTTTTATCATTATTGATAAAATCAGAAAATGTTCACGCTTTACGGGAATGTAATTCCATTCAGATGATTGAAAAATTGTTTGAAAACTTTTAATACAAAATATTTGTTTCTGAAATTTAACTGAAAATTTCATACAGCTAATTTGATTACAAATTAAATATTAATCTTTACTATTTTGTTGATGAGCTTATTCCTTTGCTTTCATCCTTTTATATATTTATATTCTAACTATTCAGCAGATGAAATTATATTTTTTATTGTACTTTTTCTTCCATAATTTGAAAAATACGATGCAGAAAAATACGATTTTTTTGAAAAATATATACAGATAATTTTGTTTTACCTATTTTAATATATATAGCGTTTCATCATCTGATTAGAATCCATAACAGAAATTGGAAAGGGCAAATATACGCATCTGTGAAGTTATTTACAAATTTCATTAGGCTTATTCAAATCAAAAGTAATTTACCCTCGTACAGTAACTGGAAGATTAAATTAGCTATTTAATCGAATGTAAAACCTTTCATTGATCCAATGTAAAAGATCATATAAATCTAATTTTTCTACTGATATAATTGCGAAATTAAAATAATATTGCATATTTTTTTCAAATTTATCATTAAAAATAAAGAAAAAAAATTACCCTGAGAAATAAAAATTCCTTTAGTCGAGTTTTAAAGACTGGAAAAGTTATTTTAAAGAAACTTTCGTCTACAATTGCATGATTTTTTTTTTACAAATGCATAAATTCTACTTTTAGGATTTCTTAATAATTTTAAATAATTGAATTGAGTAAAAATAAATTGAATGTATTTTTTTCTTAAAGTGAATATAAAAAGGCAAATCCTTTCCTTTGTTAAAATTTATTTATCGATTCAGTGGGAAGAAAAGTAATGATGCTGATGTGTCTTTATTAAAATAAATTTCCCCTACATTTCTTCATGCACCAATTTTTTTTCTAACATTTAAAAAAGATTAAAAATTATAAACTAATGCAAGATACATTAAAATTCATTTAATTTCTTTAGAATCTATCTTCTTTCAATTTTTATTTGTGCATTTTATTTTTTTAAAAATAAAATAATTAATTATCTTATTCCCAAGATCAATATAGCTATCTCAAAATATTAGAACAGCCGATTTTGTCTTTCGAAGTTATGAAATTTTCCTCACCTTGCCCCTCTCCGTAAGAGGTTGATATATAAAAGACACAGTTTAACTAATTCTTATTGAAACAATTGGACACTCTTTGACAGTTCTGAAAAATATTCCTATCCCCAAACTCAAATAAGTAAGCTATTTAACGAACAAATCACACACCTCATGTATTAAATTGATCAAATTTAACGATTGGGGGGGGGAGGGGAGAAGATATTTCATAGTGATAGTCAGGTGTTTTGACATCCGTCATAGTTTCATTGGACTGGCTTTCGAGGTCTTTCAGTATTGATGCAGTAAATTATTTAATAAAAATAGAACTAATTTAATAAGTCATTCCAATTTTTTTAACTTTATTATCTAAACACGTAGATTCCCTTATCTTACACTTCTTTATCTAAATTTCAATAAACTATTTCAAACAACTAACTTCTCAAAATAGATAATTTAAAGTTAACAAAATTTTGTAGCTTACCTTACTTTATGAAGATCACTATAAACTATTATAAGCTTCTCTTTAATTCGAATATAAATTGAAACCAAAACTCTAATTGCGTTTAAAATATAGTGTCAAAAATATTATTTTGATTTAAATTAACAGTGCGTGTATATTTCCCTCTTGGAAAATTAAAGAAATCCATTGTTGCTACTTTTTTGTATTTTATTTTTGATAATACTTAAATTTTTATTATGTTTAATAATTATATCTAAGAAATAAACTAGTCGTTTTCTTTAAAATTAAGAAGTAAAATAAGTTAAGCTCTGGAACTAATTGTATTAGTTAAAATTAATCTTGGATTAGGTGTCCCATTTCTCTTAATTAAAATGTGAGACCCTACAATTAATCAGCCTATTTTTTTATTTTTTTTAAACTTTACATTTTTAAAATTACTTACATTTCTAATACTTAAGTGATTATATTGTCTCTTTAAAAGTTTTCCCTCATTAATTTTGTTTACGACATCTGAACCTTTTTTTTGATGGAATTATTTCCAGTTATAAACGAATCTTAAAAATAAACTATGAAAAAAAATGTATATTTGATTTAATTTCAAAAGTACTGCGACTAAAGTTTTAGATCCGATAACTCTCAAAAGCAACATCTATTTAATTAAAGCGGAATTTTTTTGAAAATTTAACTGCAAATGAAATCTACAATTTTTAGCACAATTTAACAAAATATGTGATAAAATAAATTCGGAATCCTTAAAATTTTTGAAATAAAAATTATTACCTTTTAGAATTAAAAGGCAGAATTAAAGAAAAATATAATATGCAACCAACCAGGTTTTATAAAGTACAGCCACATTTTAAGAAGATAAGAATTTGATATGCAGTTGAAGAAAATGATTTCTCATGAGATTCTGTCCAGTTATTTAGTATTCTGAAAATAGTAATTTCTGTAAAAAATTTGGTTTGAAATATCTCAGAAAAGAGAATTCGTCAGACTTTTTAATGCAAAGAACATTCAGCCTTTAATTGGATGTGTTGTTACATGGGTGTAGTTCGTTTTCCATTTGGAAAAAAAACGCCGTAATATAGAAACATCGTCCAAGTATACAAGATATAAAAGTATATTGGTATATATACAAGACATATAGCTTTATATTGAATAAATAAATTTAAAATTAAATTTATTTCCATATATATATAGATATATTTTTTTAAGAAAGGGAATTTTAGGAATCTCTACTCTTGCCAATTCCAAACTCTTTACAAATACTCGTCAAAAAATGCCTTTCCTCCGACTTTTTTGATCAATCTAATTCTTGGAAAGAGATTCTGATGATTTCTTACAACATTTCAAACATGCAATTTGTAGAAAATGTCTAGAAATGCAACTTTTTTTATTTCTTTTTAAGCTGTACTGTAAGCACTGACTCTAGCGAACCCTCGCGCCCCCATTGTCTTGACATTTACACATGGATACCCTTTCTGCTGTGTTGGATTTTCATTTAATGATCAGAAACTACCTTTCCTTACAATTTCATAATTGTGTGATGAAAAATAATTTCTTTTTTTACTTAGGTTTGTACACTGCTTGTGAGAGAGATGTGCTTCTCGCTTGTAATTTTTAAGATGAATAAAGTTTTATAAATTACTTTCTGTTTGTAGATAACAAACATTTAACAAATTTATGTTTTATTTTAGTTACCCATGATTGAATACGTTCATGCAGAGATATATCTGTATTTATCATTTTTGAAAATTCAAATTTATAACTTTTGAATAAACAGATCTTCTAGTAAAAGCATCACTGAAGTTTCAATATTTCCCCCCTCAAATATGCATAATTGCCATGAAATAAATTTTAATTTTTTGAGTTGAAAATGTGTGGATCTATTTTTCTTCAGAATCAATAATTTAAATGTTTAATAATTTAGAATTGTTAGAGTGTTCTCAGAAGTTAAATTACAGCATGCTTACACTAAGATAATAACAGATTCAATTTAACACTAGAACGTCCTCAGGTGTCGTTTCGACACTGCGATATAAAATATATAAAATAAATGTAATAACTAAATAATTTTCGGATTGCTTCTCAGTTGGGTTTAGTTTTAAGAATTTTTAATATTATTTCATGTAATAATCATATATTATGATTCTTTATATCATAGAAAACTGTAACAAAACAAATTACTTACAAATTACTTTTTTTAGATACTTCGCAGCCACTTTCACGCAATCTTATGTCGTCATCGAAATCTAAATTAGAACAAGGCAGCTCACCACCTTCTGATTCTTTCTCAGAAAGCTTTCGCAACAATTAGCAATTTTATGAGAGCTAAGATCTTTTCAACTAGCCATCGTTTCAGGGTGTCTGCTGTGCACAAGGTTTGGAAATTGAATGATTTTTTTTTATGAGCAGATAGGCAAATGCTGTATAACGAAACACTTAGGCACAACAATTTTAGAATAATTTTTTTTTGTTGTGAACCGAATAACGCTGCATTTAAGGCTAAACAAATGTTCGATAGTACTTTGGGAAGTTTGTTTTACTTAATGAACTATCATTTCTTGAACGATAGCTATTTATAATGATAATCATATAAATTTGGCACGGCAATTATATTCTTGACGTGGTGCCGAAACGACACCAGAGGAGTTCCAGGTTATTTATTAGCAAAGTCTATTCAATTCAACCTAAAAACACAAAGCATTTTCTGTGTAATCACCATACAAAATTATTAAAAGTCACGAAAATTTTTCAAATTCCCTTCTAAAATACGGAAAGGAGAATATACTAAACAGGCGCCGGTGTCTAATCGACATCGACTGATGTTCAAGTGTTAAGCACATTTTTCTTTATTTAAAAAAACGAATTTAAGTGTTATAAGATTAATAATTTGTTTTTAATTTAAGCTTCATTTTGAAATTATGCATTATTAATAAATTGTATCTAATAATATGAATATCTATTAGTCTTATTAAAATGTTGATATCTGTATATTAAAAAAAAAATTGCTAATTTTGTTTTCCAAAAATGCATATTTGTTCATTTTTAATTACGGTTTGTATACTTTTCTATTTCAGGAAAAACATTATCCTGCGAATATATATATATTTTTCTGAACAAATAGCTAAACTGCATTATTTTACACTTCCTCATAAATCCTACGTTGAAAATCCAAAATTTATAAGAATTATTAACCCTGTGAACTCGAATGGTGCCTCTCAGGCACTATTCAAGCCGATGCATCATTTTGACGTTTTGTTTATTCGATTTTCAATTTTGATTGTTAAAAATGCCTACAGAACGTTAAAAAGACATATTAAGTTTTCGGGAAATCAAATTAAAACAATTATATATATAATTTTTGAGCAATTAACCAGCCATTGTATTAAGTGAATAATTATGCGTCGAATTACTTTTCCGATTGCAAAGGTTTAGTACAGTGTGAAAAATACTGAGATTTCTTAATTGTTCATTTTTAGAGATACCTCTCTAATATTTCATTGTGTCATAAAATTAAACGCTGGACAGTTATTCGAAAAGGAACAGTCCAAACTTTTGGGAAATGTGGACTGGAAAGATGATATATCAGATATTATTCTAAATTGAATAATTGTGATAATGAATCTTAAGCACGAATGGTTTTCTGATCATTTTTCAAATATGCTTCATCGATTCTTTTCTAACTACCTAATATCCAAATAACGATTTGAAATCGTCCAAAGAGATGGCTCACATGAATTAATATGGACTCGATATGCTGTAGTTCATGCTTCTGTAATTTACTTAATTAAAATATATATTTGAAGAAATTGAACGCAGAAATTCTCAAACACTAAATATTTCAGTTCAATCTGTCATAAAAGGTCTTCTTTTCAATACCGAACTCAATTCTGTTAGCAGTTTAAAGTAAGTAAGCTTGATACAATTTGTGGGATAATCCCATATTTGAATCTAATGCTTCAACTTGAAAAACCACAGATATGATGCGGTAATGTTTTTTAATCTTCGAATTTAGTATAAGCGATCGACAGTGCAGGAGAGGCAAGACTGGTGATCATCTGATATATGTAAGATAATTCAGTTTGGCAGCATGCTATTTACATCCAATTCCGAAAAACTCATTTTATCGATGCTTTGAGCTTTTTGCCGCTAATTTTAATCTATCAGCCGACACAATCGATTTTTCGACAATCCTTAATTACGTGCAATGTATTTGATGGTGTATTCATGGAACTTATGCAGGAGGAACTTATGCTTATGCCTCTTATGCAGGAGGAACTTATGCTTATGCATCTTATGCAGGAGGAACTTATGCCTCAGCAGAAAATTGAATTCTCACAATTGCACCAGCTTCTGAATAGCTCTGTACTATAACTGGAACTCTAGCAATCATTCCACTCTCGAATTTGGTTCTTTCTAGCCAGGTAGTAATTTCTATATTTTTAGATGCATTCAAAGACATTCAATAATTTATTAAACACTGTTGGAATTATGCAATTCATAAGCGCTTTCAATGCCATGCTTATTTGCTCTTTGATATTATCTTCTTAGTATCTGTTAAATATCTGTTTACAATAGAATGAAAATTCTTAAATAAACAAAAACACCCACCATAAACATGAATATAAACCGCAGTTTGTTATGCACTCAAGACTATGAGATGATTGAGTCATTGTGGTTGCCGATACCTAAACATGAAATGAAAAAAAAACTATGCATATAAGAGGTAAGTTATAATCTTTATTAAAGAAAGTTTGAATATTCTTATATTTTTCGAAAATAAACTACATTAGATTAACCCTCCAACTGCTTATCCCACGATTTACGCGGGTCGACAATCAGTCCATTTTCTATTGCATCCCGCGTTTTCCGCAGTTTAGATTGTTTATTTTTACATTTTTTTATTATATCATAATATTATCGTGTAACATATAATATCAGTTCATTTTGTTTGAAAAACATTTGAACTTATTTGCATACATCGCATCTAAATAAGGATTTTTTTTAAAGTACATAGTCAGAGGGTTAAATACAGAATATGTGTAAGAACTTCAGCAGAATGCAATATCCAATGTTCCTGTTTTTTATCTCATTATTTATAACTAATTGTCTATCTTTGGTAGTGATAATTTTGGTTATAATTGAATCCATTAAAATTTAGTTAGAAAGATATTTTTCAAATTTTAAGCATAAAAGGTTGTTTATTTTAAGTAAAGCAAATATGAAAAATGTTTCTAAAGTTTTACATCGAAAGATGTCATATCAGTCAAAAGTAAATGTGCTGTTCATTTAGATGTCCAAACATAATTGTATTTTTTTATCTGCATCTTACTAAGTTTCCTGGGATTATAATTTTATTTCGAAACAAAAATTTTATGAGAAAAATTATATTTTTATTAAATAATAATGCATTTTTAACTAATGAAAACGGCTGATGGCAGGGTAATCTTTGCATTTCTTATGAATTTAAATTTTTAGGAAAATAAGTTAATTATAACTATGTTGAAAAATCCCATTGCTTCTTGTTTCGTCTCAAATTTCAACTGGCAGGACATTTTTTCAAACAGAAAAAGTATCCACTTTCGAATTTTATTTTTTATTAAAAGATTTTTATTATTTTAAAGTATTATATCTTTATAAATATTAAATTTACTATTTCCCTTCAATTTTGATTTCGAAATTGTGTGTTGCAATGGTATTTATCTAAATACCTTTACTAGAATAAATTGCATTATATATTTTTCATCTTTTTATTTCATTATTATTAGTCATTTGATATCCTATTCTACTGCAGAAAAGTTATTTCTTACATATTTTCCTATGACTTTTGGTATTCGATTCAATTCATGCAAAACCGAAAGACTTGTTTACTTTTTGTCAAGAGACAGAAAAATTTTCATTCTATTTCTTCTCATTTCAAAATTTTATTATGAACGGTATTTCTTTGATAAAAGATGTGGAAACATTAATGATAGAACGTTTATTGTATGACAAGCCTCTTCAGTGATAAAAATATTTTTGCATCTCATTACCTTTTCCAAATTCCTACTCTGATTTGGAGCCATATTATTAAAATGATCCACTACTAAAATCAATACTTGGAGTATGTTTTAAAGACCAATATCATATATCACTCAGTTTTAATTCCATTCATTTTTATACTTGGATAAATCTGCAATTTTATTATAAATTATTCAATTTCTTGAACTTAAATAACCTCATAAATAATTCTCTAAACATAATAAATAAAATTATTTTTCGAAATTTTTAGAAAGGTTTTTAGATTTTCGCTCGTTACTTTTTATTTATGAAATAATTTCCATTGATTTTTTCAAAATAAAGTATTATATCTTTATTAATTGAAATATCAAACAAACTATGCAGTTCTTTTAAAACAAATAAATCTTCAAATTTTTTAACAAGATAATTATGCAGTATAATGGAATTAAAATCGAGATATTACATAGTTAATGGAGGTAAATATTAAACTTTATTTCCCTGATAAATGAAAAGACCTGTTTTGTAACTATTATTGATATTTAAATAAGCCGTTCATTTATAAATGAGATTTTATTGTAATTGATATTTTGATCAAAATTCTTAAAATCATGTTTTAAACAATTAGGAAATCTATACTCATTGCAATCAAAACTTGTTCTTATAAAATATCTGCCCCTTTTAATAAGGATATTGTTAAAAATAATTCTTTTTAATAAATGATGAAGACTATATTTATTGTGTCTCGTCTATAAATAGGAGAACATGAGCATAGGTCTTGGTACAAAAAAAATTATATTAATTTTCACGAAAAGAATTTCTGAAAACGTGACTTATTAACAATGTCCAATCTTATTACTTTGAAATAAATGAATCGTGAAGCAAAAATATCCTCTTTCATAAAGAAATTAAAAAACTCTTAATAAAGAGACTGTCATTTCAATCAAACAGCTCCTTGGAAATTGAATTATGTGTTACGTTTCTACTCCATTTCTTTATTTTTAACCATGCTTTTATTAAAGATAATTTCCAAATATACATGAAGTTATCTAAGCGAAAGTTATTTTACTAAAAGTTTTAATTCAATTTGCACAGGACTTTTACTCAAATAATTAGGTTTAATGAAGCATTTTTGAACCTAACGGTATGGAAGCCTTTAGAAAATAAAGTGGTGCTAATTGGGAGAACTAGAAAAATAATAAAATAATAATAATCAGAAAAATAATTCCTTGAAGAACAGTGTTTAATATTAGATATTAATTAATCAGGCATTAATAAATATATTTCAACAAGATGTATTGGCTCGCTAAAGATTAAATATTTTAATATGCGCATTGATACTGAAAATGGTATCAAATGCTTTTTTAGAAAGATGTAAAAGGTGAATGTTTTACTTTAAATTAATTTGTACAAATTCTCACATATACGTGTTTATATATTTACTTTCCTTTTTCAATTGTATCACTTCCTCATGACTGCAAAATTAATATAAACTATCGAATTTTAACTATTTATTTTGAAGATAATTATTATTTTATAGGGAAAGGTGTAGAAGAAAAACATTAATATGAAGCGCAATTAATAATAATATTAACATGAAGCGCAAATAATGAAGCCTTCAAAATATTATAACTTTTATCACAAATGAAGACTTTAAAGTTTCCGTTATTAATATATATCTTAAAAAAATATTTTTCATTTAGAAGACATACAGTACTTGCCAATTTAATTAAAAGTTTTAACCATGGATACAATTTTCTTTTTGCGAAAATTAAATTGAAAAATAAAAAATGAAAAGGTCAATGTAAAGTATAAATTAATATTCGTTCAAGTAAATTATTTGGTAGCATTTATAATACAAGTTCTGTCGGTCATGAATTTGGATATGCAAATCAAGCATAGTACTACTGTTCAAGTGTTTCCACTTATTTTTTTCAAAAGTTTAAAAAAGAAGGCTGAATTTGCTTATCTTTTTAAATTATCAGCAGTTTTTGGATGACCGATAGCTGATGTGTGGCTCAAAGGATCCATTTCCGAATTTCAATACCATTTTTATAGTTACCTCAATCAAGCTTCCTAAATTTTTTATTATACACTTTATGGTTGAATACTTTTTGAAAAAAAATTGTAGACTTTTTTGTTTCAGAAGAATTTTTTTAAATAATCTTTCAGTCTAATAATTTATCAAATAAAAAAAAAATTATAAAAAATGGCATAATGGACAAAATGAATTAAATTTGATATTTTGTCTCAAAATTGCAGTTGAGACGTTGGTTTTGCAAGCATGCCACATCATTTCGAATTTTTCATTCACCTTTTGCGTTGCTACTGATCGACACGCAGCGGATATCCGGAGTTTCTGGTTTTTTAACTCCACTGTTATAGTGAACTTTTCTCTAAATTGTAAAATGTTATACATGCGAATAACAGCAGATTTTGCAAACATATTTCCAATATATGATACTCGCATTAAAAAAACCATAGTAAGTAAAAAAAAAAAACACAAATTCATAAATGATTAGATTAAATAATATTTTTACAATCTAAATGATAAAAAATTTCTATATATGGTTAGAGGGATGATGTCTTTCTCTCACTAACTCCGACATTATCTGATGCTTTACGCGATGTTTGTCATTTCCAGTTAGCAATTTTTAAACTATACTGATCATTCGCTCAATGTCGGAAGCTTAATCTTTCCATGTGGAGAAAATACATTTTTTGATCAGCCTTCAAAACTCAAAGCATCACATTGAGAACATTACAGGCTTATATATCCATTATATAAATATTGAATAAATGTTTCACATTTTGCTGCCAATTTAGCAGCTTCAAGATCACCTTTTCTTTTGAAATTGCCAGATTCTCGCTCGATCCTTCTTCGCACTTTTTCTTCATCTGATATCGCTGGAAGGCCCATTACTATTCAAAGAAAAAACAATACAGGATTAAAACGCGTATGGCTTGGGTACTCAGATGATTGCTAGCCAAGAGATGAAAACTTTCTCAAAAAAGATAAACAAACCGGTTAACTATTCATTAGTATTATCTCAAATAATGTTCTAAAAGTTGAATTAACGAATAATGTTATTTTAAAATCATTTGCTCTGAATTTCGTGTTAATTAAAGCTTTACTTTTTTTTTCATCATTTCATCACCAAGTGCAATAAAAATACTTATCATGACGTAATAATAATTTTCAGTAAATTTTTCAAACAATAGTGGGAAAACAAACCTCAGATGTCATGGGTCAAGTGATTCACTATCTACCAATCACCAAGACAACAGAATGCAATGTTTGCATAAAAAGAAATTATAAAATTGAAAGATATATTTGTTTTCGTCAATTCAAGAATTTTTAGAATCTATTGACATGTAAAACTAATTTACTTCAACTGATTAAAGGCAGGAACTACTTAAAAGATAATGGAAGAAGCATGTTTTAATAATAGCAATGTGTAGAAAATTAACTAGTTTATTAAATCAATTATTAGAAATGAGATTAAACATAATATTAAATAGAAAGACATTCTATGAAGATATTTCTGAATCTTGTATATTATTATATTATATCTTATAAGTGCCATGCTTTTTAAATGCAATATTGACTTCAGCTGTACTAAAAGAAATTTTAATAGCTAATAACAAAATTTAGCGGTATTAAAAATAAAAGGTTTAACTACTTAAATGATCAAGTAATTGGATCTTATATTAGCCTTAATTGGAAATTTTAATTTGAAATATTTTTCTTATTTTATTTCATTAAAATAAGGTTATTTCTCCATATTTTATTCAAACACTCGATGAGATTCTCATGCACCAGTTAATTCTTCTTATCTGGTCTTAACGTTTTAACTGTATTGTTTTTAGAATAATCCATCCTTTTGATTCTCTAAATATTTTTTCATTTAATAACTCATGTTATTAAATAAAATTTATTCAAGGAACATTTCATTTTACTTAAAAAAATAGAGGATGATTAAAAAAAAACATTATGCTAATACAAGTCGTTTTGAGAAATAAGATATTTTTTTTAATGTGAAGACATTAAATTTATATTTAAATCTAATAAGATATTTTTGCCAGAAGAACAATAAAATATGCACCAAATATTTATTACTAAAAAAATATTTTTTTAACCCTTTGCCTACCGAGGATAACTTGCGAGATTCGGTCCCCAGTGCCACGTATATATACGTATATAGTTGCGAGACGTATATATACGCCAGGGGCAGTTAACACATTGACTTAGGGAGACGTATATATACGCCCGCGGCAGGTAAGGGGGGTTAATAAGAAAGCGTGCGTCTTTCTTTTATGTGACATGTTGTTTTGAAAAAATATTCTTAAACGATTAATACAGTAGACATTTCTAATCCGACATTCATTACTTTGACTCTCCCTTACCTTTTTGAACATGTTATTTTGTGAGGAAATGTTCGTTCTTGTTAAAACTTGAAAGTTTCATTGTTTCGGTGCATGATTATTTTTTGTTTTATGTGCTCCTAAAATATTGTTGACATTCTTTATGCATGTAAAAAAATATTACATTATATGGTTAAAATCATATATACATAATAAATAATAGTATCTTATAGATATAGTAATATCTATACGAATCCATATAAACCGAATAATCTCTGTAATCCGACAAAAATTCATTTCAAAAGCGCCGCAAACGGGAGATTTTTACTCAATGAATTTCATATTAAAATTAGGAATAATATAAACTCGTATACATTATAACACCTAATAACTATCAACATTGATAGTAATGATAATTATATAGATTATTTGTGATTTTATTAGCATAATTACATATAGGGGCATATATCTAAATATGCAAAAATTATAAAAATGTTTAGGTAAGTGTCTAAATTGCATGAAGATATAAAGACATTATTAACATTTTAATCAATTTTTTATTTTTTTTCTCACTGTTCATAATTATTTGTATTATCTTTTATTTTTATATAAAAAACAATATTATTAGCAATCATTATCTCCTTTCAATGATTAAATATGAGAGAAATTATGGCAATTCAGTACGTCAATAATTCGCTTTATCAATAATGCATTTTATATTCTTTCTCATTATTCTTAATTGAATTGTATTTTATCAGTATATAAAGATATAAAATATAATGTGTGAATATTTTATTTCTAGATAGTGTTTAAATATGAGTGATATAATGTCAATTAAGTAAAAGGCTAATAGAAGTCAATTTTTTTTATGCTTTATGATCGAAAATCCGTTAAATTTATTGGATACTGAGTGGAGAAATTGTCTTCATTTTTTTCTGAATATCGTGACATTATTGGGTGCTTCTTCTTAATAGAAAATCAATCAGCGTTAAAAGATGTGTGAAATCGATTCCGTAATAGACCTGCTTTCGACCAGAAAACTAATCTCCCAAAGTAGTAAAAAAAAAAAATACTTCAAGAAATAAAAGAAAATATTCTTCCGAACATTTCAAATTCTTGTGCCACATGCATTTAAAGTAAGTATTAAATGGATTGCTTCAAAAAACCTTGGTAAAGTAGTTGAATCGATTCAAGAAAGAAAAGAATGCGGAGATTTTCGCGGGGAGGAAAAATAAAAAGCCTTTTCAATTTAAAATGTTTCAGATGTTATCGAGAGGAGTATGCAGGAGGTTTAGGAGAATGAGATTTAGTCCATTACTGTCACTCATTCCATATTTGCACTCTCTTTAAACCCATCAGCCTGTCCTTTGCCTTTGCTCTCTTTATATTTTATCCTAAAATTAACCCGAACATGAGCTTTCAACTTTTTCAGGCTGTCTTTGAAGAAGACAATGATGGAAAGTTCGAAGGAAGCAATGTAGTTGACAAGCAGTCAGCGTGCTGTCTTGATAGTAATGGAAAAGGTCTTTATGAGAAGTCAGAAATGTATGATCTCTCTATTTCGCCGGTTATTGAATAAATAAATTCTTTTATTCGCTGTGAATAAGCGGATTTCATATGCCAATCATTCATAAATGGGAGATCTATTTACATATGAAGAGTGGAAAATTGGCATTTCTTACTGGATTTTAGAGTAAAAGCAGCTTAAATTCAGTTATCATTCAATACTTGAACGAGTAGGAGAAAAACACTAATTTAAAATAAATGCAAATAATTTCATACTGTTCAATAACAAGGCGAATGCGTTTCTGAAATATTTAGCACAATTTTCTTCTGAAATGTATTCAAACAGTAATTTAAAAGCATTTATGTAATCATAAAGATACTTTCTATCATTTTAAAACTGGCATAGAAATCGATTTTTGAATATTTCAAGCAAGCGCTCTATTATAGAATTCTCAACATGTAATAAAATTTTTTAAAGATGAATGAAAAAGTAATTTATGTTATAATTAGAAATAATTATGTCATAGTTTGTTGCGAGTTCATCTTTTGAGAATTTAAATTATTAATTAATAAATAAACACATTTTTTCTTGTTTTTGGAGTAATTGGGTTGTTATTTATGCTTTAAATAATATAAACAATAATAAAATAAATATTTAACAAAAGTTATATTGTCTAAAAATTCTCACTGGGAGAAATTGAAAGGTTGATATTCATATACCGATGCATAATTATGTCGGATTTAACAGTCGCCCGCCCGAATGCATCCGGAGAAAGATGCGTGATTTTTATCGCAGTAATAATGAGGTGGGAAACATTGCTGAAGCTTAATGGTCATCACCGGTCAGATGCAAACTTTCCCCGTAGGAGGTACGTCCCATTATCTGTGGGGGACGTATAACCTACACTGTTACTTTGTCTTCCATATTGATGTCAATTAACCACCTTACTGCAGGCTTTTCATACTCATATAACAAGGGGGGGGGGTCAAGCTCACATATCCCAGTTGGGAAAATTTACATTCTTGGGTCTCCTGCCGGAAGAATAATAATGATTCCATTTCAGAACATAGCTAATTAACGATTCCATTGTTCATAATGGAAAGTACCAAGTGAATATTGATAATTGACATACTCAAAATTGGGCTAATTATACGTTGTTTAAGGTACGCAAATTACTATTTGTGTCTATCTGGACATTCAGCTTTTTCATATTTGGCCAGCGTAATTTTTGTGATTGTAAAATCTGATGTATCAAAATTCTTTGAATTAAAAAAATATCTTATAGAGATTCTTTAAAGTAAATCTATTTGAAAAGAAAGAAATTATTGAAAAAAAATACACCAAACAAACATATATTTAAATATTAATTTTAATTAAGAAATATATTTTCCATATTATATTAAAACGTGTTAATGTTAATGTAAAATTCTTCACAACTAGTAATAGTTCAATGCTATTATATTTTCTCCAACAAAAATTTGATCTGAGATTCTGAAATTTATTGAAAAATCATAGGCTTTTCTTTCTTTAATAAGAAAATAGAGACAGAATAAATCGTATCGTATTCTTAGTAGACATTTCCAAAAGAATTTAAACTTGATTTCTCAATTGTAGTGAACGGATTTAAAAACATCCTTTCATTCAAAAGATATATTACCATTTTATAATTGGCCATAAAGTCGGTAGTCTTACAAATCCTACCATTGCCATCATTACAACCTTTTACTAAAATTCTCCATCCTTCAATTTTATGCTTCAACCATTTTGTCGCCTTTTTCTCGAAGAATGGAACCTTAACAGTTTTCTTTCCCAAATGTCGAGTGCTTTCATTTTAAGTTTTACTTTTCTACCATTACAGATGTTCCTTATTTTATCCATTTTTTTTTCTCCAGTTTGTTCCAATATTTTTTAGTCCGACAGATCTCGCAGAAGCTTTTGCATATGAATAAGCTTTTTAGAAGCAAAATTTAAAAATCGAACATAAATTTTCTCTTCTTTTCCCTAATAAGGATTACTGTAATTTCCATATAAAATTTTTTAGGATGAATTTTGATTTCCAAATTGCTTTTTTGGTTCACCAATAAAATATGATTATATTTATGTGCTTTGTTTTTTATTGGATTATAATAAAAAAATTTTAGCTTCTTAGGAAAAGAAAACCTATATAATAATGATAATATATATAATAAATATCATCAATATTAAAAATTCGCTTAATTTGTAAAGAAAAATTATTTTTACGTTTTGATATGTATATAAAATTATGCTTATTTTGAGCATGTTTAAAATGATGTGAAATGAATGTTTAAAATGTTTAAAATAAACTTGAATATTGTTGTTAACTATAATTAGATGCAGGGTTATGGAATTCATTTGGGATGATAATCGTGAGATTTTTAATTAGAAAATCTATAAG
This sequence comes from Argiope bruennichi, assembly GCF_947563725.1. NCBI lineage: Eukaryota > Metazoa > Arthropoda > Arachnida > Araneae > Araneidae > Argiope > Argiope bruennichi. The sequence goes on from NC_079151.1 coordinate 41,187,402, forward strand.
AAAGCAATTCAGCTAATAAAAAATAATTTCAGAAAAAATATATAGAAATACTCTGTTTAAGAATTATATATATATATATATATATATATATATATATATATATATATATATGCAAGAGAATCCAAAAATATTGAAATATTTTTTTATTCACTGAAAATACAGTTTTATGTAAGCAATTATTTTTATAATTATGCATTTAAATATATATTTTGTTTCTAACTGATTTCCTATCTCCTTTTGAACACTTTTCCATTCACAGTGCCTTCACATTTCTAATAGTCAAAAAGTTGAAGCGCTTTGGGACCATTTTTACATATAAATAATAAAACGTTAATAAAATTAAAAAAAAAATGTTTACAGCTTAAAAGTTTTTATTTAACAAATGAAATGGCTGATTTTAACTCAAGGCTTGTAATTTTATAAAAATATATGATAAAATCAAGCAATCTGATTTACGAATGTATTAAGGTTTGAAATATTCATTCGCATAAACACGATTATGACAAAATAACTACAAAATAATTGTAGTAAAATGAAGCAATTAAGAGAGAAAAAAAAGATTACAGTTAATAAAAAATTATGGAATTTCTAAATTCAAAAATTCTGAATAGTTGTAAGCAGCATGCAGAAACAAATAATATCAGTATAAAAGTTAATGTTTAAAGCATAATAACATCATACATAATGAAAAGGAATAACATATACGCCATAAAAAATTGTAATAATTTAAAAAGTAATGTAAAGAAATGAGATAAACTTAACTAATATAATCTGAATTGTGAATTGCGTGTTCCATTCTCGAACTGATCATGGAATTAGCTATCATTCGGACGCACCAAATGGTGAACTTAGATAGAGTGGTACTGAATTAGATCAACTATTTCCATAATATAGTTTTAGCTAATGAGCAATTGTTCACAAAATTTGATTTCTGAATCTCTAAAGCATTGGATTAACTGTATGAGTAGTGTTATCGTTGATTGCATAGATTGTTTCAAATATATTTTAAATAATTTCTGTCTAGAGCTTCTACGAGTTCAATATGAATATGAATTTAGTTCGAATATTTATAAAAATATTAACACAGATAACTGTTTAATCTCCCCTCATTTGTAAATTGACGTACCTTAATAAAAATGTTATGAATAAATTGAAATATCATAATTAATACAGAAACAAAAATGCATGTATTTCAGATAATTTTACAAAAATAGTAACGTTTGATTAAAAATATTTTTGTATTATAGAATAAAGAGGGAATTCTTATATAATTCATTCGAAAAATATTAGCTCGTATATCATGAGAAAAAAAAAATTAAGATCTTCACAAACAATATTACGATAAACCCTATATTATGCATTAAGCAAATTTTCGTAGATTTTTTTATACAAATGCTTATTATTCTATTACTATTTTCTAAATAAATTATCATGCTTACCTACTATTTATACAAGAACAGCAAGATAGGTTCTTTTTTTAAAAGGAAGAAATATTTCAAGAGAAATATACATAGTTGCCAATCAAAGAACTATTTCAGATTGTATAAATTAATACGATTATACGATCTTTTGAACCTTTTTAATATGATTTTTTTTATTGCAAGGAGCATACGCTCTTGGTTCTATGGGGATATGATGATTTCCTTTAAAAAATATGTGAAATATGCAGTGAAATTAAATAAACTAAAAACGTAATTTAATTATATTTTTCTCAGAGATAGATAGCACTGAATAAAATTGTAGTGTGCAAAATAATATCACTATAATGGGGCAAATCCCCTTTCAGTGATATTAACGCATTAGTTGACAGTCTGTGCTTTATAAGCGTATCGATTTATAATTTCTGAAATTCACCAATTAAAATTAAAGAAAACTCCAACGTGCTATGCTTCGATGCAAAAATTACCAGTAATCTGCAAGGCAACTCAAATACCTTTTAGTAGCAAATTTTTACAAAGGAAGATTTTTCGTAATTAAATAGAAGAGAAAATAAAACAGTTCAAACATTTGGATAGAAAATTTCGCTTTAAAATACGCGCGATCTTACAAAGGGAATTCCTTGCATTCACTTCAAAGCGCAATTAATCAGAATATATTAGAGTTTCATAGAAATCAGGTGCCTGTCGTAAAATGATTAAACGTTAGTTATTACTGCTCGTCATCACTCGTTTGCTTTGTCCAATTTACGACTAAAAATGAGGAATATTGGAATTTAAAAGTGTTTATTCAGCACTTCAATTATCGATTATCATTATTCGCACTTATTCATTTTCAGAATTCTGACTTAAAACCAATTTTAGTTTTAGCTTGAGGAAAATTTTAAATTGTTGGATAATTTATATAATCTGAATATATATATAATTTCGGTCATATTTAATAAAATATTATTGACGTACCAACATTTTAAATAAACATTGCCCTCTTTCCTGCCCCAAAAAGTTGAAAAAGTCACAAAATTTTAACTATCGTTACTTTTGACAGATATACTGCTGAATTTCGCTATCTCAAGAAGACTTTTAGAATCGTACGCTAAAGGATGTAATGCATTTACTAATTACTTGGTTTAAATATTTTTCGGTTACTCAATATGCATAATTCTGCAAGTTTATAACTAGTTTGAAATTTTTTTGATATTTAACTTTCACCTGAGAAAATGTTTGCATTTTCTTATTTTTATTGATTTTAGGAATCTCTACATATAGCATAATTCTGGAATATATCGACTTTTTTAGTTTATTATGACAAACTTTATTTAGTTAATTAGTTATTTCATTTTTCAAATTAAAGTGATAACAGAGAGAATTGGAGCGAAAACTAGGAGTGAAAAGCATGCTTACCGTTAAGCATTATGGTTGAAATATTTTAGAATAACTACATGCATCCACGCAACTTAATTTTATGAAAACTAAAAGAAATTCTTAGAAAGAACGAAGGAATTATGCATAAATTTTCAAAAGTTTGAAAATTTATGCATAATCAAATCACATTTCATTTCGACTTTGCATTTAATGAGATGGTCACAGTAAATATGTGTTCATGGCAGTTGAGAAAGAGAGTAAAATAGTGCTTATAAACTATTTTAATATTAAAAATCTTGTTATAAATGAGGGTTATCAAATAAAGAAAATTATAAGTTGAAGAAATTTAGCCAATTACAATTTTTTATACTCTTATGATTGTACTTTATTTCAGAAAGATAAGTTTTCTTTTCCAAAATACAGGATAACTAATAGGGAGAATTATTAAACAAGATTTAAAAGAAAAAATAAAATACAATTTATGTGATGGAAATTCTTTAAGCACCCAAAAGTGACTGAATATTAACTATTTCATTTATGGCCACAGATAATTTAAAAAACGCTTTCACAATATAGTTGTTTATAAGAAAAGGAGGACGTGTTGATATTTTCCCTGAAGATTTCATTTCCGTAGTGAAAAATGAGCATCGAAAACATAACTATTCCATCATTTATAAAAATGTATCCAGGATACTCTTCTGTAGTTCACACATTTTATCTAGTCTGGGAAATTATGACAGAAATCCAATATTTTTTGAACGAAGCCCACAACCTATGTTTTTTTTACACATCTCACATGCATTTCACCAGCAAGGCCAAATAAAATGCTCAAAAAATATTGATTTGCGAAGCGGGAGGTTCACACATCCATTACCCCTATGTTTTAGCTTTTTGTGTCCAACAGGGAATGTATTTATATTCCCACTCAGACTCTGCGTCGTATATATGCTTATTGCTAAACGTAGGTTTCACAGAAAGGAGAAAAATAAATGCACAGAGCTGTACCTAAAGTGCTGGAACATATTAATCATTAAGTTGTCAGAAAGCTGGAGAAGATATATTGAATGTTTTGAGTTTGAAAATTTTCTGGAAAAAGGTTGAAACATGATTTGACAAAGAATTTCAATTCAAGACTTTTTAACTCCTAATTATATATTCTGAAAGTATTTTGGGGCTGATTTCTTTTTGAAATTCCATACTTCATTTCTACTATAAAGTAAGAATATATGTTTAATTTCAGTTTATTTAATTTTATTGAAGCAATTCAGTCATTATGAAAAAGCATTATTAGTTTGAACTACAGATATATTTTGAGATCTCTTCATTTTATTGAAAATTGTTTATTAACAGTCTAAATGTATTTAATGAATAAGCAGCATTGATAATTTTCAATTGGACAAAAAAACCCTGGTAGATGGAAATGAGATATTTTTCTAATAAAATTCATTTTTTAATTTTTTTTTCAAAATTTCATCTTATTATTTCTTTAGAACTTCTGGAAATATGTTAATAATTAAGGATAATATATTTTATTAATTAAATACAATTTAGTGCAACATCATAATAAAGTAAACTAATCAATATTTTCCAACAATAAAATTATAAAGTAAATAATTTAATTATGTGATATAAATAGAGTGCGAAAGAATACCAAATTATTATAAGAAAACATCATCACGAAAATGTAATGAATCGCAGAAGAAATAGCAGTACAATAAATTTAGCAGCTTGAAGCAATTCGTAGCATTGTCTGAAGTAGCAGGTATTATCATCTACATATTTAAGACTTTTTTTATTATTTCTTTAAAACTCAAATATAAAATAAAAAATTTCTTGATGAAAAACACCAATTCTTTGATTAAAATGTTTTGACCGTTATTCGAACCGGTCAAATCAGTTATAAAAAAATAAAAATAAAAAGTTTAATAAATAGTCAATTAATTAATAGTAGTCAATAAAAAAAAAGTTTACTCAAGAGTATCAGCGATAAAAAAATTAGCTTGTTAACTAAATGAATTATGGCGAATGCTAGTTTGCGGGAATATTATTAAATCTTATTGATTAAATATTAGCAATGTATAAGGGATCAGTACATGATAATAAAAAAATGCACGTAATAGAAAAAGGTGCATTTTTTAGTTAAAAAAAATGGGTTTAGCTCAGATTTATGAAATTTTCAGCTTTTCTTAATCAGTCTTGTCAAAGCAAAGCAAATTAAAATATTAAATTCCAGCTGATACTTTTGAATTTCCATGTTTACATAACTATAAAATGTTATTTTCTCTTTGATTGAAAACTGCGTAATGAATATGTACTAATGAAGACGTTAATTTTTATGTTGTATACTATATTTTTGATCTTAATGAATAAATATATAGGATTTCAGTTTCTAAATTGCAGTTAAGATATTTTGGCAATAAAGACTACTTTTTAGACATTTTTCATTCAATATTTAAAAATGTTTTTGATTCATCTTATGGATTTAATCTAATTTGTCTAAAATCTGTTAAAATTTTATTTAACATTATACTTTGAGATTGTTTAGAATTGCCTTCAAATGCATAACAAAAATTCACCACTTAATTTAGGAGATAATATTTGCTTACTTACATAGATAGCATTTTAAATTACTCCATGATACTAGATACATGATTACTCCATGTTTTAAATTACTCCATGATTTTATATTACTCCATGATTACATATTTTTTAAATAATTAATAAAATAATCTGCTATATTATTTTACAGACGGCATTTGTTATCCTATAAATGATAAGATATGATATCTGATATAGTATTTTTCATGTTCAGATTATAAATATTTTTTTTTTTTTACAGTATCATAGTTACATTTTACAAAATTTATTTTAGTTGCATAAGTAAAACATTAATTTCAAATTCTAACAATAAATGGGAAGTAAATTATAAAAATATATCAAAATAAGCATTTAATATAAACTTATTGAAATGTTTATTATTAAATTTAAGCCACAACTTTAGAACAACAGTAATTTTTATCTAATTTGGTTTGATTGCACTTTATTTCTCATTTATTCTGTGCAAATTAAAATGAATTAATTATAATGTATAATTTGTTTAGCACATATTATACATTATAGGTACCTATGTAACTGTTATGCTTTCTAATTCGATGTATGTTGAGTATGTTCGAAGCATGCATTATCTATTTGATTATACCTTTTGCTTTGTGAGCATGCCGTGCTATTGATTCAACTAAGATATGGATTTATTTGGATTTTTCCGGGGCATGAGCAATGGTTTTGATTATGCTGCGCCAAACCAGAGTTAAAATCATATCATTGTAACACAATCATAAAGAAATAGTGTACAAGCATACTTAAAAATTCAAACAAGATTTAAATGAGTGAATAAAATTTTATAGATTATCGAAATGCAAAAATCTGGTCATTTGGTGTCTTATCAATTAAGAAAGGTAATGGAGTTTTGAAAAAATTGAAAACGCTGAGCATTGAAATTTGAGCATTCTGACAGCATATGTTGGACAGACATTTAACAGTCACTTTGAGAACTTAGAGGTCGTTGTTCATCTTGCAACAAGTGAAGATGGGTGAATCTAGTATGCCCAATGCGTAAAAGAGCTAATATAACGTCTGCTTTTCGATTCGGAAATGAAGACAACAGTTGCACAAAGGGTTCAACTAAGAATTCATAGAATACTTGAGGTATTTATGGTTTATTATATTGAAATATATTGCTACTGAATTATTCAGTCCCGGTTAATAATTTTTAAAAATGTGAATCTTGCAACATCCGGATACTAAAGTAAAATTTTTAATAAAATACTGCATTTATGAACGTAACATATTCATGAATCAATTGTAATTTTGAAGTTACAGAAGCCTTTGTTCAGAGAAAAGCTACGTCTATAGTTTTAAATCATTGCATTTCCAATTATTATCAGTAGTAAGTTTCACATGCAAATCCTATGTTAGAGAGTGCATAACAGAACGTGTTAGCTAAATAATTTTTAAAGAGACATTTTACTAATATCTACTGCAGAAAGAACTGTATGAAGGTATCATGTAGGGTTTGTCGGTTTTTCAAAACCCGGTTTTAAAAAAACGGTTTTTTAGAGTAAATCTGTCACATTTGAAAACTGGTTTTTAAATTAAGAAAACCGGTTTTCCGTACGCCTGGATATTCCTCGTCTTCAAGAAAAAATGAATTTTATTGGTTGAGACCGCTTTGTCTAGCAGCTGAAGGCTTAGGGAGATGAGATGTCAATTTATTAACAAGCAAAGGTGTATTTGAATTTCTGTTAATTGAACTAAAAAAAATTGAACACTGAAATAAGTTTGAAATTTTTATATGCTTTTGAAGAACGAATTCAAGAAAGAAAACTAGTAGAATTAGCAACTTTTTTTGCTGTATTTGCAAAATTCACAAAACATTTCTAGTTCAGCGAAGAAATTTTATAGTGTACTTTCTTTAGCTTCAGAAACCGAAATTATTATCTGAAAAGATATTGTCTTGAATATTTCTAAATTCTTATGTCGAAACCGATTCTGATGAAAAGAAAACCGGAGAAATTACATCAGAGTAAGAAATTTTTAAAAGAAGCCATAGAAAAATCAATTCAGAAGTTTCTTGGAGACAATGAAGAAAACCTTAAAAATTCCAAGACACTGAAAGCTTAAATTTAAGTATTTGAAGCAACTAATAAAAAGATCAAAATACTTAGATTTGTTATTTGATGCCCTGAAAACTATAAAGACAAGCTCAATAGCTAGTGAACGAGTATTTTCAATTTCAGACAATATTATGTCCAAAATAAGAAGACTTAGCCACTATTCATTGAATATTTTATGTTCTTTAAAATCCTATTTTCTTAGAAGAAATTAAAATTAGTGAAAATAATACAAATATTATTTGAAATTTTTGTTTGACTTTTTGTTATTTTGTGTAAGTAATATGTATATTTAATCCTTAATAATTTTTTTATATTGACTTTGACTTTGATATTGATTTCGTTTTTTGTTATTTTATATAAATTAAATAAAATATTTTCCATTATTCTTTTTTTAAGAACAATTTGAAAACCGGCTAAAACCGGTCTTTTTGAAAAATTGAATTTGAAAACCGGTTTTTCAAAAAGTCGGTTTTTGTATAAACCCTAGATTTAATTCTCTTCGAGCAATTTTCTATGATAGAAGTCGAAAACTTGCTTCACGTTGATTTGGAATGACAAAAGTTATATACTACAGGACTCGAATTACATTGATAGAATTGAGATAGTTTTGCATCTGCTGATTTCGGAATATAATCCCCCGATCTTTTTCATTACCGATCTTACTCTGAATTTCATCGAATCTATTTGCTGATATAGTAAAAAGGCGGTGTATATTAATTCTTTCATTTCGTAATTTAGTTTCTATTTTGCTTGTTCAGCCTTTACTTTAGCCTCAGTATCTGCTTTTTCCGATTCCAGAGTCATTTTACTTAATAATAAACGTTAATCAATTGAACATAAATATTCTACACGAAAACGGAACTTCGTATGTAAATAACACAGAAGCAGTAAAAAATTAAAAATCATTAATCACCTGGCTTATTTTGGACAAAGTAATATCCAACTCGTAAATTTGACGATTTCTGTTTCATTACGTAATGCAGAGTGCATTGCCCAACTCACAAACGCCAATGTGTTATGATTCGGAACTTTATTTTCGTTTTCGAATCAGTTTATTTATGCACAACACAAGACAGAGAATATCATGAGGCTATTTGCATAATGATGATAGAAACTGATCAGAGTATTTACATATGAAGTTGACTGAAATTGATCAAATGATCCGTGCATCAAAGAGATGAATAACATAACGTACAAAATTCTGTCCCTAAAGCAACACAGCGTATTCTACTTAAATCAAAACTGAATTGCCAGATTCCAATTTGGAATAAGGTGTAAGGCAAACTCTAAAATGAAAATAAACTGGAAATATAAAACTTATTAGGAGTGGCAACAACTAGGTAGTTCCACTAACTATACAAGATAAATATTCATTTATATCTAAAAATATTTATGAGGAATTAAGTTTATATTATATCTTTTACATATTAACCCGCGAGCACTCGCACCGGGTATGACATGCCCGATCCATTTTCATTCAGTGTTTTTGTTGCTTCCTGTTTTTCGGATTAGGCCAGAATTTCATGTAGCTGCATCCAAGGCCACATTCTTTCATTAGGGGAAAAACCAGTTCTGTTCTAAAAATAGATTTTGAGAAAGAGGGGTTGAGGGCATGTCATACCCATGCGAGTCCTCGTGTTCGTCAAACGTTTCCATTTCTGTCTCTTAGTTTAGTGCAGTATGACGCGCTATATGAATTACGAGGAAGAAAGTGAATAGTTACGACATCTTATAGAAACTTTCTAGTGACGATGAACCGTTATCTGACGATAGTGTTGCCTCTGAGGATGAAGAATACTGCAGCGATCACGATTCTTCCACTGAAATTTAGACAGAAATAGAAGATGAATGTTCACTGTCAACAACAGATTGTTATATAGGTGAAGATAAAGTAACAAAATGGGAAAAGACAAAATATCGGCAAAATGTTAGGAAGCCTTCAAGGAACATAATTAGCAAGCTTCCAGGTAATACACCTTATTCAAAAAATGTCGCTTCTGAAAACACTGGGACTCGCTCTTTCAGAACAACATAGAAACCGTAAGCCTCAAGGAATAATAACAAATCCAAGCACTTCTAAGGAATTGGGATTTACTAATAGTGAACCGCCTGCAAAAAAGCTCAAAGGAAACTATAAACGATGTGCATTTTGTCCATGTAATAAAGACAGAAAATCAAGGTTTATGTGCCAAAAATGTGAAAGGAGTCTCGGTGTAGAGCATCAGTATGTAATTTGTAAACATTGTCTCTAAACATGTAAGTAATTATTATTAAATTCACTTAAATTCTTAAATGCATTGTTTTGTAATATTTAACTACCTAAGGTTTGCTTATAAACAGTATTAATTAATATTTAAATAGCAGAAATGAATTAGGGTATGAGATACCCGGCGCGAGTTCTCGTGTTCGAAAATGGGTGCGAGTGCTCGCGGGTTAATATTACATTAAAAATTCTGTTAAACAAAGAAGTTTATTTGAAATTAAAAAAAAATAAAAATTCTGGTATCGATTTGTTATTTCAAGATTAATTTCTTTGGTATTCCTAAGCACTGTATGGTCAAATCAAAATTCTGTTAAAAGTAATGATTAAAATATAGGAGACTAGGCACAGTTTTATATATTTTCTGCTTTTTTAATTCCTTTAAAATTTATAACTGCCATTAAGGGCAGAATTTCTTTGTCTATGTTAAAGTGAATCTATGAATTGATGCAAAAATATACTCTGAATCTATATATTATATATCTATATCTTCTCTGAATCTATATATTCCATAAGATAGAGCAACCGAATTTATCATAATAAAAGCTTCTATGCTATAACTCTAATACAAAAGCGTCAGCAGATGACATTCATCGACACCAGTAACAAATCTCAAAAAGATTTCTTCGATTTTTTATACGTTTTCTTGTCAAGTCTTTTGGGTGAGAGATGAATGGGATAAAAGTATTCCTTTTTCTTAGTCCCTCTTATAAGAATAATCTTTCTTTCATTTTTTTCAACTTCCTGGTTGTATCAAAAAATATCTGAACGATAGAAATGTTGATCATTTTCATTCATGCTGTGATCTTGACGTATGAAATGTCCAGCTCTTACTTTTCTCTGTTTTGTGGAACACTGGTTTTTTGAAAAGGACAAAATTGATAAGAAAATGAGTAATTTTTGTGTTTTTATGTCTTTACTTAAATTAATAGCTTTTGAATTATAAATCTTTTAAGCATTTTTAATCATGTCACTATTTATGTAAAAGAATTTCTGTAATAAAAGGTGTTTCATAATGAAGTATAAAATTTCAATGCACTATAATTCAAGAATGTAAGACATTATTTTCACTTGTAACAGAATTGAATGCGAATATTTTAAGTTTTGTTAGAGACAGTCTCAGATGTTCTCAGTGTGACTTATTAAAAGATACTGCACACTCTCTTTCTGGAACTACCCAGAACAAATTTACCTTAGTGGAATCTCGCGTGTGTTGCCCTGTGTTCTTTCTAACTCAATAGGGAACATAGTACTTATTTACCTTCTCACTGATTTGAAATGCTGTTTCATCAATGAAAAGCAAGTGACAGACAAAATCATTATTTTCATAACGAAGATGCATATCGGCCCAAAATTCAAAGCGCCTGTTTTATCAAATTCGTTCAGATTTTGCAAAACATTCACTTCGTATGGAATAATTCTCAGTGATCTCAAAATTCTTTAGAGGTGGGTAGAGTAATCTGCACTACAAATCACTCTCTACGTTGATTTTCTGGGTTTTGTTAAATGACGACTTCTTGCGATACAGTGAGTCGTCCAGGACTTAACCCCTTACACAAACAGCCCGTAGTTTTAAATTTTCCAAGAAATTGATAGATTCGAACTTTTCTTCCAAAGTGTTATCAAAAATGTCATTGCACAAGAGTTTTGAATTCCATTTTGCTAAATTGAAGAACACACGCACTCACACACAACCTTTATCACTGCAGTATAATGTCATGATCTAGACTGATCAAATAAAGAAGCAGAATTTCCAGACAATTCTTTATTTTACAACCCTATATATACAAAGAACAGCTTGTTCTGATCTTCGTTAAATAAATAGTTTTTTACACCAGTAGTAGGAGATACAACAGTCACAATCGAAGGTTTTTCTTAAAACTCAATTCTTCATCTCGTCAACACGACCATTCCAGGGGTAGTTTCTCAGACTCCGAACTCGTGGGCGTAGTCCAACAATTCCTGCAATTTGTTTCTTCTCTCGTCCTAAAAGAAAAAAAATCTCCGCACTTTATTTCGGCAACAATCCCCGGCTCTTAATTTACATTGGTCATTTGAGCTCTCCTTCGGCCAATCGGGGTTCAGCCATATGCTCTCTCAGCGACGCCAGTGGGGCGTTGGAAAGTCCTTTCACAAATAGAAATATCTAGCATTCAGATGTTTGTACACCCCTTTCTCTTTGAAGGTACTATCAATACCTCTGGGCCGAGGAATTCCATATGTGGTCTTTCATTGTAGTCGCTAATGAACAGATGCGAGACCACCCATGTGAAAAGATCCACCATCTGACTATCTCGAGGGGTTTAGTAAGTAACAGCGACGACACAATGAATCAGTACAACACGTCTTATCAGTACTTGGAAACGTGGAATGTTACAGCAGGCACCGCTATTTCGACTGACTAGTCACATGACAGACATTCTACTGCCTCCTGAGTGACTTCAGTCTAGGGCGAGACACAATCCTTAGGAACACATTTACCTTAAGATTCGCTAAGGTGGTTCGTGTCTTTGATTCATACCGTTCTCTAGCACCTAGAAAGTTTATACGTCTTACCGAATCACCTTAGATTTTCGATCCTCACCAGTTAAAAAAAATGTTATTACTTGTTACAAGATTTCTAGATCTTTATACTCCACTAATAAATAAATGAGTGAAAACATAAATATTATGTTCTATTTCGATATAAATCAATAAAAATAATAATTAAATTAGATTTATTAATATTTAATATATCGTTTAAATTTTACAGATGTACATAAATAGTTTTTTTTCCTTTTAGAATTCTTTAGTTCCAATTCGATTGGGTAGGCTAAAGTATCAGGTGAAAGAAAAATTTCAGTCGTCAGGTTTAGAGATATCCCAAGATCGTTCAAGCAAGATAAATAAGAATGTAGTAACTGATTACAAACTTTATTTATCAAAAGTTTTTCACGCATATTTGGTTTCTTTTTCGGCGATAATCTAACTCATCCTTAATATTAATTTTTAACGGATTACAAAATGCAAAATAATTGTTAAAATTGTAACATAAATTGCATTTTCTTTATCATTTTGTTTTAATTTTTGGAGGGAGAAGAATTAAAAAAAATATTAATGAAATTATTAGAAATTCAAAATTGGTGCATCGATACAAAATTTAATATTAACTATACAGACATATTGTATTAACTCGAAAAAGTCTTTGGAGCAATTTGAAGCAACAAAAGACAGTAAATCCAAAAAGTTATTAGTGGAAAGTTTATTTAGTTTTAAGTATTGGATGAATTCAGATGGAATAAATAAAAACAACAACAATAAATGCCATTTGGTAAGTAAATAATGTAAGAATTCTGTTGTTTAACGTATTTTCGCAACTTCAATCGAAATTTATTTAAAGGCCCATTTATTTAGTAACAATTTTAGTTATTGAAATTCCAGATGGTTAATCTGCTTACAATTCGCTGACAAAATTTAAGGACATATCATTTAAAAAAAATAGAGAGACAATATATGTGACATTATATATTATTTTCTGCTTCTCCTAGTTGAGAAACTGTATCCAAATGGAGAAATGATTATTGCAAAATGCTTATATTTCCCTTTAAGTTAAATTTTAAAAGGGAAGAAGATCTTATGAAAATAGTAAGCTTTTATTTAAACAAAAGTTGTAGTATTAAGATTCGAAACTAAAATATAAATATAATAATGCTGGAATTACAATCGAATAAATAATGCAGTGCTGGAAATAAAATGCACGAAGTTGCATCGAATATGTTAAAGAAACCCTACTTATACAGATCCCATAACATTATATCTTCACATGTACTATGATTAACTGCTAATTGATCTTTATATTTTTACATATCAGTTATAGTAGAATACTTATAAAAATATTGGAAATTAATGCAAATAAATCAAAATTAATAACAGTCCAATTTGTATTCAAAATATAAGAAACACCTATCTGCGAAGAATTTAGTAAAAAGACAAAAAATATTTAATGAAATAAGAAATGAAAGCCCATATTAATTCGAGCTGAATAAAATTCAATAGTTCAGTAATCAGTTCATTAACATCACTCAGAATTTCTATTATATCTGATAATTCAAAACGTAATTAATGCTAATAGGCATCAGAAATAGTGTCAACTGATGAAATAGGTAAAATTAGTAAATTTCCTGAGGAGAAGATAATGGAGTTTAAAGACATAAAAGGGTATGATTGTATAATATGTACAGACTAAAATGTATTCCCTTAACTGAAGAGACATGTATACTATCTAATTATAAAGTTGGCGAATTGCTTAATTTTACGTTATCATTTGAGAAATATTATTCGATGTACTAGTGACGCTCGGACATCACAGTTAAAGGATTAATTAAATAAATGTTACTTAATAGATGATCAAACATTACTTGTATTTTGGACGCATATATGTTCGTTGCTCTATTTACGTATCTATTCCATACCATATATATTCCTGTATATTTCCATATATATTCTTTAGAATAATCACTACATGCCAATTTCATAAAGAACATTAATAACTGCATTAGTCGTTTTTTATTTTTTTGGTATAATACATCTATTACTCCTAATTGAATTCCATGTGCCAACTTTTTTCATAACTGTTGCTCCATTAGTCGTTATGGATACAATATCTTCTTTCAGGGAAAATCCATGTTTTCGCTAATTTAAATTTAAGCAATTAATTAAGCCATTAATTAGCTAATTAATTTTGCCCGTTAGGGAGACATAAAAACAAAAACGTATGCTATTTTGCTATGTTGGTGATCCCTGAACATATAGTGGATACAATTTTAAAAATGTCTAGTAAATACCGAAAAAACCGGTATTTAAACTTGTGAATACCGGTATTACAAAATTGCACAAATGGCTCAAAATACCGGTATTCGGTATCCCGGTATTGCAATCCCTAACTACAAAATGCAAGTGATTATATTTAACCAGCAGGAAAGTTCTTTCTGAAATTTTCTTGCATATTCTGTAAGTATAATTTTGCATTATTAACCGCATTGCATTAACGAAGAAAAACAAAGAACGAGCCTAAAAGTGTACGAATTTTTACGATTAATCGCATTGATATAGAAAATCAAATATGTATTTTGGATTCCTGTTTATCTCACCTTAACTGTATCACACGCAACTACAATTAAGGTCATAAAATCACATATCAAATGAAATATATAGAAATCATTGAATTTACAAGCATCCATATTTAGAATCTTGATACTTGTGAAATTTCAGGCCAACAGACGGCCAAACCTTTCACAGATCTACTTGAAATTTTGATCTTACACATATTTTATAATTGAAATATAAATATCATTTTGAACCAAATCTATACTTTAGTAATTAAATCTGTGTTTCAAAATTTTATTCACCTAGCTCTCGTTTTTTGTAGTTATTGTGTAATATGTTTGGACAGCAGTACATACACTTTCTCAGAAAGGATTTCATTCAAAATTTGACAAACATGTTCAGTTTTATTGTAAAGACCATGTACAATACATTTTACTTAAACCATTTTTGGAGTTACTCTGTTCATAGATAGAAAGGCAGACGGAGACAGAAGACATAATTCCAAAAATATGCATTTCGTAATCTTAGAGATTTGAAACTCGGAAATGTATGAAAATCTCGAATTCTATATTTTTTAACTATTACTGTATTTTCTCTTCGTATTCTTCTTATACGAATACGAATAAAGTATTAGAATAAAAGTTTAAAGTTTACTTGCAATTTATACGAAAATGAAAAATTTCATAAACTATTCTTAATTATTAATGAATATTTACTTTGCGTATGTTTTTGAACTATACATATTTAGAAATGTTAAATATCAAAAAAAAAAAAAAAAAAAAAAATGGTCAAGATTTTTTCTAACAATCTACCAGAGATCAAATCACATTTCCAGTACTATTTAACTCTTTGCTTTATGTTGAAAAGGAAATAATATTCATATGGAATAGTATGGATATTATTTTCATACTTTTTTTTGTATTCTGGGAATAATAAAGGGATTTTAATCATACATTCATCATTGTAATAAAATCAGCATAAAATCAGAATTGAATGTATTAATTCTTAATTGAAAATTTCAATTCGATTTTACTGAAAGGAGAACTCTGATAAAAGGTTATTTTCGTGAAAAGTAATGAAGAAAACTTCTGTACTGAACTTAATATGATAAAATACTGTTCTATTTTTTTTTTTTTGACAGAAATTAAATATTGCAGAAAGTCTTTTAATCAATAGCTGGTCAATTATTTATTTTTACATTACCAAATATACATAAATAGCACAATTTTCAATAAAATATTTCGTATTTCTTTGCAATTGATTCCGGATTACAAAGCTCCATCCTCAAATTTTGCTGTCAATTTTGAAAATACACTTTTATATGTTAAGTTTCAAGGCATATATTCCAGATTTATTTTTTAACTCATTTTCTTCACTAACATAATAGAGTGCTAGGTATGTTATAGAGTATAATACACATTAGGTATGTTATAAAGTTTATAAAAATTATTGTGATTTATAGGTATATATAAATCATTGAAATATTTTTTTAAAATCTCCTTTTATGTAGGCTATTGACGTTCTTTGAAGGCTCGCATGTAAAAATAAATAAAATAGCATTTTTTTAAAAGTATCTTATTGTCCATTTTGAAAATTGAAAAGTGAAGAAAAATTCAATTTTCGAAAAAAAATTTACTAAAAATTTGAAAGTGTATTTGATTATGTGTAGAAAAAAACAATCCATATCGGCTTTCATATCTAAAATTTATGATCTTAAAGCATGATATCAAATAATCAGCAGCTTAAAGTTTTAATTAAATTAAATTTTTATTAGACAAAATAACTCTCTCAAAAAATGTATCATAAAATAAATATAAAAATATACCAGATCAAGCAGCATGGCATGGTTCTCTCCTTTGCTTATATTTACTTTACAAATCTCGAAGTAAAACGTCGCCTAAAACTGAGAAAAGAAGAAAAAAAACTACATTAATAAATTTTAAATAAACATCTTTTACTGACATAAAGAAACCAAAGAAAACAGAAAAGAAAATCTTAAATAAAAATAATTCATTTGAGACAGAAAGAAAAACATAAAAACTTTCTTCTTTCTACTCAATGTTGTAAGCAATATATTTGTTTTTCTTGATGGATTATTATCCGAATAATTAATGCTAATATTGCTATTGAATTACAACACACTGAGTTCCAAGTCAACAGCTGGAAAACCACATTTAATTAAAATTCATGAAAAAAAAACATTGCTGACGAGATTTCGTGATTTAGAATATTTTAATTGCTAGTTTAAAGAAAAAATAAAAATAAAACTGAACCGGCAACCGAGGCATGAGATTCTTCACCTAAGCTTAAATAATAACCGTAGTACGATTTTTCAACTTTATAATTAAATGTGGAATTCTCTAATGCGTTTCTTTTTATGTCTTTTTTCCTTTTGTTATTTCTTTTAGTAATAGGAATTTTAAAATCCTGAAAGAAGAAAGGAATGGTATTCATTAATACATTTTAAATCTTCATTTTGTCCAAGAAAGCATTGTAGCAAAGACTAATTATTTGTACAGGATTTGCAGTTGAATTCTATCATGAATGTTGGTATTTTTTTATAAATATTTAACTATTTGCACCATTAAATTATTGGAATATTTTTTAGACCTCTTAACGAGGGCAGATGCAGCCCTGTAAATCTATTTCTTTTATAAAATGCGTTATTTGTAACATAATTGAGGTGTATTTTAAGTCAGTCTATTAATATTGTTTGCATATATTTTTACATTTATTTTGTTACATAGAATTTTAAGTTATTTCTTACTTCGAATAATTTCAAAAAGTGCATTTCTAATGCAACATATTATATTTTTAGGATTTAAATGTTGAGCAAAAATTTCTACATCAATTGCTTGAAATACTTCTACTCATATATCAAATCACCGATCTTTGTTCTTTCTTATTTTCATATTTATTCTTCAATTCATTTAGAAACACATTATAGGAAGTCAAGTTTAATTAATAATGTACAATTATATAATAATTATTAAGTATTGGTTGAAAAAATTATTTGCCAATGTAAGATTAAAATTTAATTCGAAATAATTATTTAATGAGTTACAAATATATGAGGGTCAAATTGCTTAGATTTTTATTAAAATTTTTAATTAATTTTTTTTGTTCTAACAAATTATTAAAAAATGTGAATCCTTCGCCGAACGAATCGTTTTTTTTTATTTCCATTGAAAAATTGAAGCATATTTTCGAATACATAAAATTAAACAACATTCTAGAAGGGATATTCCATAGATAAATATCTTTTTCTTATTTGATTCTTGAGAATTCAAAACTTACTTTTCAGTATTTAAAATAATCATATTTTCTTTAATTTCATATATAAAATTCTTTTTCACATTACAAGTTATCTCTGTCAAATATTTTACACTATTATTAAAGATAATTATAATAAATTTGTTTTTTTTAAATTTTATTTTATGGATTTAGTCTGTATATGTGAATATGGTAATTTAATATTTAACAAAATAAATAAAATTTATCTTGTATTTCATTGCTTTGCATTATTATTCTCATTAGATATTAAATTATAATTTAAAAATAATTAATGAAAAAGATCATAAATTTAAAACTCAACCGCTAAGCCCATAAATCTCGGTATGCTTAAATTATACAAGTCGATTAATTTAAAATACACCACAAATCGTTTAGAACGTGTAAAGTTTGTAAAACCGTTTTTAGACGTATAATAGAATATAAAATAATCGTCATTCGTTATTATTATTTTAAGTTTCGCGTAATATTAAAGAATAATATACTTTAAATTATTTGAAACACGCAGTTTTATTAATAGAAATTAAGTTAATTTGACTAAGAGAGACTTAAGTTAATATACCTGAGAGAATATCTGGATATGAAATATAATTAATATCAGTTAATAATTCAATGAATTTCTCACTCACTGACATATTACTTTCTTTCTCTGCATTTAAGTTCTAAGGAATCCATTTTATATGATAGAAAATGTTTTAAAATTTAGATAACATGACATTTAATGATTTTAGCGTATTAATTTGAAATTATAATTGGTTTTGCTTTTAATAAAGCCAGACATTTTAAAATTCTACAAAATGTATCATTATAATATAAGATATTTACTATTTTATCGCATTATTTTCAAGAATAAATTCGTTCTAATATAATTTAAATAATTTCAATTAATTCAAAATTACCATTTCCATAAAATAGCAATGGGCAATATAAAAAAAATCGCATTCAGATCAATATAACAAAAGTGATGATTGCTTAAATCGTTTCGTAAATCTGTAGTAAATCATGGTTTATTTTATATGATATTCTTGGATATATTTCTATAAAAATTACAATTTTCTCTACATTGCATGAAATGTAGTAACAAAATGGAGTTATGAAATTTATTATATTAAATGTTTCTGAGAGCGTGTCAAATTCTCAGACGATTCGTCCGTTCTGAATGTTAAGGAGTAACATCTAAGTGGGTCATAGGGGCACTTAATCATAACAGCGACAACTCATCTTTTAGAGAGATATATTGGTACCAGCATAATAGACGACAACGAGACTTGCATTAGCAGAAAAAAATATCTTTTATTCATTTCTAGAAATGTTGTTAAATGCGTATGATATATATTTTGCACTGCGTATAAGCAATCAAAGTGAAATACTGCTTTAGGTTTTACACGGCATTAGTATTTCAACAGAATATTATTTATTCATTTTTTTCATTCTTTCTTTTTTAATGTTGATGTGAAATTCATGATTGCTTTTAAAAATTTGACAGTAAAATTCTTTAGAAACGAAATTAATGCTTAATATGTATTTATAATTAGATTAAATAATCATAATTATAATTTTGAAATAAGTGAGAGATATGCGTACAATTAAAAAAAAATTATTCTGAATTTTCTGTTGTAAATTTAGAATTTAATTTTTAGCCACTTAATAAAAAAAATATATTTCTCCAAAATATAAATAGAAACTATAAAATAATATATCGACATTTATATTTTATTAATTGTTTAATCATATTCGTATAAACCATATCGTATTCGTATAAATATCATATTCGTAAATTCGATTGTTTCATTTTCTTCTTGTTTGGGCAAAACTGTTATTTTCTAATTTTTCAAATATTGCATTTTTAAAAACAAAAACTACTTTATGATATATTATCGTTGTAGATAAAACGTACCTTTATAACAGTGTTTCTCAAAGATTTTTTTTTAACATTCGTAGAGCTTAACCGGTCGCACTACTGCACTTACTACATCCCAGCTTTATAAAATATATTTATTAACAATTTAAAATGTTAATAACATTTTAATACAGATGCATTTTTTGGCAGTCCTGCAAAAAAGTTTCATAGTAAAAATTATACATTTTATTTAATTTCATATATATATATATATATATATATATATATATATATATATATATATATATATATGAGAGCTACATTTATATATCCAGCATTAGTCGTTACATATATGCATATACGTAGCAACTAAAGATAGATTATCCCTATTCTTCTGAAAATGAAAATTTTATTGCAGGAAATAAGGTCAAATTACCTACCTGAATTGTGAAATGATTACTGAAATCTGCTGGATGGTGGTTTGTAGCCCTATCTCTCTGATATACACCTTATCCTGCAGCACAAATTTATATATATATAATATATCATTTTTTAGTAATTCAGCAACTTTCAGATGCAATAGGCATCTGAAAGTTGCATGGGCATTACATCAAAAATGAACATTTCACTTGTAAGGTATCTAACAAAACTATCGTTATTCTCATTTAAGAATTGTAAAATTATGATGTATTAATTATGTTTCGACAGAAATTTAAATTGGAACACTTAAATTTATAATTTTTTTCATTTTTAAAATTTTACTTTTATTGATATATTAGAAATCGCATACTGTTATAACAATTTATTACAAAATTAACTTGACTTGAATCGAAATTCTTTCAGGAATAATAACTTAAAATTACTGTAGCAGAGCGATTTGTTATCCCTTTAAACAACGAAACGACATTCCATTCAAAGAAGGAAAAATATCCGGCATCTTAAACCATCGTCTTTGCATCTATAGGGTTTTATTTTATTTTACTTAATAATTCACATTACTTATTTTTCATACCGTACATATATCTTATAGCTTTAAACGAGCAATTCTTGTATATACATAAATTTATTTCGAGTATCTCGGTAAAGGCTCTAACAACTTGCATCAAATTTTATATTTTTGATAAGATTTTTCTTTCTAAGTCTATCAACATAGGTGTATTTCCTCAAAAAATGAGATTTAAAAAAGAACATTTTTATAACCAACTAATAGAGCATTTTTTTCCTATCTCGTCTCATGCTTACAATGGCAATTTGCGCCATCTCGTAAATGCTTGTGATATTTGAATAGTTGTCATAGGATGATAACCTACTGGTACCTCAAATTTTTCTGATATGGAGCTATATGACATTATCCGAATACGAATACGTCCACTCGAATGCAAGCGCAACAATATAAGTATTGCGTTAACCAATTCGAATAACATGTTAACTAATGAATTCATGATTTTTTCATTTAAATTATCAATACAAATGTAGTCAAGAGTGAAAAATATTCATATGCAATTAATATTTCATTCGTAACTAAATTTTTTCTCTGAACGCACGCACACACACACACACACACAAAAAAAAAAAACTGCTGAGCGTCGAAGTTTGTCCATTTTTGTTGTTTCATTATTAGATTGCAAAAGGCACACAAATTATTGGAATATTTTTTTATTATTCGTATTTTCGTCTCAATGCTAAATAATTACAAATGATTGTCCCGAGTTCACAATAGGATAAACATACACACGATTCTCATAATGTGCATTGTTAGTAAGAAATTCCTCAATTCTTGCTCCATGCAACTTGAAGCGATGATTTTGGCTTATATTCTTTCATTCATTAAGAAATGATTCCTTCATGATGCAAGAAGCGGTAATTAGAAGTTTGATGCACGTAATCTTGGCTGAGACCAAACTATAAGGAATTCGTTATGAAAGATAATTGTGGCATAAATGCACGAAATTATCATCCAAAGACTTCGCAATATTTGCTCATTAAATGCAAATGAAATTCGATTTGTTTACTTAAGTGTTTTGACACCAATATATGTTATTATCCCTTGAATTTATGACATGAAATAGTAGAAGGATATCTTTCATTTTTCTTGTTAAACAATTATTGCTTTTTTATGATAAAAACTGTTTATAAATAGTATTATTTAAGAATATTACAGAATAATTTGCCACAAATTAATACATAATGTAGTAAATTAAAATAGTTAATAATTACATCAATAGCAAATAATTATTTTAAATTAGTAATCGAATTTCTTAGAAATATTTCAGTCAGTTGATGATTTCAATAAACTTTATTTAATAATCCTTAGCAGTAATAAAAATCATTAATTGAATTGAACTGGATACTGTAGATTTATGTTTCAATCTAAAAGTTTAATAATAATAATAATAATATATATTTTAAAAACAATAATGCATCTTGATAACATGCACCATTTAAAGTACAAATTAATAATCGGTGGTTCGTCTACTCCAAAAACTTTTTTGAAGAAACAAGTTTATATATTTAGCCAAAATTCTAAAAAAAAATAATTTTTAAAGAATTCTTCAATCATATAACACATTTTTTTCTTATCTTTCCTCCACATTAAATTCTTTGGTTAAATTCCAGAACAAACTAAAAGTCATATTATGACTTATGAAATATATGTCCCAAATAGAATGTATTATCAAATTAAAAGTTCCAAAAACTTCATAGTTTAATAGAAAACTGAACACTTGTTGAAAATGCGTTTTCGAGCAAAAAACCTTTTTAACCCGCGAGCACTCGCACCCGCACCGGGTATGACATGCCCGATCCATTTTCATTCAGCGTTTTTGTTACTTCCTGTTTTTCGGATTAGGCCAGAATTTCATGTAGCTGTATCCAAGGCCACATTCTTTCAGTAGGGGAGAAACCAGTTCTATTCTAAAAATAGATTTTGAAAAAGAAGGGTTGGGGGCATGTCATACCCGTGCGAGTCCTCGTGTTCGTCAAACATTTCCATTTCCGTCTCTTAGTTTAGTGCAGTATGACACGCTATATGAATTACGAGGAAGACAGGGAATAGTTACGACACCTTATAGAAACTGTTTCTAGTGACGATGAACCGTTATCTGACGATAGTGTTGCCTCTGAGGATGAAGAATACTGCAGCGATCACGATTCTTCTACTGAAATTAAGACAGAAATATAAGATGAATACAAGAGTATCAAATCGCTGGCCAATGGTTATTCTGTTTTCAATTTTGAATGTGGTCGGTATTAATTCTAGGATTTTGTTGATGTTCAAGAAAAATCCTCCCACACAGTTCAGAAACAGACGTTTCTTTTTGAAAACGCTGGGACTCGCTCTTTCAGAACAACACAGAAACCGTAAGACTCAAGGAATAATAACAAATCCAAGCACTTCTAAGGAATTCTGATTTCCTAATAGTGAACCGCCTGCAAAAAAGCTCAAAGGAAACTATAAACGATGTGCATTTTGCCCATGTAATAAAGACAGAAAATCAAGGTTTATGTGATAAAAATGTGAAAGGAGCCTCTGTGTAGAGCATCAGTATGTAATTTGTAAAAATTGTCTCTAAACATGTAAATAATCATTATTAAATTCACTTAAATTCTTAAATGTATTGTTTTGTAATATTTAATTACCTAAGGTTTGCTTATAAACAGTATTAATTAATATTTAAATAGCAGAAAGGAATTAGGGTATGAGATACCCGGCGCGAGTTCTCGTGTTCGAAAATGGGTGCGAGTGCTAGCGGGTTAATACTAATAGAAAATTGTCTGACATTGGAAATGAAATTGTCTTACATTATGTCCTAATTCAGCTTCTTTTTACAAATTTGAAGAGAGGAGCTAAAATTATCAAGAATTCAAAAAGCAACAAAAAATTTACAGAATATCATTTTTTAGAATAATTTTAAATTTTTAAATTCGATGTCATAGAATTGCCAAAATTTATTTAAATAATTGTTGAAAATGCGTTTTCGAGCAAAAACCTTTTTAATACTAATACAAAACTGACTGACATTGGAAATGAAATTGTCTTACATTATGTCGTAATTCAGCTCCTTTTTACAAATTTGAAAAGAGGAGCTGAAATTATCAAGAATTGAAAAAGCAACAAAAAATTTACAGAATATAATTTTTTAGAATAATTTTAAATTTTTAAATTCGATGTCATAGAATTGCCAAAATGTATTTAAATAATTCAATGATTATTATAATAATACTTATAAATAGTTAATATATGTTTCCAAATAATATTTTTTATACGTTTGTATACATTACGTAGTGTCTATTGCTATGTTAAATGATTTGGAATATTTCCTTTGTATAATGTTGAAAAATTAATGAGGTGAACAATTTTATTTTGATTCAATTTTTCTAGAACCATTCATTTTTATTCATTGTTCACTAATTTTGTTTCTGTCAATTTATCTATCTTTTCTTCATTCATTCTTTGTTTTAATGTATATGAGAAATATTTGTCTAATTTTAACTCATGTATATAATTTTTCATTTTGATACATTATATATATATTATTGAAAATTAATACAAGATTTAAGTCTTTGTTGTTTTCGTATTCAATTATTTAATTTATTTATCTTAATGATATCTAAGAGCACTTTTCAAATATTTTCATATGTTTAAAAGAAAACTTTCAACTATCGAAATATTTCATTTTATTTTAACTATTTATTATTTTGATTATTATTTTAATAAATTTATTTTTAATGGTTTAATGAGCCAAGAAAATTCATAGCAGTTAATACTATGTTATTTATACAATTTTTATTTATATTACATTTACAGTTGCATTTACGTGTTTATCGGGTAAACAAGATATATCCAATGATAAACATGTTTAATTTTAATCTTCCTATTTTTTTTTCTTTGCTGAATTATTTATTTTTAAGCATATGGAAGGAATATTTTTCATTTTTATTCAAACAGTCGAGTCGTATTTTTTTATTTTTGAAATAAAATAAATATAAGAAAAAATTGTCGCATGAATATTTGCTTCCAAATAATTATTGTTTATTTGAATCCAAAGCCTAAATAACAACTAATATTTATTTCGTTATTTAAGAAATTTTTCTCCAAGTTGATGAAAAATTAATTTTTTTCAGCGTGACAGTTTTTAAAATTATTCATATGATGTATTGAAAATAATTTGCATTTTCAGCATGATTCCATTCGCTTTGTTTTTAATTTTAGAAGTGTGTAAAAGGAAGGAAAATTAATTCTTCCCTTGGTGCAAAATGTTTACATACACAAAGCAATGTTTTCTTAGTCCAAAATAAAATTTCTATTACTTTTCCGAGAAAAATAATTTCACGGAAAGAGTTATTATCATCCAAAAAAGATAATTCTTTCATGCAAATAACTTAGTTTACTTTCTCAAGAGAATCAAATTCCATTACATTAAGCTAACCAATATCACCCTCACTTAAATCTTTGAGTTAATCTTCTAAATTAGATTGAATCCCTGCGGTGAAATATATGAAAATCTGCTCGAAATTGAAAGATAAATTCTTGTTAAGTTTTACACTTCGGAACAAAACATGGGAAAAATAAAACAATTTAGTAAGGATTTTTTTCTCTTTTGTTTTTTCCTGTTTTTGTTTATACATAATTTTAAAAAAAAATGTGTTTGCTTCTTTTCAAAAAAGCAAGAAAGTTTTTTTTTCTGCCTGCAATATCGCAATTTAAAAAAAAAAGAAACTGAGGACATAATTTACTGTATATTATTTTAAAGTTTGTGAAGAATTTGGTGCATATTTTACATTGATTAACAACTCACAAAAATGAAACAATATCTGAGAATGCATATAAAAAACTCGATGCTCTTAATATGGTATAGTGTATTTTAATTTAATTTTTATTTATATTTCTTAAAATTTCCAAGTCTAATCTTTAGATTCCTGCTCGGCTATATCTCAGATTATTAGCCGAATGAAAGCTACATTAAATAAAATTTTAAGATACTGTTGTAAGATGTATAAGATATACTTCCAAGATATCTTATAAATTATTTGAATGCACTGTTTGCAAAAAAATATGAGATGATCAAAATATCAAATTATTGTTTCTAAATTAAACATAAAAAATTGTTTGAAATTTAAGAACACAACAGGATAAGCCAATTTAATCTTTCATAAATATTATTTTTGAATTGATTTTTCTAATTTAATGCCTTTATAAAGAAGAGATTTTTGTTTCAGTTTCAATTTTACTAAATTAAAGATTTAAGACTTGTTCATATATATATATATATATATATATATATATATATATATATATATATATATTGCAGAACAAACAATTTCATATATACATGAATTGAATGCAACTCATTCGATATCATGTAAAATTAATTTTAGAACAAAAAAAAATCTTCAGAATCATATTTTATTTTTTTTTTACTGATTTTCAGGCGCCATTCAAATTCTGAATTCCAAATCCTTACATGCAACTAATGGATTCCCTAGCAGCTATTAAATTTTTGGTTAAGGAAGACAACAGATTGTCTAACATCCGCAGATGGACAGTGGATATTTATGGGGTTGAGCACACGGAGAATATTTATGGTGACATCGATGCACAAGAACCATGTACAAAGAATAAATAACAAGTTTAATGACGATAAAAACCGAATTGAAGATAATGCACGTTATGTATGAAATGTTTTACACGGGAAAGCAAATAACAATGTATGAGCTCGTTGCAAAGATGGAATGCAGTCATGATACCATGCAATAAATTATAGAATACTTTAATTGTCGAAAGGGCTGCACAGAGTGAACACAAAATGGCGTTTAACATTAGTTGATGATAAGAGGGATGGAAGCTTGCATTCGTGTGTTGGAAATTTGGGATGAATTAAGTAATGCTTTTTTTTAGATCTCCCAAGAATTTTTCATTTCAAGTTCACAATTCAGGGAAAATTGTCATATCGCTTTTTCAAAGACAAGGGAAATCCAAGAGACCTCAATCAACTCTGAGATCTATTGGTGAATCCTTTATGGCATGGCAATCATGTCATTTTTGCTTTTCAATTATGGTAACACTGTGACTAGCGAGAGGTCCATTAATGAATCTTATGAACTTAAGCGTCATAAGAATGTAGACACTATTAAAGATTTTGAAATATTTTTCACTATAATAATGAATAATCAATCCCATCTTCAGTAAGAAATCAGGTGCACAATTAGGTTGTCCAACCGTCTGATCCACAAATTCCCATCCCCGAATTTGATCTATTTATTCGAATGAAAGAATACATTTAATTAAATTGATTCCCAAGTGACTGTTAAAAGTGGCTATGAAAGCGCATGCTTTAATTATTTTCTCACTGTTTTTGAGTGCTGAATTTAACATTAGTACATATATCTATGTTAAGAAGTAGCCTGTAGATGTGTTTTTGTATTAGCTGCTGCGTATTGTGTACTTAGCTGTTTCACAGTTATTTAGAATTCAAACTTCTCACATAAATTAATAAAAAAGTTCTTTTAACTTGTGCATCACTTTTGGTGAACCTCATATATATAGAAGAACAGGTGTCTCGGATAATTGTTTCAAACCGATATATTAATCTTAATTTTTCTACCTCTAAGAGGCAATATCATCAATTTTAGCCTTTTATTTCTTACTAATGTATTTTGTGCATTTTTAAAATAATATTTGGTTAGATAATTTCTTATCATTTTTTTAATATTCCAAGATATTGTATCTGATTGCATATTTCAAAATTTATACTGCTCTCATTGCATCTTTATCAAAACCGCAGTGTTTGTGAGGATAACTACCAACTGAATCTCATGCTTCATAAAATTTATTAACTTAGTGCACACCATGCTCTTGATTTTCATATAAATAAGCTAAATATAAAGGAAAAAGTTATTAATGTCACGAAGAGATGAAAGTTACATCGAAATACTTGTCAAGTATACATAAGATTTATGGCATCTGAGCACTTTTGTCTTCTTAAGACAAAATGAAGTAGTTCATTCTTTTTCATTACGTATCCCAAAGCTTAGTAAATAAAGACAAATATTTCATGAGATTGCGGATCAAGCATGGAAATCTCCTCCAATTCGTGATCTTGATTTGATTAGCTTAGCTTAAGGGTACGTGAGGGTATTACTACTCCCTCAAGGAAAAAATTACCATATATTTGTTTTAAAGGATTTAGTAAATTTATTAAGATAATTTTTGGTCGACATTTGTATAATTCAAAATTTATTTAGGAATATAGGTACTGGGAGAATACACAAAGGAGGACAATGATACTAATGCAAATTGAGTGTTTGCTTTTTTATTTAATATTAAACCGAGCTGAATTTAAATTATTTTAATAATGAATTTAATTTTATTTTAATTAAGATGAGTTGTATTTAATTTTATATTTAATATTAAGCTAATTGAAAGATGGTAGTGAAAATTAAATATCAAAATTTATTCATTTTTACAGATGAGATGAATTCATATTAAAATAATGTAAGTTGGATTAAATAGTTTGTTTTGAGCACAAAATATGGAATTTATAGACTATCATATGGTAATTTCTATTTTTTGATTCATTATTAACGAAGAAGGGGAAAACTAGGTTGCGTACGTCAAGTAAAAAGTTAAAATATGGTACTTTGAAATTGTAGAGAAATTTTCAATCCAATTTTATTTAAGGACTTCGATCACTTCTTGTCAAGCGTAAAGATTAAATTCAAAGAAAATGTATAATTTATCTTGGAAATATGTCTTCTTCAAAAGTGTATACTTCGTTAGCATAAAGATCAATATTTATATTTGCATTATCTTTACAACTGTAAATTAAAATGAAACTCATAAAAACTTATTCGTTATTGATTAAATATGTAAATTTCGAGAATGTATATTGTACATCGCCGATCAGAAAAATAAAAATAAAGATTCTTCCTCTTTAGTCATAATATTTATTCTAAATTCTCACGGCCATCTTTGCCAGGATTGATTACATCAAATATTGCAATCTATGAGTGGAAATTTTACATTTATGAGTTATATTCAGGAAGAACGTCTGCCTCACGGCATTATAAAGCATCAATTATCCAGAACAATTGTAAAAATTAATATATATATATATATATATATATATATATATATATATATAATATTCAAAATTCTGATTGTAAAAATGGTAGCATGTTGCACTACCTGATTTGTAAATCCTTATTTTAATTTTAAAATTTATTTTTAACTACGCAGCAGAAATAATATGTGCACAAAAATTAGCTAGCTAACTTATATTGCTGTAACACTTGTGCTATGAAACAAGTTATTAAAACAAAAATTGTGTTGTTGCAAAATAAACTAAAAGTTATTAAATTTAGTCATTTCGAAATTTATGAAACTTAGAAAAAAAATCTGCATAGAGACTAAACGAAAAATCCTTTAAAAGCTTAATTCAAATTTCAAAATAATACAAAATTAATTTTGTATGCGATAATGTGTTAAAGCAATTTGCGAAAGAGATATAAATTTAGTTTAGTTTCTAATTAGTAAAAAATCATGTGAGAAAAATTATATTAATGACTGCCTACTAGTATGAAGTAACTACGTGACAAATGTGGTTGCTCTAGATCCAACGTTCTGCTCTGTAGAACTCTGCAGAACGTTCTGCTCTGCAACATTTTTCCCATGCAGATATTATGAAGTTTACAAAATTCGCACGAGATTCTAAAGATTATGATGTAAACGAATTCATAAACACATAGCATGCATAGGAATTTAAATCTTCCCGAAATTTAAACATACAGAATTTAGATCTTCTCGAAATTTATTGATGTTAACTTAAAGAGTGAATTCGTTGGTCACGAATCCAATACCGTCCGGGGTTATATAGGTATAAATTGGCCATTAAAGTACCATCTTCTAATCGAATACATCAGATTATTTTAGGGCGAGGGGATAAAATTGTTAATATTTTAAAATTTTAATTGAAATTTAAAAGAAATATAAATATGTTCATTATTTTACCTCGAAGACAGATTTTAGTGTAATAAGTATATATTAGCTTAAAATATGTTTTATTCTTTGTTAATTATTTTAATTATTGTAATTGTTTTACATTTTTTACACAGCTGAAAGGTTTTTGTACATTATTTAAAGGATTTGCATAAATTTATTGTCGCAGTTTCGTACTGCATTCGTAAAAATTAGTTTAGAATTTTTATATACCAACAAAGCCTATGATAGAATCATATTAGTAATATTTTTCTAGTAATTATGAGATATATTGCATCGGCAATTTCTAATTTTTTAAAATTTGTTTTACTGAATTTTGTCTATCAACTCAATAACACAAAAAAGACTTTTAAAATTAAATAATTCTATTTTTAACTATCTACCATGTAAGAGGGATTTAATTATAAATCAGTCAATTTTTAATTATCCTAATATCCATCAACCATTATCGTATTTTATTATGCTTCGGAAAAATATCTATTACTGAAAATATGAATTTCTAAATTATATTATAATTGGCAAATAATCAATAGAATGTAAAATTACAAACATGTCTGTTACTGGGTTATAAAATTTTTTAATCTGTTCTAATTTTAAAACCACTCTAATCTTAAAAGCACAATTACAGTACTAATTTAAACCCAAAATTAATACTCATTGATCAGCTTTATTTCATGTTTGTAAGCATGTTTTTTGTCGATTTTTACAACATTTTTGTAGTAAATTTTCTACTCAAATTTCGATGCGTCGCCGTTTTGAACTTTTATTCATATATGTTGTTCTAGTATACAATATTTTAATATTTTTAGGGCGTAATCATCAAATCATATTTTAAATAAAATTCTGTTTTCATAACAGTCACTCTAATAGCAAGATTGAGAAAAAAATAGATTTGAAGATTAATGTGTAGAAAATAATTTAAATTAAATAATAAGTTATGTAGTTAGCTTATACAAGTGTTGTTGGAAAAAACTATTTCTAACTATTTCGTAATTATATTTATTTAATGTATCACTTTTCTATCATAAACTTTATTTTATTTCTACCCGAACACAATGAAATCTAAGAAAAGGAACTTTAATAGAAAGTAAAATAATTATTTATTTCACAAAAAAATGGCATGCGTAATAATTACCTCAGTTACGCAGCATATCGTAATAATAAATGTATTAACGTTAGTAATGACTAGTTAGTTTTCATTTTTTATGAGAAAACTTTTATTTTTGGTGTTTTTTCCAATTGTTCTGTTAAATTTACTTTGAATGTAATGAAATCTAATTTAAGAAGAACCAGCTTTTATTAATTATGTAAGGATACTAATTATTCTTATTTAATGTTTCTTGTCGGTAAACATATCGTTTTTCATTCAGGTTATGTGATTATATATTTTGTTTCCGACATCATTCTGACATTGACAATACATTTCACAGTTAGTAAGACTATAAATCTACTTTGATTGATGCATTTGAAAATTCCAAAGTAATTATATTACTTATTTATTAAGTATTTTGATATTAAAACAAAATGTTACTAAATGTTTTGTTAATTACTTAATTAATATTAGTTAGGATAATATATCTCTCAGGTTTAATTTTCTGATTTATTTAATCCAGAAAACTAGAAGACAATCCAATTCAATATTTCGAATTTTTTCTGAGAGTCAGAGACAGTGAACATGGTTGTATCAAAGGTGTTGTAAAGCCTGAGCCTAATTGAATATTGTTTATTATTGTTGTATTAATTGTTTCATTAATTTCCGTGTTGTTTTCTTTATTAATAAGGAAAAAAGTTTTTAGACAGTATCCTAGATAACTCTTGCCCATAACCCTTGTCGTAATGAATACGTATGATATACTAGTTTCAAATTAAAGTGAATGTTTTGGCAAATAATATTAAGGTGTACGTACACATTTGAGGATTTTTTTTTAAATTTTAACTTTAAAAATCTAGTTTTTTCACAGTAGATCATAAATATATGCTTAAACTCATTTCAGTGAGAAAAAACCATATTACACTAATTATTAATTAATTAAATAATATTTAATGAGCTAATTAGCATATTTTTTGAAACATGATATCTTAAATTCTAATTTGTACAGACACACCATTCTAGTTGGAAATGATGCCTAATATTAGTCTTCATGTTGTCTGCCTCAAACAAGTTATAAAAATGTATAGTTTTTTTAAACAATTTTTTCATCAACCATGACTAGAAAAAGCGAGATTTTTTATGTCATTTTAACTTTTAAACAGCTATTAAAAATTTATTTTTATAAATATAACTTTGATTGAGGCACAAAATATCCACTATTTCATACAGATTATTTCGATATATAAATAACTGTATTTGGTTAATTTCTTGTTGCGTTATGGTTGTTTGAATGAAGCAACATAGTGGGAAAATATCATTCTTCATAAAATGAGTATTAAAAACACCGTAACTAGAGTTTTTAATGAAAGCACCTCAAGAAAAATAATTATAACTTGATAAATATTTCAAATATTTGCTACATTTTGGTATCGTTTGAAAGCTAAAGGATCAGAGAACATTATTAATCAATAAAAAAATATTCGATATTTTGAACGATTTTCGAAGTTTCAAGTGTGTACATACACCTTAATTTACATGATAAATAAATGCTATTATTTTATTACCAATTTATATTCAAGCGATGAATAGAAATATTTATTAAAAAACTTCTTTATTAGCCTCATCTAATTTCATATTATTTCCACATACACCCTTTCCCGAATCGATACCAAAATATAAGAAATTAGAATATAGCCTAATAATAAATATTTCAATACAAAAATTTCGAGTAATATTCCTGAATTAAGGGATGTTTCACTTCTGTAGTGAAAAAAGTCTAGAACCAATGTTATATAAAAATAAATCCATATCTTATTACTCTTTGTTTCTTCCATGCAGCAAATAATCTTTAAGAAAGCAAGAATTCTACGGGAAATATAATTTTTTGAGTAACATTCTAACTGATTAATATAACACAATAACACACACAGAAGAGAAAAATATTTTCAGCAAATGTAAATCAAAATATATCAACTGTTATCCGAAAATAAATAATAATGTGATATCTCCATTTTCTTATTGAGTGGCCGAAGAAATATTATATATCTGTGAAATTTTTTAAGGAATCCGACTAGGCAGGAAACATGAATTTGGATACAAAATTCTTATTTTTTTGCACGACTACATATATTTTGAAAATAGGTACATTTCTGTTTTCAATGATATCTTAATTTTGTCTCTATGTCAATTAGAAACTAATTTATAGCAAACTATAGCCATGTAAGTGAGGATTATTTATAAGCATTTAAAAACATTAAGTGCATTTCCTGAAGAACGAGTTTTTTCATAATTCTACTGTGCGAATATCGTCATATCTCAAAAATAATAAAGATATCTTAATGAATTTTATAATTAATGCTCGTAAAGTTATGCAGAATTTAATGAACTTTGGGTTTGGTGCTGAATGCTCTAGACGTGGATTGATGATCGTTTAATTTAAATTTTATTGAAAAAATTTCAAATTTTCATAGATTAGTTCATATATTACAGGCACACATTTTATTTTTAAATATATTTATTAGTTAATAGTTGGTTACACTCTAAAATATGTTACGCATATAATGTTACAAAGCAAAATGAAATATATAACAATATTTTTTCTTCAGAACAATACTAGTTTTTGAACGTAAATGCTAAAATTTACATCAAAATAGGATTTTTCTTGAAAAGCTATATATATATTTAAATAATTTCACTTTTATTCATCATTTATCCTTATATTAATAAGAAAACATCAAATAAACATTAAAAGATTTCTATTTTAAACCTCTGCGAATCTTGTCAGTACTTTTAATTCTTCGTTATTTTCATTAAATAGAACATATCATTGTTGTTAATAAGTGCAAGGAAAACAAAAGGAATAAATTCCAAATATGCATGCACATAATCCAATCTCAAGTTTTCTTTTTTTCATAGGGATTTTATCATTCACAAATATAAATGCACTTGTATGAAATTTGCAGTTTTAAATGACTTGATTTCAAATGAAAATCACTAATTTTAAATGAAATGTTTTACTAAAGTGCTTGGAATGGAAGAAATTATAATTTTAAATAATAAAGATGATAATGACAATTATAGGTAAAATATATGTAATTGTAATGTATGCAACATATATGAAATTGCGTTCTGTCCATTAATGGGTCACAGACACTTGAGGAGTGGTGAGTCAAATTTATTCCATCGTATTTAATTTCATTAATTGATCAGGAATTGTTTTATTAATGAGTGAATTGTTGTAAATATATTAATAGAATCTTAAATATTTTTGCAACAAACTTTTCCTTAAAAAGTCAATTTCTGTTAATACATATAAAATATAAATTCGTCATCTAAAAAGATACGAAGGTATTTTTAAGGCATACTAATTCCTTTAAATCCTAATGATTTTTTAAACATCCGAAGCATTTAAATATTTGTATTAAAACAATTCTTTAGGAAAAAGATTATAATTAAAAAACATTTCTACACATGACACGAGCCTGTGTTAAAACTATTCAAAGGGTTAAGGGTATCAAACAAATGATTTTTACTTTCTTTTTGTGAATTATCTTACTTCAAATTTATAAATATGGTGTAGCATACAAATGACCTCACAATTGAGTCTTATGACTCATTCTTTTGATAGAATCTTATTTCAAAACATGTTGCAAAAATATGACTCTTTCCATTTTTTCGAAACGTGCCAAAATTGAAGTCATATCTAGTTTTACTCTTACACATCAAAAATAAAATCGCACTTTCTAAGTTACTTATTTTCATAAGTTTAAGGGGTTTTAGAAAAATATATACTGTCATTCCTGTCATGTTCCCTGAAGTAATTCATTATTTATAAGCAAAGTAAGAATAAAAAATGTAGGGTGCCGTATTATATGCAGAATACGCGAGAAGTTTATGCGAGGGTGGTTTGGGAACAGCTTTGATATTTGAAAAGCCTTCAGGTATTTCATATTCATTCCTAATAGCGGACAACAAAAATTTTAGTCCCAAATGTAAATTTTGCAGGAAGTTAGAAAAATACAGCGTGGATAAAAAATCCGTAAACACTTTAAAAATTCATAAAGACAGAAAAAATAACCGAAATAAAAAATGGTTTGCAGATTTAGCATTGATTGGTCATGGGTTTTTTTAAAGTGAGAAAAAAACAGACAAAAAAAATAGCCGACTAATGACACTGATACGACCGTCTTAGTTGGAAATATGAAAATTAGACAGACGATTATAAATTCTTATGCTCTTGCTTCAGAACCAGTTCTCCATTGCATGCCATGTAAGCGAACAAGGATGCTGAGTGTAAAAATGTATTGGTGAAGCTGTTTTACATGAACCAGGAATCAGGACTGTTGCACTACATAAATTCGACTTCAGAACAGTGCAAAGGTTGGAAAAGGGCTTTTAATAGTAGCAGGCCTCATAAAGCTTGTTCAGTGATTTTATTAAACTGGATCACTGGAGGATCATGTTAGGTTCAGGCGACCAAATCTAAGGCTGACATGTTCGGCATGCTTTGCAGCCAAAATGGAAACATTAGTGTCAGAATTGGCTGCATGGACTAGCAGTATACGGGAATATGGCAGAAGCCCACTTTCCATTACTTTTCGGTCTCCAGATCTAATACAACCAGACTTTTGTTGTGGGAAAATTTAAAATCCCGTCCATCTGTTGGAATTAAAAGATGCAATGCGTCAATGGGTATCTTGTATACAGTCAGACATGCTGCACTCTGCCGTTGCTGGATTTGTGATACGCCTGCAATGTGTTATCACTTGTGGTGGTAGGAATATTAAACACATATTGCTATAATAAATGGTTTTATAACATCATATTTGTTACTTGCGTGTCTTTTCTTTAACTTATGTACAAAACGTCACTTATCGGATTTTTAAAAGAATATATATATATATATATATATAATTTCGTATTTTAAAAAAAAAACCCGTGGTTTATCGATGATAAACTTGCAAACCGTTTTTTATTTTGCTTAATTTTGCTTCCACACGTTTTAAAAATGTTTAAAGTTTTTATGGACTTTTTGCCCATCCTATAGAATGTGAACCAATGTTGGAATGTACTGATTTTTCTAGCCATTTATATTTCTATGTGTGTTCTTCTGGAATTTTCATTTCAATTACGTTTAAACACCTACATTTATGCTTTATTTTAAATTTCCCACATTGACGTCCGAAAACATTACATTTTTTTTTTTTCATTATCTTAAAATTCAGAAATAAAATAATCTTTTCAATGATACAAATTTTTTTGACATATAAATAAAGTTTATCTTTTTAATCAACTTTTAAGCATATTTTCCAACAATTTATTTCACAAGGGATAAAAATAATATTTAACTTACAAGAGAATGTTACTCGTGCAAAGGAAATATTAGCTTAAATAAAGGTGTCGTCTTGTTGACAAAAGATGAGATTAAAAGATAAAGTTGACTGTTACTACAAATTAAACTTAGAAAACTATAATTTTTAACATGAAATAAACATGAAACATAATGTTTTCTCTAAGGATAAGTGTAAGAAAATGGCTTCTATGAACTTTAAAAATAACTATATTATTAATTTAATAATTCTGTAATATTTAAGGTAAACATGAGCTATATTATATATGTAAGTTAACCATTTTAATAGGGTCTTAGATTTTAATTTCCAAACATTTAATATTAAACATATAAATTCAAAATGAAAAATGGTCTAAATGAAGTAAATAATGATATTTTATAGTTTGAGAAAATATAAGATCTGACGAATAATGAATTTAAAACTTTTATACATGCCCTCAGTCATATATATTAAATAAAATATTCTTGGCACGTTATCATTTTAAATACAAAATAAGGTCCACCCTATTGCAACTAAAACTGCGTGGATTATGAAAACGTACAATCTTTTTTACGAAAACGAAATATTCAATTTTAAAATACAACCTTGACCTCCATGAAAAATATACAGCAATCAGCGCCTGTAATTTTTTAAAGCCTGATTAGCCTAAAATTAGGAAATTGTTGACTTACCTAAAATAGCGATATTCAAAACTTCTTAACTCTGTCAGATTTGGTCACAGAAGGTAGAACTATTTTTATAAATTTAAAAATCGAAGTATCGAGCATGTTTTGTTGAATATGATTTCCTTAGGACCAAAAGACTGTAAAACATTAAAACTACATAATTTTTTCAGAAGTGCCTTTATTGACTGAAAAAAATATTATTTATGCCATTTAAATGTTTTGATAGTAAAACTAAATTTGTATTTTATAATGAATCAAACACATTTTTATTGAATAAATGTATTATATATATATAGAAATATTATATAAATTATAAAAAAAATATAATGCATGTAAAATTTAAATGCTGAACGATTATGTTTTCTGTATTCATATTAAATATATATATATATATATATATATAATTAGTTTCAGCAAAGTTTCCATAAAATAAATTTAGTACCTTTCTTTTCAATTTAAAGTTAACATTTTCTGGGTCTGACAGAAAATTAAAGAGATGCATAGTAAAATGTGCAGGACAGAATAAGGCTTCTATTATAGTAGTAGAGTTAAATGTCTATCAAAATTTTTGAAGTTTAAGAGTATTTTTCTTATAAAACTATTTATAGATTAAATTCTATTAAATATTTAATTAAAATTTTAGGTGAGCCTTAATCCCAACAAAACAGCTGGTCGCAAAAGATTGTAATATAATACAAAAATAATTTACCTACACTAACGTGTTTCTCAAGCATGAGTAAAATTAATTTTGTTGAATGTGTTGCCCACACTTTAACAATATATTTTTCTTCGGTCACAATCGCTTTTATAGCAAAATTTAAATAACTAAGCACGTGTTGGGGAAACTATCACTTTTTTAAAATCTTTCTTTCATTTATTTGTTTTGTTAATCCTAAATGAAATGTATTGTATTTTAATTACTTCCCAAAAAGGTTCAGAAATAGTATTTATTTTGGAATGGCAACTGAAAGATGTTTTAAAGATACAAACTTCTACAGATCTTCTTGTATACAAAATAATAAACCATTATTTAATCCATGAATCAAAACTACCAAGATTTGCCTAAACATTTAACAGTTCATAGAGCTTTGCATGAGAGCAAATGAATATGCAATAAATATAAAAGCCTTTTGACTGCTGATGAAGCGTATGTTTTTTTTTAAATGATTGCAACCAAAATAAATCTATTTTCTTTTGAAAACGAAGAGAAAGAAAATTTTACATAATTGGTTCATTTGATGTAAAGAAAGTTTTAGTAAAGGGTTTACAACTGTCTTTTTATTTCCTATAGTGGGAAATTAAAAATATTAAAATTGACTCAATGTCTTTTCAAAAGAAAGTTTTACTTCTTGTATTTACAGCAAAAAATCCGTTTATCTGTCCAAATGATTAGCAAAGAATGGAAATTCTTGAAGACATTGCTACAAATGAATCATTGAAACGTACCACTGCATTAATTGAAAAATTGGTATAGACACTGCATATAAATCTTTTCAACATATTCCTGCAAAGTCCCCTGACATTTCGCTATGGAAAATTAGTCTAAAGGCACAATTGTTAGAAAAAGCTCGCCCGCCAAGATTGATGGAAGCTAGGAAATGGTAGAAGAAGAATGGTAATTTTCTATCATATCACTATGCAAAAATCATAATGCAATTATAGTCCAGAAAAAATTTCATTTCACTTCACAGAGAAAAACTTCGCATTTAAAATATTATTTTAATGAGTCGATCAATATGTGCAAATATTATCTGTGCAATTCGATGTGTACTAATATAGTATCGTCCTTATCACTTGAAAACTACTTTGTTATTAGAAATTTTATTAAACAATCCTCAGAAATATTGCTTAACTATAAAACATATTTTACTTCAAATTTAAGATTTCAATGCTGAATGATTCTATTTTTTATACTTATATATATATATAATTATATTGAAAATTAATAATTTTCGTTTCAAATTAAGTTTTAACTTTTTGGAGAAAAGGTGTCAAATCGGGAAAATGCATAGGACAATGAGCAGAATGTTGTAAAGAGTCTGATATAAAATGATTCGCATAACTATCAAAATTTGAAGCTGCAAAATCTTTTGCTTTGAAGATATTAAAATTAAATTAAGTAAAATACTTAACTTAAAATATTACTGAACGTTAATCCCAGTGAATAAATCAATAACCAAAGCGGAATGAAATAAAAATCCAAAACAATGGCGTTTCTGCGTGGATTTTTAGTAAAAAATCTGAAATGCAATAGTTTAAAAAGTTAACAAAAAAATCCACATTATACATTATTTATTGGAAAATTTCTATGACAAACTAATAAGTATTTGTATCTGGCTATAATATAAAGTAATATATCATTATTTGGTGTAAAAGGTTCCGAAATAACTTTTTATCATCATTTAAATCTATAAAATTATACCTTGGAGTTTGTACTACAGTTGGAGAAATATGGAGATTTTTAAATTAATACATATAAATTTAAATGTTGCTTTTGTAATTGATAACTCGTATTGAAATATTCTTTCAAAAGACTTGCAATTATTTTTGATGATTTCATCTTGAGTGTGTTGAATGTCATTCTTTTATATTATCCTGTCGGAAAACACTTGCCATTTATTTTCCATTCGATTCGTTTAAGTTATTTTACGAAAATATATATTTCGATTTGATTATTCGTATTTTTTTTTATAAGATCCGAGGTCTCGGCATCTTATTTGTTGTTCCTGGAAATCTCGAAGAGTTTCAGGTGAGTTATTAGAAATATCAACTAGGGCCAACTTGAAATTTTGAAAAAATACCTCTATTGTCATAGTATAAAAAAAGTATTTTTCTATAAAAGGATTAAAAGTTGTGCAGCATCAATTATTTATTTGTTTGTTCAATTCTTAATAATATATATGTATTATCAAATATGCCTTTTATAATTCCTGAGTATATTATGTCCCATATAACATGTGACAACACTCAGATAGTATGTGTGAGTACTTATTTTAATCTAAAAAGAGATTTATCTTCGATTTTTATAGTAAAATCTGAACAATAAATATAATTTTGTATGTATGAATCGTGTTATGTCTATATTGCAAATAAATTAATAGATATATCAATAAAATATA
Organism: Argiope bruennichi; assembly: GCF_947563725.1. NCBI lineage: Eukaryota > Metazoa > Arthropoda > Arachnida > Araneae > Araneidae > Argiope > Argiope bruennichi. Next base: position 41,227,571 of record NC_079151.1, read on the forward strand.
AAACAATTAAAGCAAATTTTAATTATGGTTTTATGAAAATTATTATGACTCTTTATAATTATGTCTGTTAAAATAATTACTAATTAATAGACACTGGTGTTGGATTTCATAAAATAAGTTTATATGCAGGTTCACATATTAAAGGTTAAAATTGGTTATTGGAATCAATAAAGTATGGAACCAATAATAAAATATCTTACACAAATTCAATATTTTTGCAAGCGATTGTTTTCTGACAAAAAGAATTTCTTATTTTATATTCAGTTATTAATGCTTTAAATATAAATAAACGACAAACACTTAACATATATTTTCGTCTGTTCTCATGTAAGCCAAATTAATAAAGCCGATATGCCTGATGGAACCTGTTTTCATAACATCAAGAAAATTCAGTTTTAAATAATGACTCTTTCAAACACAAAACGATAAAAATTAGTAATCCTATAATCAAGCTGATTTAAACTTAGATATATTTATTGGTTTTCTGCCAACAAGAAACTAGACAATTTGCAAACAAAGGCTCGATTGATTTTTATCTCGTTTTGTTGTCAGAATTTACAGTTTTGTTATTTATTCTAGTGCTGTATTAGCTTTCTGTAAAAAAAAACCTATTGTCAATTTTCTGATTGCTTTAACAATATTGCAGATTTTGTAAATGCAATAGTCTCCATTTTCTTTCAAATATCTTATTTCTGTCTTTTTATATCGGTTTACATTTTTATCAATTTGTTTTTATCACTAACATTAGTCATCACATTTTTAGACATATATTTCGCATATTTAGAAAAATGCATTCTCAAGTTCAATTTTATATTAAATAATAACTATCGAATATAGTATAAAATATGTCTTTAAAAGAGGAAAAATGTTGCATCTTTAGGCATGTTAATCAAAAGGTTCGCAATATCGATTTAAGGAATTTAAATGTCGGCTCCTTATGGCAAAAGCTCATTAATTCTTACCCCTTAGCTCATAGTTCTATAATGATGTGTGTAACAAGTTCATCGGGTTATTGAATTTTTAATATTCAAATCGGGAATTAAGTGAATGATTTGCGTCATTTTTTAAATGCAAAATCATTTATTAAAGCCGTAATATCTCAAGTATCTTTTATTAGTATAGGATTGGAATCACGATAAATCTCCCAAATAGGATGTGGCATCTAATTACATAATAAATAAGAGTCGATTAAATAACAAAGAAAGCTAAAAAGAAAAGATTTACAAATAAAGTTAAAAGAGCTTAAAATAATCGGCAATCAATTTCAGGAACAAACACAGAATATCCCAATTTTTAATAAAGAACAGGAGGTTAATGGATCTTTTAAAATGTTCACTATAGTATATGTATATAAGATCTTTAAAACAGCAATAACAACTCGTGTCAAGAAAACACATACCGAAATTTAAAGATAACTGCGTATTCATTTCATTCACTATATGAAATTTTTAAAATATTAACAGACAATAAATAAAGTAAGATACAATTATCGTTATTCTGCATGATTTTTAGAGTATCTGATTAATATGGAATCCCCTTAAGAATATCGAAAGTGTTAAGAAAAATAAGAACAATAGCAGCTAGTGAACATACTCATTAATAATTCATTAAGAAATTGTTTTTAAATATATTCAAGTTCTTTTCCCAGAAATGACAATTGATTCACTTCGTAATTAGATGACAGTTTCTTCAATACTGGAATGGTATCTTTATATAAGGGCCTTAACAAATACCCAATCGAACTCGATTCGACATTGAAGAGAATAGCACAATTTTTCAAAGACTTGTGACAAATGTATTTCTAGTAGACACAAACAGAACATTAATTGAGAGGATATGTAAGAATTCTGTCGGGTAAGTTTATCTGGAAACATCATTAATTTTGTCAACAGTCTTTCTCAAACTATGCAAGGAACTAATTGGGAAAAGAAAATATTTGCTTAACGTTTTGAATGGGAAAAGGTATATCCACAAATTGTGCACCAAAAGAAAATTTGTTTTTTAAAGCTGGATTCTACTATAAAGGGAAAATATAACAAATAAATGTCATGATAAATTTGAAAGAATTATTGCATTTGAATCTAATTAATTGCAATCTATCTCTGCTTTTTCAGGATGCATGCAACCTCAGGCTAATAGAATAAAGTAAATTTAAATAAAGTCACTTATACCTGACAAAAGTATTTGTAGATATATTTATTCAGTTATGTATCGCTGAATGAATTTTCAAATTAAATAGATTTGAAACTAAGGAATGTTTAGTATGATACTGATTTATTTTATTGGCTACTAATTCTAGTCAGCTAAAATGTTTGCATAGTTATGTCTTTAATTCATTTCCTTTCATTTATTGAATTTATTTTGCTTCTTCAGCAGTGTTTGAAATCTTAAATCAACTGTTCACCTTCTTTACATCAGTTGTTTGTATGTCCCTTGTTCCCAACTCTGTTCCCTCCACTCGAAAAAAATAAAAATCCAATTCACTAAAACATTAAATCTTTACAAATGTCTTAACAAATAAATAAATAAATTTAAAAAAAAAACCTTCTTTAAGGTTTTTTTTTATATATTTATGCGATTTTTTTTTTTTTTTTAGTGGTAGCGATTTGTTATAGGAATTCACGCTATCATTCTAGCTTTTATAAATTTCATTTCTCAATTTTCATTTCTTTATTATATTTTAAACATATTTTTATTATTTTTTGTCGCTTTGTAGCGTAATATATGTCTTATCCACTGGACGTTGTAATTTTATTCTTGTGTTTTTGCGTGTTTTCTGCCTCTTGTCAAATGGAAGTTTTTAATTTATATTTCTTGGATCCATTTAAGTTTATTAATTAATTACTTTTATTTTTATCCAATAAATTATTCCTATCAGCAGGCACCTATTATATGACGATGAGAAGCTTTCGATATGGTGATTGGTTCTCACCACATAGGTGGAAACATAAATGGTAAGGGGTTGGCTACTCCCTATCAATGACGGGGACATGTATCTCAAGGGAGAGACAATACCGTATTAAAAAGATGGTTAGATAACGAGGACGGCACCTGAGATGTCACTCCCATCTCCAAAATTCAGCATCACACCATTCAGAAGACACTTGGCTCCGACTGATTTAACGTCCACCACAATCACTTAGACGGCTATCCCACGATTAGAATTAACATCTTGTTCAGAATGCCTGCATGCCCAGTTGAAAAGGCATTAATGGGATAAAAATACAAAACAGAACAATATAAAAATTTAATTAATGATTCATTAATCTAATTCTAACTATTAATTCTTTTCTGAATTCTAAAAATTTTGAAAAATATTCAATATCAATAAGAAATAAAAATATACTCTTCCACAGTTCGGAGGACAAGACAATTTAGATAGTGCTTACTCATAATGATTAAAAAAATAATTTGAGCTTAAGTTCGATAAATTAAGAGTATGTGATCAATCTTCCAAACTAAATCCATATTATGCAGCAAAAATACATTTTCCAACCTGTATATATTTACATACATTATAAACATTGTTATCAAATATTAATTAAAAAAATTACATAATCAAATATGTGTGCATACAAAAAAGTATGCACACATATTTGATAATGCATTTTTTTTATAATTTTTAATAATGTAATAATGTAATTAATTAATAATTTAATAATGTAATTTTTTAAACAAAAAAATATTTAAAAAATTTTAATCAAATTTCTTCAAATGGAGAAATGGAAAGGAAAAAAAAATGAAGAGATTTTTTTCAACTATTGTGAAAATATATTTACATAAATTTCTAGAAAGTTTCCATGTAAAAATATTTAATACAAAAATAATTTTCTCCTTAGTACTTTTTAATTAAATATTTATCATTATTTTTAAATCTAAGAAGAATGGTAGATAATATTTGTGAAGGAGTTTGTTTGGTAAACATTTGCGTTTGAACAACGCAACTACTTGAACAATGCTGCGATATGTCCCAATTATTTTGCAATGCGTTAGAGATTGAAAATTTTCAATAAAAACTTCGTATCACTCATTCAATAGAATGGCAGAACTATTTTTGATACTCTTGTTGAACCAGTGGGATCTTATTTTAATTTCATTTAATTAGTAAATATAGCAAGGTACATTCAGAATTACAATGCATTTTGCTTTACTTGATATACATTTTAAAGAGATAAAATTTGTTGAAATCATCATGTAAATAGCCATGATATTAGTAATTTGATTTCGGTTCTATTAATAACAATTTATTCACAAAAAATATCAAATCTCATTTATTAAAACTATTTCATCTTGTTCTTTACAGATCAGAAGAAAAAAAATCAATTGAAAACATTGTTCTTCAGAGACGTTATTTTAACATTTAATAGCAGCTATTTTTATCATACGTATTTTGACATAAGCCTTTATTTACTTTGTTAGCGATAACATAAGTGATATTGATCTTAACATTATTATTATATTTCAAAAATTAAGTTAAAATAATTCTTATAAATAAAAATATCATATTTGTGAACAATTAATTGAATTTTAAAAAAATGAGAAAAAAAATCACATGCTATTATAATGTTAGAAATTCTCAAATTACAATATAAAAAGCATTATTATTATATTTATGGTACATTAAATGTTTTTCCCAGACCAACGCTTTCTATTGTATTGCATTAAATCAGGATAAATTTTAAAATTTAATAAGGCAAAACGATTTTAACCATTTTGGATGCAATGGTGTATCAAATTCGCTCATAATTTTTGTTAGACTATTTAGGTACATAGTTCTTATCTTATTATAAAAAAAAAAAAAAAAAAAAAAAAAAAAACTTTATACCCAAAAGTAAAAAGTTTTGAATTAATTAAATTTAAGACATTTTAAAGTTTCTACAATTAAAATGGCTTTTAATTTAAAGTAAAAAATACTCATAGTTTTGTTGATACTTTCGGAATTATTTTCTTCTTATGGATAAAAATAGCTATTAATTTCTGACATAGGATGCGATATTGAATTAAAAAGTGAAATAAAATCAGCTACACAAGTAAAGAAAATATAAATTGCTTATTTAATCCCTTAACAGTATAGTTTTCCAAGCACTCTATTTTATATCTTCAAATATGAGAAGTTGTGGCATTTATTACTTAAACCCGAACTCCATAGAATTCTTGAAATGTCATTTGATTATTTTTAATTTTTGAATCGAACTACAGCATAGATAAATTATTTAAGTGTAATTCAAAAATTGACTCCTGACTCCTGCATCTAATTTCATGAATAAATATTTATCTCCTTAAATTTATGAATAATATTCCATGACAGTTTCCCCACCTGTATAAATTATTTTGAGATTGACTTAAGAAGCTTTTGACATTGATAAAAGAGCCGACAAATATCAGATAGAAAGGGGTGCGTGTGACAAAAGAGAGTTGGCTCTCGAATCAAACTTTTATTTTTAATTTCGAAACTCTGAGTGGCGTGAAAAAGTTTCTTTCAGACTGCCTAGAGCCGCCTGTGGCGCTCTGCCGCGCATGCGTCGCATTCTGTCAGCTGCTAAGGTTTGTTGGCCACAGAAATCTCGCACTCTGTCGTGAAATTTCGTCTGCTATGCTCACTGACTGATTTCTCTTCCGCAGTTGCAACTGAGGAACACGTTGTTACTGAAGATGAAACCACGCGTTTAAAACTTTATTTAAAGTATTCAAAAAAATTGCTAAATAACTATGACGAAATATTTAGGTTTTATTAAGGATCTAAACTTCTTAATTTGATTGTTTAATTTTTTTTAAAAAATTTAAATTTGCAAGTGAAACTCTAGTTTCAATTTGAAAAAAATGCAATATTTTCAAAATGTACTTTTGTGAGTACAATAATTTGATATGGTGCATTTGAACTTTGAAATTCTAAGTCTTATAAAGTGGATCTGTGATTTTTTTTTCCCGAAAGTTTGCAATTATTTGGGAACTATGATTGAAATATGAATCTATTATTGTAAAAATGCACTAAAATAATTAAGCTTAACATTAAATATTGAATTATCAAAAATATCGGGAGTATTTCTTTAACAATATTTTTTTATACAATACTTGTAAAAAAAATAGGTTGTGTTTGTCAACTTAGATGCGAAACTACAGAAAAATAAGATCACGTTTTGTTTTGGATTCTAAGATAAAAATATATTGATTTTAATAAGTTTCCTTTGCGTAAAGACATTTTTCTTAAAATATAGATTGCATTGAATATTTTCTAATGTCTGTAAAATACAGTTTACAGCTATTTTTGTAAACCAAAATATCCTCGGACATTTTTTTACAAGATAAAGTAATCCGTAGGGTAACATAATGGAAATATTTGGAGCATTTTCTGAGTGACGAAATCATGTAGATTTATTTTCAATATTTCTAAGAAAAGTGCGATTCTAGGGCCTTGATTTACCATATAAATGCTCTGAAAACAAATTATGATGAGTTGCAGAAATGAAAAAAAATAGGCAATTATATGCTTTCCCAGATATGACTTAAAATATCTGAGTTAAATGATTTCCATATATTGAAAATAAATGCTTTGGGTTTATATGTCTTGTAGATATAATGTTTGATATTCACCAGTTACAGAAATTAAAAAGTTCGTGATGCATTTCTGTTCATCAACTATTACTTTGATTCATATATGCATAACTTTATGCATATTTGGAATAATTCCAAACATTGTAAAAGCTAAGAACTTTACTATGGGGTATTTGACAGGATCGCAACGTAGGCCAGGTAACAAAGGATATCCTAGGCCTGGCTTAACAATTTCTGGTGCCATAAGTCTCGCTGTTGAAGAAATCAACAAATACCATCCACTTCGTGACAACCACACCTTGACTTTTACTGTTGCCGAGACTTACGGTGAGGAATCTGAAAGCATATATCAAACTGCAGTGTTATGGACTGAAGGTGCATCTGTGTACATTGGACCACAAGAGACGTGCGTGCATGAAGCAAGGATGGCAGCCAGCTTTGACTTGCCTATGATTTCTTATGTAAGTTTGTTAATTTCATATTTAGTATTTCTATTGTTTTTACATATTAGCCAAATTCGAGTAAAAAAAAGTATGCAGAAATTTTTTTCAAGATATATTAATTTCAAATTCACAATAACAATCGTTTTCTATTGTTATGGTTTATTATGTTTCTTTTTAATGCTAAAATCTTTGCATATTTTATTTAGTTTGATTTTAATCATTCATACATCCCAAAGTTGTCTAGAACTTCCTTTTTTAAAGAATGCATGATTTTTATGATGTGAAAAGAATTATTTAGCAATTATTTTTTGCTTGCATCTATTATTAAAGTTTATCCATTATATTAAGCATTTTCTTGTTCGATGAAAAATTCATTTACCTATTTTTTAAGGGTTTTATGTGCATTGATTTCCAGTTTAAGTTTTAATTTGTAGAATGCTAGTTTTATATGTAATATCAGATGACATTTTGATTTTTCGAATATGATGCATTGATGCAAATTATAATTTAACAACTTTTTTTGCTTGCATCTAATATTAAAGTTTATTCATCGTATTAAGTAATTTTTTCATCCGAAGAAAAATTTATCTACTTTTTTAAATGGTTTTATGTGCATCAATTTCATTTCAAATTAAATTTTAGCACACAGAACGCAAGTTTTATGTATAATATCAGATGATATTTTATATTTTTTCGAATATGATACATTGATATGACAACACTTTCTGTTTTTGTTTGCACCTAATTTTAAAGTTTATCCATCTTGTTAAGAAATTTTTTCATGAGATGAAAAATTTGTCTACCTACTAATTTTTAAGTGTTTTATTTGCATTACTCGATTTCAAGCTTAAATCTTAACTCGTCAAATACTTGTTTTTCGCTATAAACATCAGATGTCATTTTGCGATTTCTCATATATGTTGTGTTGATTTGATAGTTTTACAACATGTGAATTGAAATTTTTATATCTAGTTATGACTTTTAAGGAATTGTTTAATATTAATATAAGTTTAAGCAAGCAAAGCGGGTCTACAGAACTAATTTATGAAAATTTTTATTTTAAATGTGAAATTAATTTTTCTTATTAAATCATTTGATTTTTTATAGTAATATTAAAAATAAATCTTTTGAATATTTATTAAATTTTCAAATAATTTAAATATGTGAACTCTGTGGGTACTCGAAAAGGAAAATCGATCTCCAAAAATGTACAACAAACATTTTTAATGAATCCTGATATTTATTTTAAATAATGTACTACTATTTCGAGTAATAAATAATGAAGTGATGAAAGATTCATCGACATTTTCTGAACTCAGTTAGTAGCTTCTCTTTTAACTAAAGATTATAAAATATCGCTATTATAATAATTTGGTTAAGTATTTCAGCTATTTCAATAGCGTTATCAAAGCATATAAAGCAGGTCAAATTGTGATAACATAACACATAAACCGACTATTAACCAAATATTTTATAAAGACTTGGCTTCATATACCACTGAATCAAAATTTATGTATATATTTTCAGAACTTATATTCTGATTGAGTTCTTAATTCCTAGAAATTCCACTGTTTATCCTCTTTTTCTTAATTTTCTCTATACTGAATAGTAGCACATAATTTTCTTTGGAAATTCAATTTATTTATCCATTTATGTTTAAGAAAAAAGTTAAGCGCTTTTAAACAAGGTATTTACTTAGATAAGAATTTGAACAAACTATTTACTTAGATAAGAATTTGAACAAACTATTTCCTTAGATAAGAATTTGAACAAACTATTTACTTAGATAAGAATTATTTTCTGAAATATTTAATATTTCTAACGTTTTATTCATACATCTTAAATTTTCGCTTCAATAAATAGTATATTAAATCGAGCTTTATCTATGAATATGTATGGAAATTTCTATTCCATATTCAGATTAATATATTGTATAACAATTTATTAGAAAATAAATTTTCAAATGATTTCTGTGTAACCAAGTTTATTCAAAATCCTTTTTGAAATATTTCTTTAGAAAATTGATTAAATCATTTATTATTATGTTTATATTATATGTTATTTTGCATTATTATTTTAAAATCTGCATATATTTATCGGCAAACATTTACTTTATAATTTATTATCCTATTGACGATTGTATTAAGATAATTTAATACATTAAGCAAGGCGACTGAATTATCTAAACAAAAAACGCTACTATTTTTAAAGTATAAAATTACTCAACTAATATAACAAAGAAAAAGTTCAAGAGAGCGAATCTAAAAGTCAAACACATATTTGCCGATCCTAAGTACTTGCCATCAGATTTATTGAGTGTACCGATTGCACAGTAAACCTTCCTGTCAATGTAAACATAATTTAAATGCAGAACCTACTGTGGTTTCAAATAAGTATTCAATTTGCCCTATACATCCCTTTATATATATATCGTGTCTCGAATAGAATGCACCGGAAGATTAACATGTTCGTAGGTCACGGTATTTAAGATTGATGCTTTAGCGTGGAGGTAGCCTTGATTTAGTTTTAATTGAATTCCTCTCTGAAATAAGAGTGCTATTTTGGTGCATACCTCTTAATTTTGAATCCTGGTCAGATGAAAAGGATGATGCCAGAAACGTAGTCGCTGTCTGTATTCTGTTATACCACACTAGATAGTGAAAATTTAGTCCCGATAGATAGACCCTCCAACTGCTTATCCCGCGATTTCTGCGGGTTGGATGTCTGTCTATTTTCTGTTGCATCGCGCGTTTTTCGTGGTTTAGTGGGTTTATCTTTTATTATTGCAGATTGTTTTTTTTTATATTATACTTTTATTATACTTAGCATACAATAACTATAAGCTTCATTAAAAAATGAACTTATTTGTAAAGGTCGCATCTAAATAGTGATTTTAGCAAATTACGCAGTCAGAGGGTTAATATGAATCAGATCCGCTTAGTCCAAAGATTTTGGGTGGAATTGGTTTTGGGACGCTTAACATCCCAAAGAAAAGCCAATCACCAGGCCATCACGGAGCTAAACAAAACTAAATCTTACCAATAATTTTTCTTAGCGGCAAAGAATATTAAAGAAAGCTTGAAGAACAATTTAATATTACCGGAAAGAAACAGATCCCCACGGATTTATAAGATATTTGATATCGCCTATTCCATGATTTTAGAGTGAATAAATTTTACTGCTATATTCTCGGTTGTCCCTATTATGTAATCAGTTATGTTTACTCCAATATTTAATTAAACTTATTTTTGTTCTTCAAGCAAACAGGTGTTTGAGTACAAATCTTTTGGGAATTCAGCAACATAATAATCGTTTTATATTTGACTCTCTTCTCATTTCTAAAGCTTCAGAGTAACATCAAATGTCTCATTATAAATAAAACAATACTGGATGAAACAATGCTTTCAATTTCAGAAATAATATATTTTTATCTTAGCCATTCCATGTTGGATATGCGCTAAAATAAATCCCTGTAGTTTTACGGATCGTGGTCAAAATAAGCATGATTAATTTTACATTTCTCATCCAATAAAATAAATTACTTGCACGATGTCATTTGGAATATTTTGGAATCTCGGGTCATCTACCATATACTTACCTATTTTTACTCATCTAATATACAGATAAATACTATATCCTAAGTTGTATATAAACTATTTAAATTTGTAAATAAATGAAATAAAAATTTACCAATTGGTAAATGAAAAATCACGTTTGTTTCCTTAATCTCATTCTGTTGAATTCAAGAGAAAAAACTCAAGTTTATGGCTTTTATAAAATATTTTTTAACCAGTTTATTACTGAAATATGCGATGTCAAATTTTAGGAACCAGGAGTTAATAGATAATACTTTACTTATGATTATTATATACGAATTCCACGATCTCAATAATAGTAAAATATCGACTTGCAGCCAGAAGACTTTCAGTTCTAGAGCCTGTTCACTGAAAAATCCGCCATGTACGTGGAATTAAGGAATTTTAAATCTAATATCGTTACTTAACTGCATTTCCTGAGTGTGGGAAATTAATTGATGTCAAAGAATGTGGGAATGTCGAAGAATTGATAAGATCCAGTTGGCGCCCTCGTTATCTGACGGTGATTTAAAATTATCCACCATTTATTATCCTTAAGTTGTTTCAAAACGAAAATAGACGAAACTAAGAATCTGATGAATCTCTTTTCTTTTATAGCATCATATTTCTCGCTATTTGGAAATTAAGTTACAAATTATGCATGTAGTATAGTTATTTTCCGAGCTATTTAAGCATGCCCATATGATTGTCTTTTAATTGCAACTTTGATTTAATTACATGCTAGAATTTGAAAAATAGTATAATTCGATTCTCGTGTCAGACTAATCATTACACGAGGAAGAGTTCATCAACCCTGATTTATATTAATAATCTATATTTTAATAATTCTTTGTGTAATTAATAAATTAGTATGTAATCATTTTTATAAAAAAAATTGAAATAGAAAAAAAAACTTTTATTTCTAAATTTCAACAAATGCCTACAAACAACAAATGCCTATTTCAACAAATTTATCCAAATTGCCTTTTGGTGATGAATATCCAAAGGATGGATTTCAAATGAAGCAAATAATTCCACTAAAATGGATCATCCTTTCAATAGGACGATTGAACCGTTGTCTGCTGTCATCGCGCAATTCCTAGAGAATAAATCGCATCCTTTGACTGCATTTTCACCCAATTTTACATATTCCAAGAATTCATGCTTTGGGAAATCGCTGTCTTCGAAATAATTTTGTTGGAGGCAATTTTGCATATTTCGGTATCATTTTTCTGTAATTGGTATTCATCAATATCCGATTTAAATGTTTTTTTTTTATCATATAATACTTTTATTTATTGCAAAATTATATAAATTTATAGATAATATATTTGAAAAGAAATTTAAGTCAATGAGGATAATATATTTCTATTTTATACGTGCATATGGATGTCATTATATTTTTATTGCTAGACAAATTGCCTTGTGGTATTTATCAAAAAATGAACATATGAGTAATATTACTACTGTACAGTTGAATAATTTTGTATTATATACATTTCACAATATAATAAATTATTTTTTTATCTTTTTGGCTGCATTGTAGTTCAAAACTTATGCAAATGTTGAGATTCGATTTCAGAGTCATGGTGGCCTATGATAAGGTCTCGGCTGTAGAACCGAAGGGTTTAAGATTCGTGACCTGATTCCAAAGAAGAACCGTCGTATAAGCGACCTGGTGCATATTAAATCCATCAGGACCAAATGAATTCTCGTGGTGTGGTGTGAAAGTTTATAGAATGGGTGCCATAGATGGTGTAGTCCTCGTCATCTGACCGCGTTTTCCCAAAATAGCCTTAGTGTTTCTTTAAAAACGGGACTTTAATATAATTAAACCAAACTAAACGAAATTCGATACCATGTAAATCGATGTATGAACGGAATGCCAATATCAAAAGTTCTCTTGTTGTTATAAATTAGCTACATGATTCTACGTCATATTTGATAACTATTTAATAAACCGTAAATTAAGCCAGCAAAGAGTTTCTGGAATCAGCTGCAGAACACTGTAAAATAATTTTTTTTTAGTTGATGAGCAAATTAAGTGGAATAATAATTTTATAACTTAAGATTCTGAGATGAATTTCTAGTTCACTCTTTTGTATTTTTTTTAAGTGCAAGTGTCAAAAAAGATTTTTTTTCCAAATCCGAGCATATATATTTACTGAAAATGCCTCCCTTTATAAACTGCAGGAATATAGATAGTGTCTATTGATTTTATGTTTATTTGAAGTTCCGCCATGCTGAAAGATTTCTTTCACTCTTATTTGCAAGAATTTTCTTTATTGTCATCGCTGAATATTTTATGTGTAGTATAGAAATCATTTGGAAATTGTGTTCAATAAGGTTGCTTAAATAAATAATCTTTATAAAAAGACTTAAAATTTTTATTAAAAAAATCATTTAGACTTATAAAACCCAAATTATTTTTTTTGAAAAAATCAACTTAATATTTGAATAGTAGTTTAAGATCTAAATTGGGTGCTGTTTTTACTAAGAGAGCAACAATGTATCGAATTACTTTTCCGTTTATTCAGTTCCTTACGCATAAGCTAAAATCGATGAAAAAAAAATCTTTTTAATTCCTAAAAGAAAGAAGAAAAAAAAACTTCTGTACGTTAATTACTAACATCGTTAGAAATTATTCTATTGCAAACTGGAAGTACACAACACAGTCCGCGAAATATAATAAAATGAACAATTCGAATTGGAATTCTGGAAATTACATCCTTATCTTCTGTATTCTCTGCTTGAGTGATATTTGTACTGATTGCTAACAATATTGGGTCTCTTCACTTCAGTTGGAAAGATTATGTTATTAATGGTGCATGGAGGTAATTATACGAAATCATGATTAATTATTACTCCTTTGTGAATTTCTGCTGTAAGATAAGTTCTTAAATTGAATAAATTAACTCTATTATGACTTAATTAAATTTGTATAAAAATCCGTGTTGGCGTTATTTAATAAAAAAGTAAATTTGAAGAGAAAAGAGCATACAATGGGAAATCATTATTAGCATATTTTGTTATTTTAATTAATACATTTATTTAGGAATAAGGTTTTAAAATATATTCTACGTTTTTAATAAAATAAATAACAATTGATTTTACACTTATTTTAAGTTATTTGTGCAGTGCAAAGAATATAACGACGGATTATAAAGCCTATATATATAATATAGAAAAACGTCAATTTCATGCTTTCAACAAAATTGAACTTTGGGATAGTTTGTAACAAGCTTAATCTAGACATACTCTATCTACTTATTCATAATCGCCTTATTAAGTGTTAGCATTTACAAAACCAAAGACATTTTTGAAAGCAAACATTTTTGATAAAAATACTGAAAAACATTAGGTAGAATCTTTAAATATTTTAACCCTTTATTTACCGAGAGTACTTTAAAGTACAGTTTAAATCCGACTGATATCTACACAATATGACTTTTTTTTTTTCGAAGGGTATTTGAAAGAACACGAAGAATATTTTCCCAATAAAAAGCAGTAAATATCCTCTAAGAAAATAACATTGAAAATATTTTATGATTAATTAAATTATTTTAATTAATAAAAGTTTTTTCTTCCTGCGTTTATTCTGTGCCAAAACCTAACTACTAGTTCAAAAATAAATTAGAAAAATGGATCGTAAAATAGTTTAGTAAATAGAGGGTTAAAATATTCTGAAGGCTATTAATGGGAAAATCTGGAAATTGAAGAAAAGTCTATTACATCATGAGTATCGTCATGCTCAAAAAAATTAAAATTCTGAATATATTCAGTTCCAAAATTCGAAAATTAGATATCGAAGGAAGACACAGGAAGATGTCGATTATTTCAAACAAAAGGACAATTTACTATTTTTCTGGGAAAATTTTCATATGCTGAAATTTAAAGAACACACTGTCATTTTAGTTGCTGGAAAATCCTTGTAATTTAAATCCCAGTAGACAAAAAGTAAATAGATCTATAAACGTTTGTCCCTCATGTAACGCATTAAGTTGTATTAAATGACAAAGATATTTTATCTAGACCATTGTCAAATCAGCTAGATGAATTGGTTTTGCTGTGGAATTCATCGAGAATCAGAAATAGTAAAAGGCGCCCACAGCATAATAGTTTTTCGACCTTAATTATGAGTAATTTATTACATGCAGATGGCGTTCTGATTGGAAATAATTTTTTTCGTCGCTTCAAAATATTACATTTAAAAATGACATAAACGCGCAAATATTTTTTTTTCATTGGCACCCCGTTAGACTAATCCCGTTACATCAATATCTCCTTTGCCACTTCTCGTTATATCACTGTCCTTAATGCAGATTCAGCATGAGGGTACTTCATTGAAGAATCTTTTCAGTAAAATAACAATTTGAAAGTATATTGTAAAAAAGTATCATTTATATCAAATGCCTTTGTTTTTTCTCCCAATATCGCCATATTTTAGCCCATTAAATTATTTTCTTTAGATTTCACAAAAATGTATGTGAAAAATAACTATGAAAGAGTTGAACTGATAAACCATATTACTTTAGCAGCTAAATGAACTATTGTTCATAAAAAGCAAGAAGAATTTATTTTGTTCTTTCGATATTTCAAATGGACGAAGTCATTTCGAGGAAACATTACAATAAAATGACTTTTATTTCAAATTTATAAAACTGTTTAATGCAGTCGTATTTTGAAAAATTTCATAATGAAATATTTAATTCCATGATGTTTATTTCATAATGTTATATTTACTTAAAAAATTCTTCTTTAATCTTATTTTGCTCATGAAACTACCCATTATCTTCCAAAACATATTTTTTCAAACGTTGGTAATTGATTTCTGAAATAAGTTTATTTCAGTTAATTTTTAATATTTTAACAATTATTTAGTCTTTTCAATTATTAGTATTAATTTTAATCATAAAACATTAAACCTTGTTTATCTCATGTTCTTTTTACGGGAGTGAAGAGTTCTAATAAATATTATAGGGAGAATGTATAGAAATTATATTTTCTTTTTCTTCTTTTTAAGAACATAATTCATAATTCTTCACTTCATTTAAAGTTTTTTGCAAATTATGCCTGTTAGTAGAAGCGTAGGGCCTTAAAAATCAGTTGATACCTATGTATCTTAAAATTGATTGTGTACCTTAAATTTGTGTGCTATTTTTTTCTATGTGCCTCTTATCATTTCCTTTTATTATTTAAATGATCATTACTGTCCTAAACCTCGCGTAAACAATGTGTTTATCCTTTCATATATGCACCGCAGAATCTGAAAACTTTTTTGAAATATATCTAACATATCGCGTGATCTTTAGAGATTTATACTTGTGTGAGAGATAGTTTTCCATCTCTGAGCTATGTAATTTAAGAATTTCTTGTTCCTAAAAGAGTGCTAGACATTTAATTGGATTTCTAGTTTTACATTACAGAAATATTTTAAATTAGTTTAAATTTCTTCGGTTTGCTTTTACAAAAATGTAGTTTCTCGCTAATTACTAGGAATCTCTTTTTTTTACTTTTAGTTGTCCGAAAGAAAATTTAAAATTATATACCTGCATGAAACTACTACAAATTATTAGTTACACTCGATATATTCGAAAATAAACATTTGTTTTCGTACTAAATATTCAGTTTCGCTTGTTTTTATGTTTTATTCTCATATAAGCACTAACAATTCAATAAATAGATATTTCTTTTCATTAAAATATTTTTTTAAAAAACTTCAGCTATTTAATTTTTCTAGAATTTTTATTTCCAATTTCCCAAAAATCCAATAATAAAAAAATATATATATATAATAAAATAAATTAATTTAAGAAAGGCCAATGAATAATCATAGAAATAACATCAAAAACATTTTTTAAAATTAAATATGAGTTCTATAAATTTTTATTGCAATTTATTTGATTTCGAATTTGTATTGTTGTTATTCCTAAACAATATTTCCCACCACAAAGCAAAAGAAATCTTAATATGAATTAGTAAAATTATTATTATAATTATCATAAAACTAAATAAAAATTCGAATTGTTAAACTTGGCGATATTAAATAATTTTTAATCGATTCGGTGATTAACCCTCCAAGCGGCAACCCCGGAAAAAGACGGAATCTTTTCTCCCTTCAAAACGGCGGACCCGTCTATAGACGGAAACAAAAACTCCCTTAAAACTGTCACTGCCCGTATTTTTACGGATTCCAGTTTTTCCCTACCCCCAATCCCAAGCTGTGAGATAATGAGAAGGAAATGTGAGATAAGGAAAAGTGAATCGTTATCAGTGGACGATATGATTGATGACGTGTTGCTCGCGCCCTTTTAAGCATTTTAAAATCTCGCTTACGTTCTGAGGCGTTACTTTTGAGATTTTGATAATAATTACGTATCCAAAATGAAATTTAAATAACGAGAATAAAATTGAACGTATGAAAATATATACCTGGAATGAATACATACATAAACGTATTATTATTAATAATTTAAAACATAAGATTTTAAAGCTTTCTAGCATAAGAAAATAGTTAATGTAAAAAATAAATAAAAAAATATAATATTAAAATTTGACAAGTTTCTTTTTTATAGCTTGCTTTCATTTAAGGATTTTAGAATTGACATTGCTTATGCATCTTATTTTTGAAAATAAGACACTAAACTTATTTACAGAATTTACTTAACGAACGAAACTTTTTAACTTTTAATGAATTATTTTTTTTTTAGTATTCATTAATAAGTGTATTTCAAAACGGGGAGATATATAGAACCAATATATTAAAGTGCGATTTTTCGGAAAGATTAGTATTCGTTACATTAAATCCTTATTTTTATAACGTAATAAACTATATATGAAAATTAAATATTTGTTTCATTCTTTAAACCTTATAGAATTTCACACTCTTTGACGAATTCGAACAAAAATGTAAGCATTGTAGAGATATAAGTTTCATTGTTTTTATATTTTTCCTCTGGTTTTTAATAATATTTTCAAAGTTAATATAAGCGCAGTTTTTAAAGGTTCTATTTTTTGTATCGAAATATTAATCTTATTTCACTGTACAATCTTATATATACATCGCACGATTCTGTTTATATGAAACTGGTTTATATTGACATTTTTACTCTTAATGCTGAGTAATTTAATCTACGAATTTTAATCCACTTGAAAGTGAGTGAATGTGTGAGTTAAATGTGAGAATTAATAATTTTAAAATTGTTGCCATTATTTTAACTCCTTGATCTAATTTTATCTCATATGTTAGGATTTAAAATTTTTTTAATGCGTACAACTGGCATTTAGATTATTTTCTTCTCCTGTTTGGTCAGTTCGAGTTCACTGGATGTGATTTTTAACAAACAAGACGGGATATGATCTTTGTTTTATTTTGTTTTTGATCACGAGAGTAAAAAAAATTCGGAAACACCCACTTCCATGTAATTTGAAATACTTTATTCTTAATAAGCTTTAGCCTCACATTTTCATTTTTTAAAAACATAACTAGTTTGAACAAGGGTGTCAGACATGAAGGTCGCTTGCAAATATTTCTATTAAAGTAGCGAATATCTCTAATTATAATGAATATGAATGTTCGTATTGGCGATCTCCAGATCAAACTGTTTGACTTAGAGCGAACACACTTCGCCATTAAATAATTAGAAAACTGTTAATGTTCACCTCGAGAGGAAATTTTCAAAATTTTAATCAAAAATTATTTAAATTTTTACCATTTATCAGCGATAAAATACGAAATTATTCTAATATAATTTATACAATGTGTTATTTATACATTTGAATGTATCACCAAGAAAATTCATTCTTTGAAGTAAAATTAAGATCTTGAACTTTTAGTGTCTTATTTATTGAGATGCTAATTATGGAGCATTCTCTTCAGCCACATGGTTTATTTGTATTTCAGTAAAGAAATTTTTACCCCTTTGCTTTTAGCTTAGATCTTTTTAACCTTTTAACTAAATCATCATCAATGGGTAAAAGGCCGGAATGAAATATAAGGGTAACAATGAAAACGTTTAGTTTCAATTCAAAAATAAAATATATTTTTAAAATATGCTAAAATATTTTGAATTTAATTAAAAGTAGGAAAAAAATTGAATTCACAATTAATGTACAACTTATTTTTCTACTGTGATATTTTCGAATGAACTTTAAAATTTTAATAATTTTTATTAACCCTTTAAAGGGCCTTTTTTTCCTAGTCATGTTGGAGTAAAATGTTTTTAAAATTAAGATTGGCCTAGGAAAAGTAATTCATTCAACTTATTAGATCAATTTAATCTGATTTATTAATTAATTTTTCCAATTAATAACTAAGAAATAAATCAAGACACTTCATTTTATTTGAGATAAACAATTGAAACCTCTAACCTACAATTGAAACCTTATTGAAAAATTCGTAAGAATTTATGCCAACTTACATAACTTTATTCAAAAATTGTTGAATTTGGTGATGAGCATACTTCCCTTGTCTCTTGAAAGGGTTAATTAAAATCTTAAAGAAATGATTCCCACTGTCCAAAGTATGTAGGTGCAGATTTTGGTAATTCTATTTCAAACTGTCTGGTCTGAAAAGTACCAATACAACCAGACAAATAATGACACATACACTTGTCCATCTTTATTATTAACTTAGACGAATGTTTGTGCGTGGCGTCTATTAGAGCTTCCATATATATCTTAATGGAATATGCATCTTAGAAAATAAAAATGTGTAAAATGATTTTTTTTCTGAAATTTTTTAAAAATTATGAATTAAAAATAAAATGAGATTTTGAAGTGTATTCCATCATAACTTTCAATATTATTACAGAATAAGAAGGAATTTTTGGAAATTTTTATTGAATAAGAGATATGAGAAATCATCTGAGTCATTTCAAAAATTAAAAAGAAATATTCAGTATATACATAAAACTTTATTGCTGAATGATTCTATTCCCTGTATTTAGAAATTTAATAAGACTGATTGGTTTCAACAAAACAGGTTTTGCATTAATTGAAGTTTATTCACTCCCGTTTTAAATTAAGGAATTACTGTCAAGGAGCTGACAGAAAATTCAAAAAATCTGCAATGCAGTATGGTACAATGAGTCTGCAATAGTATGAATTATATGACTATCAAAATTTGAAATTTCAAGATGTTTTGCTGAAGAAAACATTTAATTAAAAATTTTATATTGGCTAGTAACCTCGACGTAACACATGTGCTGACCACCGAAAGCAATAAATAATGTAAAAGTAATAAGTAAAAAAGATCAATGCAATTGTATTTGCAAAGCTTTTAAATTCAGATTTTTCTTTTTAATGATTCGTTTACCCCACGGTTTGTCGTTATCCGATTGCAAAATAGTAAAAGCTTTGATTCTAACCCGAAAAACTTAAAACTGAGATTTTTCAAAAATTGTAATTTATTTTAAAACAGTACTTAATATTCTGTAGAAACTTGATTTGAAGGTATTCAAAAAATTCCAGTTGCAAATGGTTAATTATGAGTCTAAATAATCTGTATTATTTGAGTCATTTTTCCAGGCCAAATTTGTATCATGAATATTACAAAGAAATAATTTGACAATTATTTTTATTTGTTGCAGTCATAAGGCGCATTGACCAGTTATTTCAGCATTACTGAATAACTGGCCAATTAGCTTTGCCAATTAAATATTGTAAAGTATATTTAATTATAAAATTTTAATCATGCAGATAAATACTGAAAATCGATATATTTGAAAGTGAAACATTGCATGAAATTCCCTAATTACACAATTATTTTTTTTGAATACTGAAGAAACAAAGTTATAACGTAGTGTTACTTATCGCAATTAATGTTTTAAACACGCATTTTAAAATATTAAAATAAATTGGCAATGCGCTGAAAGGGTTTTTTTAGAAAATTAATTCACTTGCAGGTAATGTCGAGAAATAATTTCACAGTACTACGGAATAAAATAATTTGCGAAACATATTGCAATGAAAAAAATATTAGACGAGGACTTTCAATTTATAAATAAATTGGCAATGCGCTGAAAGGGTTTTTTTAAAAAATTAAATCACTTGCAGGTAATGTCGAGAAATAATTTCACAGTACTACGGAATAAAATAATTTGCGAAACATATTGCAATGAAAAAAATATTAGACGAGGACTTTCAATTTATAAAAACTAGACTAGTATCAAAATAAACATGATAATAACTTATTCCTAACATAAATTTTATGTATTGTTTTATAAAATAATCGAAAAACCTCTAAAAAAACCAATCACATTTTTGCATTTTCAATCGATGTTATTGTCAATCTCTTCCTAAGCACTGAAAGAAAAATGCTCTTAGAAATCGAAAGACTACGATAAGAAACACCAGCTACTCACAACATGAAATTTGCTAATCACTTCCCACCTGCAGCGCTGAACTGACCGCAAATGGGGAAAGCAATCCTTTTGACCAAACCGCGACATTTTTAAGGTTGAACCTGTTATTCCGGCGTGCCGCTTTCGGTAAGGATAGCAATCTGAAAGCCGCCGCCAGGAGGGTTAAAAACGATTTATCTATAAACTACCTATTCCACAATGAAGGCCTTTTGAACATTTTTTCTTTGTATTTTGAAGGAAAATGATTTAATAATATCTATCCTTGGTGCCCGTATTTCCTCACAATTATAAAAATGCATGTGTTTCTTATTTTAATTAATATTATTTTTAATATGATTTATCATTTCTAATCTCATTAGGTAACTCGTAACGCTACAAAATAAATATTCCATATAAACATGGCTGGAATAAAATGGAATTTGACAAAAAAATGAAATATTTTGAGGCTTTTAGATAAGAGTAAAAATAGCTTCATACCTTTATATAAACACACACACACACACACACACACATACAATGTAATGAAAAACGTTTTCTAAAAAATGTGCTTTGAGAGAGTAAAAATTTAGCATTGTAAAAATGAAAATTTTGACGAATTATCACAAGCAGCTAATCTTGATCATTGATTTGAGAAAATTTCAATGAGACTCTATAGACTGGTTAATAAGCCATCATTCCAAGAATAGTATTTAAATGTCAGTTATTGCAAACTGCCACAAGCATACAGTTGTAAGAAATATTTGTAAAATTAAAGAAAACATGCCATTAAAAAACACTGACGAAATACTCTCTGAATTTGGGATACATATACTGGATTAACATTATTTTTTCTTCATCATGATCGTTTTAATTTGTTCTAATTTGCAAGAGCACTGCGTTTTCTGTTACAAAGAATATCGGAAGACATCAGTTTTTCTTTCATTTGAAGCTACAGATCTATTAAACATAAAAATGATATGAATGATCTGACTATTAATTTTGCTTAATATGATCTGAAGATAAAGGAATTATTAAAAAGAGTGTATTTGCCTTTTACTACAGTAGGCAGTATTTGCAATATTTAGTAGCTAAGAAATAGCGTTCTAATTCAGAAAACATTTTGTGGGAACAGAAAACTAATCCATGCAAAGTTCTAAATGTCTGCAAAACATTTCCTCATTTGTATAAAAATTTAAGCATTGGGAATCGGCTGGGGAGAAGGCAGCTAATTTAAAAGTTTATTGGCCTTAAGAGGAAATATTTATACAGATAATAACCGATATTAGCATTTTTGAATCTCTTCGGAAATACCAATTTAGGAAAAAGCTTATTTTCGTTTATTGATATCATCATTTACTTAAATTTTACCTGAATGCCATTTGACTTGATTTCTTAACCAAAACGGCTTTGTAGTATATTCATGAAAGGAAATAAATCATATATATGAGATAATAAATACGAAAAGATATTGAATATCTTACAGTCCATTAGAAAATTACTGACTATGAAAGGTACTGAGAATGAAAAAGAAAGCATCGAGATAAAAAAAAAAATTCTATTCACAGCAACTTTGTCAATGAACTTATTTTTAAAAAGCTATAATTCTTATATCATTCCACAAATGTTTTTAAAATTATTCAGTCGTTTCAGTTTTAATTATTTTTACAATGTTTTTTTTTTGAAAAGTATATTAAGAGAAAAACAAAAGATTAAATTTTTCCAATTAGAAACAGGGAATAAATATCAAATAGCGATGTTGATAATCTGAAAAGAATTCAGATCTAATCTATAAATATTTTAAAGTCACAAAAAAGGCAACTTTCAAAGATACCTGATTGAAAGAAACATTATTTCAGATTCAATTATTTATTTTGAACTGTGTTTTTAGTTTTTAAAAAAGAACTGTATGGGTCTTTTTAGCATTTTCAGCCAACAAAATAATATGAGAAAAAAAATATTGTCCATCTTGTTATATAATCGAAAATAAATTGCAAGTATGAATGTTTAGTATGCTCGTAAAATCTATTAATAAAAAAAGGGTTCAATATTACTCAGTTTGTAGTACCATGAATTCACTCTTTGCTACGTAATTTGATTTTATAATGAGTGTAGTTATTTATATAATGAGCATATTTGCTCATATAATGAATGAATCTTTACCGATTAATTCACAAATTTACTAGTATCCGTTTCTATTAAAGTCGAAATAAGTTGGATTAAAATCAGGGCGATCGAATTTGTAATTCCATTTTCTTTGGAATATAGCCTTTTGGTTATCTCTAGGCAAAAGTATGAGATTCTCAACATGAAGATTGACATGATACAAATTCACAAAATGACACTAAAAAATTTGATAGCAAAAATATTAATATGGTCTCATACTTTAGATACGTTCAAGCAATTCTTTAGTTTTGTTCTTAGTATCGGATTGAAGAAACTAGGAAAATATTGAGTTCGCGTTTTTTTTGTATTTTAATGTAGTGAATGTCAGTCTATTTTCATATTTGTTATTCTAATCTCGTTCATATACAAAATCAGTGGAGTGATGACAAAATTACAAGGAGAATATGTCTAAATCATCTCAAACAAGCTTGATACTTTTATCGAGATGTTCAAAATATCCATGAAGTTACCCAACTTTGGAACTAATTTTAGAAAATAGAACTGCCAACAATTATATTAGTAAATTCATTAGATATTTTCGCATGCTTAAAAATTATTTCCTAGAATCAAATCGGCAGATTAAAATGCAATTTTAACCTTTGTCTTTATGAAATTTTAGCTCATGGCAACACATTTTTATCAAAGAAGTGGAATTCTAACACGGTGTATACATTCTTTGCACTAATAAAGAAATATATCTATTAAATAATTTATTATTTTGAAATGCTTGATTAATAAGACATATTCTTAAAATAAATGGGAAACATAATATTTAATTTAAACTTTAATATTTTAATTTGTTATTTAATCAGGTATGTTTAATTTCTTTGGGTGCTGCAAATTTAAGCTTATTATTCTTAGTTTTTTTCTTTCGTTATTTTTAATTTTAAAATAAGAATTTTGATGATTTTTTTTTATTAAAAACAAATTTAGAGCTTATTCGACATCAGAAGTCTTGACAGATCACATTGCGAATTTATACGAGTTCCATCATAGACACCAGCTGCACTATCTTTATCTAATAGTGATCAATTCCTTCGAAATATTTGTAAAAATAATTTATGATCTCCCGAGATACGCTAGTCGTTTCAACTGTTTGGTAAACTGGCTGACGGACGGACAGTAAATGCGTAACGTGATCAATACTTTGTTGCCAGTTAGTCCCGCAGGAAATTCATCTAATAAAATAAAAGTGCAAAAAGCTAAAATACTACAGGAATTCTACCTCCTATTTTAAGCTTTCCGCTAGAAAAGTTTTCATAAAAGCCCAGACGAGATAACTTTTATTTCTCGAGAAGTAAAATGTTAAAAAAATTGTGGGGCCAAATATCAACCCACCGGGAAAAATGTGAGGGTAATAACACCTCAATAAATAAAGAAATGAAGAAAAGCATATTTTTTTCTATTTTTTTAGAAAGTATAAAAGATTTTCAACTATAAATGAGTATCCAGGATTGAAATAAATTTATTTTGAAGCAAAATGCGGATTAAATTTTTTTAACGATCCTAAGCCAACAAATTCAATAATGAGCTAGTAAACTTATATATACATGAGAATAAACTAAAACTTTTAATGATTATAAATTACCATTTAATTGAGCTTTATTTTGTATGGCCTATGTGCTAAAGGATTAAATGCTTTAAAGGAAAAAAAAATGTCAAATATAAAATGCTAATTTGCTTCAAACACTGCCTTCTAGATTATCTTAAAAAATATTTAAAGCATAAAAACTTGTCTTTATTTCACTTAATTAAAATAATTGTGTATTCTAGATTAGTTAAATTTTTACTTTTGAAACTTTATATTACAAGTATATTGTAACTAAAATTTCTCTTCAATTAAGATGCTTTTTTTATTCAAAAGTTATTTTTTATTTAGAAGCATTAATTTTTTCCTTCATCATCTTTTGTTATCCTACTAACAAAATTATGTCAAATGTTTAACTCAAAACTGTTTAAAACAAAAGAATTCAAAAAGAAAAAGACATTTTTAACACTTTAACATGTGTGTTCATACATCAAGCACTTTTACGCAACATCATTTACGACAAATATTTTTTTTAAAAATTCTAGTTAACTGATATGAATTTAATATTTATTTTGAACTGATTAGTTGTCATAATAGAAGCATTTTTTATTTGACATCTAATCTAAAATCATAATAAGAATGAAAAGTATAGTTCAGGGCAATGAGGGCAATAAAAGCAATTTCAAGCACGGCATATTAGTATAAATAATAATTATGCTTCAATAAACAATCGAAGGAGTTAAAAACGATTATGAGGCTTAAAATATTGTATTTTTAAAAAGGCTGCATAGTTAAAAAAATAAAAATACAATTTTGTCCAAATCGATAATTTGAATGTAATTGGAACAATGATTCATGTCGAAAATTTGAATAAATAATTAACATTTTTGTATTTAATTCTATATAAATTAGAAATATTATAATATATTCAATAAACGCTTCTAAGCTTAAAAGCTCAATATATTATACTCAATAAACGCTTATAATTCGGTGTATTGAATTTTTAAAATTTTGTTCCAGAGAAATGAAAAGGACTTCAAGTGTTTGAGTTATATAAAGCATAATAATAATCAAGTACATGCATGATTTTATTAATAATTTTTATGATAGCGTATTTAATAGCACATGTCTAAAAACAATTATTTTTAAATGTTTAAACTTTATCAATAAAAATCAGATTGGAATACACATTTTTTTTTTAATATTCCTGATTGTCTTGAGTCTGGCACACCAATGTACATTATTTCACTTTCAGTAGTGAGTTAGTTTCATAAAAGATATTTCTTTCAGAATGTCAAATTTCTTAAATATTTCGAGTAGTTTTTCTCGTATAAGTATTAACGAAATAAAAAAAAAAAAAGAAACAATGGTTAAAAGGCTTCTATATATTAAATTTTATTTATCCTCGACTTTTAATGCGTTGCATTAATAATGTAAAAAAATGATTTAATATTTCGGTTACCAGTATTATTCTTCAAAAATAAATTCTTTTATCAATTAATCATTCTGACAAATGATCAATACCAACCATAGAAATTAATTTTTGAGATTACATCTGCAGTAGTTCTAAACTCTTCACCATAACATCCACACAACTCACCACAACAATTTTGTATTATATACCAATTATAACAATCGTACGGCAAACTAATTTCTCCCAAACGCGTTGCGAAATATATTTTTGTAAATTATAACGTGAAAGCTTATACTAAGAGATAGTTTACGTAATTAAACTACGTCAGTTATAGCTTTATAGTAAATTCACTTATAATAAATAGCAGTATATAACATATCATAAAACGCATAAAATGTTGCATATAAAGAAACCTTATAGTATAAAGGATCCCGAGATATTTATTACAATACATTTCTTTTTCATTATGGTTTGCAAGATATAAGCTATAAAGGTTAAATTAATTGGAAACTATCTTGTTTAAAATAATTTCATGAAGTATTCTTATTAATTTTGTGTTTGGTAAATGCTCTTGAAAGCTGCATAATCATTAAATGTATTCTTTTTTTCAAAAAAAAAAAAAAAATAGAAGTATAATTAACTTTTTGTTTCAAAATCGTAAACTTAATGAGAAGCATAATTTAACAATGAATCTCATTAAATATTTTTAATAATATGTTTAATTTTCTTATTCAGTAAACAAGTTCGAAATCTTGTTTTTGCTAATTTCTATTAAATATAATTTCCTTTACATAATGCAGCAAATTGAAAAATGCATACAGTCATTAAGCTGGACATAAAATAGAGATATAAAGATCAAATTCTAATTCTTGGATTATTTTCCATTTCTGGGGTAAATTTTATCAGAAATCTTAAGAAAATTTTATTTAATTCCCATAGAAAACGAAGTTCTAGCATCTTCAAAATAAACAGTATTTAATTTCAAAATTCTTACTAATTTTTAACCACTTAAAAAAATTACTTGTATAACATACGTGCAATGAGTTTTAGCATGTTAAACAAATTTAAATTAATCTATTCTTTTTAACCAAAACATGATCTTTCGTAGAACTTCCAAATAAACATAAAAAATTGCTTGGAATCTATAAATATATCGAATATTTAAAAAAGAACAAACAAGGCAGAAGTTTGGATTAAAATTATTTCTTAAAAATAAATTTCATTTTTCTTTTTTCTTTTTCAGTTGTAGAGAAGGATTGGATAATATAAATTTCTACTTGAGAGTGTTTTTTTCCCTGCATTTTCCCCTTTTGAGCTTCCTGCAATATATAATGATGGACCTTTTTGATGAATTCAAGTTTCAAAATTTCCTCAAAAAATTTACATCTAATAAAGCAGTAGAATAGTCGACATTTTAATGCTTATGGTATTAGAATTTACTGCTCCATCATTTGAATGCAATTTAGAAAATCCTTTTTGAAAAACATGGGGGGAAAAAAACTGAAGTTGTAATATTACGTAGCTCCGTTATACATTTCAATAAATAAACGGATTTTTCCTGTAAGTACTAAATACTGACATTTATTTATCATTTAGGTCACTTTGTCTTTTATGAAAAGTGCATTGTTTACAGCTTAAATAATTTGCATATTTATTGCTTTAAATATTTTTTGAACTGAACCTTAAAAAAAGTCTTAACAATTTTAAGATAAGGGTGGCAGAAGCTAATATTTAGAATTCTGTGTTTGTTTTTGCCACACATGTATATTACCCTCAATGACAAAGCGGATATTATTAATGTTCTAAAGGAGTATGAACTCTTTTAATACGGAAAGGCTTCAAACGTCCATTTAATAAAGTTAAGATATGAACCTGAGCTGCCTGAATATCAGAGTCAAATCTAACCCCCCTCTTTCTTTAAGTGTAATTAATTGAATAAACGTGGCGCATCCTTTGTTTTCTAGAGACGCTCTTACAGAGTTATATGAATAATATAAGTTTGGGAGATATGAAAATTCTCTAAGAATGCTTCAAGGATGTTCGATCGTACATTTGCTTTATGATGATTTTCTAAGCGGATACCTATTTTGTACAAGAGACTTTTAATAGCCTGGTCTATCATTCAAGTTTTGATTGGGATGGGTAATTTTTGTAACCTTTGAAAGACAAACGCGGCCGCTCCAGTAATCTGAGATATCTGAATTAAAATACTCGGAAATGATTGTGTTAATAATAAACCATTTTAAAACACAATTAACATTATCATTGCCCATTAATAATAAACCACTTACGTATTGATTGAAAAATATACACGTTTCATTCACAACAAATTTAAAACTATATATGTTTAATAATTACTGTAACGGGATGCTTCAAACATATAACGGTACTTCAAATAAAGTATCACAAAAATATGTTTAGGAAAATAATAATCACTTTTACCTATTCATGTTTGCTAAATAGTTATTTAATCGTTTTCAGCAATTTCTGAATACATTTAATAATAGCAAAATCCATAGCTAGCTAAATGTTTCCACGTTTTTGTTATTGAATGCTTAGCGCTTATTACATATACTGATCAATTCGTTGCTATTGGAACACAGGAATTTTGGTTTAAATATTTATTGCTTTAAATATTCTTTCAACTGAACTACTGATTATTGATTTAAACAATAAATCTTATATGATTATATTTTTCTCTTTTAGATTGGAAAAAAAACGTATTAACTGTATAAAAACAAATAATTGAAAAAAAAAATCCTTCGTTCTTTATGATTCTCTTAACTATTAGTCTTAAATTAAGAAGTCTCTATTTTTTGTTTTGTTTTTTCTCTCTATAGAATACTGCTTATTTTTTTGCTATGCCTTTGCATTATGGGAATTTGTTTATCTTTATTTAAAAATTCAGTGAAATAATCTTATTTTAATTTGTTACATAGATAATTTAATTTTGTGAAAATTAAAAAAAAACTGATTTAATTATTTCAATTTTTAATTATTTAGACATTTAATTTACAATGGTTTTTTTAATAAATCTCGGTTTTTCGATTAAAGTATAATTTACTGTTGCGCATTGAATTGAGAAATTGTATAATTGGCATCTTATGCATGATTTTTCAGCATTAAATATTGGATTTAAAAAAAATAATTTATATTAATCTGTAACAAAAATCATTTTTTTGGCCTGACTCATTCCACTTTTTTTTTTATAATAAACTCCAATCTTGTTTGACTAATTCATTTTAAAATCACTTTGAAAATCTAAACGATAATCATGCATTAAGTGTGAAAAAAAAAAGAAAACAAACAATGCAAAATAAATTCAAAATATAATTTCAATAAAAAAAAATAGATCTTTTAAATTTTTATTTTTTATTTCACTAATTTTGCTTTTTAAAGGAATTTTTAACGCCAGAAACGCTTACTCGAAAATATACAATAAAAGAACACGCACATCAATTTTAGATGTTTGAGATAAGCTTTGTATATATAATATATATATAGCTCTTATTTTAATGCAACAAGGTTTGTCAAATTCTTTTATATTAATATGCATTTCTAAACAATATTTTATTCCTTTTTTATCTATATTTTTTACTTTGAGCTATACGTGTCTTGATTTTTTTTCCTTATGTGGGCCTTTATCCTTTTCTTTTTTTTTTAAATATTACTTTTAAAAAATTCTCGTTCATTTTATGTTAAAATGAAGCATGCCTTTTTTAATCTGTCAGCTTCAGGGCATTTAATTTAGCTATTACAGCAACAAATTGAGAGGACACGTGTTTTGAAACTATATAATATGAATACGAATTTTGGTTGTTCTTACAGAACGAGTCATGCTAAAATCAGTAACTTTTTTTATGGTTGTATTAACCCAAGGCATTTTAATGACAACCTGATATTAAAGTATAACCTGAAAAAAAGCATTCATTTTCCACTATTAATTTCAGTCGAATTGTTTTGTTTTCTCAATTCAAGGAAAGCTGGAAACATCTGTTCCCTTTCAAAGTAAATTGTTCTCGCAATAAATTTCAAAAGTCAAAATGGCACTTTATTTTTATATATATGTAATTTATCTACCCACGTATGTTAGATATTTAATGTCTGTCACATGCAAAGCCTGAAAAATAAAAAGTGGATGGACCTATTTTAAAGCGCTCGTAACAATAAAATGAGAGGTGCATTTTCTTCTAACAATGGAAATTCTTTATTATAAAGTAATACGATTAATATGCTATTAAAACTATTTTAAATAAGTGCCTATTACGCATTTCTATAGTTGATGAATGTTTTTTCTACATAATAAAAAATAGTTTAATTAAAAAATATAATACATAATACATAAATAATACATATAATACATAAAAAATAATACATAAATATTTATAAATAATTCATATGATTTTAAGAAATATTTTTTATAATTTTTTTTTTATTAAGAAAATACCGAACTTTACAAATACATCAACTCAAACTGTTTACCATATTATGCTAAATTGGAACCTAAATTTCAAATTAATTCTTAAAATGTATCTTCCATACTACTATAGAAAATAACTGTTTTCTTAATATTTCTCATTACTGATATTAAAAATAAAAACTTCTTCATTAAAAAAAAATCTGTTTTAGTAAGGTACTTAAAAATGTTCAACACATAATATTATTTAATACATTAATTTTACTGCATCATATTTAAATGCATTTAAATTTATTGCATCATACTTAAATGCATCATAACTAATATGCATTTAAATATGATGCAATACTAATTCAACCCACAAATTAATCTAATTCGAGAGTGCTTATTATCGAATATAAAGTGTCCCGTTACCTTTGATGTCCCTTTCCTGTTACTGTAGATTTGAATAATTTAGTATGTTTGTCTCGAATATACTTCTCTCCAAAATAGAAAGGTCACCTATTTAGACGGGTATCTGTTTTGAAATGGTATTAAAATTAAGAAATCTACGATTAAGTAATTATGTTTTGTATAGATAAATTTATGATTAGGAATACTACTTTTACTATTTATGGTATTTTTAAAATCGTAACTTGCATTCTACACTGCTATGGCAATATCATTTTCTTCATCATCTTCATCAGTTCATCTTAAAGCTTAAAAATAGATTAACGATCACTAAAGAATGTCAAAATTTAATCATTTTGTTATGATTGGATAATACGTATAATAGGTATTTGCATAGCGTGTAACATATAATAAGTATAATGATCCCAATTATCATCATTATCCCAATTCTATTGGAATTTGCTCATCTTATTCCAGTTGTTATGGAAAAATGTTGCTTCCATTTTACCTTTTTTAACCATGATACCATCTTTTTTATGACAGCAGTTTTACCTTTTATTTTAGAATTTATTCGAAAGTTCTGGAACTGCATAAACACATATTTTCCCTTTAAAAATTATAAAAAGAAATTTTAAAGATTTGTACCTTTTTTTATTAAAAAAGGACAGGTTTTTAATTCTGCTTGTGGCGTAATAATTATAATAATTTATAACTTCTTTTGTTTTTCAAAGAAAGTTAATATGAAGGAAATGTTAACACGAATTTTATTATAATTATACATAAATCAATTTCTTTTCTGATGAAAATTCGCTTTTAAACATATTTTGGAAGCTTTGGTTAAATCATTTCTCTAGAAATAGTGAAAATAGAACTGACCTGCCAAGAGTGTAAACATTAATAGTGATAATATTTAAGGAAAAACATAAGAGGAGGCGCTATTTGAACATTTCAAATTGAAAAGAAATTCTTGAGTTATAGATCTATGTTTTTATAATAAATATCAATATAAACCATTCAGTTAATATTAAATGTGCTTAATAGTTTCATTAATTTGGATATTCAGAAGTGTATCTCTAGTTTTTCCCCCTGATGTTTCTGTTTTCAACAGATATTTTTTTTAGTAATGAATTAGTCGACAAAAAGTTATGCTTATTGGTAAATTTAGATTCAAGAAACACTATATATTTTAACAGATTCCATATTTATATAATGTTTATTTCGTCTACCAATTCTTATTCTTAATAAATTAACCAAATGACAACCGTTTGATAATTTTGTTCATTGAATATCAAACATATCTGAAATTAAATATATTCCAGTCGAGAACATATTGCATGCCCTCAGTTTATTATGAACAACGATTATTTGTGCATGGATGTAAGAAAACTATAATATTTGCGAAGAAAAGTATTTTTTTTTCATGAAAGCTTTAAATTTCTTTGAGAGAAAAGTGAATTTATCTTGCATTAACTTGAAAACAAATATTTAATTTACATACAAAAAGGTAATGAAAACAAAATGAGATATGTGAAAAAATCGGACAATGGCATTCCACCCTCACTGCTTAAAACACGATTGCGAGTTTAGTTATATTAGCAAAGCGATAGCAGGAAAAGGAATCTGTAACATCACTTAAAAAGTTATAATATACTTTTTAAATCAGAAAACATTCTTTCTTTATATCTTAAAATCTTAAACAGTTTTCTGCATACTGAAATTTATGCGAATTTTATACTTTGCATTTTCAATATTGATAAGAATTGAAAACCCAAAACCCCACAAAATGCATTGCCTGATAAATATTTTACGCATATTTATACTTAAAAAGCGAAATCAGTTTTGAATATGAGGAATAAGGTTCGAGATTTTACTACTTATATTCAAACCTTACGGACTGGAATTCTTTCTCTTCCATTTGAGAAATTCTAGGGTACGTTGAAAAAGGGCACCACGAGATATTTCCATTTTTCAATCACAACAAAAGAGGTTGCGTTGAATATTGCAACAATGATTAAAAAAAAAAGCGGGGCATAGGTGGCATTTTTCATGTTCGTGGATTATATCTATTTTTACTTATTTAAATATGAAAGAAAAATGTTGAATGAGTAATATTACTTTTAAATACTTTGAAATTATATGCATATGGCTGTTGGACGTTGTAAGTTTTGTATAAAAAAAATTTTGAATATTAAATTTTTACAATTTTTTCAAATGAATAATTAACTCCCATATTAAAAATATGGTTTAAATTCAAAATGTAAGGGTTTTTTTTTTTAGCGTAAAAGTTATGATCTTCGAAAATTGCGACTCATATATGATTGATATTTACAGAAAAATATGTAGGCATTTTTCAACGTTATGTCAAAGCTTCAAACAAAACTGATAAGATCAAATTTTCCTTGGTATATTAGCAATTTTTCACATTCGTCTTTTTTTTTCTTTGTTATGTTCATCCTGAGAAAATAAACAATTTATAAATTTATAAGTTCGAACTAGATGTCTAATGGTGCAACTAGAGGCTAAAGTGCTTTTTATCTTGGATATCATTTAACATCAGTGACAAATTGCATTTTGATTTTTTAAAATTTTTTTAGTGTCATAAAATACAATAAAATATAGAATCTTTACTTATTATAAAGATAAATGTCTGGGTGAGTTCCGCTCTAAGGGCCAAGCCTTATTATACTGAGCAACCACTTTGGCCCATATATAACTTAAAGGGGAAGGGATGTGCATTTTTGATCGATATGTTTGAGATTCTAATTAGAATTTTAATTACAATTAAGCTGAATTTTAGTTTTCTTTTTCGTTACTTCCGAAAATATTTCCTCACAAACATTATTTTTGCTGAGTTTCAATATCCAAAAAAATATTTGTAACGATGTTAATTTAGTTGTTTTAATATTAAATACATTTAATTAACTTTTAAACAAATTTTTTAGCATATTTCACAACAGTAATTTCATCATTTTGAATGAAATCCAAATAGTTTTCATTGTTTTATTAAGTATTTCAACTCCTGTATTTCTTTTATTATTAAAAACTATAGAAGTGTTCTGTTTAATATCTGTCATTCACAGGACGAATATAAAAGAGAAATTACATCATCACTTAATTTAGAAGCTATATGAAACTGGTAATCATGTTGTGAAGCCTTGGAACTGGTCTCCATTAGAAAAGTTCATGTACTCATTAAATAGATAATATATAACACAATTAAATTAACATGGCTTTAATGTCTGACAATATGAAGGAATCAGGAACATGAAATTACGTATATCTAATATAGCTGAAATTAAATAAAACCAATAACTACAGCGAACTAACTCGTCGCCAAAATAGATTACTGTACATTAAAATATAAAATGTTATTCATTTGTGATGCTATACTTACTCTACGTGCAAATGATAGACGCATTAACGATCTGGAACAAGTTATCAGAAGTAAGATTAAATGAAAGATCTTAAAAGCTGTACTTAACAGGCACAGATTTTGAAAATTATTATTTTATCATTATCACTTTATCACTTTTTATTATTTAATCATCCATGAATCCATTGAATTAAATAACCAATTTCAAAGATTTCAACTTCGCTTTGAAATTCAATCCTTGCTATTTATGCAGTCGTGAATAATTTATTTGTTTATGAAGAGAAGTCGTTAAACATTTTTCGCATCAAAGAAAGTGATAATATAGATCTTAATTTCAACAGGCAGAAAATATCAACATTTTCTTACTGCGAATAATTACTTATTCCTGAAAATAAATTGTGTAACAATAAAAGCTTTGTTAATATTATATTTAAACTTAGATATTATCATATGCATTTTTGTAATTTAACATCATTAAAACTTTTATCTATATTAATAAAATGATACACAATTACATATTGATAATTTAAAATGTCCACTATCGTAAACTTGTGACAAGTTATCGACATTTATTAGAATTAAAATCAAACCAATAATTTAAAATGAAATTCGCTTTGTTTGAAATTGAGATAAGAAGATATAGACACTAGCTCCAGTTTCTAAATAGATATGTTTCCAAAAATGGTTTGCAGATATGGAAATAGTTTTTTCAAACTATAAAATAATACCGATGAAAATATAACTTCAAATAGGGATTAATTCTCCTTTTACTTTTAAGAAATGCATGGAGGACAATTCATTTGAATCAATTAATTGTTTCTCCGTGTATTAATTCAATTAATTACATAATTATATAATTCTTAAAAATCTAATTACTTCTATAATTATTAAAAATATTATTTATATAAACAATGTAATCTCTAAAAGTATTACGATCTGTTGATATATATTTGAAAGAAAAGCGTGGGAGATAGAAGAAATATATATTGTGCTTAAGATTTTAAACCATATTTTCAACCCATTTACTTTCTGAACTATTTTTCAAATTTGAAAACCGGTAGATAAAATAAATTGAAATAATTTTAATAGGATGAATTAAAGTAAGCATGAGTATAATAATGAATGTATATTAAATTTTCAATATTAATAAAACTGAATAATGTATATTAAATCATAAAATAATTATACATATAAATGTTTCGAGTAGATAATTTAATTTCCTTAAATTTAAAAAAAATTCCACAGTTAGTAACAATATCTCACAAGTTTATAATCAGTTTATACCCTGAATTTTATTTGAATTATGTTTCTGAAATTTCCGTGAATTGTTTTTAATTTCTTTAATTTCAATGAGTTTATTTCTTCCTGGAGACTTGTGATAATTGTTCGGTAATTAATTTTTTTACCTCTGACGCCGAATTTTGTAGGAAAAGAATGGTAATTTTTATTACTGTCCTAAATTTTAAAGGAGGGTTGGAATTGAAGGATTTCGCAAGTAAATATTGGATGTATCTAAAATTTCGTGTCGGAATTTAACACCAAATGAAAAATTATGAATACTTTAAGTTTGTGAATTTTCTCAAACTTGTAACCACATTGTTTTCTTTCACAGAAATAATTATTGCAGATGGTTATGTTGCACAGTTTCTTCATGAAGGGTTTCATTGCCTAAAAATATTATAATGAGTCGGTATTTAGTAGTGTTTTTAATATACCGTTTACGGAAAACTTTATGAATTAAAAAATTTAAAACAATATTTGAATGTTTTTTTTATTCCCATAATGTATATTTTTTTGTGTTTGCGTGACAGTTGGTTAATAGTTGGAGGACATTACTGACGATTTTCAAATGCGTGCTTCCCTAAAGCAATAATTTAAGAAATTATGTGCATTTTCTATGTTTTATAAATTTCTTGATTCATTAAAAATAATCAATTAAAAATCTTGATTGATTAAAAATTAATCAAAAATCTTGATTCATTAAAAATTAATCAATTAAAAATCTTTATTCATTAAAAATTAATCAATTAAAAATATTGATTTATTAAAAATTTATCAATTAAAAATCTTGATTCATTAAAAATTAATCAATTAAAAATCTTGATTCATTAAAAATTTATCAATTAAAAATCTTGATTCATTAAAAATTAATCTTCAAAATAAAAGTTAATCAAAATAATTCATTCAAAAATAATTCAATCACATTTTGATATTCGACAATGAGAAAGGAAACTTGAATGAAATATTAGTAATAAAATGGAAATCATTTGTGCTTTATTTCAACTTTGAAATTTATATTTCCAAAATATGCCTAAATATATTGTTTATAAATAACTGAATATTGAAAAAAAAATAAATATTGACAAATAAAAAAAAATTCTAAAGTTTCAAATACCACAACATTTTATTTAATTTTTTAATTAAAATGTCATAAATATCTTCAAATTGCACATTCCCAACATCCGGAGTGTGCGGCTGCTAAATTTGGTAGCTTTTGGTCTGATGGCTTGTTTCATGTTAAATCATCACAAATTCATCTTTATTATGAGTAATGTTATCAGTTACCACGGAGAAAATCAAAAAAGAAAGAAAGAAAGAAAAATGACTGCTGTGTGTACTAAAATGAAAAAGAAATACAAATGACTTAATTGTATATATCTCTACTTGTCATTGCTGAGCGGTGAAACTGCTGCTAGTTCTGGTACTTATTAGTACAAAATGCCCCTAAACTTTTTTACGATATCTACCCTTTTTTGACCGGCAGTTTTATGTCTCGCAATATCATACAATAAGATATCGTATGATATTTCCACGATTTTGTGAGATATCTTGTACTAACAGGATATAGAATTACAAAAAAATAAAAATAATAGTTTAAAAAGTTAATTAGAACAAAAAAAAAAGACTGAAGTATGACGAGATATTTAGATATTATAAAGCCAAACCAGTTTTGTCTTCTTTGCTATTGCCACAATTGCCACTATTTTCACATTAGAGTTATATAAATTTTCTGACACCGGAAGGAAAGAAAACTCTGAACGCTCACCGTTTCTGGGAAATGGACCATTACAATGCTGCACTGGAACTTTGAAAATTTAACCTCAAAAAATATATTTGACTGTCTTTCTGAAATAGTATTCTTGAATCATATAAAGTTCAAACCTTAAAATTTTTGTATATTAAAAATTAACTGTTATCACCTTTGTTCTTTTATTCTGTTTTTGTATCATTGTGTAAAATTAAGAACTATTTTTCGGAATCAGTTACTACATATATATCATTTGATTTTAGGAATTATTATGAATTTATTTTTAATTTAATGTTCATATTTGTAGAGTGACTGTTGAATCCAGGTAAAAAGAGTTCTGCAATATGGAGCACGCATATCAAGACGTACTTAATATTAGGTACGATTGCACAAAAACATTTAAAAAAAACATGCGTTAATGTGAGAGCTACTTTAATTCTAAATGCCTTTGTAGCTCAAAGTTTTGCAAATATTTACAAAAGATTCAGTAAAATTAAAATTTATCAAGAAACATATTTAAAATCAATGCTTTAAAAATTGAAACTAATATATTATTAATATATTTGTGTTGTAGCATTGTCTGTCATTAAAAAAGGTTTTTAAATTTTTATTTTGTGAGATAACATAAATTTGTGATCATCCTTAGAAAATACGTTTTTTATCTCATAAATTATGAAAATATTATGTAAGAAAAAAAAAATCAAACATAAATGTAGCACATTTAAATTTAATAATGTCTTGTTTAAACATTTTGAAGAATCTTTTATTTTAATTTTTATTTATTTTTAGTGTAACAAACTAAATATAATGCATTTATTACACATAGAAAAAAATATATAAATACTGGCACTGCTTTAGCAAAAATTTTATAATCGAAATGTATTCTTAATTGCATATTGAAATTTTTACGAAGCTTACAAAGTCTCAGAGAAGAGAGATATTAGGGAATGTATGAATGCAAATTTACATTCAAGGACTTTTTACTTTGAATTTAAATTTTTAAAAATTTCTAACAATGAGTGTTAAGATAAATTACGACAAACTGTACAAAGAGATTTGCTTCATTGCATTATAACTGGCATTTTAGTGTCATAGGTGTATATAGGTGTATAGGTATCTATCTTATAAAAATAATATTAATAATATTGTTAGTGTCATAGGTGTATATAATGCATATGTATCATATATATAATATTGTATGTGAGAATCCGTTCTTTCGCTGAAGTTTAATAATTAATCACCACTATGAAAATATTAATCTAAAACTGTGAAGAAAACTCAAAATGTAAAAGAATAAAATTTTGAAATATATTTTCTTTTTAATGTTTTTGAGAATGAAAATTTCACAAATTTCGCAATTAAATTATTTTACAATTTCAATTTCACAATTTTCACAATTAAATTATTTTTATGATGTAGGTGGATTCATCAATGTCTGTTTAAAGATTCTGTAAAATCAATGACAACTTATAAGATGCAATTACTTGGCAAAATAAAAAAAAATTACTCATTTAAGAAATTACAGGTCTTAAAACTTGAAATGAGCAATTCATGTATTATATAATACAAAAATTTATTTCGTGTATCTCCGTAACGGCTCTAACTATTTGAATCAAATTTTATATTTTGATACGGTTCCGTTTCTTACGTTTACTAATAAAGATGTCTTTCTTGGAAAAGCGCGATTTTCGACATGCACACACACTCACTCACTCATAATGTTTCTTTATAACTATTAGAGCCTTTTTCATAGTTGTTCTCATGCTGACAATATCATACACAGCTATCTGGGGCAAGATTTAACAACGATAAAACTGAGTGTAAGTTCAAAAATGTAAATGATGATAGAGAAACTGTAAAATGAATATTGTAATATAGCAGATTGTTTCGAATAGCATGTTAAATTAAGTGCATTCATGATTTGTTCAACTGACCAGTTCATATGTAGGTAAGATTGAAAAATGTTCGTATTTAAATACTTTCTGAGAAAAAAAAAAAACACGATTTTACAAAAAGAAAATCTTGCCGAGCGAAGCTCGGTCTTCTAGATATTCCTTTCAAATCGTTAGTTTACAACTTGATATCTCGTATGGTTTGAAAAAATTAATTTAGAAATTTCAGTTATAAGTTTAGCTTCAAGGATCATA
The DNA here is from genome assembly GCF_947563725.1 of Argiope bruennichi. Lineage (NCBI taxonomy): Eukaryota > Metazoa > Arthropoda > Arachnida > Araneae > Araneidae > Argiope > Argiope bruennichi. The sequence continues at coordinate 41,266,944 of NC_079151.1, forward strand.
CCATATTAATAATTATACAGAGCTTAAATTTTTCACCAAACCCAAAAGTTAAGCATTATTGAAGTTCAAACGAATAAATTAAAAGTTCAAAATAATAAAAATAAAGAGATGTGAAAATCCTGCTTACAAAACCGAAAACAAATCAAAATAGGATGCAAGTATCATAAAACTCAATAAAACAAGATATACATGAAGTAAGTGAGACCTCTAGCAATGGATTTTCGGTCACCCCTATTCACTTTTTAGCTCAATTGAATGAATTGACCCTGTAGCTTCCTATTTTGTGACCTTCAATAAACTTGCACTTTTTCAACCGATTTCAGCGAATGCTTTTTTAAAGTATATCAATTATTTCTTTGTGCGTGGTCTTTAAGACCGCACTTCCCTGTTAATGTACCAGTGATTTACGAGGCTTAGCAGATGGCGCTAAAACTTTGAACCCGAAATATCATCCAATTTACTGATTCTATTATAAAGAAATGCTTCAGACACTTTTAAATGAAGCAGAAAATGATTTTAGTGATAAGGATAATTGTACAGAAGAGTTTTTCGACGAAAGTTTGCATTCAACTGACTCTGATATGCATGTTCAAACATAATTAATTTTTCTAGCGATTATGTATTTTGAAAAAAATCATAAAATGTATTAATATACCAAAAGATATATATACAGAATTTATAGGTTGGTTATTATATTAGTTCTTAACCTGTATGTTTGAAATGTCCCAGAAGACCGTGCTATGAAAGTCACACAAGCTGATAAAAAATGGCCAATTTTACACATTGTCAATTTTTTTTCTATATAATTGTTGAATTTTACATTACATTTTTTCTATATACCTTCATATAATGTAAAAAGAAATATGATTTAAAAAGTAAAAAGTAATGTTTTTTTCCAGAATATTATTTATTGTAACATGTAATTTGAGAAGAAAATGTATGTTCCAATGCATTTACTTTTTTCAATGATAATATGTTTTGAAAAATTTATAAACAATATCTATATATCAAGAAAAATATCTGCAAAATATATTAGCAGTTTTTCATACTAATACATTCATTAGAAAATTTAATTTGAGTGTAAATGAAATGCTGTCTCGTGGACCAGACCTCCCAAGTTAAGTCCATTTCACCTCCCCATTTAAGAGTTAAAGAAGTTGTATGGCGCATATTGCAAGGCTATAAATAAAATTTGTCAATATTCTAAGAACTAAAATATCTTTCTTGAGATGGAACTTTTTTAATATTTTTACAATGTAACGATGCTTGATGATGATGCTTATATCACCACTGATAAACATCGCGGATTTACAGCATAGTATTCTAAAAGTGCTGTTGGAAAAAAATAAACAGAAACTGACGGACGAGTAAATGACTTAAAATTGACGTGTCAATCAGATAAAAGCATAAAGAAAAGCTTGCACTTCAAACTGCTGATTCATTTTATCGCAGTTTTCATCTAGGGTGATGGTTTGTTGAGAAAAGCGTTAAAATCCGCAAAACCAATTAACATCCATTGCACATCTAAATAAAGGATTAAGATGTAACAGAATGGTATCTCGATACATCTACTTTGCCACTGTTCTAGATAGATTAGCGCATCTGTTCAAGAATTAAAGGCATTTCTATCCCCCACTCTACCCAACTAATTATACATACACCTTAATCGTGGTGTTCAGTGGCATTTAATTTGCTGTAATGGATCCGATATGCATTTGATATGAATTAAATGTCATGCGAATTAAAATATTTGAGAAATTGCAACTGGATCTGGACTACTGACCAAAATGGATTACCTATTATTAAATTAACGGTAGTTAAATATCGTATTACTTTTAAGTCAATTTCCTGAGACGGCATATTTCGACAATTGAACTGAAATACTTTATATTCTTCTAAATTAATCCTATGTTTCAACTGAAATTACGCCATCATGTCTAAGGAAATAAAACATACAAACATATAATTATTAATATGCAAGAAATTATATTTTTGTTTCAGTTGAAAAAATAAAATGGTTTTACTAGTTAAATTTAAAAGAATATATTAAATTAATTTATAAAGATTTAAATATATTATAAAGTTTAATTTGCTGTATTTTTGACATTGAAATTTCTTTTTAAGAGCCTTCGAGCTTAGAGCCCTCGAGCCTCTAAACTCGAGGGCGCTTAAAACTGAATTTTTAATTACAAAATTACTTGAAAGCTCGAACTTCTTTTTTTTTAATTGAAGAATTTATTTATTTGCTATATAATATAAACAGTAAAATAAAAAAAAAATAATTCGATAAATAAATGAAACCTAAATGTACAAAAATTGATAAAGATATTCTTAAATTCCATTCCCTGAAAAATTATCTTTAATTTAGTAATTTAGTTAAAATCTAGAAGTTAAATGATTTGTCAAATAGAAGACTTTGAAGAGGGTTTTGCAATTTGGAGCTTTTGCATGTTTATTACATATACTAAAGGCCAGTGAGAATTGGAAAGCCAAAATCTTAAAATATTGTATTTTATGACTGACATTTCTTATTTTGTTATTTGCAGAAAAAAAATCGCTTCGTCAGTGATGTACAATCTGATATTAGATTACTTGCATTCAAAATTTTTAACCAAAAATTCGTATTAAAAAAATTTAAAAATAAAGTTTTAATCAAAGTTTCTTTACTGAAAAAATTCAATTATGAATTATTTTTTATTCATCATTACTAAATTAAAGGCTTTATTCAATGTTTTCGATAATTATTTAATATATAAATAAAAGAAACATGGCATCTGGAAAATTATCGTAAAGCAGAGTGAGAAGTTGTTTCGTGATAAATTAATTTTAATTTTGAAACTCTGAAACAGGCACTAGATTGTTAAGATAAAAATATTATCATTGTTCATATAATGTATATAAATAAAGCTGAAATTGTTTAGAGAATTCTGAAGTTATTCCATAGTTTGTTCATTGGATGTAAATACATCTATAACGAGGGGACTTTTCACACAAAGTTTTGATTTTGATAATCGATTAAAAGGTATAGTACGACGCCTGTTAATTCATTATAAAAGAGATCTATACGAATCGGGCATGTACATCTTATGTTAATATACGCCTGATTCGTTGGAAATAAACAGTTCTGAGATATTTTGCCAGTAAATGTTGCTTTTGTTCAATAAGTAGGTAACTTTGAGTGCAATCAAAGAATAGAAATTCCTTGTAATATTTTAAATGTATCCAAATACAATCAATCCGTTAAATTTTCTATAAAAAAGAAATCCTAATGAAATAACGTACCTAATTACAGTTCAGTACCTTTACGTTCTTATTCTTGAGACGTTTACTACTAGTGTTCTCTCAACAACGACAGTCATATTTTTGTTTACTTCTAAATGTTTGGATCAATAACTCTTAGACATTCTATAGACATAAAAACATTTACGGTGTTGGAAGCAGATGCAAATTATGCGCAATAAAAAGCATATAAAATGCGAACTGTATATTAAGTATAGATAAATGCATGGAACAAATGCAAGGATGCTGTGAATACTTCACAAATATTTACCAACGCCTTGGAAAAAATATATAAGTGAAAGGATAAAAAAAAATCTTAACAAATGTTTTACATAAAAGAGGAAAATGTGTATTAATTGTCTATACCGAGAAATTGGTTATGAAAATCAAAATATTTTTGAAAGTATTTTTTTATAGTTAGAAACCATTGGCGATTTAATGCCCTTGCATTTTAGCATTGCAATCTATCTTAGGCATACTATTTTGAAATTAGTGCGCCAATGTATTCTATGATATTATGTAATATTTGAATGTATTCTATGCCATAAAATATTCACTAAATGTTTGAAATTTTATTTTTTCAATTACAAAAAATATATCTTTTTATTTTCATAGTTTAATTGACAGTTATACGATTAATTTATTTCAGTTTTGCTATTCAAACTTTCTATAGGTATTTAAAATCAAAATTAATATAAATTAATAGCTGAAAGGAGGGTAGTTAAAACAAATATGATTTGGATATTGGAAATTGGATTTGGATATTGGATTTTTTTATTTGATATTGGAAATAATGTTATGAAATTCTTATAAAAAAATTTCACAGTGAGAAATAAATGTTAAAGACTTATGAATATTAGAAACCGTTTTTCAAAAAGAAACGTAACTCTTCAAATTTCTACGTTAATAATAAATTCTCTAAATCATATGAGAAAAGAAAAACTAGGTATATTAGTAAGAAAAATTGCAATAAACATCTTTTTTTTTTCTTATTCACTCAATGGCTTTTCAGATAAATTAGATTTAATGTTTGGATGATGAATAACCAGTGAATTCTCTTCAATTTTACAGTGTTCCATGAAAATATTTATACTCAATATATATATGTGAAATATCATTTTTAATACTAAATACATGATAGAATATGATTAAGAGTACTCATCTGAAAATATTGTTTTAAATTTGAATATAAATTGAGAGTTACTATTTGGGCATAATATTATATATCATAATAGTAAAAGGGTAAAAGACCCAATTCTGTATGTCGTTCATGGATATACATTAATGATGACGTATGAATATTGGGAAAACTCCTCAAGAAGATTGTTCTTCGGTGATCTACTTAAATGCCGTGCTGTCATGGGGATTTTGCGCAGACGACCTTTCAGCATCATTGTTTTCGGCTGCCATACGGCATACTTGGATGCTCTACAGTAATGGTATGCTTATTTGTGATTTGTATTCATTTATATTTGTCATTTTCACTAATTTCTTTATTTTGAAATTAGGAGGTTATGTTTTTAAAAAATATATTATTTCCATATTAATTTATATTTATGAATTTTAATAGTCTTAATATAAAGTTAACAAGTCCTATAATTCCTATTTTTTTTTAAAAAAATTACTTATTATAATTTTCAAGCATATGGTCGTATACTTGAAAAAGAATATAACTTGTAAAATAGCATACTTTTAATTATCATCATAGTAAAGATATTATATCTTCATTCAGATATTTTATCTATATTTAGCTAAATAATGAATGAAATATGCATCATTTTCTTGCAACTTGAAAGTATATTAGGTTTATAGTATGCTCAAATATTACCTTCATCATTCGATCGTCATCACTAATGCCATCATAAAGGGACTTGCATGAAATCATTTCTTTTTCAACTAAAAAACAAATTATTCAATCTTTTAAGTATATATATATTGGAATAAATGAAACTAAATTACAATTACAATAGAATTTCTGAATACGACATACATTTTACTTTCAAATTATGAATTATCGATTTCAAAATTATTTTGATTGGATTATATATTTTAAATGTACACAAAGGCACCTTATAAGACATTCCTGATACAACATATATAATTATAAAAAATATTCAGTAATAATATGAGATTATTTTTTGCAGTAGCATAGATCCTTCCAGCCGAAGTCTCAAATAAGTTACTTGTTTCTAAAATCAAGACCATACTTGATAGAAATGTAGAAAAGGTAGTTCTTACAACAGTTTTCTCTCGGTATCCTATCATGAGAAAATTATCTATTAAAACCCATAAAAAGATGAGGAACTGATTTGAAAAATCAGCAACTGTTATCTCTAAAGAGGTGCTTCAGAAATAATACTCGCTTGCAAGCATTAAAGTTCAATTTTCAAAATAAATTACCAAACTCTTTGAGAATTTTGTGATCTAAATTTTTAAAAATCTAAAATAAAACTTTCTATAAAAAATTGTATCCGCATATATATATATATATATTTTCATGATTAACTTATGAATATTTTGGAAACATTTAAGTTCTTAAGTTTTAGTAAGCACTCTTGAATATTTCATTCAACATTGTCATAGAGGATTTTCTTTGTCAGTGCTTTGCAAATTATGCAATTTATAAGATTAGAAGCAAAAGGTTTCTACAATCGTCTCGAAATGTAGTTTGAAATTTTTTTCTAGAATTAATTTGCCTAATCCTTCAAAAATAAAGGAATTTGTGAATTTGCTTCCAATAATATGACATTGTGTTTTAAAGAAAAGCAAGGTAGGCACTTACAATTTTATAACTGATGAAAAATAATTTTCTTTAACAAAAAGATTTAAAATAGCTATTAATATACTATTGACAGTTTTAAATGTTTTTTTTAATTTTTTTAACAGTTTTAATGTTTAGAATTCTAGGTAAAACTAATAGAATAGAATAACATTGTTGGAATAATTGGTATTATTAATTATTCAAAATGATTGTCTTCTAATATATATTTTCTTCTTTTACGCTTTCATCATTATTCATTGTCAAACACGTAAGCTTTTAATTAATTTTGGAAATCGGAAAACGATGCATTTGGGGTTTTGAGTTTTGAAATAACGATATATTTGATTTTACGGTTGGTCAAAACATATTATAGAATCGACACCTGTTTAGAAATTTATATATATTTTACGACATTTTCAAACTATTATTATTTTGTGTTCATATTCAAATTAATATCAATTGTCATCTGAATTTCAGAGAATTAGCTTTAATTTCCTTTTCCTATATTCTAATTCTTTATCGTTAAATATAATGCAAGTCTTTTCCGTTCTCCAAGTGTCCACAAGTTAACACTCCAGGTGAACTATATTTATATTGATTGGTAAAGATTTATTTCTTTATTATTTTATAATCTTCACAACAAGCTATAAAATGTTTTCTTATTTCAGCTTTCAAAATATTAATTAAAAAACTAAAATCTCTAAAATATAAAGGATTTTGGAGAGAGCAGAGCAGCTTGAAATTTGCATTGCCTAAATACCCTTAAAGATCTAAAGCCAGCATTGTTCATAGTACTTACCATTTACATGAAATCTCAGAGATTTCAAATTCGGAGTATACCGAGATGAAAAGAAAATTTACAATTTACATTAAAGTAGGAATAAGAAATCTAATTAATCCCTCAATTTCTGTATATTCATATAATCGTCCCCTTTTGCGACCATTTGTTTCGCCCAGAATATTCGTAATGTTTAAATTTCATCAATAGTGTATTTTCAATAATGTTCACTTAAAATATAGTTTTAAGCATCAAATGGCTATGGATATTAAAACCGGTTTATTTTAACAGCCTTGCACATATTCTGACTCTTGTATATATGAAAATTCAAAATGGAGTTTGAATCTTATTCCATGACGTTACCATAAACAACATAGATTTCTAGATAATATATTTTATAATTGCATTGAATCTCATTGATGAAACTTAACTGTTGAATCTCATTGATGAAACGGAACTGTTTGATTCGCATTGATGAAACGGAACTGTTTGAATCGCATTGATGAAAATTTGCTAAAAGTCTTGCAAATTTTGTAAGAAATGCAGAGAATTCAACCAAAGTTTTATAGCATCTAAATTAATATAATCTAGGACAAATTTAAAATCCGTTATTTTTTGTTTATATTTTCGGAAGTCAATACTTTAAAATATCTAAATTTCGCTAAAATTTATTGTTGCAATGAAAATTCAAATAACAGTTATTAAAAATGCTTCGAGTTCCTCATTCCCACACTTCAGCGGTCCAGTGGTCTGACCGTAGAGCACTAACACGCATTCAGAAAATGAGACACACGTATTCATTTATATTATTAGTAGCATTTCCTGCACTTTGAATAAACAAAGTAAGTTAATACAATTATGAAATCAATTTTCTTGGTGAAAATGTCTTTTTCTGGATTACAATTAACAATCCCAAAGTAACAAAACATTCTTCATGTTAATTAACCTGAACTGAAAACCAATTTTGAACACATGTTTATAGCAAGTAACAAAAGCAGTTAAAAACTAATTCCAAATTATAAAACAACAAGTAGAGTGGCTATTGTTAAAGTTAAAAAGTTAGTTCCTCAAAGAAAATATGGTTTTTAAACATTTAATATTACCAATGAAGTATATTAGTAATATGTAGTCCATATCTCCGAAAACTCTCTTTCGTTAAATAAATAAATAAAATGGGGTTTCGCGTGAACAATTTGTCCTAAATTCTGAAGAAGAAATGTATTTAAAATGCTGTTTAACAAATGACAATAATTCTTTTCTAACATTGCATCAATAATAAAATCGAGATGAATTCTTGAATTTCTTACTAATGTTATTATTTGCATATTATAATAATGAATAATTATTGCTTGTCACACACTTTTTTGTTTAATTCCAATTCTTCGTTTTCCCTTTAAAAAATTGATATGAATAGTTCAAACTCTTTTATATCCCGATTAAAATATCATAAATCGTAATTTATTATGGGGGTTTGGTAATTAATTTTGTTTGCATAACTCTAAATATATATATATATATATATATATAATATAAAACATTTATACCAACACAAATTTTAAACGTAGGTGCATTTCAGTACTATCAATATTTGCTTTATTGATTAACTGATTCCTCTAATTATTAAGTAGAGAAATGTTATTTTCAAAATATTTACTAACAGGAAACGTTGCATATATAAGATAGCCCAATTTGAGTCTCTCTGGCAGCAAAGCGCTAAGAATATGTGCTAGTAAGCAAGCAGGTTCTTGCTTCTACTGATGGAATATGTTATTTGTGAAGTAACCACCTATAATTTAAAACAACTTAAATTTCGAAGTATTAACTGAATAGTTTCAAAAAAAATCTGCCCTTTTAAATATGTCCAGTGACATCATTTCAGTACAATTGCTTTTCTTCAATTTCAATTTGATTTTAAATCTGCAAAATTATTTTCTTTTTTTTAGTTAATGGTTTGATATGTGATGCAATGATATTATATTAGTTTTTTGCTTTTTTCATGTGCACTTAATCATTTTTCGCTATTGCTCACAAATTTGTGTTGATTAATGCTTGTTTGTTGTACTGTTATTCCAATAAAATATGATCCATAAATTATTTATTATAGGTGCCAAATAATTAGTATTAAAAACATTTGGAATACTTATAGTTTCAAACATGACCAAAGAACATAATAATTAATTTTTAATCTAATCTTTAAAAATTGTTACAGTACTTAATTCATCCTTATATTTAGGATAAAATATTATACATCAATATGTTTCCACATGCTACTTTATGTACATCAATATGTAATTTAGGTACCATCCGATTGATATTTTTATGAACTAAATAAAAAAATACATAGGTAGAATGTTTTTTAATTAACACTGAAAGCTGGTTTCATTTTGAATTATATTATGCATATTATTTGAAATTAAAGTAACTTTTTTCTGTAGCATTGCTTAATAGTAATTTCTACCCAAAACGTGTACAAGTATTAGTATATATATATTAAACATATTATTAATATTAATATTATAATTATTAATATATATTAAATATATTAATGAGTGTACGATACGTCTTGTAAGTGAAGGATATTGCTTTAGTTCTTTTTATTTATTAAAAAATCATTTTCTTCTAAAAAAGATCATCTTTGGTTTTGAATTAAAAAAAAAATGTTAATGAAATAAACTCCTCTTAATTTGAATTTCATAAACATTTTCAGGTATTCTGATTTAAATAATGATTTATTGTATTTCTTATTTCTGATTTGATTTCATAAAATTGATATAAATTAGGATTATTAAAGATTTTGGAGATTTTACTACAAATATTTGATAAATATAGCGTGATTTATTTTCAAAAAGTATAACTCTGATCAATATTTGTACAAACTCTTTTTTTGTTAAATTTTGAATGAACTAATAAGCATACCAAACATTAAACATTTCCAATTTCGCTATATTTTGTAAAAATCCTTTATAGGGTATAATGTAAAAATTAAATACTTCTTTTGTTGCTAAATGGAAGAATTGCTAAAAAAATATTTATAATTCTTAATATTTTTTCCTTGGACTTCTTATTTATAGAGCATCTTTTATTAATTCTCAATATTTTTTGTATACACATAATAGCTACAGTCAATATTTGATCTTACGAAATAGCTATGATATATTTAAAAAGTTTATTTCATTTTAATCTAATTTGTTCTATATATGCGGATTCGTAATCTATTCTCTATATATGGGGAACATATATAAACCGAACACTTCGATATGATAAAATTCTTTTGGAACTTAAAAAAAGAAATAAAGCTATCATTCATGTTTTTACGATGTCATTTCAAAGATGTGTTTGAAATCTGAACTGTGTAATAAAATGAAAAGAAATTTTTATGTTCATGGTATATCAAAAGTTTTATGTTTCTAGACAATGTGAACGATTAGAAATAAATAATAATAATAATAATAATAATAAAAGCATGCATCAAAGGTAAATTATGAGGAATTTTTTCAATTATAAAAATAAATTCATTAAAAACCGATTAATAATCCTGCTTTCAATGGGGAAATTTTCTCTAAGTATTATTACTTTGCATTTTATAGCTTAGTAAAATATTCCATAAATGAGAAAAGAAAAACCACAGGCAAAAAAATTATTATTTTCAGATAGTAGCCTTTTTTATTGTTTCATATCTTTTCAATCATGTTAGAGAAAAACAATTTCACTCATCTAGTTTGTAAAAAAAGAAAAAAAAAACTTTTAATTTACCCAAACAGAAAGTATCTAAAGACTTTATTTTGTAAACTTTTTACCGACTCAATTTGAATTTCAAACTACATTGAGTTTTCTTGTAGGAAATACTAGATTCAAATAAAATCAGTTCTGTACTAATCTTAAAAAATTGTTATCGATTCTTACAAATAAAATATTATTCAAACAATCATCGGATGACTTTCGAAATTATATATAAATAATTATTAAAGTGTCCTTATAATTCCAGAAAAGTGTGTAAATATCTCAGGCAAAAGCATATTTCGCGTATCTGAACTTGCCTTAAAAATAATAACTCAGTAATGTATGTGCAGTCAAGACGGACAATTGGAGCAAAACGTAGTTGGGAACAGTAACTACAGAACACATCAATAAGGCTCAAGCGAGATGTGAAATATGTTCCTCCTTTAAATCCCTCTTAAGGAGAAAAAAACACTTTGCCTGTTTTTTCAGTACTTCTTAATGCCAGTTTAATTTAGTTGGAAACGCTACGAAGAAATTAAAGCTAAAGGTTTCCTAAGCCACATACGTTAGTTGTCTCTGCTAATTCTGATAATTTCCATTGTAGTGTACTTGGTAGGAAGTAGTTAATGTAATGAAGGTCTGTAGTTTCTCCATACCTCAAATAATTCAATATTTAACATGAATATATTAAATATAGGAATGCAACTGCATGCTGACACTGTAATAATGCTTTTTTTTAAAGTCAAACTAGTAGATGACTTTAACAAATAATTTACCATACAATATTTAAATAGATTACTATTCAAATGTAAATTTTGTTTATTGATAATAATATGAGGCTGTTTGAATTCAAACATTAAAAAAAATACAAATAAACCCATGTCAAAAAATATAAATAAAGAAAAGGATTGAGAAATTTGTAGATGATATATATATTTTTTAACTGATTGGAGGAAAGGGATAAGGTGGTTTATTTAAAGTGACCCATGTTTCATTTTTTCAGAAAATAAGTATATTTTGATTACTTTTCGAAGGTGTCCGAATGAATACCTTTTCTTTCGTATATTTGCTGGATTTATGAAATTGTCGGTGATCAACTGGGTATGCCAAGTTTGAAGAGCACCAATTCGACAAATCAATGATAATTATTGAAAAAATGAAAGTCTAGATAAAAGATGCATTTCCAGAACATTGAAATAGATTCTTTTTCATATTAAAGTAATTTTAATGAAGGAAATGTCAAAGTAAAATGAGTTGTATAGCAGATGATTATCTTTTTGTGAAGTGGAAGCTTTACTTTCTACAAATAATTGAACTGTTATTACTTATTCATTTAAAATCGTATTTCTCACCCTTTATTAATTTCCTTCTCATGTTTCAAATATTTTTTCATAAAGGTAATTTCTTGATTTTCCCATTTAAAATTGGAGATAGTGAATATAAATTATTCCGATTGAAAAAATGAATAAATATGAGAGCTTACATACGATCTTCCATGAAATATATTTTTACTGAAAATAGTAAACAAAAAACACATACCTGTATTTTAGGGTAATCAAGATAGGGCAATCAAATAATTCTCGAATCAATATCCAGTAGTTTTTAATGTTTTCAAGTATATATATTTTTAAAAAAAAAGCATTGTGTACATATTTACAACACTTTCAAATATATATTAAAAACCTTTATTAAAAACCCAAAGAATTTTTCCAAATTATTCCATAGTCTCTGGGATAACTAGAAAAATACTAGGGTAAGTAAAATTTCGTATTTAAATGTGATCTCTTTGCATTCTTTATAGTATTCTCATTCATATTTTAAGAAACTGAATACTGAATTTTTTTATTAGAAAAAAAACTGAATTTTATTATTTCCCCTTGAGTATGTTTACATTAATTTGATATTTTACAGCACAAAAATCAGCTTAGTAGAAACATACTATTCACAGAAAACTCATTTTTTGTTTGGGGAAGGGATAAGCATTTTCATCATTCTGAAGACCTATAGTTATTATGCAGAGGTTATTGAATATTTCCAAGCCAATATATAAAAAGCAGTATTCAATAGTTCATTGCCTTCGTTTAATGCTTCCCACATTCAGTATGTTAGAGAGACATATAAATATGGGTAGAATCTTCCGTAATTAAAAAAGTAATTTTGAAGAACGTTCCATCAAATTTACACCAACTACGATATCAGTTGTATTTCAATATATACCCATTTCTTTTCTATTTTTATAATTTCATAAATGAGTCATTTTAGTAAATGACTTGGGAACTGAAAATAATTCTGGCATTTTCTCTTACAAGAGCTGTGCTACATTTAGTTTGATTTCATAAGCATAAAATGCGTTCTTTTAATAAGTATATATTTAATGCATATTTTTTTCATTAACTTTGTAATGTTGTCGATAGATTAACTCTGGAACATTACCATAGCAATAAGTAACATTTTTGTTACTTAAAGATGAAGGAAATAATAACAAAGTTAATTTTCTTGAGTTCTTGCAATCGTGTTATTGAGCCAATAACTTTTTTTATTTTGCGAAGAATATTAGAAATAATTCACAACCTTCAATATGAATAATATACACCTATTGGTTTTTCAACACTTGCCATGTTTCGGATTATTTTTATATTTACTTTATTATGATCGTTAATAAAAGTGGTTTTGAAAATTGCTTTTAATCAATTTTATCTTGTTTGATTTATTTCATTTTCATAAATGCGAGGTTTATTATTATTGATTTTGCGCAAACATCCTGCTTCATTAGTTTAAGGAAACTTTATTCATTTCGGTGTTTTCTGTAATATCAATAATGCATTTACAATATAACAGAAATTATATACAGATTTTCTATGACATTTTATTTATTAAATTTGACTTTTATGAAACCAATATCTGATAACAAATTCGATGGAAAATTAATTTCATTTGTTAACTTTATTAATAAAATGAATTGTAGAAATAGATGGAGTAATCGACATTTCTCGTTTTTGGCACACTGAGTTAAAGTTCCTTTTCTCAAAAAAGTTAAAATTAGAATTAAAAATAAATTAAAATTAAAAATGAAAATTAAAAAGTTCTACTCCTTAATATTTTTCATTTACTATTTTTTAATTATCTGGAACCTTAAAATCAATCCGTCTTCAGCTTGTTGCAAATTGAAAATTTTCATTTGAAATCATATGAATAGCAGTTTGGTGATCAATTAATTAAATTAATTAAAACATTGTATTAATGGATGCCATTTACTGAGTAGATTTCATAATTTGTATTATGATTTTAAAAATCAGAATACGAGTAACAAATCGGTTGTTTAACTTCCATTTTTTCCCCAATTCCATATTTGTACTTGTTTGAAATTAGGTTAAAGGCAAACATGCAAAAATCAATTGATAGTTTCTCACTTCCACGTAAGGTAAAAGTATGATAGCATATGTTACGTGTATTATTTTTGAAAATGGCTATAAGCGCATATACGAATAATTTTTTAGAGTCAAGATTTTTGCAATAATCCAAAATTATAAATACTTTTAAATTATGAGAGCTTTTAAAATATATCGGCTTAAAATTTATATTGTAAAAATAATTATATATTTGTTTCCTTCTAAATCTTAATTTTGGAATTGTCCTAAAATGAATTAACACGAAGAAAATTTGTAGATAATAAACTGATCTTAGAGAACTCTTATTTTCACTCTTTTTCTCAATCATTTACAAAAATAATAATAATAATAATAATTTCGAGATGCATTTTTAATCACTTAGATCGTTATTAATATTCAGTGCTTATGTAATCATCAAAAAAGAATATATTCTCCAACTGTGAAATTGTTTACATCTTGTAACCTTTCATTCAAAATACAGATGCAATAAATTTTTAAATTACCATAATTTGTATTGAAAATATATCTATCATAAATATATCCAAAGGAAAAATAAATGTAGTATAAAACTTTTACTTGCAAAGTAATAAAAATTATTATTTTTTTTACTTAACTTTTAAAAAGTGTCATCTCTTTGAAACCTTATTCTATAGAATATTAATAGAAAAAACTATTTCTATTTTAAATTATATGGATTCTAACACTATTTTGAATTTTCTACTACAAATTAAACCCTTTATAGCGCATTCAAATAAGGTCTCAAAATTCTGAGATACCGGTACTCAAATTTGATGAAATTGTAATGTGAAATGAAGAATTTCGGACAGTTTACTTACACCGTAAGTGTGAAGAACAATAAATGAAATATGGAGAGAGATGCAATTTCTCTGATCTAAAGAAACACGTAGATGATGCGTACTTTTTCTCAATCATATAAATATATTTTGGACGATTTAATAAAGAAAGGCATGTTTTGTAAACAAAGTTGTTTGGCTGCCATTTTATCATATTTATTCTATCATATCTACAGCCTTTTTTTAATAGAAAAATACACGCTTACTTTCGTTTTGAAATTCAAGAAATGTAAATTGGCAAACGAATCAATATGAATTGTGGAGATTAAAAAATATATGTAACGCTATGTAAAAACCAGCTTGTTTATATGTTTTATTTAAACATTCTTCTCCCAGAATCTAATATGCACGTTATTCGCATAATAACAATGAATCCGTTTATGAAATCGCAGTCAGCGTCTCTTCAGCTATGAAATCTTTTGTCTGCACTCAGAAATTTTCTATCTTATTTAAAAATGAAACAGAATATATAATTGAACCATTTTGCTGAAACCAGAAATGCAGTTGCCAAAATTATGTCCCAGCTAATGAGATTCTAGGAATATCAATCACTGCGCAACCATCTTCTTAACATATCAAAAGGCTAATGAATGATCTTTATAAGGGAACTTCCTCTTCATGGCAGTGAGAATTGCATTAAGGTGAAACAAATGCTTTGTGCTCTGAATTTAGAGTTATTCTGAATTCAGTTCTCATGGCTTAGAATTTGTGAACTGACTGTAGGGACTTTTCAACATTTAATGATACTGAAATTTCCTATAATTTAAAATACTGTTAAATAGCTATATTTTGAATTTCGAATAAATTTATATTAATCTTTCTCCATTTCACTGACGTTTCTTCAAAACATTTATTTCTGTCTGAGTATATTAAGACAGAAGTTTAGAAAAAGCCTAAACTTTACTCTCAATTCAAGTTTGCTTATACATATATATATATCTATATTTTTATAGTGATTTGAATTTTAAACAAAGTGAAATTAATTTTGAAGTACGACATTAGATGTCAATCACTCCTTTGAATTATCAGCAGAAAATAAAATTAACTATATTGTTATAACAATTTAAGTTTCTTGTTTAATCATATACAATTTTGTAATTATTCTTCGTTCTGAAATGTTTTTTTTTAAATATTTTTAGGTTTTAATGAATAATACTAATTTAATAGTTTTGGACTTAATTATCTACTATTTAATTACAATTAAATCATGTTTCCAAATTGTTACGTAGTTATAAATTAATTATTTATAAAAAAAACCAATGCAAAAAAATTCGCAAAACACACAAATTCTTAAAAGTTGAGTGTTCTTAATAACTGGTCAAAAAACCTTTCGTGGTCTAATAATGAACATATTTTGTTAGGAAAAAATACGGACTCAAGTTGAACTCATAAAACCTTGAAGTTGAATGTCTCATAAAATATTTTTTTATAAAAGCCATACTGCCTATCATAAGTAAAATGAATTCTTAATATCTTTAATTTTCATTATAAAATAAATTAAGTATTTTTACTTGTTAGATTAAACACTTGTTAGATAAAAATAAATGTCATCTATCAATGAAATTATTGACCTTGATATGTACAATAAACTTTCATATAATATACTATATTCTATTAACAATACGCGTTACCGCCTTGTACGCAAAATTATCTGATGATTTTTTTTTCGAAGAGGTATGAATGAAAATGTTTTATTCTGGCCTCTGATTATTTCCATTACATTGATTATTAATATATATTATTTTTGTTCCTATGTAATGTTCATATTACTTCAACTAAAATGATTTTTAAAAAATATCTAAATGCAGATCATAAATTATTACTGTTACCTCCAATATATTAAAAATGTAATATGAATTGTTGTTCTTGATAATCTTCCAGATAAATATTCAGTAACAAGTATTACCAATTTGAATTACTAAACAGATTTTGTTCATAATTTATTAAAATTGTATTTTATTCTTCAAGAATCACAAATTATAATTGCACTTAATATTTATTACCCATTTATGCATTTAGCACCATACCATACGTTAATTTCTTATGCATTAAATTATCTGCCTCAAGGTCAAAGAATGATCGTGCACACTTTTGGAACAGTTATGAGCATTTATTTCCAAAGAAATAAAAAACTTAAAATACATTTTGATAAATCGCTTCCTATTTGTTATATTTTGACGTAATTTTATATTAGACAATTTTCCAATCCGTATCACCAATGAATCGGTATTCACAAAACAAATTGATTTCTAGGCACACAAAATAAAAAGATTTTGTAGTAAATCGTATAGGTAAACCTTGTTACATATCTAAACTATTCAAAAAATTATACCATTTCAGTTACACTTTGTTGCACATACATTTATTTTAAATAACACCATATTTTCTTACATATTGTTACGAATTTCCGGGGTTCGTTTAGATAGTGGGAGTTATATGGTGTGGAGAACACTCAATCAGCAGGCGGCAGTAGAAAATAAAACAACGACGTTTATTTACACGAAGACGCACAGGACAGCACAAAGACGACAACTATATACAGCACAGAAGACGATTATCTTCAGCCGAGACGTGCAGCAACAACAGCAGCTCGACTCCGTCGCTGCTCCGCTAGTCCCTGGAAGACCAATTCTTCCCTCTGTTGCTTCCGACCACAGCTCTCCGATCTGGTTCACCGCCACTCTTCTACTCTACTGGTCCACGACCACTCTTCTCTGTTGCTTCCGACTACTCGACTCACCACTGGTTCACGCTACTCAGCTCTGCCGCTTCCGACTTCTCAATTCACCGCCCCGGTTCACGACTGCCCGGTAGCTGCGGCTGCTTCCTTTTATAGGTCTCAGGAGGCGGGACTAGACGCCTCTCAACCAATCAGGAATGTTCGAGGCGTATCTCCGTTCCTACTCGACGGAACGGGAAAATTCTCGATGTTTCGGGTATAATCCATTTTGGCGCCAAAGTCGCCAAGTTTGTCGCCAAGCTGTGGGACCTCCTATGGAACCGACTATGCTGGGAAACCGCCTCACAGATTCGTAACAATATGTAATGATTCTTATAAAATTTGACTTACATATTGAAGTATATAAAATTAATTTATCGAATCACTTCTCTTATAATTTTTATTACTTATATTAATTACTTATAAGTAATTATTATGTATTAAATACTTATAAGTAATTAATACCTTATTTTGTATTAATTATTTATGATTTATCTTTTCTTTATTACTGTAATTTATTTCAGTAATAAAGTAGGAGGTAATTTGCTTCGGAATCAGAAAAATATTAAAAATGATTTAAATATTATTCTACTATTTTAATAAAATCGTGATAATTATAAATTCTATTTCTCGTAATTGTAGCTATCTTAATTCTTTAGTTCTAAGTGAAAATTAATTAGGACAACTGATAAGGGATATTATTCAATAAAATTAAAAAAAAAATCTTATTTTCAAGAATAATTTTGAATTAAAACTTTTATCTGAAGGATTTTTTGAAATTCTTGTCAAATATCACTGAAATATGAATACTTTAATATGTTTGCTAAGAAAATTATCTTTTCGTAATGAGCACCGCACTTCTAGAAAATCTTCCATCGAGTAAGTCATTTTATCCCTCTAATTATGTAATTTGATTTTAATGTAACATTCAATCAAATTTAATTTTCTCCTGCTGTTAATATATTTTAATGCTCTTATACCATATATATTCACTGATTAATAATTTAATATGAGGTTTAATGAATAGATATGATTGTAACCATAAATTGACTTGTTTAAAGTAGTTTCATAAATTTTTCCATTTAAGAATTTTAATCAATCGATAAAAAAATATTTTTTTTCTATTAGAGATCGCTTAAATACCACATTCTTTTATTGTTTTTAATTAGGTTTTCCACGGATTATTAGCTCTTTTTATTAAAAAAATGCCTTTATTCTTATTAAAATAGATTTTAATTGAAATTATTTTAGTATTTTATATAGAAAAACATAATTGGATTTCTGATAAGTTTTTAAAAAAAGATTTAGTTTATTACTTTAAATGCCCAATTTAGAAGATAAAATTTAATTTATAATGGGATTTTAAAGTCATTAAGATTGTTAGACAATAACAGAGAAAGAAATGCAATTTTAAACTGATGACTCGTTTATAATTATTCTTAGTCTAAAACCTTTAGTGACTTTAATTTTTCGAAATTTTCATTTATGGAAATATGTTTATTTAAGGTAACAATTCTTCGATTAAGTTAATTTGGTATATTTTACAGTTTCGGAATACCTTTTATGCTCAAATACCCTAGAAGTCTTTTTTAATGCATTTTTTGACCGATTAAGATATTAAAAACGTAAATTGAAAATTTCTTTTTTTTTAATATAATAACTACACATTCTTTTTAATACCAATAAAAATTATTCCTTATTATTTTTTATTATTTTGAAATGTTATGCATTTATCATTCTTTTCTAAGCTTTAGAGGATGTATTTTTTTATATTAGCCCTCTAACTCGGATAACAAAATAGAGATTGGATGTTTTTAAAAAGTTGACAATTTTCTTTTAATCATTAAGTTTTTACCATTAAATAGGCTTTGATTCTGGTACCGAAAAAAAAAATCTTCAAGTTTATTATTCTCTACAAATAATTGGAATAAATGTTTAGGTTCCATCCAAGTGTTATGCGATTTCTTTTGAAATAAATTTTTATATGAATTATTCTAGATAGAAACAGTTTTTTTCCTTTATATTCCCTCTTATTCCTCATTTAAAACGGCTGTTTTCTATTAATGAAAATTTTTCTGACGTAAGAATCGTAAGTGCTATTTCATGACAAAGTTCTAAATAGCAATTTTTATTTATATTAGAGAGTTTTCTATTTAATATCTGCTAGATTTAAAATAATGAACCATTTAGATAGATCTTTATGGTAATATGCATATTAAACTTTCAGAATACTTTTATTAATAGCTGAAATTTTTTTGAACAATTTTTTGACCAGAAATTCATCCATTTTGAAACGAAGCTGGTGACGAAAATAAACATGTTGTTATAAACATTTGTTGAAAACTGGATTAAAATATAATTAATGCGCATAAATTATATTCCCATCCTTATGTATTCCAGAAAGAATGTCATCAAACCAAGTTTATTTTAGCTTTATAATAGTTTTGAATTAGATATATCGCACTATTTATTGAACGCAAAATAATTCTCATTATTTCTTAATTGATTATAAGATTTTACAATTCAAAAGCGTTTGTATTTTACATTCAGGAAGTTCTGTTTAGCCAAAATATATCATTAATTCGCTCTCATGACTGGTATGATTTAAAATATTCAGGATGTTATAATCGGAACTCTTCCCGTAGAATGGATCTCGCTTATTAATTCATCGAATGTCAAACATCATGTTGCTTTTGATTCCTGTTTCTTGAAGCTGAATAATTGAATAATTTAGCTTTTGTCAAATTCGTTTGCCCAAAGTATTTAAATTATTCAGTTGAAAAGTATACATTCATTTATAAGGAACATAACGTGAACATTATAATAATTAAAATGTATTTTTATTACAAGAAAAGAAATTTTATGAAAATATAAATTTTTTATGTAAGAGTTTTTTTTATTAAATAAATTTAATAATTTGTGAACTGATATTTATAATATTTTCAAAGAACTTGTAAATTATTTTTAAGCAAATTATATATAACAATGCTCTTCAGATTATAGTTTTTAAAAGATTATTTAAAAGTTATTATTAAAGGCTGGATTAACTTATATGAAATTTTCAATGATATTTGGTTGATATTAATCAATTAAAAATAAAAAGAATATTTGATAATCTTATTTTATAATGTCGCTGAAAGTGGAGAACGATTTTTAAATCCACAAAAATATTATTCCAGAAATATTAATTATGAATGTATATGTGACTGTGAGCGGTTTGTATTTTTAATAAGAATTATTGATAAATTCTGACAATTTGAAATATCGGGAAAAAATCTCAGTTTATAGTGATACATATTAGTCATTTTACTTTACTTTTACTTTATAATTAAAAGAATTTGGAATGATAAAACTGAGATCGATGTCTTTGAATTCTGACTTTATAAGCCAGAAACTTACTTATTCCTAGAGTCAAATTTCCTGCATGCAAAAGAGGAAAGAGTTATTTTCATTTTGGGGTTGCTTAAAAAAATATTCTTAAAACAAGCTGTATTTTTAAGAAAATGTGGTAAAATTTCTGTTCAGTGATAAATTTTACTAAAATCTAAATGATTGAAAGGTATTATATTGATATTTCTTAATGAAATATAATAAAAAAAAAGTGTTGACAATTCAAAATTCCCTTACATATCATCATCTACAGGTCATTCAATTCCTTCGTTTATAAATCAAGCATCCTCTTTAGGCAAATCAAACCATTT
The DNA here is from genome assembly GCF_947563725.1 of Argiope bruennichi. Classification (NCBI taxonomy): domain Eukaryota; kingdom Metazoa; phylum Arthropoda; class Arachnida; order Araneae; family Araneidae; genus Argiope; species Argiope bruennichi. The sequence goes on from NC_079151.1 coordinate 41,288,145, forward strand.
TTATCATGGAATGAAGAAGCTGACAGTCTCACGAAAGTAGTCATAATCGGAGATACATTAATTGAAGTTCTAGACCTCCTGTGCCACCTTAAATAATGCCTACAGGAAATATTTTAAAGGAATGGCAAAAAGATGATATAGTGAAAACACTGGACGTTTTCTTTATAAAGTCATCAAAGTAGTAAAACAGCAACCACTCTCATGACTTCTAAAAAAATACTATTTGTCAAATGCCATGCTTTTCTTCGACGTTATCACTCATCAGAGGATAATCTGATTTTGTGGAGAAGTCGGTGATTCTATCCCCATCCTTTGACAATCATAATATCGCACCCACCAGCTTGAAGTGTTTCTTCTTTTTTTCATACCATTCATCTTTATCTATAGCAAACAAAGGAGCCACATGAACACTAGAAACGGAAGTGTGGCATAGTATAGTATAGTATAGTGTAGTTTTAAGGTATTAAGAGCTATTTAAAAAAAAGCTTTCCCCGAGCATTACGGTGGTTATTATGTAATTACTCTCTTGATTCTACTTAAATTGTCTTCCATTTTGATACGAAAGATATGCTTTAAGAAAATAGAGCGAGAATATACTAAGTGAACTAATAAAAACATTACAAATTTCATAATCAAAACTATGAAAATAAGTTTAAAAATAATATATATGTGTAAACAATCGCATAAATGAAATATTTCTTTTCTTTCTAAATTTACTTTTTGAGCTTTTCATTTATATTTCCTAAGATATTTGGAAGATATTACGATTTTTATATCATACTGATTATTGATCGCCTTACAAAATATTTTTATATTTTTTCTTGCAAATCAACCCCTCCAGTTCAAATTAGACGTGATATAAACCTTTAAGTTCACAAAATTGTTCTAGAAATAATAAATAATGCACGACAGAAAGCGACTCTTTTCAAATGTTCATTCAAATATTTATTTTTATTTCATGCGCAGAGTTTTTGAGAAAAATTGTGCATTATTTTACTTTTTGCACTCAATGTCGTTTTTATTTTCTATTAAACATTATGCACACGTTCCATCCAGCAACAGCGGATACCAAAGAAAAAAATAATTTACTGTCAATTAATAATGCAGCTGCTAACTGGAAATAAGAAAAATTTCGAAATGAGAAAGTGTCGTATTTCTGATTCACGATTCAAATAATATTTGGAAAAGATGTTTTTACCCGGTAACAGAGATAATTTGAAATCGTAATTTCGCCAGAATACAAACAAAGTGTGAAAGATATTATTTATTTCAACCTTTGTATTTTTAATTAGCTTCTTTTCATCTTATATTAATATAAGGCAACTTTAACTCAACGGAATGCTCTTACATTTCGATTCATGAAAATCATCTACTAATAAGAATAGAATGTTTTGTTAAGAGAGCAAACGATTACTTTATGTGGAAATAAATCAAACTGAGTAAGAATCTGTAAAAAATAAATACTGCACGAGCGCATTGGGCTTTTCTAAGTAAATAATGACAAACACTTCATATAAAGCTTACACAAACTATGCACAAATATATATGTTAATGCACAAATTGAATAAAAAAGGAACATTATACCAGACAGGAGAATTTCTTCCTTCTACTTTTTCCTAATTTTACCTTATAATTATATTTAACTTGTAGTATTGTAAATAAAATAGAGTATACATTGATTCCAAAATTTATTACAGACTAATTCATTAATAAGCCTAGATATTAAACTTCAATAATTTTGTTTGTTGCATTTTTGATTTATCGTGTTCATATATACGTGATAAAGCAAAGAGGCAGATAACCTATTCCTTCATGGATTGAATCTAAAATTCGACAATTATTTAGTATTTTGGTATATACACCATATATTCAGTTTACTTGAGAGAGAATGAACGCAGAACTATTATAATAATTAATGAGTTTTTCAATTAAATAAATTTCACAAAGCTAACAAATATGAGCCCTACTTTATATAAAAAAAAGAAAACATTTAAAACTTTTTAAACGCATTGTTATATAGCATATATGTGTATGGAAATACATTATTGTACTTAAAGAAAGTCCATGAATCGGTACATTATCTTTCTACATAAAAGAAATATAGTTACAGAAACATTTCACATATTTGGCAATGGAAGCATGAGTTCAATGCCTGTAAATTAGTAGAAAATAAAAAAATTGCAAAATGTAAGAGCTGAAGTCTTGAAAATCTCTCTCTCTCTATATATATATAGGCAAATCAGTAAAAATACCAAGTCAATATTAGCAAAAAGAATAAATATAGAAGTAAAAAGGAAGAAATTAAGAATCCGGCCTGAAGACTTTCTCAAGGGTCACCCTCAGGCAGGGACTCATTAAGGGATTTCTCCCTTTTAGATTCTGTATTTATTCTTTTTGCTAATATTGACTTCATTATTTTTACTGATTTGGTTAAGTTCATCTGTGTTTTAGTAGTAGCAACATTAGTGCTCTTTAAATATAATTGTATCTTTTTTAGTTTTACTCAGAAATAATCTTTAATTTTTTTTTTAGTTTGTTTCCAGAAATAAATTTTAATTGAAATTTCATAATGTGCATATTTTGATTTTCTTATATAATATGTATGTATATAATATGTGTGTGTGCTGTGTGTAAAACGATGACATTTACGACACAGAAATCATTATTGCTTATTGTCGAATGGCAACGGTAAAATGTAAACAAACGCCATAACTTAGAACTGAATTTCATTAAACGGTTTGTGTATTTAACTAATGAAACTGCAAAATATATATTTTTAATAGACTGATTATATTAAATTTCTACGTTCCAGATTTATCAAACAAGAAACTGAAATTTTAATAAAAATGCATTTTAAAAGTTTAATATTCTAAAAACTCGTTAAACTGGGAGAACCAGATATTCACCGTAAAGACTCTTATCAACAAATGGAACATCTCTTGATAAATTAAATATTATAATTCTTTTAAATGTTTAGTATGGCAATGCATTTCCGATGCAGCTGTTGGTTCACATGATAAATTATTGAACAAAAAATATTTGCATTCAGTAATCTAGCTAGTATTTTGAACGTTTCAGAATCCATTGTTGCAGTAAAATCCAATTAACAGATCTATACAGTCTATGATAATCGATCGATTTGCGAAGGAATAGATTGAAGGAGAGTCGGTCTTTTGATTGATTTGGTCGAAAATTTTATGCATATCTACAGGGTGGTCATAAAATAATTTTCCCTCCTTAAAAGCGTCTGTAACTGAAGCTAATGAACATTCAATTTAATATATAGTCTGTAGAAGGTATATAAAGATAAAAACAGGAAAAAAACTTTTTTTTAGCTAAATCACTAATAAAAGAGATTTTAGGAACGCAGAAACAGAAAACGCGTCTCAATATTTAGACTGAAAGTATGAACAGATAATGTATCTTCTTGTGATAATTAATACATTAAAACAAAGGAATCGTACTCATTTTGTAACTCAGCAAAATAATCTTTTATTAATCATTATTTGAGATCTTTGTACAATGAAAATCTTCTGAATGCTGATCTTTTTTGTGCACTAGATATTGTATCTACAACTTTTTATTGTAACGGTGACATTTTTACTATTTTTCATTCGTAATGTATCTTCTCATAACTTTTGCTGTCTAATTAGAAATTTGGTTTCATTGCATTCATTAGTTTTAATTGTAGATGCCTTCAAATTGGAAATGTTTAGCCATTATGCACAAGTTTAGTAGTAAAACTGTCCGTATAACTTCATTTATATTATTATTAACTCTCTGCGCTTTTTAATTTTTGTTTTAAGATTCGCGCGAATGGTAGAAGTGCCGATAGTTTTTCTGATTGATTATCAAACAAGAATTTATTACAGTACTCTGTTGTGCATAAAAAGCGATTTTCAAACTTCTTTCACTTAGATATGTGCTATTTTTGAGTGAATATGTTAATAAATAGACAAACACCGATAATTACTCCATTCAGTCTAGAATTTGAAGATTCGACGATCTGTATTTTGGTGTTTATAATGAATTTTCATTTTGCATTTCCTATTCGTGAAATAATTTTCATAGATCAATAGGTTTTACATAGTTTTTGATGATACACAAGCAGTTACCTATATTTTGAAATCAACGATAGTGGTCTAGTAAACTCTCGCATATTCTAATAAATGTACATATCCATTGGTAGCCTTAATAGTTACGAACGAGCCTATTTCATTTTGATCTTTGGAGATGTGCTTAAGAAAAAGCTTCAAAACCCAAGCAATGCATTTTGGGCTCATTTTTTTCAACGATTGAACGCAAAATTTGATAGAACTAGAATGTCATAAATTCACATACCAAATTTCATACATTTAATTCTCTGCTTTTTTTAACTATCGTACTTACAAGCTATAGATTGATAAACGGTAAATTCTTTGGCGGATGTGTATCTAAATTTGATATTTATCCGCGCTATAAATGTTAAATTTATAAAACAAATGTTTAACTATCTAGAATTTTTCGTTTTGTAGTTTTATTGTTAATTTATAGTCGAATAACCGAATAGGCATAATTACTCTAAGTGGATTTCGTTCAGAATTTGACAGAAATCTAAACCTTTTTGTGTAGAGAATCAAAATTTATTCATCTAGCTCAAAGCAGTTAGGAATTATGATACCCATGGATATATAGATATGTCTAATGCTCATCTATTCGTTAAAATTTCCAACTTTCAGACTCATGTATTTTTTGACGATTACTGTACAGTTTTTTATATTTCTTACACAAGAAAATGAAGAGAGGAAGAAGAAAAGTTTAACATTTTTTTATAAAATAAAACAAAGAATTATGAATTTCAAAACTTATTTTCTGACAGTCAAATGACACTAGAAACGCTTAGAAATGTGCCAGGAAACCTTTATTTCAGAGCCGCAAGTTAACGGTAAGGGATTCGAACATGCTTATCTCAAGGTATAAATAATGCATATATTAAGTGTAAGGAAGCAGAAATGCCAAGAATATAAACAATGCATTTCCTCAAAAAAACATTTTAATTTTTTCTTGGAATGACAGAATATAAATCCTCTGTTGAATCATTTTATATCTTTTAAGGTGAAAAATAGACGTGATACATTCCTTTCACGCAATAAGTCGAATATTTATGACTATTTTGTTTCGGTCACTGTTATTCAATATTGGAATATTTTGCATAACCATCTTCAGATAAAATATTAATTTTTTTTATCAAAGAGTTGAATGTGAAAGCGACAAGAATTTCATATTTATAAAGAATACAGAAAACCATACAGATTTATCTGGTGAAAATATATCTGCGAAAGGTTAGATCTGAATTCCAGATGAAACATAATTCTCAATTTGTAGGAATTTTATGATATCCTACTAAAATGATTGCATAGAATGATCGTTATAGTTATAAATTCACATTAGAAGTCTAAATGTAAATGGGGGTTATGTTGTGAAAAAGGATTTATTTAAAAATATTTATTCAATTCTTTTGCATCTTAGTATTCGCAAGTCTTCTAATTCTTGTTAAAACTGAAAACATAAACATTTTTTAATAATTCAGGAGCTTTCTATTTGGCTTCGTAAATAAATCCTTTTTATTTACGAAGCCAACTTATTAGTTTTGAATTTAAAGTACAATAATGTGCAACTAATTTTTTGAGGCCTGATCGTCAGAACCCTGATATGAATACAGCCCTGTTCAATTAGTTTGAAATTGCAAGCAAAGGAATCTAATCCAAAATTGATTTTATAATTTAACCCATGTCGAATAATAATACGATTAAACCTGTTCGTAAATCAATATATTTAATCTATAAATATTTATTAAATATTGTACGTGAACACCAAATATTCTTATGAACAGATGTTTGAATGAAAAGAAAGCTTTAGGAAATTCCCTAGGGAGATAAAATAAATCTCCCAACTGGTAGGAGATTTAAAATCATTTGATGGAAAGTGCGATAAACGCATTTTCTGAACCGTTATCTTCTGGAGTAATATAGCTTGAAATAAACTTCGGAATAAAACACTGAGGAATATATTTCCATGTTTTGTCAGTCAATCTGTGACAGTTATTAAAGGGTGTAGAGGGGAGCTGTATGGGAGATCAAATATTTTCAAATAAAGAGTTGAAACCTGTAAATTAAAAAATAAATAGTGCGTTTGACTAATTAGAATTCTTGACACATGAATATCTTATTACTTAAATTTATAACCTTTTGCGAATATTAAGAAAAGATAATTCGTACAATTATTTTTTTGTTCGTAAGGTGACTGTTTGATAATCTTTTCTTTTAGGAATTCTACATCCGGATATGTAATCTATGGATGTATGTACGAGTTTTGTTTCAAATGAAAATTTGCCATTTACGAAAACATTATAAACATTGTTGTAATAATATTGGGTGACCTGATCATGTTTTTTATTTCCAGCATGAAAGATAAATTTATTGTAAAGAATGTCCCATAATTAACGGAAGATTTGAATTTGCCACTATTCGTGCAACAAAGAGTTGGAAACTCTATTAAACTATTTGATAGCTAATAGTTTAGTGTTATAATAGCTAATAGTTTAGTGTTTATAATAGTGTTAATAAAAATGAAGAGTTACCAAGATAGAAAAACTTGTTAAGGAAAGATTTGGATTAAATAAAAAAACACTTTTTTTTCTTTGAAATTGTAATGTTTTTATTGAATTGTAAAGTACACATAATAGGGTTATGTATAAAATAAAACATGGGGCAAATGTTCTCCAAGACTTTGCTGGTCCATACGTAATCTGTTGATGAAATTTTGCATAAATGTGGATGAAATTTGTTGATGGAGCGTTGAATTTCCTCTTTCAATGCACGTGTAATTGTGAACTTGTTAGCATAGACCTTTGACTTTCAATAATCCCATGAAAATAAATCCACTGATCTAGGGATCAATTCTCAAATTTATAGAACTTTGGCCGCCAGACTTTCATAATTTTTGAAATATTATTCAACATTGAAAATGTGTTATTTTATCATGTAACGTTCTATATTTACTGACCTTAAACTATCAGGTGTCAAATTATATTTTTATAGTGTTGCCAACAATTTATTGCCCGAATGATGGCAAATTCAATTATTGCATTATTTTTGGGACACCCTTTAGTTTTAAAGCAAATATAAAGACACTTGGGAATTTTTCTCAAAATGTATTTGTTCTAAATATATGTCAAAATTAATTTTACTTTTATTTAATATATGATTACAATATTTCCTTTTATAAAGCAGGAATTTAATCTTTATTAGACTTTGAAACCAACTTAATCCGATGATGGCAATACTAGTGCGGCAAAAGTTTTGAATGCCAAATGTTTCTAGCTGCATCTACACTGGTATCATTCAAAATCGTCTTCATTGCCGTAAGCCTTTCCTTTCGGTTAGAAGATATATAATGGCACGTGTTAAATTACGTTAATTTATAACTCGAAATGAAGCGCGCTTATCTCCGTAAACAAGCGCGCATCGTTTATTCTGTTAGAGTAAGATGACATGAAAACTATTGTGCGTATAAATCCGTAGTAAGCATCACTTCGAGCAAGCGTGATAAGGTTTCAACGGTTATGATTAAATGAAGTAATATTAATTACAAGTTTAAGTAATATTAATTACAATTTAAGCTCACTAATAATTAACTTAATAAATTTAATATAACATGACAAAGCATTTTACTAAAGCATATTACTCTCTAAGATGTAACGATGATGCATTTTACAAAGTAAATATCTTGGACAATAACGTATGACGTGTGCCAAAAAATTAGTGAAATTCCAGTACTTTCATTTATTTCAAAAGAAAGGACCATATTAACATTTATTTAAATCTTTGATGCTTGTTACTTATATGTTAGATTGGTGTTAAATTTTGGAAACACAGAAGCTTGTTATTGGAAGGATCTCATAATTTTAAAATGTGACCAGAGCACAAGAATAAAACTTGGAAAAAGATAACCTTCTTCTAATTTCCAAAATACTTAAATGTTTTTGATATTCAACAAATATATTTTGCGCCATACCTTTGTATATGGCGAAATTTTACGGAAGAATGTTGTCTATCAATTTCGAGTCTACTCTGGTTTATCAATTTCGAATTCAAAACCCTACTACCAATTATCATAACTCTCTTCAATACTGAAATTTAATGCATTAAAAACATTAAAATATATGATTCGAATGTCCAATTCTATAACATATCGAAATTTAATTGTAAATGAATAAGTATGAAAAACTGGTGCACAAAATTCATTTTTTTCTCAACTATAGGTATCAAAGAATTATAAAAGATTCAATAATTTATTTAATGAAAAAATATTGGAACAGGCGAACAAAAATTTTAAGTGCATTGTTTATTTATTTTTAAAATCTTCCCTACGTTGATAAACACATATAGTAAGTGACATCTCACAGACGCACAAAGAATTCTAATAATTAACACAAAATTTTCAATTTTTAAATCATGAAACAATACCTTCAATCAAGAAATAATGATTAAATGTATGTTTTCTTGTTTTCCACTTGGTATTCTAATTTGCGAAGTGCTTCATCAGCTGCATTTAAGAGGCGATTATTAGTAGCCATTTACTTTGATGTAGTAACTCGAGCAAAAAGGTGTAATTGGCGAGGAGACATTACAATAATGAACTATTTTGATTTCCGAGTTCATTAATTTAAACTATGCATAAATGTTATAGTTCGTCATTCAAATTGAAACCAAAAGATACCATGTTATAATATACTATAAATGCAGCAATTTTCTTTTAGAATGTTGTACATTAATTGCTTTTATAATATCTTATGGAAACAGGAGAATTTCAAATGATGCAATTAGACGTTGGTTCTTTGTTGTGTAACTACATCCACTTAATTCTGAACTTCCTTATCAACCCCAACTGTACTCACAGTGAATACAGATCCAAATATTTGCTTTAATTACTGTGATGTATTTGTTGTCTCTGAAATTACTGCATGTAATTCCACACCTGAAACTATTATAATTATAAAATTTCTGTGTAGGTTATTAAGCGATATGGGTGATATGGTTTAACTTTCTCAAGAAGGATTTTGTGTGTGTGTGTGTGTGTGTGTGTGTGTGTGTGTGTGTGTGTGTGTGTGTGTGTGTGTGTGTGTGTGTGCGCGCGCTATTCTGTAATTAGAAATAAACTTAGAGGATCAAATTTTTCCAAATGTTATCCTCTAAGTTTTTTGTACAGATCGAGTCAAAGGATATTTTGTAATTTTGATTAGAGTGTAAGATTTAATGTATTTGAATTAGGATAAGTGATTCTTTCAGAATCGTATTTGTACTGTAATCATTTAGTACTTTTTTTGTGACAGATCTTACAAGAATTTTATCTAAGATAAAAGACAATTCATCCATTTAAAAAAAATTCTAATACAAAGCATTTAAAATATTTTAAGGTAATAGGATAAAGAAACAATTTCTTTTAAAATGGTATTTTGGGAAACAAAAATTATTGCAATTAGGCTTTAAAAACTATTTATTTATTGAAGTGCAACTGTTTTTTTTTAAACATTGTTAAAAATGAAACATAATTTAATAGGATTAACAACTTATTTGTAAAAGAAAGTTACTGAAACTACATTAAATATACTTGAAATGATTATTAATGGAAGTATAAACTGCATATTAAATCAGTTTTATTCTATAGGTAAGAATGTTTTAAATGTATAATTACTTTTAAATTTATATAAAATCCAGTTATTTGAGGAGTAATATTCACAGCCTAAGGTTCAATGAATTATAATATTCGAACAATCATTTAGGAATATTGTTATATAAGTAACAATGTCTAGAATAATTACATTTTCCATTCAACAAATTATTAATATGAAGTTTGCAAGATTGCGGCCATATTACGCATTTTTTTGCTCTGAAGTACAAGTTCTGCAAACTCAAAAATATTTACTTAATGCCACCTAATACAGAGTAATGAGCCCAAGATTTAAAATTATTCATTGTACAAAAATATTTTTCCTGCCAATTTTGTACAAACTTGTATTTTCATGTATACACAAGAAAACTCTGCTCTTCAAATAGTTTTTTTTTTAAAAAAAATGTTCTGTAACTTGACAAGAAATAACGAATTTCAGCAATTTGTGTTATTTTACTAGCATAAAATTTGATTTTAAATGGTTCAAAATATTTTAAAAAGTAAGTAAAAACTCCCCAAGTTGAATACTTTTGAAAATGAATGCACCACTGAGAGAAACAAGATTTTGACTATTCAAAATTTAAATCCTTGCTAGAATTCTCAGAGTACAATTTTTAAATTAAGAAAGCAACAAAAAATAAAATTAAATTTTAGAAACTTTAAATATAGTAGGGAAAAATTCAATACTTATGAAGCTTTTCTACATATATTTTCAAAATGATTTTTCAGATTTATTCTACCAACTGTAACATAGAATCATTTTGTAAAGTTAAAGGAAAGCAGCAAATTTTGTAAAACATTTTATTTTGAATTGGTTGAGAATCATAGACAATTAAAAAGCTCGATTTGAAAGAAAATTTTGGTGATAATTCTTTTTCAACTGATGTACATGTCCAGTTATTATTACAAATACTGTAGGAATAAATTATCGATGATTGCAGCTTATTCATTAAACATTTACACCTAATAATCATAATGAAGTGTGATAACAAGTAACTTTGAGTTAGGACATCATTTTGCCCCTAAGGCAAACTATACTGTGAGTTCATTGTGGCTTTGAACTCATAGAATATGTAGTTAAAATAATACGAATAAATTTGTTTAAAAAAAAATGTTTTTTTAATGCCTTTTATTCAATAAAACATTTTTTCTAAAATATTGCACCTTTTAATCACTACATAAATATGGGGAATATGTTTTTTTTATAGCTGAAATAAATTATAGAAACATTAAAAACATCTGTACAATCTGTTACCTAATGAAACATGTGTATTTATGATAAAATTTAAATAAACTAAAATGAGTTTATTTTTATAAAATGAAATTTTAGAATTTATTTAGAAAGAATCAAATTAGATTTTAGGATAATAAAATACTTAAATAACATGGGAATATACACACTTGGATTGAAAATATCCTGTTCGTTTTAAATAATCAGAAAGTAACTCGCAGAATTGATTCCAATGGAGGAATGAATCACAACCATAAATGAAATTCCAGATCCTGTGTTTTAAGTAGGTTTCCTGTCCATAAAATTTGAAAAATGTTTAGTCGAGGCAAACGATACATGAGCAGCATCATGAGTTTAATCAAGCATGAGAATACCCTGGTGTTTCTAAGGCCTCTACAATGAAAAGGTGATGGAGGAATCGAATAAGTGATGTTCCTACCAGAATGCATGCGAAATAATTGGTGGTTGCATGCATTAAAGTTTCAAAATATATATCTGAACTGTCTTCAGATTTGATGATGGATTATGATTACGCACGGAAATCTCATATCCTCGGTAGTTAATCTTTAAGATTACCTCTTTCACTTCTTTCTAAATATAAAATATATTTATGCTTAAAAGTATTTATTAATATATATGGAATATTTATTAGCCTTTAGCTAATGCTTTAACAACTATAAGATGCACTCGTAAAAATAAAGTGTTTCAATTATTATAACATAAACTTGTGAAAATATAGTGGACATCAAAAGACTCAAAATTGTTCAAAAAATCATTTAACTTAAATGGAATCATTAAATTGTTAGTAAAATACGATTTATAGATATATAATCTCATCTTCTTGATATAAAATCATTGTTATAATGTAACAGCTAAATAAAATATTTTGAAAAGTTTTGTTTGAAATTATAAAATTTACTTGTTCAATCAAAACCTAAATTCCAAATACTTTTTTTTTTAATTTTTTACTAATTTTAAATCAATTATGTTTAACTTTTAATTCCAGTTCTAACTTTATAATTTTAATGTGATGCTTTATTTTCTTTCTTCATGTAAATTGATGAAAATCATATAATTTACGCCATAATACTCTTTAGGCAGAAAATCATTCTTTTAAATATTTAAAAATTCTGTACTAGAAGAACTAACTGAGCATCGGTGTATATAACTTTTAGTATATTTTGCCACATCGCAAATTCAGTGCAATCAGAGATTAGTTCTGCGATGTTAATGATTAAATTTCAAATCTTTACTTCGTATAATTCAGAAACTGTTTTGCCAGCATTAAATAAAAAAAATCACGATACATATTCAATATTTTCAAAATTTATGAAGCCTGAGAAGAGTTTTCTAGATAATTCTTAGCTGTATATTTATAATTAATGAGTTTCAGTTGCCATGCTTCAGTATCTTATTAACTAGAAAATAATTCAGTGAATATAACGTATCTAAAATGAGTTCCTGATTAAGTAATTTTCACGATTTTAAGGAACGGCATTTCTATTGCAATTTTGGAATGAGCGCATTCAATAATAAAAGTTATACAGTACTAATTATGTCTGTTATCTGTTTCTTGACAGTAGTTCTAAGTAGTTCCTTGCTTACAATTTGTAATGTAAGTGATACTGAGCACTTCTATCTATGACAAATATTTAGTTTCAAAAGATACGCAATTATTTGATTTTTTTTTTACTGACAAAAAGTGTGAGAACGTCACGTCTAATGACCGTTTTTGGTATCTTTCACTAAACTATATATTGTTTGCGAACTATACCCGCTTTCATTACAGAAGCACATTTTTTGGTTTGACATTTCACATTTTCATGATTTTAACTAAGAAAGTCGTAATTCATAATGAAATTTCATCACAATTTTATCTACACTATTCATATATATATATAGAATATGGATGGATAGTGTCTTCCCAATACAATAAGTGCATAGACAGAATTTTTATCAATAGAATCTTGATATAATCAAAAGAAACATCATTTTGAAGTCTTTTGAATTCTTTTAAAAGGAGAGGCCTCAATTTATGGGGAATAACTGTCGAACAGTGAACAAAGATGTGAAACAACAATAAATGGAATCCTTCCAGGAAGTAAAACAATGAACACAGCAAGACACTTAAATTAGCCGAAGCTACTTTCACTTGACTTTATATATTAATGAATTTGGAACTGTATTTCCTTAATTCAATTTTTGAAAATAAATTTCCTTAGTAATCCATTATCGAATTATATTCATCTCGGCTTTAGAATATATTTTGGCGTGTGCACATTGTTCACATAATTAAGTAAATATTTAAATGTACTGACTCGTAGCACATTATAGTTTAGGAAAAACTATGTGCCAAAACAATATCTGAATTACGCTTTCAGCAAAACCTTGAAAGGAATTTTCAGAATTGACCTTTCAAAAATAAGAGTCATTTTTAGAGTATTTAGTACTTCCAGGACAACCGAATAACTTATTAGGAACATTGAATTAATTAAATTTCATGGAAACTTGCGCAAATGAGATTCCATTTACTCAACCGTTGGTTGTTTAGGTGTATGTAATTTAAGATATAATTAAATTTTCCACAAAGCACTTTTAATTTAAGCTTTACAAGTTTATAATATGGAATATAAATCAAGTATATCTAGCTAAGCTCAGATATAAAGCCACTATTAAGTTATCTGAAATGCTTATAGAGATTGCTTCATCTTGAAGTGTGAGCTGGTCTCCTTCTTCCCTTATTTCTGACTTAATACTAATATCAACCTCACCATCTGTATGGAATTGACCATATTTTCTTATCAAATGACCATATTCTGGTAATTTTACAACAAATCACATGAAGATAAGATTCATAAGTTAAACCTAAAAGTTAAGAAAAGGATTTATAAAATTTATATTTCCTTCTCTTCATTCGAATGATTATTTACGCTTTTTAATCCCACGAGTTTTTCAATATTTTACTGAAATGCCTTGCTTATTTGAATATTTATCAATTTTCAAGTTTTATTATTTATTTAAAGTTTATTGTCGCTCCTTTGTCAACAACTGCCGTACGAGTCAAAACATATGCTATGGAAAAAAAAAAGTCCCCGCAACAAGAAAGAGCAAATCATTACTATTATGTTTGAGATTTTATATAATCAATTACCAATTTTTATGAAGAAAACAACAGCAAAAACATATTTAATATCCATAGATTTATTTTAACTGAAAAAGGAAAGCGATTGTCAATTATATTTTCAATGAACATGAAATTGTAGATAATTTGATAATTCATCTTTAGAGCCTTTTAAATTAAATACATGAAAACTTATTGTAATTGCTTAACTTATTGCTGCAAAAAATTGTTGTTTCAACTTCAGTAGCTTTGCTAATTAATACCTTTGTTTCTAAATGCCAATTTACTAATCTCAGTTATCATCTCTAATTTTGCAGGAAGATGATCAAAAATAAAATTATCTTCATTTCGACTGCTTTTATTATTCTTGCAGCAAATCGAGAATTCTAACACGTAATAACTTTAATAGTCGATAACAAAGATAAGTGTGATGATAAAAGACCTTGTCAAGATAATAAAAATTTCAAATTTTTCTTAAATTGGAATCATTGGTGGAAAATGCATTTGTTTTATATATGCTATTTATAATAACTAATGTTCGATACCTTATTCATAAAAATGTTCATATTTTATTACAGATATCTTTGGAATTCGATATATTTAACATTGAGGAAGTAATAGTAAGAAATCCTCATTTTAAAATCAGATTCGATTTTTGCTGTCATGTTTATTTATGATAATATTGGGAGATGTAAATAATACTTCTTAGAAAAAGCTGAAAAAAATGACAAAACATGAAACTGTCTGGTGAACTAAATTGAATTATTGGCAAAAACTAATAAATTATTTTATTGGTCACGCACCCAGCAGTGCTTGATATTTTTCAAATTAATTTATTCCAAAAATTAAGTGAATGATTAATTATGAAAAAGTAAGGAATTTTTTAATTTTTTTAATAATGTATATTTATAGTTTATTCAAAATAAATTAATGCGATCGCAGTATTATGTTTTTGAAATATAGTTCACATAATGATCTAACTATATCATATTATAATTTTAAAAATTAGTAAAGATTTATTAAATAAATGTCATGAAATCAATTATTTCTATAAGAAATATCATCTAATTTATCGATTTGCAGATCATGAAAATAAATTTAGTTGCTCGAAAATCCAGGTATTATTATTATTCTATAATAGAGAATTTAAAATTTCTTTAAAAGAAAAATTCCATTTATGCCAAAAATCTTAAATCTAATTGTTACTGATAGAAAAAAAGCTATTAAAACAAGCTTAGTTTAATAAGATACAACCATTCAAAATATTATAAGAATGATTTGAGCAACGTATCTACATTACTGTCATATCTATTGTTTAATTTAGAGATCAATTTTATTCGAAATATTCTTTTAATTGATGAAAGCTTCATTACATTGCATTAAAATAAATACATTCAATGAATCTGTCCTTGTAATACTTCTCAGATTATTTATTTTCTAATGGAATTCAAATTCTAAAATAAGAATATTATATGAAAAAGAATTAATGTTAATCACAAACAGTAATTACAAGAAACACTGCAACGACAACGGAACATTCCAATCATAACTAGTCCTAGAAATACAAGCCAACGTTTTTCTACTTAACGCGATGAAGAAAAAAAACAAGATTCTTTGTGGTGGCTGTAATTTGTTTGTTTATGCTACATGGTCCCTTAACTTATGCAGAGCAATCGAAAATGCTATCATTTGATATTGTCCAGTGATTGGTGATAATAAAACACTGTGAAATGGGAAAAAATATCCTCAAATAATCTGATAAAAAATATTTCTTTTTATCTCTGCAGATTGGAAGCACTTGAATTTAAAATTTGATACTTGACAAAAAAAAAAAATACAAGGACAAATGAGTTAAGCACAGAGGATGAGTATGAAAAAAATGAGTATGAATCTCGAAAAACCCAAATAGTTGATCATAAAACTAACGTAAAATAAAATTGCAAATGATATAAAAAAATAATGAGGGGCATTATATAATATAGCATTGGAAAATGGCATTGATAAAATATATAGCTTAAATAAAATATAGCATCCATATTACCACAAAATGCCCAACAACATTGTTACGATATCTACACTATATTGCTCTTTATTCAAAAAATGTAGGGCAACATTGTGGAGATGTCGCACAATATCCTTTGCTAATAGGGATTGGTTAATTGAAAAGAGCGAATTAAATTAGTATAGATTGAATATTTATTTGAAAAAAATAATTTCCTCTCTACTTGGAAGACAAAATATTCTCTAAAAATCACAAACTTTTCATACAGAAATATATGTATAAAAAATTTAATTATGTATCGATGAAGATTTTCTAGAATGATCAATATTTTTTTTAATTTATTTCTTCTCGCACTAGCTTTTAACATTACTTATGTATTTGTTTTAAGGATAGAAGTTATTTTCCTGTAATTAAGGTGAAAAGTTAAAACTTTATTTTACTTATAACACTATAGCGTTTTCTTATTTTATAAAAGAGAAGCCTTAAAAAATTTTGAGTATATGAAACTAAGTGTAAAACTTTATGAAAGAATTAAAGAAAGTCTAAGTCAACTATTATAACTATAAAATCAATTTTTGAATGTAAGACTCCCATTCCAGATGAAAACATGTAGTTATTGGACTGTAAACAAAAGTCATAAAAGAAATACGAGTATTCAAAATTAAAGGAAACAGAACAGAACAGAACAGAGACTACTTAAAAAGCAGAGTTTTTTCAATCATCCATGTTTAAAATGTGGAAACAACGCCAAGAAACAATTATTCCCAACTCGTAAAACGAAGTAGTGCATGAAAAGGAAAGTTACTTAAAGTAAGACAGTTAAAATAAAGAATTTAAAATAAACAATATTTGGTATTTTCGTTTAAGTATGTTCATTTTGTATATTCTTTTTTTTTCTTTAATTTTTTTATTTAACTATTTTTTACTATTACTATATTTGAAATTGGCATTAAATTTTAAACATATTTCTGCTTTAAAATGATAATCTAATAACTTTTAAATATTGCATTTATATTATTAAAGT
This sequence comes from Argiope bruennichi, assembly GCF_947563725.1. Classification (NCBI taxonomy): domain Eukaryota; kingdom Metazoa; phylum Arthropoda; class Arachnida; order Araneae; family Araneidae; genus Argiope; species Argiope bruennichi. The sequence goes on from NC_079151.1 coordinate 41,305,234, forward strand.
AAAAAAAAATCGAGTTTCTTGGTTATGTAATATCAATTATAATAATTAAATATTATTACATAACATATAAGGTATTATATATATTAAATAAATAATATAATCGATAAAATATAAAATAAGTAATAAATATAAATTATTATTAAATATTATATATTAAATGCTGTGTGTTTGAGATGAAATCTTCTGAATTTGCTGACCCGACATATTACAGATTATAATAATAGCTATGAATAAATAACTTAATATATTTAGAATGATTCACAAATTCGTTCAAATTTGGTAAAGAGGTAGAAAATAGTAAAATAACTCGAATTCATGCAATAACTTACAGTTGCAAACAGTATTTGAGCAAAATCTTTGTCCAAAGTGAAGAAAAAAAGCAAATGATATTTATTTCTTCATGATTACGCTGTTGCAGTGTATTCTTAAAACTGGAATATTATTCAAAATTCACTAAATCGCAGCATTAACAGTATCGCTGACTGACTGACGACAGTCTACATAATGCTCATCATTTCATGGACGTTGCTAATATCCATGCTAGGTTCATATCACTGTCTACAGGAGACCCGTACATAATATTTATCTCTCGGTCACTTAGAAAATTAAATTAGTATGATATGAATCTAGAATTTATTTGAATATTTGGTACTCAGCATTATGTGAAAGGACTGGGGCTTTCATACCATTACTCCGCTACATACTTTCACATACTGCACCATAGTTACATGCATCATAATGCATATAAGTTGATGCATGGAATCATAACGATTCGTGTTTTTTCTATGGGCTAATTGCAAGTGAATAAATGTCGTAGCAACATGCATTCTTTTAGAACCATTACTTAATTTATAAAATTATTTTCTTTGGTGATTGTCACTTTCCTAACGAAATTTGAAATTTCTGTTCTGAAATATATCAGTAAAAGTTCATATCATTCTTTGATTAAAATACGTTTCAATTCAAGCATTTGATTCGATTTTCCAGTGTTAATCTATACTTATAATAAAGCTATACTTATAATGTGTGTGTGTTGGAGCTCTACAGGCCAGACCGTTTGACCTATTGCTACCAAATTTGGTACATGTATACCTTGGAGGTTGGGAATGTGCACCTGGAGTTCCTTTTTTCGAATTTTTAGTTAGAATTTTAATTATTAATTAAAAACTAACTTTCCCGCCAAAAAAATCTTCCATTTTCCCCACCGCCAAATGAGTAAGGCTTCAGTTTTCTTTTCCAACAGCAATGAGGCTAGGGTTAAAATTTTTCGGCGGATTATTTCAAACGATTCTGTTTAATTTCTTAATGTTTGATACATTTAAAATTAAACATTGTTAATTAGTCGATCTTTCAGATTCATTCTGAAGTACTTTTGAATTAAAATAAAGCAAAATAAAGGAAATTAAAAATTTCTAATCCACATAGCGTTACCCCAACTGGCGTAGAAAAAATCACGTATTTGCGTTACGTAACTGGCGTTGAAAATTCACGCATGCGCATTGTGTTCTGAATTCCGCATTGTGTTGACAATTATTATCAACGGATGCGGACTGGATTTAAATTATTTTTAGGTTTGTTGTATGCTTTCGTAATTAAAATGTATTTATGTTAGTTATATATTTTTTGTATATGCTTATAGTTTTAAGTACATCGTTTTTTAAGTAGTTTTTTTAACCTGTTTTCAACCGATTATTTTAAACGATTCGTTTTATTTTCTTAGTGTTTGATGCATTTAAAATTAAACATTGTTAATTAATCGATCTGCTCATAATGAATCTAAGAAAATTTTGTTGACAAATTCTTGAGATATTAAATAAATTAAAAAATATATTCTTTAGTGCCCATAAAGTTTAAACGCTGAGTGACTCTATTTTCAGTAATCAGATTATTAAAAAAAAGGCTTTGTTTCAGTAAAAAATATTATTATATTAATTGAAGATTAATTCTTTCCACTTTAATTTAAAGCATACATTCTACGGGTGCTAACAGAAAATTAGAGAGATACATATTACGTTATGACTGAAGGTCTTTATAATATTATGAATGAATTATATGACAATCAAAATTTGAAGTTTTAAAATATTTTGATGAAGCTATTAAAGTAGGAATTGCATAAAATATTTAAATATTAAAATTTTAACGAACATTAAGATTGGCGAACCGGCTGGTCGCCAAAGGCGGCTAGTTCCCGAATAAAATTCAATATTGAGTGATTTCAAAGATCCTTTTCCTATTAATATCAATATTATATTAAATGAATTAATATATGGTGGGAATAATTGGAAAGATATTTCAAATAGTTGATATTTAGTTCTGAATCATTAGTAGTTGAAATTTCAATTGGAAACATTATATTTTTCGAAATAATTCATTTCGACGATTATAAGTCACAAAAAATTACTCAGTATTACTCAAAATTCTCAATAAATATTCTCCTTTTTATTTTTTAAGGAAATTGCTGTAACGTTTTTTTTTTTTTTTAATCAGTTAGCTTTTGAAATTTATTTCGAGTGTTAATGTAATTTCTTGTACATTTGAGATAATAATAAAGAAATCTCAACAATTATCCTATAATACAAAATTTAATTAATCATTCTTGGCATCATTTAGCCAGTTTCTTTTATGCAGCTTTCCCAAGTCTCCTCGCTGATTTCTTGTTTCTTTATAGACTGAGTCTTTCTGTTGCAGAACAGCATATTAGAAATAGTTTCCAGAAAAATTATATTTTTGATGAGCAAAATATTAAAAGAACATTCTCCATCATCAAGTCAATCATCTGTTTTCAGCTAAGATATTTTATCATTAATATATGGAATATTTAAGTTTTTTAATTTCTCTTTTTCGCTTATTTCTTTTTGGCTTTGGAACAAAATTGCAATTTTCTTCAGAACTGAATTATTTAATTCTTTGTTTTATCGAACTCTAAAAAGAAATGTATAGCATTTTAAAAGAAAAAAGGAGAAAATTCATGTGTTTCATAATATATAACACAACTTTTGAAGTGAAATCTAAAATAAGTCTACAAAAAAATTATCAATACTACAGGAAATATATAATGTACGAAACCTGCTTAGGTTTTTTTTTATTTCTGCCCTACCAAATAATGTCTTAAAAATTGCTTTAAATTGTAAATTGAAACAGCCCTGTTTTTTTACGGAAATTTCTTATATAAGAAATTTTATTTTACAATGAATTGAATTTGATATTTTGCATAAAAATATATAAGAATATGTTTTATTGTTTAGTCTCTTTTTACTTTATTGTAAGTAAATTTGGAAAGATATATGCTCAATAATTGATATAGTCCTAGTGTTATTTTAATACGGGATATTAATGAATCTAAACTAAAAAACTAAAAGCTCAATAATTGATCTACTTCTGAGAAACATAGTCTTTATTTTGCTATGCTAAATAGTTTTTAGATTTAGATATTTTTTGATAAATATTATTTTTATGCGATAATAAGATGGTCTATTTTATGCGACTTTAATATAACTTTCTAATGCATTCTAGATTAATTATAGAGACTTTGTTAGCCATGATAGATTATTCATAAATATAAGCCTTTATAAATGTATGCTATATCTAAAATATGTTGCTCCGCATATCAAAACTATGTTGAGAGTTGTATAATTTTTCCAACTTATATATCTGTTTATACAGTTTAATATTCTATCTTTGATGCTGTTGTTTCGTTGTAGAGGAAATATTTTTTTCACCTTCAATAAATTTTTATTTGTATTTTTTCCTTATATCTTGGATCTATAACCATCTTTTGATCGGAATACAAAATCTAAAATTTTAATTATACCCCTCAAAACCATTATATTTAATTCACTCATTCCTCCATTTATCTTCTCTTATATACCACCATTAAAATATTCAGTTCAGAATCTGATATCTTTTATCGTAATTATTTAACTTTTTTATTTTTTACTTCCGATAAGAGATTGCATTTTAGACATGTATAGAAATGCATTATAGACTTTGAATTTAAGGAGTGTTTCATTGGAACTTTCCAACAATTGTAGACATAAGATCTGGTACTTATTTCAAGATTCTCATTACATTCTTCTTTAGGATTTTTTTCACGAGAGAAGACGCTGAAGGAAGTCGTACTGGGGTAGAAATTGTTCTGCAAGTTTCCATTAGAGATGCGGGTTCCATTAATTTTTTTCTTCCCTTCCTGGGAGGAAGAAACTGTTTTCGGTTTCATTGTCATGTAGTGGATTGGTTAACTGCGGGTGATTGTGCAAGCAATGCATTAGCGTTCTCTTTCTGTGGAATAGAACAAAAATAATAACAGAGCTAAATTTCGGGTAGTATAAGTTCTAGTATTCGTGCTGCTGAAGCGCTTATCTTGTTTTGCAGAGAAGATAAAATCTTGTTTTGAAGCATTAAAAAATAATTCAATATGAAGACTCCAGAGGCATTTTTTGCGGATTATATTATATGTTACAGAATATTTGTAAAGTGGCGCTGTAAGAAAGATATTAAGAATCATGTTGGAAATAAGATTTAAGCATATTTTACGATTTTTTTTAAATCTACAATGTTCAAACTCCGATTAAATGCATTTGAAATTATGCATTTATATAAAAACTAATGGAAAGAAAATTTTGATTCTTATATTTTGCAAACGATTGAAATATTTTAAATTAATAAAAAGGAATAATAATAAAATAAATAATAAAAAGGAATAATAATAAAATAAATAATAATAAGGAATAATAATCATAGTAAATCCATTTTTTTCGGATTTATATATAACAAATATTTTTTGTCCATTGATTTTTTTTATTTGAAAAATACTAATTGAAGTTGATTTTTTAACTTATCTGACACTATCAAAAATTTTCTAAACCGAAAGGAGATTCCAAAATCATCTGTTATTTATTGTTTGTTTACATTTTTTTTTTGTTTCAATTTTTTACAAAATTATATTAATGCCAAAGGGGGTTTATAATATATACATTATAAAATCTTCAAAGTTCCTTGAAAATCATATTTCTAGTATCCTTAGATGTTTTATAAAAAATATTTGCATGAATTTAATTGCAAATTAAAATGTTATATATTTATTTTAACACTGAACAAAAAATTCGAATGCAAATTATTGGAAATATAATTGACACTTACTCGTACTATTTTTTTCATTACCTTGTTACTACTTTTAATTTGAGTTTTGCTCCTTTCGATTTTAAACAATTTTGTATTATATTGAAACTCGGAATTCTTCAGTTTAATTTTTCACATTTAATTTAACACTATTATAAATAATATTTAATTAGGGATGAAGAAGTTTAAAATTATGGTATAAGAAAATTAATTTGCACCATTACATTTATTGTTATAATTTTACCAGATATTACATGATTCCCAATGTGTTTCAATAGGTTAACCAATATGTTTGGATGTTTTAAAAACAGTACGAGTGAAACATTTTTTATGCATTGGATTATTTTTTCGAACTTACTTATTTACCTTTGAATAAATTTATAAAATAAATTTATCAAATCCCTAATTTATGCATATATAATATGCTTATTCATTGGATTAAATATTTTACTTTACCATTCTATAAATGTTAGTCATACATTTGCTCTAGTCTTAAGTTGAATATATAATAAAATTCTTATATTATATAAACGTCTTATTGTGATAATAAAATTCTTATATTATATAAACGTCTTATTGTGATAATAAAATTCTTTATATAATATAAACGTCTTATTGTGAAATTCTAAATACATTAATCACGGATAGATAATTTATTAGGAAACCATTTAAAACTAGAAACTATTCAATTCATATATTTTAGTGTAGGTAAATTCTTAATAAGGAAAATTTGAAAGTCTCTCTGGTGAAATAAATAATGCGTTACAACACTGTTTACTATACACAGTTTAAAACTTACGCAGCATTTCTTCTTAAAATCCAACTTGTTGTCTTTACAGTTTGAAAATATAACTCTAAATTCTTTAAATACCTCTGCTTTGTTTATAAAGGTTTACTCATTGATATTTGAATATGATTTATGAAAGGAAGCAAACCTTCCTTGAAATTACATATTCAATATATTGTGAAACTTTCTTTAAACGTTTGAAGTGAAACACCGCCCAGTGAATGTGAGAACACTGCACAGGGAAATCACTTTCCATTTCGCAAGCATTTTGCATGCTTTATTTTTAATCAGTTATAATGGTACATGGCTTCATTGATTGATTTAGCTACAGCTCTTTTATTCGCTACACTTTTTACTTCTAAAATTAGGAAAAATTGTCAATACTATAAGTAAATACCTCGTTTCATTCTGAATTCTTTTATTATAATATTTGATCCTAATCCTAAGTATATTAAAATATCTTCTTCAATTAATTGTGAAGTTTCTTTGTCAACAAAATTTTCTTTAATCATGACTTTAGAATCATTTTTGGAATTCTGAATGTTAAAAAATACTATTTAGGCTTCGGATATGGTATATAATTTTAATGTCAATTAGCAATTTTTCCATTATGATTAAATTTTCCAAATTTGTATATAGGTATAACAAAGCAAATGATCTGAAAATATTTAAACATTTAAGATTACATTTTTTTTTGTATCTATTATTGTTATTTTCTCCACTGTTCTTTTTTATGACATAATTATTTTGTTTGGCTAATATTTATGAATTTTTTGGTATTAAATTGTTTACACATTTACATATGTTTTAATTTTTTTTTTACTTAAAAAAAATTCATACATTTCTAAAACTATTAAATACATTACACTCCCGATTATCCGCGGAATTGGGTGGCGCGGCCGCCGCGGATAACAAAAATCGCGGATAATCCAAAAAAAAGGATAAAAACGGGTATAGCAAAAAAGAAAACAGTCATTCCAACTTTGAAAAATCGTTTTATGTACGATAAAATGTAAAATAAACCTCAGGAAATGTTTAACTAACGCTTAATATTTTAGTATATCACTCAAAACGAACCTAAAATGCATTTTCTTAATGAAAACAGAAAAGTGCTTTGTATTTACGAGAGGCGTCAAGGATACACAGAAAAATTAATACATATGTACTGTTTTAATACTATAATGTATTATGTAATTACAAAAGCATAACTATAAAACTGCACCTTTTTAAAAAAATCAGTCAAAAAAAAAAAAAAAAAAAAACTTCGTGCGGCAGGCGCGGATAACCCGCCCGCGGATAATCGGGAGTCTACTGTAAGTTAAACGTTTAAATATAAAAAAAATAATGTAGTAATTTTCATGCGTGGGTAAGAATGTATTTTAAATCTCAGATGATAACGAAGAAATGTTGTTGTACTAAGGAATAAGTAGGGTAAAAACGTTTTCGTTAGGAATACATTCACCACAAATTTCGCATGAGCTTCTTCCAATAACCTAATATTTTTAACTTGCATTTTAATCATAAATTTGCTCGCATTTCGCTGGTTCCAAATCTAAATTATCAAAAGGATTTTTATTTACTTTTAAGTTTATTTATTTGAAGAAAATTTTGAAAAAGAAAGTTAACATCATTTTCTTCCTCAAATGAAATTAGTTTCTGTTTGGAGTCCATTCTTTCAAAAACGATATTTGAATTTTCAAACAAGAATATCTAAGATCGTATCAGAAGAAAATATACTCACATTCTCTTTCATCTAATCTCCCACGCGATTCAAAAATTTTTCTTACAATTAAAATTTTTAGATCAAAGATGAAATTTTATTTTTAATTAAAGATGAAATATTATTTTTAAATTCATACCGTGATAAATCTTTCAGTGTCTTAGTTATAAAATTTATTCAATAAATCTCATAGTTTATGAAGTAATTTGTATCACAAAAATATGGCATTTCTAGCTGTATGAGTTATACGCTACATATAGCGATTGGATCTATTTCAAGCAAATTTAAGAGATTAGTTGCTTAACCGCAATTTGAAGAAATTTGAGTACGTGTTTGATTTTTATTTAATTTTTCATTTCTTAGAAATACTTCTTCCAAAGTTATAAAATGTGCATACTTAAGGAGACTTGTATTTGACATTCTTTCATACTGAATTTTTGCAAGAATAGATTTTTTTTATGTATAATAATAAAATAAATGGTAAAAACAATTTTTCTTCTTTTTCTTGAAAAGTCTCAATTCCTATGAGATATTTGGAAAAAAGGAAAGGCTAAGCATGGTACCTTGATAATAAAATTTTCGCAATGCTGATAACTTTCAGTATATAGCATTTTGCTTGAATGTTATGTGTTTTTATAAAACTGAACTGAATTTCTTATAAAATGAACTTAATGATGAACAAAATATTTTAATGCTAAGTGATTTGGCAAATTTTGATTTTCAAGTTTTCTGTTTGAATAATATTGTTTGCTTCATCTTCATTTAAAAGATATCACGATTCCAGTGCATCCTGAATTATATTATACCCTGCGTAATTGTGCAATAAATAGCTCTTATATGGTTTTACTTTACAAATAGCATTGTTATTAAAAGAGATTTTGAAATATTTCAATTTTTTTATTTGAAAAAATAATTTATATTTTTAAATTATTTGATAATTATCTTTTATCCAGTCCAACCATAATTTGTGTAATTACAGAAAAATTGAACATGCGAAATCGTACTTCTGAATATTTCACTTATTTATTTTAAATTTATATATTAGAGATTATAAGTCAGTAAAAATAGTATTTCATCATGAACAATTATTTATTAATTGAAAAATTATGAACTGTGTCGTTTAATTAGAAATAAGAAACTTATTTTGTTGTTAAAATAACTTCCATCTTTTAATTAGCAAATAAAAGATGATGCAAAGAGTTATTGGCTTTGAAAGAGTTATTGCTTCATTGCAAAGAGTTAAGGGACATATTTAGACATCCAATACCTGTGATTCGTTTAATATTTCTATCGCAATCCTGTGACAATCTTGTTTTTAAATGAATTTTTCTAGTGTGATAAAGTTGCTGAAATCATCGTCTTCGAAATTCAGTGAAATTTAAATAATTCAACATTAGTCTGAAATGTAAAAAGAGGTTTTTATCGTATTATAAAATAATAATCGTAGCGGATGAATATATATTTCGCGTATCAGTCATTTATGATTTTCAGATGAACCGATTATAATCATTTTCAAGTCTATAATTCCACCAAATTTCCTCCAGGCATTAAACCTGATATATTAATTATTAACCAACCTTTTATATTAAGAGTAATTAATATAACAGTCATTAATATAACATTAATATAGCCTGTCAATTAATACACCTGTTATATTAATTGTTCTACGTGTGGTCTACTCATTGAACACACTCACACGCACGCATACACATTTCAATCAATCTTAGTGCGAGTAATGAAAGTGTAAACGCTAATTTTAGAGGATTCAGTTTTTATTCGAGATCTAATACTTTCAAGCTCATAATATTGAGTTTTTGACTATGATAGGATAGATTCGAAAAAAAGGTTTCGTGAGCATATGAATGGCATATTAAGTATTTTTTTTTTCAGTTGAAATACTGCATCTTTTTTCATAGTTTGATAAGTTAAACTTTTATTATTACCCTTTCACACTCAAATGTTTCCTGACTGTTATAGTACAGAATATTTGAAAGAGGTTGCTAATATAAGGGCCATCTTCGACATCTGAATGTATAACCAAACTAATGTGACTAACACATGAAAATATATCACTAATAGTAATGTTATTTGTACAAAGATAACACTTTTATCAAATTTAATATTAAACTTTCAGCAGCTCCTTGAGATACTAATTATGGTTTTCTTTTATAATTTCATTTAAAATTCTGAATATAAACACTTTTATCAATCTTTCTCAAAATTTCATTGTTTATTTCTCATTTTATTTCATTATAAACAGAGAGAAATTTTACCTTTAAATTCCATTAAATTGAGTGAAATTATCTTCTTTTCAGTATCAGAGAAAAGTGTTGAACTACGATTACAATGCAAATGACCAAAAAATCTTGATTAAAAACATCATAATGTAACTTGGAATAAATTCTTTTGCTTTCTCCATATTGATATTTTTCCTCGGTAGCAGCCAGATTCATTACATATCTAATAATGTCTAAAATTTTTACTTAACATCAAAATTTTATATATTCCTATTTGAACGTATTTCATTGGTATCAATTTTTAGTAAATACAAACATGCATTTTTTTCTTGAAATTATCTTTTTAAAAAAAAAAATGTAGAAAGCTGTAAAAGTATTGTATCAGATTTGTTTAATATTTTTTAGCATTTCATTCAATTCTAGCTTCATTTCGAAATATGAAATAATAATTAAGACTATTTTAGTGAACATGCAATATCATTAATATTTTAAGACAGAAATTCTATTTTCATAATCGTCATGATAAATTTATCAGTATCAAAACAAAAAAATATTTTTTTCCCTCATTCTCCTTGACGGAAAATGAGTTAGAATTTAGCAATTTTTGTTACATTAAATTAAAAGAATAACTATTTTTAAGGATTTTTCATGTTTACTAAAATAGTATTATTTTTATTCAGAGTTAAAATATTATATCTAAATGTTTGCTAAAATTTGTCATGATTATTGAACGTTAGTGAATTTAATACGGCGTTATCACTTATACATCTTCTCGACTGACTAAGAAGTAACGTAATATCAATTTGCTTTTATTATTAGCAAGAACCAAGATGAAATTGAATAATAAAGAAAAATAAAAGAATTGAAAAATATTTTAATTATATTTTTCAATACTTACATTTTTATTTCGTATGTAAAATACACCTTTGATAAAGTCAAATTAAATTGAATATTCTAAATAATATATCTAAAACAGGTGCCGCACATCTAGCAAAACATATATTTAAATGAAAATATGCCTGAGTTTTTTAAATGTAGTAAATTATTTTGCTTGAAGTTTGCTTAACAGTTTTGTGCAGTTTTTAAATTAAAAGTTATTCTCCTAAATTTAGCTGTAATGCACTGAACCAAGAACTGCTGCACATATATAAAGACACGCACAATTTAAGACATTTAATTTAATCTTGCATGAATGGATCCTCATTAAACTTATCTCTATTACAAATGTATTTCAGACAGTTGAATAAATGATGCTTTTATTGTAATTCGTATGTCTGTGCTATGATGGATACTTTCTATGCAGAAAAGTGTGACTGGCATTTACATTTTATTTTCTATGTTATTGTGATGTGGTTAAATGCTGTACATTAATTTCGCGAATATAAAGCAGAAATATTAAAAGTCTGGGAATTTGTCTGAAATTAATTCTGTCTGGAAATGTAGTAAAGTAACTTACCCTTTGACTGCCATACTCTCGTTAAATTACCGTCGTTTTACTTTCTCGTATGCAAAGTGTATAATGAGAAAGTGCTGTTATCATCTGAAAATTCGAATTCGAGATTTTGACGAATCTCTAGGCTTCAGTCTTCCCCAAGTCCAGACAACAAATTTTTGGAATTCTGTCTGCCTGTGAACAAAATAACTCTGAAACGCTTTGAGCTAGAAATTTTTTATATGGTCTTTACATCAAACATAGTTTTTCATCAAAATTTCAAATAAATCAATTCTGAGTAAATCACTCTGACGGGCCTTCTGATTACAAATATGCATGACAGCTTTAAAAAAAATAAAGAACTAGACAGGAAATATTCAATACTTAGTTTTGGCGTCTACATTACGGATTCTTATCAAATTTGGAATAAAATCTGTCAAAAAGTTGGACTTTTGGCAATCGGTGATTTCACATTAATGTAAACGCGATAACATAAAAACTCACTGGCTTAAATATATGCAATTTGATATATATTTTGTTGACGGCAATTGTAACAGCTTTCATTTGTCGGATAAAAGGGCCCAAAATCCATATTCAATTTTCTTTTATTTGTGTATTAACTACATGGCGCTATTTAATCGCCAAAAATATCGCCAATGATCACACTCTACAGTTACGCTAAAGATGGATGTTTAGTAACTATTGTTTGACAATAACATGCAGTAAACACGCAAGTACTACTTTTCTTTAATGTATTACGAGGCCCCACTTACATGTATGGAAGTAAAAAGCTGGTAGCGATCAAGGCTTTTTCCTAAGATCATAATTATGTGTGAGAGGGAGGGGATAACATTTATAAAGGAATATTTCGGGAAGTCCATCACTTAAGATTAAAATGCGATGTCATATGCTGATATGAAATTACGAATAATTCAGGAGTTTCATGGATTCTTTGTTAGTACAACATATTCTTAAAATAAAAGATGTTATCAATCTTAGTTATGATGAAAAAACATCTAAGAGAATAAACTCAAAATAAACTTAAAGGAATTAACATTTGTTAATATATAAATTTTCATCTTTCAATTCTGAGTATCTTGGAATGTTACAAGACAAATGGGGCTAGGAATATTCTACGATTGACAAGTAGTTAAGTCTTACCTCTTTTTACCATAGATAATTAAAAATTTTAAAATATAATTAAAAACACAACGTAAAGGAAAAGTTAATGATCTAAACAAGGATTTTTCTAACGTTTTTAAACTTATTCAGTTATCTGGAAGTGGTGTCCTCAATTGGAAACACCACCCCATCGAGTGCAATTCATTTATAAGAAAAATATCACTGAAGATTAATATGTTGATTTCTTATGATATAATCAATAATTATGAATTAGATTCGTAAATATTTGTTATATTCTAAGGAATTTTAATAATTTAAAATATTAAAAATGTCTTATGTTTAAACATTTCCTCAAAAACTGTTCTAGATTGAATTTAATATATGTGCATTTAAAAAATATTCCCATTGAATGCAAATATTATCTAAAAAGTTAGAAACGACTACTAATATACAGGATACAGATATTTCATATATTTAAATCATTAAAATTCAAAGTAACAAATTATAAAATTTTAAAATGCATTATTATTTTAATGAAATTACTCATTGCAAAAGCTGTGTTTATTTGTTTCATACGTGAAGAGATCTCGCATGTTTTGAGCATTAAGCAGGATTTCTGCGCCAAGTTATATATTTCATACATCAGATTGCTACTATTATATAGACGGTGCCCCCATATAAGGATATCGTTCAACGCCCATATAAATAATCTCAGAAATAAATTTGAATCGTAAATAAAATTTATAAATGAATGTCTCTAGATTGCTGGATGAAAGCGGTAATTGATTTTGTTAGAATTGTAATGATTAAGAACTTAAAAATATCTCATCTTCGAGTTAAAAAGTTGCGAAATGCTGAAAATGCTGCATTTCCTCCATTTGTTAGTTACGATTCTGAAAAAAAAATTGCTTTTGAGCAGTACTTTTAGGGTTTCAAAGTAAAACATTTTCTCTATATAGACATTTAAATTTTTGTGATATCTTCCACAGAAAGAATTTTAATTTATCTCTGATCCCTTCTTCATTGCGAGCGATGGACTGGAATTCTTCAAAACTGTATAGTATCAAAGGTGACATTGAGCATTTCAAATTTCTTTCATGCATAGTAACAATTATAAATATCAAATTTTTGCAAAGAATCTGATATATTTTTGCAGAAAGTATGCTTAAGGGCATGAAAAATAATGGCACCGTATAAATTCGAAATTTCTGATTTTTTAATTGACATTCTTTCGCAATGTATTCATTCATAAATTGAACAGCTCTGAAAAAGGCTACATGCAAGCCTACTCGACACCTATAGTAGTTTTCTTTTGTCACTTGTACTAAATATTATAACATGAATTTATAATGGTATATTATAATGAATTATTTTTATGATATCACCTGATCAGGTACCGGCTGCTTTAAATGTTAAGATAAAATATTTTTAAAATATTTGATATGATTATGTATTTGATATGTGAATTATGTAGAGCTTAATATATATTTGAAATCTCAATAACGGATTTTTTTTATATAGCAGATTGTTTTGAATTTTTTTGTAGCAAAAAAAAAAAAAAATGATTCGTGTAAGGAGATCGCACACTTTTTTACATAAAGATAATGTGTTTTTGAAAGAGAAGAGAATATATTTCGAGCATTTTGGAACTTAACGAAAATGTTTTTGAGTATTTTGAAAGGACAACGAGAAGAATTTTTCATCGTTTAGAGAGCTTAACGAGAAGAATTTTTGAGCATTTTGACAGCTTATCGAGAAGATTTTTTGAACATTTTGACAGCTTATCGAGAAGATTTTTTGAACATTTTGACAGCTTATCGAGAAGATTTTTTGAACATTTTGACAGCTTAACGAGAAGGTGTTTTGAACATTTTGACAGTTTAACCCTCCTGGCGGCGGCTTTCAGATTGCTATCCTTACCGAAAGCGGCACGCCGGAATAACAGGTTCAACCTTAAAACTGTCGCGGTTTGGTCAAAAGGATTGCTTTCCCCTTTTGCGGTCAGTTCAGCGCTGCAGGCGGGAAGTGATTAGCAAATTTCATGCTGTGAGTAGCAGGTGTTTCTTATCGTAGTCTTTCGATTTCGAAGAGCAATTTTCTTTCAGTGCTTAGGAAGAGATTGACAATAACATCGATTGAAAATGCGAAAATGTGATTGGTTTTTTTAGAGGTTTTTCGATTATTTTATAAAACAATACATAAAATTTATGCTAGGTATAAGTTATTATCATGTTTATTTTGATACTAGTCTGGTTTTTATAAAATGAAAGTCCTCGTCTAATATTTTTTTCATTGCAATATGTTTCGCAAATTATTTTATTCCGTAGTACTGTGAAATTATTTCTCGACATTACCTGCAAGTGATTTAATTTAAAAAAAAAAAACCTTTCAGCGCATTGTTAATTTATTTTAATATTTTAAAATGCTTGTTTAAAACATTAATTGTGATAAGTAACACTACGTTATAACTTTGTTTCTTCAGTATTCAAAAAAAATAATTGTGTAATTAGGGAATTTCATGCAATGTTTCACTTTCAAATATATCGATTTTCAGTATTTATCTGCATGATTAAAATTTTATAATTAAATATACTGTACAATATTTAATTGGCCAGTTATTCAGTAATGCTGAAATAACTGGTCGATGTGCCTTATGACTGTAACAAATAAAAATAATTGTCAAAATATTTCTTTGTAATATTCATGATACAAATTTGGCCTGGAAAAATGACTCAAATAAAACAGATTATTTAGACTCATAATTAACCATTTGCAACTGGAATTTTTTGAATACCTGCAAATAAAGTTCCTACAGAATATTAAGTACTGTTTTAAAATAAATTACAATTTTTGAAAAATCTCAGTTTTAAGTTTTTCGGGTTAGAATCAAAGTTCTTACTATTTTGCAATCGGATAACGACAAACCGTGGGGTAAACGAATCATTAAAAAGAAAAATCTGAATTTAAAAGCTTTGCAAATACAGTTGCATTGATCTTTTTTACTTATTACTTTTACATTATTTATTGCTTTTGGTGATCAGCACATGTGTTACGTCGAGGTTACTAGCCAATATAAAATTTTTAATTAAATGTTTTCTTCAGCAAAACATCTTGAAATTTCAAATTTTGATAGTCATATAATTCATACTATTGCAGACTCATTGTACCATTCTGTATTGCAGATTTTTTTTAATTTTCTGTCAGCTCCTTGATAGTAATTCCTTAATTTAAAACGGGAGTGAATAAACTTCAATTAATGCAAAACCTTTTTTGTTGAAACCAATCAGGCTTATTAAATTTCTAAATACAGGGAATAGAATCATTCAGCAATAAAGTTTTATGTATATACTGAATATTTCTTTTTAATTTTTGAAATGACTCGGATGATTTCTCATATCTCTTATTCAATAAAAATTTCCAAAAATTCCTTCTTATTCTGTAATAATTTTGAAAGTTATGATGGAATACACTTCAAAATCTCATTTTATTTTTAATTCATAATTTTTAAAAATTTTCAGAAAAAAAAAAACATTTTACACATTTTTATTTTCTAAGATGCATATTCCACTAAGATATATATATAGAAGATCTAATAGACGCCACGCACAAAAATTCGTCTAAGTTAATAATAAAGATGGACAAGTGCGTGTGTGTCATTACTTGTCTGGTTGTATTGGTACTTTTCAGACCAGACAATTTGAAATAGAATTACCAAAATCTGCATCTACATACATTGGACAGTGGGAATCATTTCTTTAAAATTTTAATTAACCCTTTCAAGGGACAAGGGAAGTATGCTCATCACCAAATTCAACAATTTTTGAATAAAGTTATGTAAGTTGGCATAGATTCTTACGAATTTTTCAGTAAGGTTTCAATTGTAGGTTAGAGGTTTCAATTGTTTATCTCAAATAAAATGAAGTGTCTTGATTTATTTCTTAGTTATTAATTGGAAAAAATTAATTAATAAATCAGATTAAACTGATCTAATAAGTTGAATGAATTACTTTTCTTAGGCCAATTTTAATTTTAAAAACATTTTACTCCAACATGACTAGGAAAAAAAGGCCCTTTAAAGGGTTAATAAAAATTATTAAAATTTTAAAGTTCATTCGAAAATATCACGGTAGAAAAATAATTTGTACATTAATTGTGAATTCAAATTTTTTCCCCCAATTTTAATTAAATTAAAAATATTTTAGCATATTTTAAAAATATATTTTATTTTTGAATTGAAACTAAACGTTTTCATTGTTATCCTTATATTTCATTCCGGCTTTTTACCCATTGATGATGATTTAGTTAAAAGGTTAAAAAGATCTAAGCTAAAAGCAAAGGGGTAAAAATTTCTTTACTGAAATACAAATAAACCATGTGGCTGAAGAGAATGCTCCATAATTAGCATCTCAATAAATAAGACACTAAAAGTTCAAGATTTTAATTTTACCTCAAAGAATGCTTTTTCTTGGTGATACATTCAAATGTATAAATGACACATTGTATAAATTATATTAGAATAATTTCGTATTTTATCGCTGATAAATGGTAAAATTTTAAATAATTTTTCATTAACAGAAGTTTTAATTAAAATTTTGAAAATTTCCTCTCGAGGTGAACGTTAACAGTTTTCTAATTATTTAATGGCGAAGTGCGTTCGCTCTAAGCCAAACAGTTTGATCTGGAGATCGCCAATACGAACATTCATATTCATTATAATTAGAGATATTCGCTACTTTAATAGAAATATTCGCAAGCGACCTTCATGTCTGACACCCTTGTTCAAACTAGTTCTGTTTTTAAAAAATGAAAATGTGAGGCTAAAGGTTATTAAGAATAAAGAATTTCAAATTACATGGAAGTGGGAGTTTCCGAATTTTTTTTACTCTCGTGATCAAAAATAAAATAAAACAAAGATCATATCCCGTCTTGTTTGTTAAAAATCACATCCAGTGAACTCGAACTGACCAAACAGGAGAAGAAAATAGTCTAAATGCCAGTTGTACGCATTAAAAAATTTTTCAATGCTAACATATGAGATAAAATTAGATCAAGGAGTTAAAATAATGGCAACAAATTAAAATTATTTATTCTCACATTTAACTCACACATTCACTCACTTTCAAGTGGATTAAAATTCGTGGATTAAATTACTCAGCATTAAAAGTAAAAATGTCAATATAAACCACTTTCATGTAAACAGAATCGTGCGTTGTATATATAAGATTGTACAGTGAAACAAGATTAATATTTCGATACAAAAAATAGAACCTTTAAAAACTGCGCTTATATTAACTTTGAAAATATTATTAAAAACCAGAGGAAAAATATAAAAACAATGAAACATATCTCTACAATGCTTACATTTTTTTTCGAATTCGTCAAAGAGTGTGAAATTCTATAAGGTTTAAAGAATGAAACAAATATTCAATTTTCATATATAGTTTATTACGTTATAAAAATAAGTATTTAATGTAACGAATACTAATCATTCCGAAAAATCGCACTTTAATATATTGGTTCTATATATCTCCCCGTTTTGAAATACACTTATTAATGAACACTAAAAAAAATAATTCATTAAAAGTTAAAAAGTTTCGTTCGTTAAGTAAATTCTGTAAATAAGTTTAGTGTCTTATTTTCAAAAATAAGTTGCATAAGCAATGTCAATTCTAAAATCCTTAAATGAAAGCACGCTATAAAAAAGAAACTTGTCAAATTTTAATTATATATTTTTTATTTATTTTTTACATTAACTATTTTCTTATGCTAGAAAGCTTTAAAATCTTATGTTTCAAATTATTAATAATATTACGTTTATGTATGTATTTATTCCAGGTATATATTTTCATACTTTCAATTTTATTCTCGTTATTTAAATTTCATTTTGGATACGTAATTATTATCAAAATCTCAATAGTAACGCCTCAGAACGCAAGCGAGATTTTAAAATGCTTAAAAGGGCGCGAGCAGGAAGACATCAATCATATCGTCCACTGATAACGATTCACTTTTCCTTTTCTCACATTCCCTTCTCATTATCTCACAGCTTGAGATTGGGGGTAGGGAAAAACTGGAACCCGTAAAAATACGGGCAGTGACAGTTTTAAGGGAGTTTTTGTTTCCGTCTATAGACGGGTCCGCCGTTTTGAAGGGAGAAAAGATTCCGTCTTTTTCCGGGGTTGCCGCTTGGAGGGTTAACGGGAAGATTTTTTTAACATTTTCATACCTTAAAGAGAAGATTATTTTTGGGGTATTTTGAGAGCTTAATGAGAGGAAAATATTTTTGAGTATGCTTATTTAGACTAATTCTTATAATTATTTCATTGTATTTGAAAACGTATTGTCTAATTTTTACTTGAACTGGGTGCTTGCGTAGATGCATACGATATTAAATCGTAAATTTTTGAAATAGCATCAGCTATGAGTATCCATGTTCAGAAAAATTAGCAATATATTTAAAAAGTCGTTCTTTTTTATTTGTTTGAAAAACAAAATCATATTTTCTTTTGATTTAATATTATTAATAGTGTTATCAATGTAATATCATTTTGATGCTATTCTGTAATAGAAACGTTTACATCGTACATAAGTTTAAAAAAAGCTGAGCAATCTTTCAAGTTATTAATTTGAAAATTTATAAAATTTAGTAAAATAGTTGCAGGCAGATTAAAAAGAAACAAAATTTATTTTTTAATAGAATGCACTTGATTAAGTGAGTGACGAATTAAATGTTTTCATATAGATGAAACTTTTGATCGTAAACAAATAAGATAAAGTTTTAATTTGTTGTTAAATTTATTTGAAATTTATACATTTTTGTATTTGCACAACCCAATATGCTAGAATAAATCTATATTAACATCATTATTGTTAAGCTTTAATATTTAAGCATTTGTGATTAATTTTTATTTCTTTCTCCAGTAAGCCCAACAATAAAAAAAAGAATCTGTATTTTCATCTTGGGTCTTACAGCAGCTGCATATAAACTTACAAAATATCGTTTATCGAAGAATTAAAAAAAATATATATATATTGATTTAAACTTTCTTCTAAATAAATAAAACAAAACAAATATTTCATCGCCTATTGTATAATGCGTCTTCAATATTTTTTATCGGACAATAATCTCTCTGCATAAGAACAATGCACTCTAATAAATTGTTAATTTGAATAGCATTGTTATATCATGCATAATAATTGGTCATTGTAAAAGAATAAATAGCCTCGAAACATGTTTCCTACATACTTTAATGAATGCTTGACTGCGCATCTGCGAAAGTAATGTAAACTGATAGTTTTAAAAGAAAAATAATTAAGTGATAAGCAAACTACTCTGAACAAACACTGTTGCTATTTGGAAATATTTTATCGGGAAAAGTCAAAAACTGCTATGAAGCCTTTCAGAAGAATAACTTTACTATTTCAAATATTTAAATTTCCAGCGAAAAAAATGAAAGGAATCTCTCGAGCCACAAACAGTGTAACAACTTTTATCAAGAAATTCTAGTAAAGTAAAAATGTGTGAATGTATTGTAGCGGAAAGGTATTCTAATTGCATGTGAATTACTTTTTATCGTTTACTTTATTATAATTTAAGTTTTAATATAATAATTTAATAATTAAGTATTCTTTAGTTTAATGGTAATTTTATATACAAATAGAAAATAGTTTTTTTTTATCACGCAAATTGTAAAAAACTTTATATTAAAATATTTTTTTAAAGTTTTATTGCATGTATGATGCTATTTAAATTCAAATATTGCCAAATCTATTCAATTATCTGCATTTAGTCTAAAAATCTGTGAAAATGAATCTTTTTCTATAGTACAACTAATCATGTTCGTTATTGAGTAATACTTATGATTAGCGATGCTTTTAAAATAAAGCATTTTAAATATATTATAATATTTCTATAATCGAATGGCAATTCTCCTTTCTAGAGTCATTCACCATTATTGAATGACAAAGAATTATTTTACAAAATGTATTTTTCAGTATTTTTTCCTTCAGTATTGGATAATATTTAGTTGCTTTTTGGTGTAGCAATGACATAATACTTTTCATTCAAATTTAGCGAAATTATATTAATTTTTCCAGTAAATTATTTTGTATTACAAATAAAAGATCGGCTGCTTATCATTTATTAAATTTATTCTTTGCCTAAAGATATATAAACTAAAACTTTGGAAAAGTATTAATTTAAACATGTTTATAAATTATGAAAATAGATTTACCGTAAAGAAGTTGTATCATAAAATATTGCATGTTGAGCTTTTACTCCTGAGATCAGATATGTTAAAAACATAAGCATATATTTAAAACATTTTGAAACTTTAAATTGTTTTTTTTTAATTTTTAATAATCATCCTTTTATTTACATTCAAACCGCTGTATCATGATACATCTAATTATGAAATTGTGAGGTACATATGATTTCAAGTCTATAATGCATTTGTAAATTGAGAGACAAATTATGTATTTGAATATTTTCTTAGGAATAATTTTCGTTGCTTATTATGTATAGAAAACTACGAGATTTCACTGTTAAAAAATAAAAACATACTATACAACATTTTTAATTTTTAATTCATATTACGTAGGTGCAGTAAAGTCTTAAATGAAAAATATTTAAGATGTTTTATTTGGTTTCTGCGATATAAAATAATATTGAATTATTATTGCATTCAAAGCAGAATTATGTCTTTATAGGATTTCTCTCAAAATAATTAAAAAAAAAAAGATTACTCTGATACATATGCAGTGATATTAGAATAGGCATATTGTGCATTTTTGGGATCGAAATAAATGAAATTAATTGCCCTGGAAAGTGTGTTGCTATATATAGATTCCAAATTCCGAAAAAAATGCATGTTTTTCTTTGAAAGTAACTTGATGAAAACAGCTATTTAAAAATTCAAACACATTTTGAAGTTGAAAATATTTTTTAAATCGTAAATAAAAATACCTTGAATATTCTAAATGTATGTTTTATAAGATTTATGTTGAAGTTCCAGATTATTTAATTAGTTCAACTCCTAGAATAAACTAAGTAAATTATCTTTTGATATGAAAAGTTTTGGTTTTGTGTCACCGTTAAGTTTAGTAAAAATATGAACATATTTTTAATTCAGTATATCAAAAAGTGTACTTTAGGTCATTTTAAAAAGTTTAGAGTAAAGCATACGAATCCATACCTTCGCCATGATTTTTTTTCATAAATAATATATCATATCTCGCCCTTTCTAAGCTATCTAGATTAATGTATTTTAATCTAATTATTCGTTATGTGTCTTCTATGTGTCTTAAGAATATTCTATATTTTCACATTGCTTTCATTTATTTATATTCAGCGAAATCTGATAAAGGAAAAATTTTCAGCCAAACTTTCAATACATCAAACCTATTACTGAGCTTATTATTCTTCAACACAAACTAGGAATATGATTTTTTTTGTTTTGGAGTAATCTTTACCAAAGTAGATAAAATGAATGGATTAATATCTGTATAATCTATCAGTAACTTAATTCTAAATATGAAGTATAATCTAATAAAATGTATAAATTGATTGAAAAAATGTATAAATTTTTGACTTGTATATTGTATTTAGTTCATTCAATGATAAATAATACTAATGCTTAATTTTCTCATTGTGGTGCTAATGAGAAAATTTAATCGTTTTTTTAAAGCAATCAGTGTAATTTCAAATAATTTACTCAGTAAATGATCAATTATTAGTTGTTCATTATGCATTATCAGTTATTGAAATTGCCTTGACATAATGAAGAGTTCTACCCATATATTTTATAAATGGTTTGGTAGGAAATGCGTTTTAGCAAACCCACTGCTGAAACTCTATTCAACACTCTATCTAGGTACTGGCACCTAGATCACTGGTTTGGACATCTAAAAAATGTATAGCTTGTTTGAAATGATTTGGGATTGCGATGAATATTCTATTTGAAAAAGATTGTTGTGTTAATTTGTATTCACCCTTCTCTCAGAATATTTGTGCCTAAATTATCTAGATCAGAAAGTCCACATTAAATCTAAGAACTTATGTCATTTACAATAAGATGTATTCACCAAAATATGTTAGTCACAAAGTTTTACTGGCATGATAAGGGAAAAACACCTCCATTTAATTCACTAGTCCAAATCATAAGATATCTAAAAAATGTATTACAAATAGCGAAGGGTTTAAATATGGGTAGAATTTGGTTTATTATTCTACTTAAATTGAATTTTTCAACTCTCCTTAGTAACTCTTTCGTCTACATATGTAACTGAGAGAAAAAAGCAACTTTTATCCTGAAGTCAAATTCATCTCATTGAAATGATATTTATACATTAAAAATTCCAAACTGAAATCTCAGTTTCACTATTTTAATACCTAGTAAGAATTTAAATTATTTAATATTCTTGATTTATTTGATCCTATTCTGAATTTAAGATAATAATTGATTTTTTTTGCTTCAAAAACATTCAAAAGAAATAAGTAACGTATTGCGTGAAATGAACAAATTTATATGGTGCATTGGTTATTAAATAATATTGGAGTGCGATGCACAGAGACTGGTTCGCGTTTGTATTGCTGAAATTTTTAAAAACACATAGTATAAATATTATTTCTTACAAAATGTTTTTGAACTTTCTATTCTCTATAATAAAATCTAAATGTAATAAAAATAATTTCAATATTTTTTTTTATTTGCAAAATTTAATTTACCGAGAATGTATTAAAGCAATCTCGCAAAAGAAAAGGGACGCTTGAAGGCTTTATAAAAAATTTTTGTCAGACAATATTTATTTTTAAATTTTTATTATAAATGGAAACATATGCCACATTTTATCATATGTAAGTTGAAATGTCTACTATTTCATATGAATTAGTTTACGTTTCTGTATTTTTATTGAATATGGCTAGACGCTATAAAGTTCAACTAATTATATTGTTAATTTAATCATGCATTACTTTAAAAAGTGTAAAAACCACAGACCATCAGAGAACTTGTTAAAGTAAGTTTTTCAACTGATTGTGCTAATATAAAATGGTGAAAACTATTTATAGGAAATATATTGAAATCGGAAGCTCTTCACAAGTTAATGCCCAGAAATCGAGGATTCGTCATTTGTAAAATAAAGAAAACTAATTCAAGAAAGTGCGGTGAAATTTACTACAGTGTTAGAAAAAAAATTACAGTAAAATAATTACTGAACATTTTGAAGAGTTACCAAATTATTTCTATAAAACAATATGGTTAACAGAAGGAAATTTTTGGTGAAAGAATACTCTTCAACCCCCCCCCCTTTTTTTTTGCAAATTTCATTTTAGACTAAGATATATCGCTTGGATAATATCATGTTTGTAGATGAATCAAAATTGAATATATTTGAGTCTGTTGGGTGAATAATTGTATAGAGAAAGCCGAAGAAAAGGTTCTATTCCAAAACTCTATTGCAATCTGTTATGCGTGGAGGTCGAATGGGTTTTTGGGGATGTCTTACTTATATTTTTGGTATAAACATTTAGAGTTCTTTAAAATAATATGGACTTATATACTTATATATGTGTATATGCATATGGACTTATATATGTATCCTGAAAAAAAAACAAAAAAACGTAAAAATATCTGTTCCAAAAATTTTTAAAATACATACCAGTTATATCAAGATAAGGTCCAAAGTTGTCAAGGCACCACAATATTCTCTACATTTAAATCCAGTTGAAAATGTATGATACGAAGTGATGAAAGAATAAGATGAGACAAGAATACATGACATTTCTTCGAAAGTATAACTTAACGTAGCTCTAACAGAAGACTGGAACATATCTAAATATTCATACACAAGAAAACTAGTTTGAATCCTTTCTAAAACGTATTAAAAGTAGAATTTCAGATAAGGGAAACTTAATAATCTTCGACTATTAGCAAATTTTCAACATTTTCTGAATATTCAAAGTATCCAATTATTTATGGGGAATTGTTTTAGTAGTTTCTCAATAAAGTATTCTTTTCCGTAAAAGGAATTGAATTTATTTTCATTACAATACATAGGTTTTATTACAGAAAAAGAAAGTTTGAGTGAAAAATTTAAGTTAATTAATATGTGGAGGATGCTTTCTAAGAATAAGTTTCTAGAGAATAAGTATCCAACAAATCAAAGCATTGCATATTCATGATAATTTACCAAATGCAGCCATTTAAAACTATACAAAAATTCATATTTATCGACAAATTCAGCATTGTAAAAAATAAATCATTAGAGTTATAATACAAGATGCATTGTCCCTTACGTTGCATTACCTTTACTCTGCATTAGGCTTTTCATTGTGAACAATTTGGTATTTTTTGATGCGAGATTTTTCATTAATCTCGAAAAAATTAATGGCTCCAATTTTAGGCATTATATAAAAAATAATAATATCTAACAGATGACAGATAATAAAAATTTCTTTTTTAAAGATGAAATGCATTTAAATAAAAACCAATATGCTGCCTTTCAGTCTGTTAACTTAGCAGTTGCATTGTGGGCTTAATTTTAAGGAAAAGAAGATATTTTATTAATCTCTTCAATGATGGATATGACCATTTTATTTGAAGTCGTGCAAAATACGAGTCCAATTATTTCAAAAAGATTACAATTCAAAATAAAAATACAAAGGAATTTTGTTACAGGTCTGTTACAGGAGGAAATTTTTGATAAATCTCATATGCACTCAGTTTCTTAAAAGTGAGTCGCTAAGTCTTCCAAATCATAATTTCCAGAGGTGAAAGAAAACAAAGCATTTTGAGATGAATCTAACTGCAACAATAACAAAAAAAAACATGCTGAACGTACAATTTATAATGAGAAATCAGATTATCATTATCAAAGATGGTAGTGATATTAAATAATATAACAAATATTAATATAAAAATATACTAAAACTGCTCTCTAGATAATCGTGGGTGAGGTTTAATCTGCTGTAACGTATATTAAAAGATGCTGTAGCTAAATTGCTCATAAATGATTGTCTATATACTTAAAATCGAAAACACTTTTAAATTCTTTATGGCAACATCATCTTTTATTCTCATGAAACAATTCCCAATGAGAAAGTACCCAAGGTACAAACTTGTGTTAACATACCGTGATTTCATATCCAGAAATATGATTTTTTAAGGAATATTTTTCCACATATAAGTCTGTAGAGTTTGGATATTCCCTGGCCGTCAGTAGTATTTTTTTAAAAAATTGTGACTCTTTAAAAACATCTGAAAAGTTACAATCTGCATATTAAAAATGTTACTTCATGCATGAAAACATTCTGGATGATTTAATTCTTCTCCGCTAAAATATTCAAGAGCAGTGGTAGCTTTGTTTAAATTGCCCTTGAGTCTGAATCAACATTTGGCTGAAAGTATCCAAAATGGAAGACTGCTGCATGAGAGAAAGTAATAAAATTCTGTATATTTTTAAATGTTTGAAAAAAATATCACTTTTATCATAATATTTTATCTATAGAAAAAGAGGATTTTTTTGTTATTTTTGTTCTTTATTCCTGTATTTTTTTATTAATAATAAATATTTTTCTTAATGTAATTGCTTACTGCTCACATAAAGTAATTCATTCCCTTCAATTAAAAGTGTGAATTTGCTTCCCTGTAAGCTCTATTACTAATTTAGTGGCATATACAAATTCCTTTTGACTGCGAAAGATTTCTTATGTGAAAACACATATTAAGTAAATGTTTTTTTATGGAATTGGAACCCAAATCGCAGTACATCATTGTAGCTGTTGTTTTCATTTATTCTACTTGTATTTAATTTCTATTACTGGTACAATTTTGAGCTATTATCCATCACTTATTTTGCAGTTTCTGATAGGAATATAAATTTTAAATCATAATTATATTAATTATATTAATATAATATAATAATTAATATTCAAACACTTTTTGAAAATTATCCTTTTCTAATTATCAAAAATTTGTATTTTTTATTAAATACAACAAACGAAATTTAATTAAATTGACAATTATCAATCAGTTACATAAAAAATAGTAATAGAATTAATTAAATAAAGTTACTAATCGTAATATTACTTCAAAATGTAACTTATCAAAAACAAGGTGATGATACTTAAAAGTTTGATGATAGATATATATTTATTTTTTGTATTCACTCTTAGAAGCTTCAAATTTCTTTCAAAAAGGTAAGTTTAAGAAAAAAAAATCCATCGTCATAGTCATTCATGAGTTTCAAATTATATTTATTGAGCTTATACAAAGTTATTTGAAGAATCAAATCCCGATCATTCATATGATTGAGGTTGAATGAAAATGACCACAAATATTGTATTTAAAAAATCGCCAATTTCATGTTTTCATTGTGAATATTAAATCTTTAAGAAAACTTTAAAATGAATTTCATTTTAAATATTGTCTAGTATTTTGTTATAAAATATTTTTCTTATTAAGAGAAATTCTTACAAAATTTTTCCAAAAAATTTATTCATTTCGATATCACGAAATAATTATAACTTCAATAATTTGAAATTTCCATATTTGTATTGAATCTTCAATTGGTATTATTCATGTTTGAAATCAAAAACTGGAATTTGTTAGAACCATGTTTTAATTATATTTTTCTGTAAAATTGCGCGTTAATTAGCTCACTTCCTGAGATCCAGCTTTCTTAATGAAATTGAAATATGAAGAAAAAGAGTACCAATAAAAACTGTATGGTAAGAACTGAATCAGAAATCAACAAAATTTAAATGCATACTTTATATTTCCCTGTATTATGTATTACGTATATTTCCTGTATTATGTATATTTCCATGTATTATTAGAAATATTTGGAAAGATTATATTTGATTCAATAACGTGTCATGAGAAGGAATTTATTTGTCATTTAATTTATTTGCTGTGATTAAAACCGAAAAAAAAATCTTAGATTTGTTCAGTAATTTTAACAAATTCATGTTAAACTTTTTAAGAATATAAAAATATATCGGCCATTCTGAAAAAAATCGATTTTTTAAAAACATTTTGCTTTCTCATTTCATGATAATTTTATTACTTTTATTTTTAATTAATTAATTTCTTTTGAACATGATATCAATTTCAACAAAGAATGACAATATCTGTATGCTAAAACTGGTGAATGCTCCAACTGTTTATGAAAAGTGTATTTTACTGCACTTTGTTTCCATATTCGATTTTTTTTCCATTCTCCAGCATTGAAGTAAGCAAATGAATACGAATTAAAAATTAACAGTCAGAAAATGAAATTTCTAACTTTCAAATCTTTTCTGGGTGCTTAGTAAATTAAGTAGTTCTGGGTACTTTTAAAATTAATTCAATTTGTCTTTAATGTTGCTTAATTAATTGCAAAATAGAAATGAATCGACTTCAGGATCTTTTTTTGTTCTCAGACAGGATGTGGCATTGAACTTTATTCTAGAAGCATGTACTTAATATTTTTATGTACAATTATTTCTTTTAAAGATTTTCTTTTTATTTAATTTTTATTTTAATCTCGTTTATCAACACTAAACACAGATATATTAAAACAATTGGATAATTTTTCATTTTAAAATAAACTAAGTAAAGCTAAATTAAAAAAAATCAAGTATCTTTCAGAATAATGGAGTGATCTTGAAACATACTTTCAGGTTTGGCGAAAGTAAGAGAAAATTTGAAAAAAATTTTGAAATTCGTTAAGATGATTTCCCATTAATTGGATTTTATTGTTCACCTTGAAATGAGATCTCCTAAACATTTATTTTTTTTATTAAACATTTTTTTTAAATCAGTCTTTTTTTAAATTAAAATTTCAGATATATTAATTAGCATATTTTAAGAGTTTAATTGTAGTACATAAAATTATATTCTATTGATCTAAAACTAAATGATGGCTTCATTTATATTAGCAAGGGGTTCTTGTATAGGGATAAAGTTTACACTACACATCCATTGGGTACCAAATCTTTAAATACTAGCCGTTAGTAATTTGAATGGAAAGACCCTATTGTGTTCTAAAGAACAAGAATTTAAATAAGATCTCTTAAATATGCTACTGCTTTCTTCTCTGATGAGCCATTATAAGACTTTTCAGTAGGAATTCCATCTCATAATAGTAAGCAGATTTCAAGCCGTCTTACATTAATTTAGCTTAATGATTTTACATTTCCTTTGATTTGTAACAATTATCTCTAAATTGTTTCCACTCTGTTCCTTAAATTGTTCTAACTATACCATTGTATTATTATATATATATGTATTATTCAAGAGAGCGATTTAAGTCACTGGGCTTGTTGTTAAGATAATATTTATTTTGTGAGTAAAATAAATAGTTCATGTTCGCAAAGAAGAACATACTTCCATTAAATGTATTACATTCTTTAAACTAATAATTATATTTTATTCTTTATTTCTGAATTATCGTTTCATTTGTTTAAAATCGTACAGAACATTAGGCTAATTTATAGAAAATGATTAAATTATCTAGTTTGAAGACCAGTTTGAATTATATTGAATGATTTTTGAGGAAAAGTAAACGTATTCTTATTTCAAAATAAAATGAATAAGTTATTCAAGTGTAATAATGAGTAAATGATGATAAAATATATGGAAATCTGGAATCTTATCAAGACAAAAAATACTTTGTTGGTAGGAGAGGAAATAAAGTACTTCAGCAATTGTTTCAGCTGATTTATATCTTTTTTATTAGTTCATATTTGAAGAGAAATTTTGGGATGCTCAGTACTCAATTTAAAGGATATAATTATATGGAAATTGCATCTTTTGTAGTTTTAAAATTATTTTACTTCTGATTATTTAAATTTAAACGTAAAATCTCTTTATCTTTTGAGTTTCGCCGACTTTTACTTGCTTTCACACTTTTAAAATATTTAACTATTGTAATTTCAGAATTTAATATCAATATAACCCTGTAAAATTAAACAATAGAATTGTAAGTAAAGAATATATATATTCAGGTTTAAATGAGAAAATGTTTCCATCAAGAATTCACAAATGCCTAAACAAATCTGCCATCATGCCTTTCAAATATAACAAATTAATTCTACGGTTCTACTTCAAATAATTTGATTTTACTTAAATATATAAATATACAATACAGATATATAAAATAAAAACAATTATTAGTTGCAATCGGAAAGTCATGCCATATTTTCTCAAGTTTTATAATATGTATTTTATTTCAGATAGTAATATTATTAGCCTATTATCAATGATTTGTTGTCTGCTAATATATAAATTTGCAATTTACTCTATAGATTAAACATCGTTTTTAAGCGACGTAAACTTTTTTGATTTTCATATTTTGAAAGTTTTCACACTTACAAAATGTAGCTAAAATTTGAAACATTTTGAATTGCAATGTGTGATGACAGAATAATAAATTTGGGTATTAAACAACTTTCCTCCAAGTGTTTTGAGAATAGCGAAAGTTTTGGAAGTAAAGATTTAATGAAATTTTGGTCAATTTTCTTAATGATTAAGGATTTGCTAAATTTTTCACGGAGTAACATTTTTATAACTCTAGATAAAAAAAAGCTCTACCCTGTATAACATGAAAATAAATACTCATCACCCTTTATAGAATTTACAAATAGTATGGTAGCTATAAACACCACCAAGGTAACGGGCATTGCATAACATTCGAAACCTCTTGAAATGAGTTTCTGAACAAAATTAAATTGATGGGTATGAAAAGGATTAAATGGAAATGAAATCTTTGAAAAATATATGTATTTACAGAAACTGGAAATACCACTTCATCAAGAACGCCATACGAGTTAGAAAAATTTTGACTGAATCATTGTCATGAAGTATAAATTTGCTTATTTATTTTACGAAAGTATTATTTTTCTAGCATTTTTAATTTAGCTTTAAAATATGCTTTTTATTTTAAAATATGTAGATATTCGTATATCAGTAACAATCAAAATGATGAATGTAAATCAGCTGAAATCACTATATTCATTATTAATTTTTATTCGATTTATTCAGATGAGTATATAGGTATGGATTAATGGCTTTAAACATTTTTCTTGAAAATATATTAATTCATTTCATGGCCAAGCATTGTTAAATTACTCAATGAATTCTAATACATATATATATAACCAATCTAAAGTAAGAAAAAGTTTGAAAACGAAACTAAAATGAAAACGAAACAAAATAGTTTCGAAATCGCAACTAAAATTTATTACCTATTTAAACTAAAACCAAAAAAGAACTTCATAGTATTTAGAGAGCGCAATTGCAGCTACTTCTAAAACACAGATGAATTGATACAAAAGTATTAGAATCAAGTTAATAGGAAAAACAAAAATCAAATAAAAATTAAACCAAAAAAATTATTAAAAAAATATAAAAAAAGAATCCGGCCTGAAGACTTTTTCAAGGGTCACCCTCAGGCAGGGATTCAAAGAAAGGGATTTTTTCTGTGAGGACATACAGACATTGTCTAATAATGATTCCTCATGACCCGAAAATCCCCTAAAATTATGCTCAAGAGATATACCATTTTAACAGAAAGGAAATACAAAATAACAAATTAGAATAAAATAACCACAACAAAGTAAAAATACAATAACAAAAATAACAATAAAAACAAAAACTAGCACTAAAATTAAAATTAAAAATTAAAAACGAAAACGCCAGAACATGCCATCCAACAGTCAAGGAAACTTTAAACTATCGATTGTGATTCCCTGTTTTTAAAAAAATTAACGGTAAATTATGTATACAGAGGTAGGCACCCAGCGCCATCTATTGAGTGATCAATAGATGGCGTTTCGTTTTTAATTTTAATTTTAGTGCTAGTTTTTGTTTTTATTGTTATTTTTGTTATTGTATTTTTACTTTGTTGTGGTTATTTTATTCTAATTTGTTATTTTGTATTTCCTTTCTGTTAAAATGGTATATCTCTTGAGCATAATTTTAGGGGATTTTCGGGTCACGAGGAATCATTATTAGACAATGTCAGTATGTCCTCACAGAAAAAATCCCTTTCTTTGAATCCCTGCCTGAGGGTGACCCTTGAAAAAATCTTCAGGCCGGATTCTTTTTTTATATTTTTTTAATAATTTTTTTGGTTTAATTTTTATTTGATTTTTGTTTTTCCTATTAACTTGATTCTAATACTTTTGTATATATATATATCAATTGCCTTGCTTATTTCTTTTTCTTCAGACGCTTCATTTCCCAAAACTTAAAAGTTTACAATTTCTTTGTAATGTCAATAGCTTTAAAAGATAAGAAAGGATACAAATTTGGATTTCAGAAATGAATCTATTTCAATTTGGTATCAAGGAAATTATCATTGATGATATGTAGCCTGTTTCTGAGTTAAAATATCGAATAATGCATATAG
Source organism: Argiope bruennichi (assembly GCF_947563725.1). Classification (NCBI taxonomy): domain Eukaryota; kingdom Metazoa; phylum Arthropoda; class Arachnida; order Araneae; family Araneidae; genus Argiope; species Argiope bruennichi. The sequence goes on from NC_079151.1 coordinate 41,337,042, forward strand.
CATTAAAAAAAATAATCCTCGAATCAAAATATATTTAGAAGTATACTATCAAATTCTTACAAAGATAGAAGAATTATTTGTTAAGAAAAATTTTTATTCTAGAAATTATGAACTTTATTCTCTTTATTTTTTTTTTTTTTATTTTAAAGCTTTTTAGAGCTTTAAAAATTAAGTTTCAATGAAAACTTTTTAACGATGAGTTCATGTGGAAAATTATTTCCATTTAATATTGCAACAAATTTCATATGAAAGTAGAACCACGGGTTTGTGGTGGTAAATATTTTGATTAATTGCAAGAAAATTCTAAATTTGAAACTCGATTTCTCCGAATTTTTGCCCTGTTTTTAACTTGGTGTGCTGTTCATCTGATAAAGTGGATGAATATGCTTTCTGTTCATTTTGTATGGAAGTTGGGCGAAAGTGTTTCCATTCATTTGCCCCCCTCATTTTTAGATCACAACTCAGAATCCAAGGTTCATTTGAAAATATTCATTGGATTTTCAAAGCGCATAGCAGCTAAATGAATATATAATGTTTATGTATCTTAGGTATAAAAAATTGCAACATGGAGAAATTAAAAAAGAAATAACTTATTGCCGTTTTGTTCTTATAATTTTCCGCCAAAGCATTCGAATACTTTCCAGAATTACGTGGTGAAAGTATTAAATAACCATACATGGAATTTTTTAATAATTAAAATAATCGATTGAGAAACGAAATTAAATAAAATAAAAGGGAAGTGTGAGTAATAGTTAAATCAATTCATTTCTCCCAAGTAAAAAATTGGGAAAAAAGTTAGGTATAAGATTAATTGATATGGCTGTCAGCTCTCTTGCATACTACTGAGTTAGAAAATCATTTTATGAGAAAATACCTAGCATTCCGATCTATCGAATATTTCTATTTTTTTCATTTATTAAGGAAAAATTTTTATATTTTGAATTCGAAACAGCTAGTGTGAAACGATGATTCAGAATAATCGGTTATTAATATGTATTAAGTTTATTTTACTAAGAAGAATTGATAATACTATTCCGATAATTTAATCAAGTCTCTTAGGAATTTGCTGAAAATACCTTTTCAATCCTCGAGGAATTTTTTTTTTCCATTTAAACATTTGTTAATTCTGCTTTATTAACAATGTTAACAATGAATGTTATGACATCATTCAATTTTTATTAATTTTAGTTAATGATTTAAGAATGCTGTTCGATTATGTATATTTGAATATTATTTTGGATATATTTAATTTAAAATCTACTTCTGAGAAATTAAAAAAAAATAAAGTCGCTACATTTATACTATTGTCTATTACATAAATAAGGAATTTATATTTAAAATTGAGGAAAATTACTGCTAAAGTGGTTTTGAAATTTAATAATCATGTATCTAAACGAAAATGTGAAGACTCTTAGATATCTCTAAATAATTATCTATTTGTTTTATAGCATACTCTCTTAAGATTTTAACGTTGGAAATATCTTATGCAATCTAAAATGAAAAAAAAAATAATAATCTACTCTTTAATACATCCAAATTATAATTAATATGGATATAATTGTTTCACACTTTTATAGTCAAAAACTTTCATATCATTTAACCTTGAGGTTATTTCTTATACTTAGAAAAAATAACTGCGATATTGAGTCTTTTTGCAAATTTTTAAGAAACATCTCTAAATGGAAATAAGTTTATGAATTAAAATAGTAGAAAATTTTTTGCAACAATTCACATATATACAGCATTTTTAAAATCGTCATTATATTATTACGAATATTCCAAAATGTGTGGCATTTTGTGGTTTCTTTGAAATTTTAGTTAGAGAGGAAGTAAAATTCTGCCACACCATCACTAGTAATTGCCAAATTAATAAAAAGTTGTGAATAAGTGACAAACTATTTGAAACAGTCATTAATTTATAAAATTTAGTAAATTCCATAATAAGATTATCGAGTATGATTGAATATATTTTGATCGCCATTCCACTAGTTATTTTCATAAATATTTCAAATTGAAATATTTTTTGGACATTTTTACAGTAATTCTAAGGTAATATAAAATTTTCCCGACCATAAAGTTTATGAATATGTTCCACTTACAAATTCTTTAAACCTAATAATATTACATTATTTAAGATATGACAAGTTAATTTACTGCAAATATCTTGTTACTGGCTATTTGCACAATTTTTTTTAATCGTAAATAAAATAAATTGTATTTTAGGAATTCGACAATTATATAATGAGTAATTTAAATCCTCGTCAATAAAAATTTAAAAAAAATCGTAATTATTAGCTAAGTATAGAGTTTTAAAAACAGTTGGATTTTTTTGCTGTTTGAGTGATTTTTACAAATTAATTGCTGGATGAAAAAACATTACGAATTAAAAATTTGTAGTTATTCAACTTTCATATGTAATAAAAATGAGAGGAAATCATAATATTGATTTTCAAAAAAATGCTTTCGAACTTAAATATAAATTGCAGTTTTAATGCTATGCTTTTAATAATATACTTTCATGATTTCTGATTGAAATATATTCTTTATTTACTTGGAAAAATACTTAGTATCATTTTAAATAAACTTCAAAAATTAAATGTACAAATTAAAAAAATCAAAAATTAAATGTAAAAAAGAGAGTGTTAAAAAATCACTAATTTCGTATTTACTCTCATTAGAAAAATATTAAAAAAAATTAACATTGTCATTATAAATTTCTAATAAGATTTTTAATTTGTTTCAAACCAGATAATTACTTACTTTTTAGCTAAATCTTAAATGATAAAATTTTAACATGGTTATTCATTGTGAATCAAATCTATAAGCATTCATTTGTTGAAGTTGCTGGCTTATGTGCATATTTAGTACAATTCTCAATTCTTTTCCTTATACTATCTTTGATATATAGATTTTTTTTAAATATTCCTATATATTCAATAATGTTGGATGAAACTTTGTATATAATAATAATGGAAGGTAGTAATTTTAATATTTTATTCAACTTCATGACTTAAATGCATAAGTATGGACGTATCATGATTCCTTAATAAAATGATCTACCAAATAAGAAACTCTGAATTTTTATATTACTAGTTTGATTCGTTGCTTACAATTGTACTCACGTTGTCAATATTTTAACCTTGCAATGCAATATTTTGAAATTTTTTTTTGATTTTTAAATGCAATCACATATAAAAAAATCAAAATGCTTTTTCTTGGATTAATTTTGGTTAACTTTTATTTTCAAACATTTTAATATTTTTCATTTTTTACAGTTTTACTAATTATTACACATGTTTATTAATTCATATATTAAAATAGAAACTGTATACTAAAAAAATATTAGATATTGAATGGCATTCAGGTATCAGTTGATTACATAGCTATTTTATACAAGAAATAAATGGAACCTGCTCAATTTTCTCATTTTTCTACGCATAATATAATAAAAAATGTTTATTTAATCGATAAGAGGAAATTCTTGCAAAAATTTAAATAAATATAATCAATATATAAATCAGTAAAAATATCAGCATATCTGATAAATCTGTAAATAAGTAAATATTCGAAGTTGGAAAATTAATGCATCAAAAAACTGTAAAGGCATAAACATTTTTTTTTTTAATTTTTTTTTTCAAAAATATGACACATAAAATATTTTTTCTTTTACAAAAAAATAAATATGGAAACGTAATGCTTACTATCGCAATTTTTGCATTCTACTGGGTCTTTTAATGGAGATTGGAATAAGTTTGGTTTGGAATATAGTTTAACATAAATTATATCCGCAAATATGATTGCGGAATAATATGGAAGGATTCATATTGCTCGATGTTGGCGTTGACTAAATACGAGAGTTCATATCAGCATGCTGTAGTTATAATATTGTTTAGCCGCTTGCGGAAATCGAGAAATAACTATACATTCCTGACGGATTCTACTAACTTGTGTTTGATATTGAATATTAAAATTAAAGCCTAGAAAAATCTTTATATCACGTTTCGGAATTATTAACATTTTTCATGAGAAAAAAATTATATTTAATAAATTAAAGGCAATTTGCTTACCAATATACTTCTATTCACCCAAATTTCAGTAATTCCTTTCATGTTGAATCCTTATTGTAAGGTTTATAATATAATAGAAAATTTGTCCCAATCAAAATTTAATAAAACGAATGAAACATTAAAATAGGTAACTATGCAATAAAAAAATTGTAGAAACATTATTTTAATATTAAAAAAACATTGGAAATATGTGGATGAAGAGCACATCAATTTGTGTAAAATGGTGTGGTAACTGCATTATATACAAATGATTATTTCAATATAGCATTGATAAATTCAAAGGGATTTCATCCCTTTGAATTTATCAAAGGAATATGAACCTTAGCAAAACAAGTTTTTTTTTTCTTTTCAAATGATTAAAATTAAAATTTCTTCTAAAACCTTCTTTACCTTGATAACAGCCACAACAACATTAATAAAAATCTTAAAACGTTTCCAATTAAAAAGGAGTTCTGGAGAATATTATTGATCTTTTGAAATTCATTTGACAAAGCGTCATTCATTTTCTTCTTTTCTCCAAACGTATTGTTTGATGTGACACACAATTAAAATAAATTTGTAAATCAGAATATTTTTCAACTTTTCGCTCATTAAATAACTTAAACAAATCAAGGATTTTGAGGTAACTAAAGTTTATCGAATATGAATTTTAAATAGATAGTTGGGAAATTGAAAAGTATGGAAAATATATCTTAATTTATTTTACAATTATATAGTCTTGAAATAGAATTTCTATAGGATGATTTTGATTGACATCTTTCACCACTTAAAAAATTATTTTAAGACTAATTCTATGGTCTCGATTGATTCATCACATACTTTATTAGATTCTCTAACTCGGAAGAACATAATTCTTGTCCGATTCTTTCAACAATTATTTAGTAAACCATCAGAATTATTTGGATCGATATATTTAGCCTTATATGCGTAAATTATGAATTCCTTGTTTAATGTTACAAAGATGTTGAAAAACTATAAGCAATTTATTTCATTCCCTATTTAGGAAAAAGAATGGGACTATTAAATTAAAACTGATTAGGAAAATTCATTAGAGCTACGGACATGGTTTAAACTAACTGGCTTAAACTTAATTGATGAACTTCCTCATCAAAATTAGATTTTCTAGCTCGAGTTTAGTATTGTGATAATGAATTTAATTTTGTATTATGAATGATTCGAATTTAGTATTATGATAAAAAAGAAAACTGATGAAGATGGAAATGCTATACTGCCTGAGATATTTGAAGTAAGGAAGAAAAGATCGGATAGTAGCTGTAGAAAATCAGGATTATTTCAATAACTTATTTTAAACATCCGAAAACGACATTTTAATATATGTCTATATTTTGATAGATGACGCCGAGGAGTCAGAATGGAGGCCTTTTCGTATGCGTGCAGAGTTGATTGCATTACTGCAGGTTTTATTTATTTCGGCAAAATTGTCAAGTTTTTCAAGTCAATAATCAGGGATTCACTAATCAGCAAATGATATAAATAACAAGAAATAAAAAAAATGTACAATTATTCACTAATAATAATAATATAGTATATGTCTGAAGAAAGTTTCCAACAGTTTAGTTTCAATATTTAAATCATTCTCTTGTGAACAACATTAGTTAATGCATTTGATTCTGGATTTTCTTTATATTTTTTGACAAACTTACCTAATCGAAAGAAAAAAAATGAGGTTTCAGATTTCATAAATAATTTACTATTACTAATAAAAATGAAAAATTTATTAAATTTGTATTTTTTTTATTTTTAAATCAATTTAATGCAATTATGCTTTTTAATGCAATTATGCTATTTGTGTCATCTTTCCAAAACATTATATTATTCAGTTACCCTTTCAAAAATTATGTTTTTTTTTCAAGTAATTTGATTTACGAAGGATTTAAACTTTTTTTGTTTGTTTTCGAATGTGTGATCTGGATTTTAATATCAGTAAAAACTTAAATTTTCATTGCAGAAAGTTTCCTAATTGTGCATAGAAGAACTCATTAATGTAATTATTGAGACCAAATATTTATTCTATTTTTTAAAAATAGAAATAGAATCTTTAATCTCATAAGAAATTTCCCGACAAATCTTGTTGAAAAAAGAGAATAAGGTGCACTCGTGTCTCCTTTCCTCCATAAATTAATATTGAATTCATTTCAACTATTGAATATAATTTTCACCTCAAAGTAAAGTTATGAAATACTGTCTCCATTTTCAAACACTGCTCATTTTTCAATGATGAAAATTCATGTATAAAAGTTATTTTAATAAAGTATATTGTTTGCGGAATATTCAAATCTTTCGATTCAAATCTTTTCGCTTTAATTAAAGATTTCGTAGAAGATGGATGTAGATTCTTCTATAGAATTTAATCAAGAATAGCTTCTTTCAAAACTGATAAATACGCTTAGAATAGTATTGCCGCCTGTCACATAATTTGCATATTTTATATTATGGGCAATTTCCACTTAAAAACGTTACTTTGTCGCAATCAAATTAGACTAAATAACATTTCAACTTGCCTTTTAACTTAAAAATTACTTCGTTAATCCAATTTTCTCAGTTGTCCATTAATTTCAGACTTTGCTTTATTATGCCCTTTTGCTGCAAAGAAAATTTCTTTAAATACTGTATTTACTTCTTCGTCAATAAGATTAATTTTATTTAAAGTCCATTCGATTTCAAGTCACACGCCTAATTTTGTTAAAACGCTGATAAACGCTTTTTTTATACTTTATTCAAACACTTCTGAGAATTTAATTTACTTATTTCGACAATTTTTCGAGTATTTTTCGTTAAAAAAAGTATAGTGTGTGCTACTTTATAGATATAAAAGAAACAATGGAGAAGGCTGGAAACAATGCTTATCCGCCAAAGAAAATACCTTTAACTTCTCATAAAATAGAAGAATAATGCTTTATAAAAGAGTTTGTCTTTAGTTTTAGAATTTCATGAAAATAAGATTAGAATTGCTGTAATTTAGGTTAAATTTCATGCCATTAATTTTAAATTGACAAAAAAAAACGTACTTTAAAACAAACATAAATTTAATAATAATAATAATAGTTTTATATTTATTCCCGTAAAAGCTTATTTTTGTATTATTTTATTTATCGGAAATAAAACAGAAACATCTCGATTAATTTAAATATCTTAAAAATTAGTTTAGACTGCATTTATTTCTGGAATGAAATAACAAAAAAATTTCAACGGTTGTAAATGCTCAAGTTTATTTGATAAAATTGTGGTGACTTAAGAATTCGAACTTCACCAGTAGAACCTTGAATTCGAAACTCAGTGATTATCCACAAGCATTCCAACTTTTTCATGTCCATACCTTAACTTTAACCGTACTTAATACCTGGGCATATATAAGACCAATATCGGCTATAACGTTCAGTATAATTCCTTGTGACCACTTTAATAAAAGCCTTTTTGTTTTAAAGTAGTTTGCATTATCCACCACAAACAAATAATTAACGTAGCGGAAATAACACATTCAGTATGCTTAAAAAATTGAAGAAACAGTTAATTAGTGAGTAACGTTTCACCTTTCATTTTTTTCTGTAAAACACTAATTAATTAAAAGAATGAAAATGGGAGATTATTGATTTTTGAAAACTAAGAAATTCCCCCGAAAATTCAGCATTCTATAACCTGTTGAAAGTTCGAGTGTAAGTATTTAAATAAAGAGGCCATACCTTCCTTACTAGGGGAAGTAGTTATTGTAAATAATAAAATCATTTCTGAACTAAAAGACGAAAGTAAACTACTATGTCTAAAAGTGAGAATTTGAATCATTTTCTCATTACGTAGTTATATATTTAAAAACAATTTTGTTACTTTTCTAATATATTATATATATAGTATTATATATATATATATATATAGTATTCTAATATATATATATATATATATATAGTATTCTATATATAGTATTCTAATATATAGTATTTTTATTTTTTCTTTCTTTTTTTCAAATTTGTAAAATAATTTAACTAAAAACAGTTGTTCAATTAATTTAAAGCTTTCAATGCTTATAGAATGCGAAAGATTTGAAAATAAACAGTAGGAAGTTGATAGTTTACGTTATATCAGGAGAAAAAAAAAAGTACCAAAATGACTTTCTAATATAAGCAATCCTTCATTATAACACATAATCCTCAAACTTTACGTAACGATTTCGTGATATAATTATCTATATATCTTACATTTCAACAACCATGAGCTGATCAGAAACACGTTTTTCTATTTTTTAGTGAAAAAAAAATGACATCAAAGCTCCACAAAAATAATTAATATAGCTCAAAGTTTAGCTACATATATAAAGAAAATGTAAATTTATTACTTGGGAGCAATTTCATGAAATTTGATTGTATACAAAAATGCAAATACTAAAAAGATAAGATGCTTTTATTAGAATTTTTCTCAAAGTTATGAATAATTTTACTTAACTTCATTCGAAATTGATACCGGAATAATTCATATTGAACATAACTTTATCAATTTTAAGAATAATTTAATGAATTATTAAGCAAAAATATATTGAAATATTAAGTATATTTTCGAATTACAGTAAAATGCATAAAAGTAATGAAACCATTTTTTTTTTCTGAATAGGACACAATCCCAGTTAGTGATCATATTAAACTACATACTATTTTAATAAGGATATAAAAGTTTCTGTGAAATTTATAATGTATTTGGTAAATAAATTCTTTCTGACCTTTTTTCTAGAATAATTTTATGTTTGCATACTTTGACAATTGATTAAAACCATTTTAGCGAAGAAAATTATTTTATTTAAAGGGGAAATAGCTAGATAGTACCATATCTAGTTAGTATATTTTCTCCACTTCTTTCGTGTGTTCGACGAAATGGTTAAATACTGAAATCAATGCTTTGCAAATAATTCACTTTAGGAGAATTCTATAGAATTTACCTTTTACGTTAAGCCAGTGTAGACATAATTCTTCAGTGTATATAGAAATATATATGTTTATAAAATTATATATTCCGGTATACATAAAATAATATAATGAATGAATGAACTTGAACAGTAGAAATTTAAAAAATAAAGCAATCTTTATCATGACGTATATTATATGTCGTGGATTTTTCAAGATTTAGATGTTCATTAATTATAACTTTCATACAAACATTCATTACAAATAAGAATTATTTTTTATTGACATTGACTTATCAACCATGTTTTCTTTACGTAACAAAGCAACCCAAATGACACAAAGAATAAAATAAGAATATTTAATGGAGTTAGCAAACATCTCAGATCTTGTTCTCCTCTTTTTAACTTCATTTCTTTTATTTCTAACTAGGAAAGAAAGGAATTCTTGGTTTTATTTTGATTTTTGTTAGTTTTCTGAATAAATTGTCTCTGTATGTTGTGGCAAACTAATCCCTATTCATGTAACTCATAAATATAAAATGACTCTTTGATATATTTTGTTTACTGAGATTAGGAATTAGACCCTCACTTTTGAATATAAAAATTCTTTTTACGTTTGCCTTGATTTTATTTTTATTAATGAATTACTTATAAAAACATTTCTCATGTGTTTATTTTTATTCCCAGTTTTGATTTCAATGTTTAAAAATCCAGAATATAAGTAAATTAAGAAAGGGATAGCCTTAAGTAAGGTAGAGATTGTTGTAGTTCTCGAATTTGTAAAATGCATGAGAGCTGTAAGTGATAATACATTCTGCTGAAATTTTGAGCACGTTTTTTTGTATAAACAGGTGAAAGACGTTATGAATTCTTTAATTTAAATTAAAATTTACTAAGCTGAAATGTAACTTCATTTCATTAAATTGGCCAAATAAGCAGAATTATTAAACAAAATTTTGAAGTGCTAAGAATTTACGAAATTATTTATACTTGATCCATAATTGAATACACTTACTCATTTTTTTTACACTTATTACCTTTTTTTCATACTTCCTCTAATATAATTGAAAAATAATATTGTCTATTTTAGACTATGTTTTTGAAATATTTCTGAGCGAGCTTGTTCTCTAATTTCAGATGAAAAATAATTCCCATATATAATTTTCAACTAAATGAACTTTTCCTATTTATAATGAAGAAAGTGTGCGTGTGCACGTGCGTGCGTGTGTGTGTGTGTGTGTGTGTATGTGTGTGTGTGTGTGTGTTGTATATTGCTATAAAGAGGGGCATACTATATACAACCTAGAATACTGTAATATGACGCAGATGGTATAATCAGGCTTTAGAATGTAAGAATGTCCAGCTAAAAACATTTTATTTTGAAATTTCATTAAAAATAAAGGGAAATTTTGACTTGTTTTCATTTATACATCCCAAATATATTATAACATAAAAATGTTTTTCTCTCCCTTTTAACAATTTTTTTAAATCGTTTTTGGAGGAATTGTGGGCAGACAAGTTATGTTAAATGTTTAAGTGAAATACCGGAATACCAGATGATTACCTATAAATACAAAATCATTTTGTGTTTTTTTTTATCTTGTAATTTTTCCTTTTATTTCAAATTTTAAAAATATATATTTACAGAATTGTGTTTATTTAAACTCAAAAAATCACTTTAATAATCACAGATATAAAAATTATTTTTTCTAATATGAAGGCAGCAACTAGTATGTGTATGGATATGGTGGCTGTAATTTTATGCAATAAAGTTTATTCTTGCTGAAAGTAAGAGCTCATTAGAAAGAAAAAAAAATTGCAAATAAAACACTTTTGTTTCGTACTTTTACAAACAAAGACGAATATATTTTTATTTTTTCCTCTAGAAATATTTGGCTGAAATTTCGACTAAGATTAACAGATCAGAGTGCAAAAATCACTTGCCAAATATTGAGCGTTTTTTTTTTTTAGTCTAAAAGCAAGATTATTTCTTCATAAAAATATGCAGACATTATTCTAAAATCCTGCTTTTATCCATTATCCTGCTTTTTTAAGGTTTATTTTGCACACAAGAGGTAAATTGTTTCTTTAAATATGACGATAAAAATTTAATGACAAGTTTTAATGTTTTTGATCATGTGGCAGCTAAGAGTTGAAAGCTTTGAGAATTGTATCAAGATATAGTTCTTAAGGATATTTTTTAGCTTTAAAAACTCAATTATTTTCGTTTTAAACTGAATCATGTGTCATGAATTCTGCACTTGGAGATTTTCAGTTTAGATTCAAAATCCGCTATTTGCTCAGAAATAAATTCCTCTTTTGAGAAATGCATCTTAATATTACAAATGGAGAGAACTCATATTTTTTAAGAACGAAAAATACTCTTAAATATCAGATATCGCAAATCAGAGAGATAGAAACTAAATACGTAGAAAAAAAAATGTATGGATGTTTACAGAATAGCATATCAAAATACTCATGTAAATCAAAACTTTCTACCATAGTAGAATGACTTTAAGCTTTCATAGAAAAGCGGTATATGCTCAAAATAGGTCTTAGATCAAATGTTATTTCCAGGTGCTTGAATTTACGCTCTATATGTCTAATTTTGTGAGTAGTTTAACGCAATAAAGAAACCAAATAATAAACAAAATTAATATTGCGAAAAATATTCTCTAAAATGTTCATGAAAATAGCACGAGATTTCTATAGAAAATGTAAATCAGACTTATGAATCAAAATTTTTGAAATTAATATTTAAAAAAAATTTAAGTTAGTTAATAATATTGTTTTATTTAAAATAGTTACTGAAAATGCGTTCAATGTTAAGGTTTCTTTTGCAAATAAAATTTGTATTAATTATTGTGTTAAATTTTAGCTTGAATAATAATAATAGCACAAACTTATTTTATTATTTGAAATCATTTAATTAAATTATAGAAGAATATAAATACATTTTAAGTTTTGTATATATTTTTGTTATTTATTAAAATATTTGTTATTTTATTTTAAAAAATACATATTTTTTATTTTGTAATTTAATATATTAAAATATAAAACCTAATAGAATAAATAAAATTGATTTGTATTTAATCCATTTGAATTAATAGATACCAATGCATTGAATGCTGTATTCTAATCAAATCCAGCTGGAGGGGTCTTTACAAAAGCTCTCGCATATTTTCCAACAAAAATTTGCCCCCACATTTCTGCGTTAAATTATTAGCCTTTTATAAATCCGTGCAAACCGCGAATGCTCAGATTTTTAATATTAAAATCTCATACATGAGAGTTTTGTACTTAGTAGAATGGTATATTAAAGAAAACATATACTTTTGTATTAATTGTAAGGCATTAGTGAATAATGCCTTACAATTAATAAATATCAAACTTTGGTGTGGGTCTAGGGTTTTTAATAAATCTAGCACTCAAAATTTGAAGATGTTTTTTGACGATTAACCAATAAAGTTACAAGTAATAGCAATACAAGTAATATAAAATCAAATATACGTTTTGGATGCATTTTTCTTCACCGATTGAAATAGCATTTAGACATAAAACTGATAATTACTATAGAAAATTCGCATTCCAAATTTTATTTAAAACGTTACATGCTTTAGTTACCGCGTTTCACATGCATTTAAAAGTACAAGTCGTCAGAAGGTCAATTTTCTAAATGGATTTGACATATTGTAGTTGCTTATCTTGTGTACCCAATTTTATTTATCTAGCTGTTGAATTTTGTAGTAAACGCGTTGATTTGTACCTGGGCAGATATATTTTTCGTTATAGATTTCATTCAAAATTTGATAATTCACAAATGAGCTTGTCTAGCTCAAATCGATTTTCAGTTATTCTGTTCATGAACATGTAAATAGATGAAAAGGCAGAGTTATTTTTTTAAATTGCTTTTATGACTGAAACCTGAAACGTAGAGTTTGATCAAGTTCGAATTTTTTGATGATATGAATACTTTCTCATTGTACTTCACTTTCTCATTTTTCTTTTTTCGCATAGAAAATATTAAAAACTCATATTACTTTTAAAACAGAAGATAGTAAAATTCATGATAGTTTCATTTTATTGATATAATCTACCTATAAAATTTTATTTGTTTATAAAAATTTAAGATGTGTTTGTTGATGAATAAATAGTATGCGAAGAAAAAAAAATGTATTCATTTTTATTCTTTTTTCGTTATATATTTTTCACAATATAAACTGGTTTCTTTATTTTTTTTTAAATTTATGATATTTTGTATGAAAATGTTAGCGAATAAAAATAGAAATAATGATTTGTAATGATAAATGATAAATCTGAAAATTAATTCATTAAAGCGAATGATGCTTTTAAAAGTTCTATATAATTTTATTACAGATGTTAGAATTTTTGTATTTTTGATTTTGCATGTTTAATGTAATTCAGTAATGAAACGTTCAGCTTGTATTTGTTTATATAACATTTTTGTGCCCAAATTCCTGATTTTCTATATTAGTACTTTAAGTACTCTGAGAGCTTGTAGCTAAGTAAGCAAGCAAATTAATTAATAAAATTATTAGTTAATAAAGTAATTTATTAATAAAATTATTTTGCATCATCATCTAGGTTTACGGCTACAAAACAATTTTCTTCCCATCTGACCTTTCCTTCCTTTCTACTGCAAATAAAACTTGCCAAGAAAAACATATAATTAGATACTCTTAATTTAAAATTCCGTATTTTCTTGCTATTTGTTAAACACTGAATTAATAAAGCAAGAACAGGAGAAAGCATGCATAATTTATAAATTCTAAAAATAACTGTGCCTTTAAATTTCTGGGGAAATTGCTAGCTTGTCGAACTTTAAACGAACTATTTGCGATTTAAATATCATAATGTCATCAGTTCAAATGAGGCGATCTCCTTATATTAAATTTATGTATTTTTGTTGCATAAATTTGCGCTACACTATTCAACTAAAAGTTAAAAACGCATTTTTTTTTACTAAACATTGTTTTTCTTAATAGAATTTTGATAATTTTAAACTGTACACTCATTATTAACTTATCACATTATGCAAATTAATATTTTAATAAAGAATTAATTAAGTTTTAAATTTTCTGGTTTTTTTTGTGAAAAATAGGTATTCTCAGAATTTTCTAATTAAGAATCTTTGTAGTTCATATTAAAAGCATGTTTGTGTAAACCTTCACTAATATTTGTTGATTTCTACGTCTATTTCCTCTTAAAAAATACTGCAATTTTGCTAAACAAGTATAGATTTGAAAATATAAAAACCATAATTATCCTTATTATGGAGCAAAATGATTATCTTTTAATTAATATAAAAATAATTCAGTTTAAAAGCTGTTAAAAGGTTGAAGAGTAGTGAATAAGTTTTAGCTTCTTTTTACTTATTACTTTTAAGATCTATTTTCCTACCAATCATAAATAATTTTCTTCATTTTGTAAAATTATTTCAATCTCTCAAATAAAGTTAAATAAAAAATAATAATAACAACATAGAAATATTCTGTTTTTCTGTTTTCCATAATTAAAACATAAAAGTTTTATTATCAGTTATTTTAGTTTGAATTTGTTTTATTTTCTAAGCAAAGTGTAGATATCATTTCCATTTTTCTCGGGCGTTCAACATATTAGACATAATTTTCACTAAAATAAATTTTCTTAGTAAAAATTTTATATCTCAGCATTTCAGAATTATTTTGCAATGTATCTTTAAGATTTCAAAATGCTCTGTTACAACTGGAAGCAGTCTTATATATTGAAAAGTTTATAATCATACCATAAATTTTTAAATTTTTCTTCAGCATTTACATTTGCTCTCCGAAAAGTAATTCGATGTATATTATTCACTTAATCTTGTCTGTGCTCCGAAAAAAAAATATGCAATCTTGAGTTATGGATTAGTTTTTTTGGAGCAATTCATCTGCTTATCACTCTGCAGATATTTTTAATAATCGAATTTTTTTAAAAATGAAATGTCAAAATGATGCCTCATTATAATTTATGATTCATTCTAGAGCGGCGATATCCGTGTAAAAAAGATTAAACGTTTTCGTATAAATTTGCAGTTATGGCTGACTCGGAATGTAATAGATTTTATTGTTTCAGACCAATTCTATTAGCAATAAAATATATAAATTTCTGAGTGTAAACTCTGTTTATTTCAACTTTATAAATAAATCATACTTATTTTTCAACTTAATATGAAAAGTAAAAATAAAGATAATAATATAAAAAAATAAGTCAATTCCTACTTTCGCAAGCATTGAACTCGCATTTTTCACCTTCACGTGAAAAATACTGAAATCCTTGCATTTTACCGATTGAGCTACTGCCTGTTAACTTCAAATTCCATTACAAACTGCTAAAAGTCTATTTAAATATTAAAAATTAATTAAATTTAATAATTAAAGAATTAATATTTTTAAAAAACTGTATTAATATCAAGTGTCATACATTAGAAGTTTAAAAAAATGTATTTGTACTTCAGTGGATGAATAAAAATTATTTTCTTAACGATTGGAAATCTGAACAAGATATATAATACTATATATTTATATATTTCTCTATATATAAATGGTAATAGGGAGAATGTGAACTAATAGTAGGAATTGAAAAAGGAATCCGTTTTTATATAATGAACGAAATTCAATTATGTTCAAATTTTCTATCTATTTGAATATCTTATCTCTATTGCTCTTATTCTACAGAAAATGTCTTCATAAGGTTAAAAAGAATTCACGTATAAAACTTCTCTTTTTCCTGAGCTTGGTATTTTAATTTAATTGTTTTCTAAAATAATTCAAAGTGAGATATAAAATTAGAATAAAAACGTTTTCAAGAATAGATAAAAAAAATTCAGAAGATTTAATTCCTTTCCGAAATATGTTCTATGGTCAATCAAAAGCTTTTATTTTTAAAGAAAGCTATATTCCCAATACACGAAGCAATCTTGAACAAAATTAATTTCACGCTAACACGCTTCTTGGTTACGGATAATTTAATTCAAGATTTTCTTAAAATGCATTTTTATGAAAGATATTTTTAGTTGAACAAATTGTTATCTATTCTCTCTACATTTAAATCTCATTTTTATGCTTAGTTTATCTTTTGCACTAATAAAATCAAAATATTTTAAATTATCTGTTGCAGTTTTTCTTTATTGATATCAGCATCTGCTTGCCCATACTTTTTTTTTTTATTTTTAGACACATTTTAATCTTTAACTGAAATATATAATATTTCAAATTCAAAAACCCACAATCTAAATGTAAATCAGATGATTACATAAATCTTTCAACTTTTTGTATCATTTCAGTTTACAAATTAAGGATATCTGTAAATTTTTAAAATCTGTATGAGAGAAATTTTTTTAACGAGATGGGATAACGGTATACTTCATGAAATAATGATATATTGAATATTTGATATACGATTGGTTCAATGATTCGATGACGCAAACCAAGTCAATTAGGATAATTTTGTGTTTAGCATGATAAAATATTGTAGTGATTATTTTGCAACGCACATGACAAATTGAAAGTTTGCTGGTGTTTTTTTCTAAACAAAACGGACATGTTTCAATTGCTTCATGAGACATTTTTTTCTTCAGAATAAAAAATAATTTCCAAAAAAAATCATTTATTTTATTTAATATTATTGTTCCATTGCCTTTTGGTAATTTTTAATATGTTTGCTGCATCATTTTTTTAATCGGTTATGTTTTTTATCTGCATTTTTTCAAACTGGCTTTAGCTTCAATTTATGGATATGAGTGTAAAAAGGGGGAAAAATCTAAGAAATTTGAGGTATAGTATATTGTACAAATATGATTAATTCTGAAACTTTATCGTCATGTTTATATTTCAGCAATAAGCTTAGAAAAACACTGACATGCATTTTGCATGATCCTGTATGGTCCTTTACAAATTACAAAATTATAAGAAATCAATATATGTAATGTCGTTTTTATTTTCACATTTATTATGATTGAATTGATTCAATTCCGTGAACTTCTTTGGAAATCGATTCCTTCAAGTGAGCTTCAGCAACTCAATAAGACATCTTAAAAATAAGGTTTAACAATGTCGAATAAACACACAATCCATCAAAAACCATGAATTAACAACACTTAAAAAATATAGTGTCAACACAGCTACAACACGTTGTGTACACTAAGAAGCGCTGATCCTCCAGTGAGATGTTTAAACGAAGCACCCGCCTTGCGTAGCAAGGCTATCTATTTACCCCATAAATAATCTTTTTTATTATTTTAATTAATTAAATTAGATCAAATATTGAAAAATATGTATAAATTAAATTAATTACCAAATTTCATGACGTTAGAGCTTTACTGCGCTCGTCTAAACTAGTTCAATTAAATTTAACTTTCCCTAAACTAACAAATTAAAGTATCTATTCCAAATTATGATGTGGAGGTGCTCGTGACCACTTTGTCACATCGCGGAACTCCGAAACATCACGACGTTGCCGTTGCCGTTGCTATCTCCAAGGTCCTGGTGCATAACAGTCATGTCGTCGTAACTGCTCTGAGCTGTGAAAGATAAGGCTGGTAAGGTGATCTGGTTTTCAAGTGTAGAAGCCCGGGTGTGGGAGCGGGAGAGGGAGTGAGAGGTCTTATCCAATGGCAACCCGTCCTTCTGGGAAGGGTGGCGGAGAGGGTGAAACTAGTCTAGAGAGCAGTGAAACCCAATAGTGTATAGCATATTTAATGTTTTGCGTGTTTTTGCTGTGGGTAAACTATCGTGCGTGGTCGGCGAATCAAATTGTTTGCTCTGAGGGGGGGGGGGCAAGACATGAGAACTTTCGATATTATTCGATTAGTAGCACATTTCAGGGCCTTTTAATTTTAATATTTGGGGTATAATTATTTATTTTGACTCTTGCCTCGTTTTCATTATTATCCATATTTTTGGTTGATATTTTTTTATTTGTTCTTTGAATCGGTTTAAACGTAATACATTACATAGATCAGCAGTTCTCATGAATCATCCTGGTTTTGCATATTTGTCTAATGATTTGATTATACTGTTGTTTTATTATTTTTAAGTTAGATTTTGCAGCATGACCCCAAACGTAAGTGAGTGCTGGACACTAATAGGCTGTAAAAATAAGCATTTTCATATCCCAATGCATTTTATAGTTCCGGCCAATAAGGGGGAACAATTAACGCGACTGAACTCGGAACTTATCCGGACATGATAGAAGTGTAGTTTACAAGTTATCTTGCGATCCAATATTACCCCCAGATATTTGACTCCCTAAGACCATGGGATGAAGTTATTTTTGAGAGCGAGTTTGAGGAATTCAGGTTGTTTTGGGGATCTGTGAAATATTATCACTTCAGGTTTGGAGGTATTGATTTCTCTCTCCCATTTCTGAAACCAATCCTCCAATTTGTGTAGGTGCTATATTTTGCATTTTTGTTTTTGGCCGGTATTGCTGTGTCGTCTGCGTACAAGCATAACATGGTGTTAAATTGCTTGGGCATGTCATCTATAAAAGGGAATAGCAGCGGTCCCAATTTGGAAACCTCTGGTATTCCTGCTTTTAGGATTTTCGTGTCCGAGAGTTCATGTGGGACCCTGACTTTTAATGAGCGATCGGAGAGGTGTGACTCTAAAATATGGATAAGATAGCCTGGAATTTGATACTCTATCAATTTAAAAATGAGATCATTTATCCACACGAGATCAAAAGCTTTATGAATATCTAGGAGGGCAGGTCCTGATTTTTGTTTAATAGCAAATCCTTCCTTTATGTATTCGGCTACCTTGACTAGTTGATGTGTCGTTGAAAGGTTTCGTCTAAACTCAAATTGTTCAGGACACAAGGGGTTCTCCACTAGATGTTTGTTTTGTCTCCTTAGATGAAACTTTCAGCAATTTTTCTTACCGTTGAGAGTAGTAAAATTGGTCTGTATCTAGAAAGAGTTATGGGGTTCTTTCCTGGCTTAAAAATGGGAACCATCATTGCCGTTTTCCCTCATATTGGGAAGTGACCAACTTCTAATTTTTTGGGGGGGGGGATTAGTATGATAAGAATAATAGTTACGTTAAGAGGAAGTTTTTTAACAATTTTGTTTGTGATTTCATCATATCCTGGAGCCTTGTTCTTTAAGTTTTTTCATATTTCAAATTTCAGATATCAGTAGTTGTTCGCTTACTGGGCTAGTGTTTTTCAGCAGCGCCATCTGCATGTTTTGAAAGTTTTTAAGAACTTCGTTGGCCTTGTATTCGGTTTCCTTATATGTTAAATTGTTTAAATTAAATTGAGTCTCTCAAAAGCTTAGCCTCCTCCTCCTCCACGATATTGTTTTTATACTCCTTCTGCCATTACCACAACGCCACCTAGTGGAAGCCCTGCACAATTTGAACTCATTTTGCCAATGCCACAGGTAGCTCCTCCACCACCAGCGACAGCGAGATTTTAACTGTACTTAAGGTAAAATTTTACCCTTCGACCATAGCGAGCAATTGTCCTCTGCTCATCAGCATGTCTTCTCTAGATCTTCCTGCTGGTAATTTTTGTTTTTTAAAGATAGAATCCAAGAAATCAAAAGGAGACAGTAATTCTCACACAAGTCTCTAAGGCCAATTTTAACTTTTTGATTTGAATTAACTGTATATTTCCATTGTATTGAATGCAATACTTCAATAACCTCAAAGTCATGTTGCCTCCTCCATACACAATATGCTTATTTTGCAGTGTTGTATTTTTTTTCCTTTTAGCTTAGCATTGTCATAATGTTATTTCCAACAATTTATTTAATGATTGGTAGCTTTGGATATTGAAATGCCTTACTTTTGAGAAATTCCAAATTAAAACGAAAAGAAAATGAAAATTCTTGTGCATATTTATTATCTATAATGATTTTTGTGGCACTATTAATGTCTAGCAGCTTTTTTCACGCCTCACCCACCCAAAGGAAATAAATATATATATAATCATCCTTCCTATTATCAGTACCTTTATAGTGGAAGGCAAAATTTTTGTTACTTTAGTTTCATTTTCTGTTATTTTTTAAATCAATTTTTATGGAATGGTTTCAACAACTTTTCAATATTTTTCATCTTCCTGCACATACAACAGTGCTGAAATAGCATTACATCTCTAATTGCCATACATTATTCTGATCAATATTTCGTGGAAATACATCAATGTAATAGAAACCCTTCGATGGATTAGTGAACCTCAACTAAAATTCAATGCAGCTTATGCCTATGAAAAAATATATTTATTTATGGAGATATGGTTATATTTGCTGGAACTGCATTTCTGTTTATTTAAAAACTCTAAGTATGATATTTAATTAATCTTTTATTTGGTCCGGTTGCATTACGTGTTTTCATAGACTCGGTTCTCACAGACATAGATGGCCTTCAACTTTAAATATTTTTGATGGTATTGTAAGCATCATTTCGTAAACAAGTTTCTTGGAAATAACTAAAATAATTTTCCAAGAGTTAATTAACTAACTTCCTAAGAACGCATAAATGTATATAGCTCTAAGCATATACACCTGAAAATTTCTTTATTGCAGTCTTTCGCTCTTTTCGAAATAAATGGTTAATGCTTTCTGAATTTTAAAATATGATTTATGCATTAATTTTAGTTTGTTTAATTCTATTACTCAACCTTAGAAATTTATATGACTAAAATTAAATTAAGGATTCAAATAATTATGAAAATCCTGCTTTTATTTCTATTTTTAAATGAGATTCTTAAAAAATACCATTTGAAAATATTAATTTATTTAGTAATTATATTTACTGATGAACTTACTTGAAAAATATATCGTATAAAATCACCATTGTTAACCATATAAATAAGCCATTAATGATGCTTATTCATTCATTTTTACGATATTAGAATTTCTGCTGGGGGACGAAATGAAATGATGACAGCGTTTACATGCAGAAATTCCTTACCTCTACTTAAGAATTAATTTTCTGTAAAGATAAATATAATTATTTTCACATTAATACATTAAAAAAAGCATCAATACTTGCTAAATGTCCTGTATTTTGCGTTAAGTTGTTATTAGATATGTTCTCCTTCTTAATATAGTTTTACTAATTATATATGTAGATTCTTTTGGATTTCATCTATACTGGACATGAGAATTTTTGAAAGTAATTTTAAGGAATGCAATAGAAATAAAAATAATAAAATGGAAAAATATTAATAATTCAAAATATTTCAGAATTCCTGATGATACTTTCATTGAAAACTGTCATTTCATATACATTTATTTTGTAAAAACTTTGGTGAAGAGAAACGTTAAGCTAAATACATAATAAATATTATTCATTACATAAGTATCAAAAATTACGCAATATTTTGAATACATTTTAATAAGAAACCCTCATGTAGCATGAATATATTTAGTTTAATAAATTTGATTTACGAGTTTTTCTTTAAAAAAATTATTCAAATAATTTTTGACAAAATTCTGCTGCTATAACTCCTGCTTTTTAAAGTGGATTTTAAAATAGAAATGCAGAAACATGATATATCATTTTGAACCTGAGTATCCTTAATAGACCGTTGCCTCAAAAGTTCTACCTAACCATTAATCACAGTTATTTCTTTGCGGAAGAATGTTCGAAAAAGATCCAGGTGTAAATGCTCACTGGACAGTGATTTATCGAAGAGTTTGAAGAAAGATTCTTTTACAGTACCTATACTGCAGTAAGAGAAACTTATCTGAAAAATTATGAAATATTTCCATTAACTTTTGTTGCACACTCATAAATTTATCGTAAGTAAATTGATAGTTATTTGAAAAATAAAGAGTATCAAGCGTTTCGAAAGATTATTATAAGAAAATAAAAGAATGATCCATCAAACCATTCATATCACTGGTGTTAGATACCACACTAAAGATTTCCATTACCATTCTTCGAATATTTAATATTTTTACAATAATTGATCCATTATTAAAAATATCAGACTTAAGACAAAAATAGATTTGAATAATGGTAAATATAACAGTAAATTATATATAATTCAAGAAAAATATTTTTTTTATCTATCTGTTTTTTAAAATAATTATTTAATCAAATGTAACAAAAATTTCTAAGAAATATAATTCAAAAAAGAATTCAAATTTACGTACCTTATTTTGAAATGAATGAACATGTTGAAATCTGATGATAAGGTCTTGGCATTAAGATTGAAAGATGGTTGATTCTACAACCGTATTCCATTTGAAATCCGACGTGAACGTGTACTGTCATCAATGAAAATTGACACAGAGAAACGCCTTCACTGTATGTGACATAAAAGCTTGGGTTACATTAATTGGATCAGAGATCGTTCCAATTATCTAACCACCATTTCATATTGGAAAATTCTTTATAATAGTCATGTAGTTTTAAATGAGTCCTTATTCCTATTAACCGAAAGTAAATATGTGAAATTCATTATATAATAATATATTAAGTTATTTTAAAATTTAGTGAAATATTCATTTGATACTTCATTGAACTTTATAATATGGTCTAATTGCAAATATAAAACAATCAATACGGAGATGCCTCATAAGAAACAAGGTTATTTGCTTTTGCTGTTTTACATGCTATGCAGTAATGTTTATTTTATTTAATCTGATTATTTTGCCATATGCATAGACATTTTCCATCCTGCGATTCTTCTGAATATATCACTTGAACATAGGTAAGAAAATAATTAAGTTATCTTAATATGAAATAATTCTTGCTTCGAAATTGTATGTAATAAGGAAGTTGCTTCTTTGGAATATTGTGAAATTAATATATATATATATATATATATATATATATATATATATATATATATATATATATATATATATATATCCCTTTATTTTAATATTTGCTGGGAAAAAAGTACTTTCGATTTTGCTTTAGTTTCTAGTGACGCTTTTTGTAGGGTATAGGAAACACACAATAATTTCAGTTTTTCTTAAGACAATATTATTTTCACTTTTTATTAAAAAAAAATGCTTTTTCAAGTAATAGACTACATTTATTCATTATATGCGTCTAAGAAATCAGAATTATGGGGAAAGGTTCATTCCATAAATACAGGCGAGTGTAATACTAAACATATTTTAAAAATATAGATGCGAAACCAAACGTAAAATTAAAAAAAATCAGTTTAATTAAAATGATTAGATTGTATATTTTTTGAAAATAATTAGTTATAGGACACAAAGATTGGTAACCAGTTTCATAAAAAAAATTTCGATTACATAATTATTCTTAATATTTATTATATTACTGTTATTA
This sequence comes from Argiope bruennichi, assembly GCF_947563725.1. Taxonomy (NCBI): domain Eukaryota; kingdom Metazoa; phylum Arthropoda; class Arachnida; order Araneae; family Araneidae; genus Argiope; species Argiope bruennichi. The sequence continues at coordinate 41,360,315 of NC_079151.1, forward strand.
CTTGTCTACGTTTCTTATTTTCGTAACACGAAAATTTTTAAGTGTTTAATCAGATATCTAAATTTTGTCAAATGAAATAGCAAAACGAACTGAGAATATTTCATGTATACGCTTGTCATGATTATACGCTTTATACTTCAAATCTAAGGGCACCAAAAATATCACGAACTGCTTATTAATTTTAATTATATATTATCTTTTTAAAATTATTGTGCGAAACAAAAAAAAATAACAATTTTTATCAAGCAGAAAAAAATCAATTGTTCTTTCTTCCAATATTAAAAGATTGGTAAGGAAATAAAATGTAGTAGTTGAATAATTTAAAATGCATACGTGTATACCAATATGTATAATATTTTTATGACGTTGCTAAAATAATAAAATTGTTTCATTTTTCATTTCTATTTAAAATATTAATTATGATTAAAATTTCTACAATCAGGTTCTTAAAAATATTTTTAAGTAATTTGTGCTAAAATTATCTTTTCAACTCTAATAAAATGAATATTCTTCCTCTAATAAAATGAATATTCTTCCTCTAATAAAATGAATATCTTTTGTTAAATTCGGTTTATTCTATGTTATAAACAAGAACTCTTTATATCAGAAAATAACAAAATAGTATGTGCTATTTTTAGTTTTTGCTTTTGCAATACAATGCATTTGTATAATTTATATCAATAATATGAAAAATATTTTACAAACAAAATATAGATATATATTTTCCAATCAAGAAAATTCCTTTATCGATTTAATAAATGGGGTTTTATTAAGAATTGTTAGTGAAAAGACGTATAGAAACATTTTTTTTTAATAAATGTTGATAGTATCTTCCATTTATTAATTGAAAATAAAACAAAGCAAAACCCAAAACCGTTTTTGCGTATTTTTGAGTCCTTAGAATTAAATTATGGGGAATATAGACAAAAACACAATTTATCAATAAAAATGTCATCATATGAAGTCTCAATGTAACGAATAAAAACCTTCAGTAATCTTATAAGTTTTAAAGAACTGCGTTCGTGCTATTATTTAAAGAGTTTTATCTTTGATTATCGGAAATTGAATATATGCTTTCATCTGTGGTATTACTTAAATATAATGCATTTCTCTTCTGCCATTATCTTAAATAGTTTCGTTTTCTTCTGTCTTTTTAATCTATGAAAGTAATAAAATGTTCTTATTTAATACCTATGGAAAGCTCACACTAATACTGAATTTATATATTTATAATAAATTCTGAAAATTTAAATGTCGTGCTTTCTTGTTCACTAAAATCATTTGTATTTTACGTTAATTTTGCTAATAAATATTACAAAAATGCTTGAATAATGTCCTTCATCTCTGTATAGCATGTATAAATTTTGAATTAATTGTGTCCTAGAACATGTAATGTTTCAGTGCTACATTTTTTTTTTGTTTGTTTTGTTACCTTATCTATTTCACCATTACATGCCCGCGGAACGGTCTTGGCTGCCGAACCGATTCCACCGAAAATCCATTGCACTAACGAATCAGGGGCATGTTAAGCGCAACGTCCTCCCGCTGATAGGGTGTGGAAGTTTGGAGAGGGTACGCCAATTCTGGTGTCGTTCTTGTCAACTCGTCAAAATTAAGATCTCCTTCTCAAAATTGCCCTGGTGTTGCTTTAAAATGAGAAGTTAATACAATTACGTGATTACATTTTCTATTAACGGTAAGTAAAATATATATATATTTAAAAAATTTATTTTCTCCAGAAAAATATTTACTATCGTAAACTTTAAATATTCATATTATTTAATACAAACATACATCATGATAAACAGAAGGGAATAAAACGCTGATTTTTGTACAAGAACGTTGTTTCTTTTCAGACCACCCTTTCTCAAATGACGTCTTGCTATTTCTTCCTTTGCGAAAGCAGTTTATTTATAAGGCCGTGTTATAATTTATCTACCATGCTCATCTAGTATTCACTAGATCTTACGAGCCAATCTGAAACATTTTATTCCACTGCAATAAACCAGAGATTACTTATTTCCTCATATGACCTATAGATTTGTGTCTTATTGTTTAAGTACTGATTAACATAGCTAATAAAATCCCATTGCATTTTGAAACCCATGCACCAAATTTTATAAATTCTGATGTTTTTTTAGAAAAAAAAATCAGTGAAAATGAATTCTTTCTTCATGAAAATTACAAGATATTATGACAAAGTCATTTTGTGCCACGACTGTCGCAATTTAACTTTAAAAAATCGACATCTTTACTTGCAAATCTATAATTGTAAAATGAGATAGAGTTGAAGGCAATTTAAAATACGAATTTTTTTTTCAGTAAATAGCACAATTTTTTACACTTCCAAAAGCACTTGGTATTTTCAGAAGCATTTTCTAAATTAGATATTTACAGGCTTCTAAAAAGTTTTGTATAATTAATTTATTCATCATAGCAAAAAATTATGAAAATAGAGAGATAAATAGAACAATACAAAATCTGTTATAAATGTTCTCCTACACGTGTGAGCTGAAAAGTATTGTTATAAAATGTTCTTTAATCCTTTTTATAGCAAAAAGAACATTGTCTAGAAACTTAGAAAACTTTTACAGCTAAATCTCTAGAAAATAGAGATAAATGTGTCTGTCCATGTGTGTGTGTGTATGAGCGCTCTAAGACTATACCGTTTGATTTATGGTATACACTTTGGAGGCAGAAAATGTGCCTCTCAGAGCAATTATTTTTTAAAATTTCAGTTATAATTTTATTTAATTAAATATTAAGTGAATTTTTGGCTATAACTTCCTAAAAAATTTGCAATAAAAGGAATTTTACATTACTTCAAAGTTTACAATATATATATTAATTATACCAGTTTGATCATTGTCCAAAGACTTTTTCTGAATTTTGGCATTTTTTTTAAAAAGTATTTTTTTGATTTGGCTTAATAATTAAATTGTTTGACTCAAATTCTAACCGTTTTCATTGGTTTATCAAATATTTAATCAGCGATTTTTTTTCCATTTCTGAAAACTGAATAATAAAGATTCGTTTTAATATTTGTATAGTTTACAAGATAAATGAGTAAAGTTATAAAACCTCAGAATTAAAAAAAAATTAGATGAATCTTAAATTTACATTTTTTACAGCTCTATAATATCATGAAACTGATCTATTTTAGAAAAAAATTATGTACTGAATAAAAGTAAAATAATTAAAATGAGCATGGTTCGAATGTCTGCTAATGGAATCATAGTACAAAGTAAAATCAGGAAATCAGAACACTTTAATCGGAAATAAATTGAACTAATTTTCCCGTCGAGTCAGCTGCTCGCCAAATGCGTCTAACAGTAAATCTTCATGAAACTTTCAAATATAATAATTTATATTATATTATATTATAACGAGTGGCAGTAAACAAAGGAAATATAAATAAATACGAATTTGTTAGTTTTGTCATTGACATGAAAGAATTTGCAATGTAACACTTTCAGACACTATATTTTCATCTTCTCCTGACATAGGAACTGAAATAAACAAAAATCTTGGATTTGCTTTTGAGATTCAATAGAATAAAACTTCGCCCAATGAACATTAAACAAATCCGAGTTCTTATCATCAACGAAACTACAAACTCATTCTTATCATCAACGAAAGCATTGCTAACAATTTGCATGTTTGATATCACATTGTAGTTACTCTTCTCATTATAAACTTTAAAAAGTATATCAATTTCAACAGAAAGCATGTAAAATAAATAAAATTTTTACAAAATAAAATTGAATATTTTTTTTAACTTTTGTTTTTACACTCTTGCATTATAATAGTGTATATACGTCACTATACACGCTTCTGACAGCTGTAAAGCAGGAAGTAAATCAATTAAGTGTGTTCGATTTTTATACGCGTCTTTTTAAATAATTTTGAAGGAGTCGACGTGTAATTTTATAGCAAACAAAAATGAAATCTTGTATGCTTTATTATGATTTTTGCAAAATTTACTATGCAACTATTTACGTTGAGTTCTATAAGTATATGCAGCATCGTTTGGTTTTAAAAAGGAGAACTTCAGGGACTTTAGAAAGAAAATTTCAGTTAACTGGTTAAGTAACTTATCTGAATAAATGTCTAACTTTTTGCCTTCCTCTTCTTCTTATATTGAAAAAAAAATATTTATACATACTTTTCTCTTTTATTTAAGATATATTTATTATTTTTGACGAATTCATAACCAAGAAAATACGTAGTTTTTTCAAGAATTATTTTTTTGTTTGTTATTAAGAAATCTGATATAGAAATACCGAAAATTTTATATAAACGTTTATAAAATATAAAATATTTTATAAAACATGTTCAACTGTTATAGTTAAAACAAAAAAATAAAACTCCCAGTACTTCTCAAAAATTCAACTATTTACTGTTATTCATGGTGTTACTTGCTAATGAAAGTTATTAAAATCTATCACGCTATCAAGAAATTTTGATATATATACGAAGTTATGGGTATTACAAAATAAATTTTACATTTAATAATGTTTCACATTGAAGAAATTTTTAATGTAATTTGAAACATTGCGCTATTTTTAAAATTTACAAAAGGAATGTGCTGCTTGAATACCTGATTCAAATCGATAAATTAAACATAATATGAACGTATTGTCTCTTAAGCAGGAGATTAGACTAAAAAATCGTTTTTTGGAGAAAATATTAAAAATATTTCTATTCTTTAAGCAGATTTTTTTTCATAAAACCTTATGAGTTTTGCCTTTGCTTTTATTCTTTAGAAAGTTACATTGATTTTTATATTTTTATAGGGTAAGCTTTATATTCATTTACATCTCTAAAGGATTATTTTTCTAAAATCCTACATTTCGGAGAAATAGTTGAGCTATTTTTGCGAAATGTTTCACTCATAAATTCAAATCCAATACTTATTTATGTTCCTTTTTCTTACAATAATTTTTCAGATATGTTCATGAACTACAGAGTATAAAATCTATTTATTAAAAAGATGTTATAGTTGTTTTATTACTTTGAAAAAGAAATATTATTTATTAGTGGAACTTCAGTTTTTTCATTTCAGTCAGAATTACCGATGTTTCGCCATTTAGAAACGTACTTCTTCACCCAAAATTTTGTACAAATCATTTGCCAAATTTATGAACTAAAATATATTTCATTTGTATATATATTTTTTATCTGAAAATCAAAGCCTACATTTCTGCAGTTCTCAGAATTATCGATATATATTTGCTTCATGGCTTTTTTTTTAAATCTATTTTATGCATAAACAAGAATATAATATTTTTGGAAAGAATTCATTCCAAGTATAATCCCATACCTTAAGCTTACATTGACGCATACAAAATCTTATGAAAGTGGGTTTTGCGAAACAATTTTAGTTATAGAAACTTTCTCTGGCATGAGGCAAATGAGCACTTCGTATCATGACATTTCAGCAGTCTCCCGCAGAGAATTGCTCAATTCTTTCCTTTGTAAGTGTTCCCAATAGAGTGGTTTTATTCGTGTCCTTCATTAAGGGATTAGGCTTACTTTCCCCAAGCACAAAATAAGTTTTTTCAGATAAAATAGTATCAAAACTATTCCAATGCTTTAAGTCTTATGCTTTTTATTTATGTTCCAGATGATTCAGATATTAAAATGTAAACCCAAATTTAAATCATGAAGTTATTTTTAAATATATATTTTGTATATATCAGTATTGATACAAACATTTTCTCCGAAGTTTAATTCAAATCAAATTAAATGAACGTTTATGTAATTTTTAGAAATTTTAACAATTAAGTTTTAAAAATAACTTATTTTGATGACTAATCCTATATTGTAACTCATATTTGACTATATGATGAGAAACATTGCATCATTACTTTGTATAAATCATTTCACTTTGAATCTAAATAAATTGATATTTTATCTGAAGTCAAATGTAAAAATCTCACATTGGACTTTGTAGCAGCAGTTTGCATTCTTAGAAGTCGCCGTTGTTACTTCTGGTGGAATTGTAGAGTAAGGTAGGTTAGAGTAGCGTAGTATAATACATTAAATATAAATATGTAGTCTCAAAATATATAAAAAATATACCCATCTTTCGTCGAATCTAATAATTAGTCGGCTCTTTTTACCTCAGTAAGCCATTGCAAGCTAATAGTCCTGATTTTACATATACTAATAAAACATTAACGGTTATTTATCTAACACATAGCAGAATAAGTATATGTTCTGTTAAATGATTGAGAGATATGTTTGTTAAATGCAAGTTGTTTTTCTCTTTCATGACTCTAAAAAAAAGGCCAAATTTTAATTACTTTCAGATGACTTTTGATATTAGCTTGACTAATTCACTCGCCAAACAAGAAAGAAAATAGACCGTGAAAAAGCATAATTAACTGAAATTTGACTATGCAAGTATTTATTGTATCTGCATGATTTTTGCTTGATACTGCAACTTGATATTGAACATTTAAGAATTCAGAATTAGCCCAAGGAATAGAAAGAAATCGGGGATGTTATGCAAGAAGAATTTAAATTCAGATAAATGGAAAATAATTTAATGATTAAATTTAATATATATACCATAAGGGATCATGGAATGAGCTGTAATTAAGTTTTTAATATTTTATATCCTGAAGATACTTAAAATTATCCCTTTTATTAGAAACTTCTATGTTTATAGTATGTTTATTTTCCCCTAACAGTATTCACATCGTCATAATGCCGACAGAATGCAGAAGATAATTGATGTAAACATTAAGTTTAATTTAAAATAATTTTCTTCATTTCCTGGGGCAAGTCTGCTTCAAAATTCATTGAATAGAGCAAAATGTAATTAACAATAAGAAAAAATGAATCAATTATAGATATTTTTATTTTTAGTGATTTCAGATATTTTCGGTAGACATGAATGATTCATTTATTTAGAAATATTTTCTCGTTCCCATTTAAAGCAAATTTTCTTTAATTAACTTAAATTAAAGCTGATCGAAAGAAATTAATTTTCTATTAAATATAAGCTTGGGGTTTTTTATTACATTAGTTAATATAACTAAACTAAACTCTAATTACATAGTCAGAAAAATAAATTGTAATACGAAGATGCAGCTTTACATTTAACATTTAATTTCCATGGTTTTATTTTTTTTATTTATTTATTTTGCTGCACACATCAAAATTGGATTGTATTTGCAATTTCTAATGAAATACAGCTATTCTGTTTAATTGTAACGATAAAATGAATTGAAATAATTAAAATCGGACATATATAATATTACCTATGCTTTTTTCTGAGAATATTTCATTATTTTATATCTCTTATATTGTTTGTATTTATACATTAGTTCTAAGAGCATTAAAATTCAAATCCTAAATTAAATTTAAACTATAATTTAAAGCATTAATAATTAGTTTGTTTCATAGTAAATTAAATACTAATGACACATATTTGGAGATGTTTGACATATATATTAATTGCGATATTTTAACGCTTAATATATTTTTGGCATTCTTTACTTTACTTAATATCACTCCATAAATAAAATCAGACACTTGTTCAAAATTACAGAATCGTCAATAATTTGCCAACATATCCAAAATATCAGCTTGAGAATAGACATGATATAATTAAAATATATTATACTTCAGAATATATAGCCTATGTATTTTAAATTTAAAAAGTAAATTTGGGCAATTTTTTAATTGCTCATCATTTATATTTTCTCTTTAAACAAATGAAAGCTTCTAATATGCTATTCTAAAACTACAGATATATTTTCATATATATCTTGCGGAATTTATATGGAAATTTCAGATATGTTTTTCACAATTCTTCCGATATTCTATGGAAAATGGAAATTGTAGATAAAATTCATTAATTATCGTTATATGAGAGATTCAACACAAATCGCGTACATTATTCCACAACTGTAAATTAATGGTGGAAGTTAAAGATAAATTATTTTGTATTTTAATGTGTATATTTTGTTTTTAATACGCTACTCTTTACTTCCGAGACGATGATGTCTTCCCTGACTTTTTTTGATATACACATGTCATTTAAAAAATCCTAATTTTGGTCAATTTATTTACCACGATATTTCCTGATATCCAAAAAAATCAATGCGTTCCAAGTGAAATTGCTTGATAAACCGTCATAAAACTTTATTAGTATTATCTTGCTTAGATATTTTTTCCTTTTATAAATGTTTGTATTCAAATTCTAATTAAGAAAATGTATTTGCCCTCACTGGTGTTGTAATTTAGCATCGTTTTCTGTGTTTTCGCATGGGATTTTACTAATTAATTTATCGGAATGCATTGTGTTTATAAAATCATTTTATGTATTATTCTGAATGCAATTCACATCAGTTGTATATCTAAAGTAAAAACTTGAGCTATGTAATATATATCTGTTATTTAGTCAAAAGTTCTGGTTTATTTTTCCTCATATTTTCAATCATAGCTGTATTTCATTTGGAAATGGATACAACACGTAGGAAGTAAAATTATCATATTTCCAATTGTGCTCACAAAATTTAAATATTAGATTGCATATAATTCGCATTCCTTACTTTTTTCTAGCTTTGATTAGGTTCTGCTCTTGCAAAAATATGTGGCTTTAGAACAAATTTGTTTTTAGTATCATATCAAAATCATTTTTTCATTCTATTTTTTATATTTAGATAGCTTACTATTCAACATTGAAAAGAACTAACTGCTCATCTTTACATTTCCATAGATATAAATAAATTTAGCCGAAATTTTGGTTATTTTCGCCAGATTTTCTAACAGAAGAAAGTTTGTATGTGCGAGCTCTTTCTTGTCAAATATATTGATTATCAAAGGGAATACCTTTTAGGAATTTAGTTTTCAATTCAAATAGGAATGTAAAATGCAAGATTTGAGCATTGTGAAGAAAAGGACGCGTCTAGCCGCATTGACCAGAATGTACAGTATTACAATTTGAAATTTATAGTAATAATGTAAATAAAATAATTCTTTTTGGGGAAATAACCTCTCTTATTCGAAATATATATATAAAATAACTTGTCACTTGTTTTATGAGTATAATAAAGTTTCGAGTCATGTAGGCCTAAACAGAGCTGTAGTATTAATGGAACATGTTGGACAGTATACATAATATTCAATTCGTATGAATTACAAAGTAAAATAACTTGCAAGAAAAAACCATTTTGGAAACGAATATTTTTTTTTAATTTATTAAAAAAATTTTTATTATAGTATCTAAACTGAAAACATAAACGAAATGGGAGCATTCACGTTACAAGTTATTGAGTTCCTTCAAACTATTTGAAATTAAAAGTTATATGTTTAAATTTATATATTTAAACTCTGCAGATAGTTTATATATTTAAAATATCCTTTCATCCCCAGCTAATCAATGTTGTGTTATTGCTAATAGATAACTTATTAATTTTAGAACTCGCATTTTTATGTTTGGAAAATTACTCACTAATTCTTTATCCAAGTTCCACATTTTTTAAAAAAATATTACAGAATATTATGACATATTGCAAATATTGTTTAATGCCATACAATATTGCACAATATATGTATGCCACTAAGTTAATAGAAGTTGCAATCATGATTATACAAAATAGTCAAATATTAAATAAAAACTGTGTTTTACATCATTAGATTACTTTTACAGTTTTTGTTTTTCATTGTATATCTCGTATTTTGAATTGTTTGCAATTTGTAGATGCTTACTCTATAAACTGTTGAAAGCTCTGCATCCTTTATCATGCGTAATATTCATAAAAAAAATTATTTCATTCATTCAATATTTTTGCTGTACAAGGAATGAATATCTAAATATATTCGAATTTGTTAATGCGATCTATAATTAAATGCTATCTATATTGGATATATTTTAATCTTTCGTATAGAAATATAACCGTTACTGAAATATCTTAAGTTTGTGTTAAGACCACTAAAGGAAGGCACTATTTTAATGATTTTTATTAATTTCAAGAAATGATTCTTTGGAAAGAAATATGTAATATTTATTTTAAGTAGTGGCATATTTATTTGGGTAGATGAGAGATATAATTGAATTTTTCTTTGAAAATGTAATGTTTTCAAGAAAGAAAAGTTATATATATATATATAATCTCAAGCTTGAAATTATTAATTTTTTAATTTTTATTTTTTTATTTTTGTGCTTAAATAAAGTTAAAAAAAATAATATCACTTCAATTTATTTTAATATTTATCAGTTTGTAGATAGAAAATATTCTTCTAAGGCAAATTTGTTTTCAAAGTCTGTTAACGTAGTAAAAAAAAATCTACGATAATTTTTTTATCTGTTTGTTTATTTCTTGAAGGAAAATAAAATTTCTAAATCTCTTGAAGAAATTTTACTTTTGAGATTTTAAACTTTATTTAAGAAGAGCAAATTGGATAGATCCATTCAAAGAATCGAGCCTCTTCCCGGAAAATTTTATTCCCTTTTAAATAAGAGTTTTAACAATACATTTTATTGACTCTTATATAGGAAAGAAAAATGCTTTTAAAGAAAAATAAAAAAAGGAATAAATCTTATCAGGTAGACTTTTGATTTCCTTTTCAGGGAATTTGATTCCTCAACGGCCTTTTAAAATATGTTTTATAATACTTAGAGATATTTCAGAAAAAAAAAATTTATGTCATCTTCATCGTTAGTTTTTTTTTCTTGGGAAAAGATTGCAAACAAGATTTGAATTTCTAATATAAGCATTCAAGAATTTTATAGGATTGGAAATATTGAATTGTTTACAGAATTTCAATAAGAATGATGGTCATTACCTCCTACAGAAGACGCAACTTTCGCTCAGTTTATAATAATCAAATAAAGAAAAGCTTAAAAGTTTAAGAAATTAGCAAGAAAATATTTATTTTCAACAATTTTAATGAATAATTAAGGTATATGTACAATAGAAATTAATCAATAAATGATTTGTTTGCGAGCAAATTCGCATTTCCTAGCAGTGTATTAAAGTCTTTATTGCCTTTGTCCAAACTAGTATGCACATTCAACAAATTGTTTCTTTAGAAGGGAAACTTTTTGATAATGCAATTGAAATTTTAAAAAAAAACACTTCTTAAATTATTTATTTCCATTTTTGGCCATATAATTCGGATTATTTAAAATATTCTATTTTCAGTTAAGAAGTAATACAAATTTATTTGCTTGGTTAGAGATATTTTAATAGATGACTTTGCTTTGAAAAAATGATAATTGAGTATTTCATTTAAAACTTTTCACCCTATGTGAAGATTGCAATGAAATATGCATTTAAAGTAAATTATTAAATTAGATACAATGTGACTTCGGTTGACGGGGCGCCGAGCCTTGAAGGGGCTTATATTCAATAATGATGCTGATAAAAGAATATCTTTCCTTCAATCCTTTGACGTGACAATTGCAAATTATTAAATTGAATAAAATATAATGTATCCATCAATTTATATAAAGTATCAGTAAATATTTAGTGTACTTTCAATAGCGAAAATCTGGGAAATTAAAGGATTTATAAAATAACGTTATTAATTCGACCAAGGAAACCAGGGTATCTTTCAAGAAACTAACAACAATTTATGTAATTTACTTTTAAATATGTTCTTAGTTAAATGACTATGATATTTATATTCAATAATAGCAATTAAGGCACATTTTAGCAATCTTTAATTTTTAAAATTAATATTTTTTATGGTTTTATAAAGAATTTAAGTGGGACAAAACTTTATTCAAAACATCTCTATCTGTATTAATAAAATAGATGCATGCATGCCCATTTGTATGAATCTCTTTTTACTCTGCAAGTAAGGCTGTTTTCCATAAAATCTTTTATGTACATGTCTTTTATATACTCTGGAGTATTGGAATGTGCATCTTGGAGCATTTTTAAAGCGTTAAAAAGAATTAAATTTAATTAAAAAGTAAGAAACATTTTTAATTGTTCCACGATAGATCCCGAAATCTTTACAATATTTTTTAACATATGTTTAAGATTAAAAGAATTATCTTTTTAATAATCCCAATTTTTTGCAATTTATATATTCCGGTTTTATATATTTTCTTGTTTTTTACCAAATTAGAAAAAAAATATTAAATTTAATGTAAAAAGAATAAAAAAAGAAATGATGAATCCGGCCTGAAGACTTTCTCAAGAGTCACCCTCATGCAGGGATTCAAACAAGGGATTTTTTCTGTGAGGAGTCTGACTTTCGTCCAAAATTATTGTCTCCACGTGAATTCTTTCTCTTCTTTCTTTTTAATTCTTTTTGCATTAAACTTAATATTTTTTTTTCTAATTTGGTTTAAGTTTATCTGTGTTTTAGTGGTTTCAGCATTAGCACTCTCTATATAAAATGAATCTTTTTTTTAGTTTGGTCCAGAAAAAATTATTTTTAATGATATTTTTTATTAATTTCTTGTTGTTTTTAATTAATATTTCAATATATTTTGTAGCAATATATTTCATTGTTGAAACAAATCATTTTCATTGTTGCTATTGACGTTTTATTTTGGAGTCTTCTCTTTTCTGTCAAGACATGGATATTTGTTTTTTCTCCAAAACTGAAAACTATTCAGTTCAGTATAATGTATTGTTTTAGTAAAAAAATTAAATTTTGCTGTACTAACAATGAAGGTATGAGTTCAAATCGAAAAATGACGAAAACATTAAGGAAAAGCATAAGCATTTTGAAGCGTCCCGTTTTAAACATAGCTGTTTTTTTTTCTGATAAATTTAGATATATAAAAGTGTTACCAGAATATTAGGGAAATAAATAGAGCAATGAGCAGAACTGTGTAAGACTTCCAAAATAGTATGATTATATATTGATTGAAATTGGTTTAAAATATCTTGCTGAAAAAGTCATTAAAACTAAGTTTCATAAAATATTAAGCAATCAGTCATCCAGATGAAGCTGCTAGTCGCCAATGTCGGTAAGTAATGAATAAATGAATAGATATTATATGATTGAATCGATTGATGCCATACCTCTATTATAAGCATTTCAGAATATGGGGAACCGTATGTCAAAAATGTATCAATTGAACTGTAATGAAAATAAAGAAGGCGGGATCATATTAAAAAAATGCATCTGGATTTCGCATGTATTGGTATACGCATTACGAATATGAATTATTATTATAACTAATTGGAAATTACATCATATTTTTTTTTCTTATGCAATCAAACGTCAATTTAATATATACCTTTTCTGAAGATCGAGCCAAAAAATTTCTTAATGAAAGAAAATATTTATTATCAGACATTTCCTTTTTTGAGCAGTCAATTATTTTTTTTTTCATATTCTTTTCCTTAAGCTCAAAGATTCCTCCCTGACAATTAACGATGTAAAAGCATTGTTTTCTTTTTTCGTCTGAAATAAATTGATTTATTTATTAAGCTATGTAGTCTATTAAGATCATCGTCATGAACTTAGAAAATAGAATATAATATGCCTAAAAGATAATATTTTTTGACATACTTCGTTAACAATGAAAAGTAATTTACTTGATAAATTTGCCAATAAATAAAAATTGAAATCATTCACAAAATTTTTGATATGACATTTGTTTTCAATAATTTTAATGCTATAATGATTTGATAATAGCTAAAAGGGATTTTTATACCATTTAATTTTAAAGATGATATCATGTACAAACCGATGTTTTTCCTTTCGTTTCTTTATCGTATGATCTTCATTCGTATTTTAATTTAATCTTACTTTATTCATATTTTAATTTAATCCTAATTCCAGTATATTTTAATTCATTAAATTATTTTCTTGAATGACAATAAAATCGAATGTGCCGATTTAATTATATGTAACTTCTTATTTTTTCATATTAGATTTTTTTAAAAAGAAAATCGGTTACCATGGTAATTAGCCATTAATATAAAGTAACATCTAAATATTTGTTATATTTCTGCATTATTTTAGCAATGCATCTATTTCAAATATTCCTTATATTAATCGAAATATAAATCTGATAAAGTGTGAAAATAGCAAGATTCTAAACTTCTGAATTTCATTATATATCTTTTGAACTGAAAAGACTTCAGTTCTCAAATTTTACATAGTAAGCATTCCATTTGCTACTTTTCAGATAAGTTTTCAAAATATTTTTTTCTTACTTTTCAAAATCTTAATTTATCTAGCAATTAATATTGTAAACTCCAGCTTTAAATTTGAAATAATGCATTTTTTTTTGTATTTTATACAGCTGATTAATAATAACAAGAATTACTGCAATCGATTGATCATATCTAGAGTAAAATTTCTAATATTTTTAAACACTGAAATCTACATGTTTATAAACCTCAACTCTAACAACCTACTTTATTCTTTGTAAAATGCATAAAAAACTTTTATGCCCCAAAAAGAAAATATTGTTAAAAAAATATCTTATTATTCAAAGTCGTAAATTTGTACACAAATGATAAGAAGTCATTTCAAACTGAAGTAATCTTTCATAACATAAACACTTTTGATTAGTTCGAATCAGATCTAGCACGAGTCTCTTGTTTGCGTATTTTTGTTTTTGCGCCTTTTTTGTTTTGTTACTATCATATAATTTGATTTTTTTTTTCAATTCGCTTTATATTTTTACAAATTTTAGAAAGATATATATACATTCAAGGCCTTGTCGCGACCCACCTGAAATTCTTTGGGACTCATGAGTGAATCGTAACCTATGCTTTGAGAACGTGTGATTTAGATGAATACACACATGTATGCATAGCTAAGCATGCTCGGCTTCCTTTACAGTGACAATTATTGTATTGAGATTATATATGCTCAATTTCAGACAATACATTGAGTGATAGTCATTTTTAACTGACCATAATATTACTATAGCAATTCCATTGTGTATCAAGATGCCTAGGGCAAGTGTTTTACGATTTTATTTTTTAATCGTTATCTAGAGTTATAACGGATTTCTTTTAATATTCGGTTACTTAAATCAGAATCTGCATATAATTTTTTTAAATATTGTTTGAAATGGAAATTTGTATTTTTTAAAATTAACACAATCGCGCAAAATTGAATTTGTTATCTAAAAATAACCGAGTAATAAGTTTTAAGATAGGCTCTTGAAGTATCAATTTTTTTGCACTATAAAAACAGATTTACAAAAATCATAATTATTTGTTCTTGAGTAACGAGAAGAATTATGATTCTTTTCAGCTGAAATATGTATAAAAAAAATTCTTCTATTAGAATATAATTTCAGCAAACCATTGTGCATGTTATGCTAATAGTAGAATACCTTTATTACATTAGTTATTAGAAAATGTTGCTAAACAAATTATTTATTTTGTGCCAATTATTCATTATTTTTGTTTCTGATTTTGATGTCACATGTTACACAGATAGAATCTCAAAAATATCCATACGGTATAATTGTAATTTACCATTAATTTAAAAACGTCAAACTAGAATTTTAATTATTTATACTTCTATGCTAATACTCGATTATGGAATGTATGTGCTTGTTGATCGATATCTTGTCTAATTAAAAAATGAAAAACATAAAAACGAATTCTTTGTTTAAATGAACTATTTTATTTAAACAAAGTAATTATAGATGGCCTTTTTTATAAAGAAAGAAAAGACAAAATTCGCTTTCTTCATCATAGTGAATTGCATGTAGAAAACAGAAAATTAAATCATCAAGATTTTCAACCATTGTTATTATTATTTTTTACACAAATGTCTTTTTTCCAATTTTTATTATTTTCTGCGTATTTTCAATGACCAGTGCAAAAGAGCATGCAAACTTTAATTAATGTATTTAAAGAAGTGAATCCTATTACTAATACCTCGGTGCTTATCTTTAATTATATTTTTCATTTCGCAAACAAATTAATTCATACTAAAATTAAAAATAATTCCAGAAAATTTGTGACACTCATTTAATGAGGGATAATTGGGTTTCGAGTAATATGAGTCTGATATTTGTTTTTCTTGCTTTGATAAACTAATTAAAGTTGCTATGGCCATCGAGATAGATTTGTAGTATTACTTATGTTCTGAGAAATTAATTTTTTGATGTCTTATATTTGATAATTAATTTTTATGTAATATTTTCTCAGAGGTAGGAATGCCATTATCTTCCGAAAGAATTCCTCGAACAATATCGGAATGAATAAACCTGAATTCATTAAAACTTTATTTACGTTGCTGTTAAACATTCTTTTTAAACCATTTATTGCTTTTATTTATTTATTTTTGCTGTGAGAGCAGGGCTTGTGCAATTTAAATGCAAATAAGGAAGAAAACATTCATTTACAAACAAATGAATAGAGAGAGAAAAAATTGTATTTTTTCTATTCTATTTTCTTTTCTTTCACAGTCTCTTTATCAGTGTAACATGGTTCTCATCAGTTTCTTCTTTATATGCTTACAAATTCTGCCTTTGCTTATTACATAAATGCGAAAATGATTACCAGAAACCTAGTATAAGATGAAAGAGGCTATACTTTCAGAATAAAGAACAATATCTTACTAGTCATCAAAATTAACTGACATTTATTTTCAAAAACAATTACAAAATATAATTGAGAATGAAAGGACTTGTTTAACATATTAACAAAACACTTCATCTGAATATATTTCATTCGGAATATCAAAGAATCAGACTTCTCTAATCATCAAATTCGTTCGACTAAACTAAAAATATATAGTTAATAAAGTGAAAGTAAAGCATAAAATAAAAGAGTAATAAAGGAAGAAAATAAATATTTTTATAGAAGCATTTTAAAATTTCTTCAATTCTATATTCCCATAAAAAATATTATAATATTATTGTATCTCATAAAACCATACTAAATTCTCATAAAATTTAGAAAATAATTTTTTTTTCTTTAAAGAACGAAGATCCTTGTATCGAAATATTCCCATATAATATAATTCCATTTTAATTTAAATAAAGTTTAGAGACAAAACCTTAGAGCTTTACTTATTTTTAAGGGCATTATTTGCTGGATTATACAGTGATGACAAACAAAATGTCCAAAACCAAATCTTGTGTGGTGTTTGCAAGATAATTAAGATTTGATTTCCCCATAATCCCAAGCCCCGAATAATTTTTGTTTAGTACCTCAATCAAGTCCTTAAGCCACGGTAGTCTAGTGGTAAACCACCGGAACCCAAGGGTTTTAGATGCGAGACCCAATTCCATCGAAGAACCGCAGTTTAAGCGGGTCTGGTACACGTTATACTCCACGGGGCCAAACGTCCTCCTATTGGTGTGGTGTAGAAATTTGGAGAAGGTGTGCCAGTTCTGGTATAGTCATCGTCGCCTGACTGCTGTTCGAAATTACGAAGTCCGTCCCAAAATAGCTCTAGTGTTTCTTTAAAACGTGACGTTAATATACTAAACTAAATCAATTAATTGCTTCTTCAAGAAATTTTAACATTATCAAAATTCTTGAACTCATATTCCCCACCAAGCACAATCTTTCATTCCATTATAGCATTGTGTATAGTTGTTGTGTTGTGTACTGTGTGTAAATTTAACGCCCGTTTTTTTTCTTGATAAATCTTTCCACGTATATCCATTCAAATGACAAGGAATCCTAGAGATTTCAAGTTCGAGGATATTCTTTGGCAAAAAGAAAGAAAGCAGTATTTTAAGAAAACGGTTATTGATCATGACTTTGAGATAGCTAAATAAATTTTTTACAGAGACGGATTTTCTTCCACTGTGTTTATTTATTTTTCAGCAGACATTCTATTAAATTATCTAAAATTTATTAAATTGATAAGTTTTTATAGTTTTTAAAATAATTTTTTGTCAAACTCTTAGTTTAAAAGTTGAAAGAAAAACTTAAAATGCACTTCTAAATGAGATATAAATATCCCCATTTCAGAAGAAAGTAATATATCAAATAAACGAAAAACAAAAAGAGGGTTTTGTGTATATTTTTCAAAACAATATTTTATATAAAGCGACTTTTCCAACATAACAGTATGCAGAGAAATCCAAATCGAACAACGAGTATTTATTTAACTCCCATATAAACATAGTGCACCTACTTTTTGTATGCATTATCTCTTTGGTATACAAAAAAAAATCTTATTTTGACACTACTGAGAAAAAAAGTTGG
Source organism: Argiope bruennichi (assembly GCF_947563725.1). Lineage (NCBI taxonomy): Eukaryota > Metazoa > Arthropoda > Arachnida > Araneae > Araneidae > Argiope > Argiope bruennichi. Next base: position 41,378,440 of record NC_079151.1, read on the forward strand.
GTATTTTTTTTAAAAAATTACCAGTAACGCATTTCTCGGAAGAAAATGTATAAAAGAGATGTTTTTAATGTGCATTGGTACTACCATGTGTATCTATTGCTTCTTGCAGTAGTGAATGCAAATCTTTTCACATTCGCATTCAGAATTTCGTAAATTCTCTGCATTCCATTTCGTTTGCAACCTCTTGTACTTTCAATGCTAACTGCCGAATCGTTGGCAACAGTAAACGGATCTTTCTAACAGTAAAAGGATCATAGAGAAAAATCTTTTAAATATCGAAATGTCATTACAGCGATAGGTACGTTATAAAACTCATGTAAAAGTAGTTCTCTATTAACTTCAAACACTCAACAATATATATATATATATAATACGTCTTGATGGGACCGCTGTGGCCTGGTGGTAAGGTTTCGGCTTCGGAACCGGAGGGTTTCAAGTTCGGGACCCGATTATTTGGAATATCGAACGATATCGTGAAGATATAGTACAATATTTGTGTTAATAGAATTACTATCACATTCACGGAAACCATAGTTTAGTGAAAAATTGTCAGTAACATAGTTGCATTTAATTCTAAAACAAGAAGTCCAATAATGAGAGAAAGAATTTCAAATTTTGGATAGTCCCGAATATAAACATCATAAAGGTTAAGCACATATGAGAAACATTAGAAACGAGAAAACCGAGAAGTTATTAATATCCTCGAGGAGGGCAGATAGAGCTATATAAAAACTAAATTATCTACAGATTAACTACCAGAATCATTTGAGAAACTCTCTGGATTGTCTATCAAAATTCATTTGATAAAAGACATAGTAGTTATATGGCTAAATAGAATTATAGTGGAACTAGCAGGTGTCATTAACATTATTCTAAAAGTTTTTAATTCAACTGAGTAAGAGAAATCGTAATCTTCTTAGCATACATCCTTTCCTTCTTCGCTTTGTTCAAAAGATTCGGATTTGCGTACAACGACTTCAGTACATATAAAAGAATTAGAAAGTAACTTTACTAGCCATAGATTGCAAAATCATGGTATCTAAAGAAAACTGTAGTCAAAGACAACAATATACCCAAGTAAGAAATTTGAAAAAATAACTTTCATTCGACTAAAAGAACCCTATTTAAATAAATAACTCTTTGTTCTTTACAAATATAATGGTATATGCTATAACAACTTCAATGGCTCGAATAATTTGTACTCTTCAAATGATTAGATGTGTAAAAGAATTCAACAACTTCAGCAGACCTAATTTCTTTTCTTTGTACTAAGTACTCTTAGATCATAGAACACTAAATTTGAAGTAAAAATTCAAATTGTCTTTTGTTTATTTTTTACCCATTCAGAACTTAGACATTTAAATAAGAATTGATAACCTTTTTTGTTTCCAATGCCGAATTTTTAAAATACACTTGAGCCTCATACTTTTCAGAGAATTTTTTTTTATATATTTGTTTTTGTGTGTGTTTTATATATAATGTGTGCGCAAATAAAGGTATTTTAGTTTTTCTCTTTCAAGTTGAATATCTTTTCAGACAAATTTCCTTTATTTTAGTCTTATTATTAATATTTCTATGATTTCATAATTATTGTATTTCTTCATTTAAATGTCTAAATTGATACCATTTTTTTCTTTATTTGAAACTTTTTATTTTCAATCCATAAACGGTAAAGACATTAATTGTTTGTGCTCTTAGGATTTCTTTTTTCTTGTTTTCGAATTTGAAAGCCATAATTTTTTTCCACTGCAATTGAAATCAATACAATCATTTAATTCTGATTTGTTATCTGTAGTTCTTACACAAAGCAACAAATACATCAGTATTAAATTTTCGCTATCATATTTTCTGATAAAACAATATTTTAAATTCTATGCAAGATTGTAAGGGCTGAAATAATAATAGAAATTTTATAATATAATTATAAAATTTGATCTATGATATTAAAATATGTGTCTCCAGACAACATAAGAGAGTCGGATAAATTAAACCCTTTCAAAATAATTTTAGAGATTAAATTTAAATGTTTAAAAAGTATTAACAAAATTAAATTAGCATTTTTAAAAACTTATAAAAAATTAAAATGTATTGCAGAATTAATTTATAAACCTTCATTTATTAAACATCAGGATCTTACTTTCGTCTTCTCTGCTTTCCTCATCATTGTGCAAAATGCATGAGAAAGCACTGATGTTTACGTTGGAATTGAATACAAGACTTGATGTTTACTAAATTCGTTAGATAATCAATGGAGAAACGGTGAAGGGAATCGCTGCTTATTTCGGAAAAAGTATACTATTTGATTTGACCAAGAATCTTCTTACACTTGTTTATGCAAATAAATGTCTGTTACAGAATTTCATTTAATATGCATGAGCAGATTTCGCTCCACAGAAAGCAAGAGCTGACTTTAAATTTCTATACATAAGAGACCAAAAATTCATTCTTTCTTAGATGAATTTCTTTCGTTTGAATTATAGTAATTAAATATACTCACATTAATAAGTCAAGACAATTTAATTCGAAAAATTCCTTACAATAAATTAAAGATAAGAATTTTTAAAATAATAGATAAAAAAAGTTAGTTATAAAATTTCAGCCTTCAGATTTATGCGACATTTAAAACGAAATTAATCATTTTTTTTAATATGTTATTAGTTATAAAAATCGAACCAAGATGTATAAAATTTAGCAGTTTTCACAATTGCTAATTCTTTACTTTGCTAAAGTTACAAATCGTCTATCTAATCAATTTTATTGAACTAATTCGTTTTTGTTTACTTATTAATGTTTGAATGCCCGTGTCTTACAACACTTGAAAAAACTTTGAGAAAAGAATCGTATAAATTTGAATTAAATTTCTCCTTCAAAGTGAATACTTACTGTATGTGATAACGCTAATTCAGAACCGCGGATAATTTTAATGTACTATTCATTTATTTTAATAAGCAACAATATAGCTTTTAATTTTTATGAGCAATTTATTGGAGTACTAGCCGCCTTTGGCGACCAGCCGGTTCGCCAATCTTAATGCTCGTTAAAATTTTAATATTTAAATATTATATGTAATTCCTACTTTAATAGCTTCTTCATCAAATATTTTAAAGCTTCAAATTTTGATAGTCATGTAATTCACTCATAATAATATAAAGTCCTTCAGCCATAACATAATATGTATCTCTCTAATTTTCTATTAGTTCCGGTAGAATTTATGCTTAAAATTAAAATGGAAATGACTAAACTGCAATTAATATAATATTTTTTACTGAAACAAAGCATTTTTTTTAATAATATGATTACTGATAATAGAGTCACTGAGCGTTTAAACTTTATGGGCACTAAAGAATATCTTTCTTAAGTTATGTAATATCTCAAGAATTTGTCAACAAAATTTTCTCAGATTCATCATGAACAGATCGATTCATTAACAATTTTTTCATTTTAAATGCATCAAACTTTAAGAAAATAAAATGAATCGTTTAAAATAATCGGTCGAAAACTGGTTTAAAAAACTACTTTAAAAACGAAGTATTTAAAACTATAAGCATATACAAAAAAATATATAACTAACATAAATACAATTTACTTACAAAAGCATGCAACTAACCAAAAAATAATTTAAATCATCCGTTGATAACGGTTGTCATGGCAACAATCAGAATGCGCATGCGTGAATTTTCTTCGCCAGCTCCGGTAACGCAAATGCGTGAATTTTTCTACGCCAGTTGGGGTAACGCTATGCAGATTATACATTTTTAATTTCCTTTATTCTGTGTTATTTTAATTCAAAAGTACTTCAGAATGAATCTGAAACATGGATTAATTAACAATGTTTAATTTTAAATGCATAAAACATTAAGAAAATAAACAGAATCGTTTGAAATAATCCGCCGAAAAATGTTAACCCTAGCCTCATTTCTGTTCGGAGAAAAAAAAATTGAAGTCTTACTCATTTGGCGGTCGGGAAAATGGAAGATTTTTTTGGCGGAAAAGTTGGCGGTGGGGAAAATGGAAGATTTTTTTGGCGGGAAAGTTAGTTTTTAATTAATAATTAAAATTCTAATTAAAATTTCAAAAAAAGGGACCCCAGGTGCACATTCCCGACCTCTAAGGTATACATGTACCAAATTTGATAGCTGTATGTCAAATGACCTGGCCTGTAGAGCGCCAACACACACACACACACACATTGAGCTTTATTATAAGTATAGATTACGGAAAATAAGTGTTTTATAATGAAGCCTTAATTCATTTTCTTTATGACAAAAATGTTATGAATATAGGGTGAAATAGTTTAATTTGATGATATGCTTGTCCCTCGATGCTATTTAGTAAGCATTTGGTATTTTGGGGATTTTTTGGCGCAAGAGCCATAATTGGCTAAACTGCGCCATGCTATTTAGTAAGTTGTTTACTAATTACCTTAAAAAATTCTGAATAGTAAAAATGGTTTTCCAAAAAAATAAAAACAAGTTCTCTATTTTGTTTCAGTTTTTGCATAACAAATTTCTTATTAAAATGTGAAAATGCTTTGAAACATGTTATTGAAAAAAATAATCATCGCTTATCGTTATTGTAATGATTCAGCATCTTACACATGATTTAATTTTATACTGAATCATCAAGTATAAAATAATGTATAGAATTAAAAAAAATCTGTAATGATAAGAATCATATTTTGAGAGATTAATTTTCAATCAATCAATTTGTCAATAAAATTTTCTTTTGAACATTTTCAGATAATTAATCCCTTTTTTATTTTATTTTTTATTGAAAAGAAGGACATAAAATATTCGTTGAATACTCTGTTTTGAACCGTTTTATATTTTTGTCTGTAGTTGAAACTTCTATAATGGATTACAATGTTCCTAAAACAATTTATAACGTTCATAAAATGTAATGATACTTTTATTAAAAATTAACAGTCTCGGACAATCACTTGGTATATTAATATAAGCATCAGGAACAAAATAATTGGGGCAATGAGAGAAAAGAGGAAATTCTCCCTAAAGAGCGTTTGAACCTTGATGACGGATGACCGATGCCCAGATCGATATTTAGAATCTACTCTACCAATTAAGATACTACAAAACGCTTCTTCCAGTAATGTTGTTCTTAATTTAGAAAACGTTAACTTGATTTGAAATGCAAGTAGGAAGTTTTACTTCAAAACTTTCCACAGATATTCTTGTGAAGGTCTGAGGTGATGAATATTACTATTTTGTAAATGATGTCGTGCTGCAGGGGCGGGATCCGTCGAGAATGATTCGTTTTCAATTCCAGGGCAGTATATTGTGTGGGTCAAGATGTCGTTATCCATGCCAATATAATATTAAATGATTCACAGTTGGCAAGAGGCTGTCAGGGTTGTATTTTTATGTGGATGTTTCCCAGATCTAGACTCGTTCCCCAAGATCAAAAGTGATTATGGGTATCGTTATTGTTAAGTGGTATCTTTGTTTTTGCAAGATGGCAAGTTTCTATATCAAAAGTAACTGCAAAAATCTAGGGCATTTAACTATAGGTGAGGTATTATTATGTGTTCCTTAGTTTATGTATTAAAAATTAGAATTTGTGATGAATATTTTCTCAGAAAGTAATATAAATGCTAAATTTTAATAATTGCTGCTATTAAATTTTATGTACAGTTTTCAATATAAAAAGAAAGTTTTGACAACAACTGATACTTTTCTGGAATAATTAAGTAAATAAATCCTAAGCAAATTAAGTATCTTTGAAGCTATAGATATTACAACTTATTTTTATTTTGATTTGAAAATCAAATCAAAAATGTCTTCTAGATATTTTGATTCTTGAAAATATAATACGTCTTATTAGATGATTTGTGAATATTTTATAATAAAAAGCCATCATTTGATAGTTTATTAGTTATGTAGATAGTTATGTTTTATATACTGCCTTGACTGTCTTTACTACTGTACTGAGTTACTCTTTCAGTGCATAAAATATTGTATTTATTGATTAAATTATTTGATAAGGTAATATTTCGCAATTTAGGTAAAGTGCAAATCTCTTAAATATAATTTAATATTAAAAATTATTTCTTTTTACTTTTCTATGTTTATTGTTTATGTGAGTATTTAAAAATATTTGAAGAATATTTTAATGGATGCATTTTATATTTGGAAATTATCCTTATACTCTTAAAAACTACAATTATTCCGAACTGTTGAAGAGTTTTTCCTTAACCTATATATTTTGCCATTTTTATCAGGAGGTTGAGATGTAGAAATTACAAACAATATAATTTAGTAACTGAAGGCTAACAGTAAATTGACTAACATAAAACAGGTTGAAATTTATGATAAAGATAAGAAGAATAGAAAGAAAAATGAAACAGCATGAGATATATATATATATTCCCCCTACACATTTTCGTATATTTGAAAGGACGATATCACTTACAATATGGAATGAAATATTATTTTGTCTGCGGAATGGTTCTGGTTTGATGTCAATAAATTCGGAAATGCTTTCTTCTACTGGCGAATTTCCTTTATTTTTGCTTTACATTTCATAACTTGGATATTTTTCTGAAGACATATTTGGAATATTTAACCTAAGGGATTGATGTTTCATGCCATATAGAGAAAAATGTATTTGATACTCTTTGATTTCTTTCATCTTAGTTTATCATTTTTTGAGAAAGTAATAATAAAAATATCTCCACTGGATTCAAAGTGGCAGCAACAGTGTAATTATTCAAATTAATTTAAATTTTACATATTTCCTTTCAGTTTAAGAATTTTGAAAATGTGCACTTTCTAGGGATTTTCAATAATATGTGAAACTTTCGAGCAATTTGCCTGAGTAACTATTCATTTTTTTTCAATGAGAGATATTCTGCAATATTTAATGAAACTAATGGAGTCGGGAATTCTTAAATACCAATATTCTTCTAAATATTTAAAATTGAGATTTAATTAGCTGTTTCCTTTGATATATTCATTTAGATTATAAGTAGATGTAGATACTGTCATACTACAGAATTATTTTACATTTTGTATCTGAGAAGAATAGGACATTTTCCAGTATATATATATATATATATATATATATATATATAATATTGATGCCAACCAATTTCGTTACTTTATAACGAATGAACACTATAGAAAAATGGTCATTTTTTTTATTTTGCTACTCAATATTTCTTGAAATGTGCTCAAACTCATACTTCTTAAACATATAATCCCATGAAATGCGCTTAAACCCACGTGACTTTCTATAGAATTTGTTACCTTAATGTTCTTTGAACTTCTATCATTTTTTAATATTCAAATTTATAGAAAAGTTAAATAATATTAGTATTTTATTTTCAGGGTTAATTAATTTATATCTTAATAAATTGCGCATTCTGTCATTGATCAGTCTGCTATTATAAATTGTATAAAACATGATAACACAACAACAATAATAATAAGGAAATAAAAACAAACAAAAATATTAAAGAAATGCCAGTGATCGTGATTTCATCATGCCTATGTTTCTCACAATAGAAAAATTGAGCTTTATTATACACAGCAGATTTAGCTTAAATATTAATGGGACAACTGAAAGCTTGGATGAAATATTTTAATAAAAATTTGCCAATACAAATTAATATTTAAAGAAAAACGGAATTTCATATAATAAATTAATATTTCAATCATTGTAACTTAATTACTGAGTTCTAACTGGGATATATTTTTTCAAAGTGATGTATTCTGTAAATTAACTACTGTGAAGTAAAATCAAATGAGAAATTCTCTGTAATCGTGTGAAAAATATTTTTGCTTTTCTTGATCATTCAACAATTGACATTCAAAAAAATCTTTAAAAATTTATCAATTTTGAAAGGCTAATTAAATTTTAATGTTAATTACACGATTCTTCTTTTAAGCATAGGGGATATTTTTACACCCATTTAATATTTTATTGTTAACTTTTCAAGCAGGACAAACATTTCCTTGCAGAATTTAAATTTGAAATTAAATATACTTTCGGTCGGTTCAAGTCGCCATCTTTGTAGCAGAGTCATAAGTAATCAGTTATAACTAATAAAGATTGTATTTTTAAAGAATTCCATTGCTTTTATTTAGTTTTAGTGACAATAGCACGCATGTGAGTATATATAATTAAATAATATTGTTCTTATAATATAAAATAGAGAGTCTGCAATAATTCATTTAAATTCAAATAATTATGAATTTTTAAGATTTCTTTAGAACAGTTAACCTGTTTTCAATTCACTTTGAAATTAATGAAAGTAAAATGATTAGGAAAAGCTTTTCATTCTGTAAATTTACTTTCAGCATATAATTCAATCATGTGCTCATTTTTTAAATAAATATATTGGCAAATAATAAATTAACTGTTGGATTTAAAAAATAAAGATAATTTAAGCGAGAATGAAACCATATTATATCCGTGACGTTTTAGGTATTTTTCTCTCGTTTATCAACTAGCCGCGGTGGCCTGGTGATTAGGTCTCGGCTTCGAAATCGGAGGGTTCGAGATCCAATTCCATCGAAGAACCGTCGTGTAAATGGGTCTGGTGCACTTTAAATCCGTCGTGACGGAATGCCCTCTCCCTGGTGTTGTGTGGAAGTTTGGAGAAGGAGGTGCCATCTCAGGTGCAATCTGTTCAAAATTACGAAGTCCATCCAAAAATAGCCCCAGTGTCACTTTAAAACTTTTAAAGGTATTACATTAATGCAACTAAACTAAAACTAAACTCATTTTCTGACTTATATGATTCTTATATATATTTAATTTTAGTTAGCTTATCAAAATTTAGCAGAATCATGAATAAAATATTTAATTCCAGAACGAATTTATTGTTCACATACTGCAAAATTGTATCATATATTAAAAGAGATAAAATAACTTTTACTTTTTTTGATGCCGAAAACTTTCTAAAGAACTTGATATATTTACTCAACGAAATCAGTTTTTCGTCCGAATTATCAGCTTATACAGTGGAAGATAAAACTTACTTTGAAAGAAAATCTGATAAAATATAGTTATCTTAAAATCTAGTATATCTTGCCTTATTGGATTGAGAAAATTCTTTTTATATGTTTTCTGAGATAATTTAGATATAAGTTATTGATTTCCTCACGTTTAAGGCAAAAATAAAATCTCAATGCTATGAACTCGAAAACTTTCGGCATTAAAAATGGGTATCGGTATCGATAAAAAATCTTATTTTCTTCGTAATCTAAGTTTTATTCTTTTTGTAAGCATTTGTTTCGCATAGACTGAAAAACGGTTTATGAATATTTTCCTTTCCTTGACACATTTTAAAATATTAAATTCATTTCAACTAAATCGATTCTATAATTATTTTTTTTAATTATTTAAGTGTATGAGTAAAATAAAAGTAATTATATAATATTAATTTCTTTTTACTTAATGCTGCATGTAATTTTAATTTTTATTACATTTTTTAGGAAAAATGGAAAGCTTTTTCTATTCTAATGTCAGATTTTCTCAAGAAAATGACTTTTTCGCCATAAACAATTTTATAATAAGAGAAAAAAAGAAACACAAGCTGATGGATTGATTATACCGATAAAATTATTATTAAAGTGCCAAAATCATTTGAGATAATTTTTAGCATACATAAAAATATATTATAACATTTTCATAAAACTTTTAATAGTAATGGTAGGAGGTTTTATATATATATATATATTCATAATTTAAATTAGATTATTTCTAAACATGGAGAAAATTTTCTTCTCACAAATTCATTTTAACGGCACCTGATTTTAACAAATGAATTTTACTGTTAATATATTTATTTTTCTTTTCGTCAATTTAAATATCATAGCGATTTTAAGTGAAACGAGGAAACAAAGTGAGTAAAAATAATCACATAAATACACTTGGAAATTTGTTCACTTTTTCGAAATAATTTACTTGAAAATACTTTTCTAAATCTTATTAATAATTCATCCAATCTAAAGATGTCATACTGGATCTTTTATTAAATTAAAAATTTAGCGAATATTTTTCTCACGTTTCGAAAATGAAATTAAAGAACATTTAAGATATCGTTTTTTAAAAATTATTTAGTAATAGTTAAAATATTCAGAAATTTTTAAATATAAGTTAAGAAAAATATTATCAAAAGTAGTGTTTGGTATAAAAATTCTAATTAGATATTTAAAGGCATGTTTTAGTTTAATTAAATATTTTATTTAAAGATGTTTTTTAGAGATTATTTTCTTAATATGAATATCGTATAAGGTTTATAAAAAAGAATTTAACAGTTGCTTTGAAAATGTTAATTTAATAAAATATTGATATGTTAAAAATAAAAATTTTCTTTAAGATAATTATTACTAATATGCTTTCATAGTTTTTGAATAAGCAACAAGCCTCACATTCAAAAATTTGTAGCATAAAATAAGCATATGATTATTTTTTTTATCAAAATTAAAAAAATAACATTAGTGACCTAAAGAAAGAGATTTTCTTTAGTTCAGTTATATTTAACTTGAAATATTTATATTTAAAAAGTTTCTTTTTCCAGAAAAAAATAATACGTAGGATTTCTTGGCACAAATTATATTACAGACTTTTAATTGATGCAATTTTATAAGTATTTAATAGATAAAAATTTCATATTTATTTATATTACTTTAGTTATTTGAAATAAAATTTCAAAAACTATACTCCTTTTTTTACAATAGTACTTAGCAGAACAATAAGAAATGTTGCTGTCAATTTAAATCAAATTAAAAATTCTAGTAAAATTAAAGAAGCAAAATGAAAAATTAATTTAACTATAAAATACTTAGTATTTAATTATTTTATTTGATAAATATCCATTAAAGAATTTTCAAGATGATTACAATTTAAATGATATATTCTTTCAGTCCTATAAACAATCTTCATTACAGACAGACTATAACTTATATGTGATAAAAATACTAGAAATTCTTTTTATGGAATTTCAAAGAAAAAATATATATTACTAAATGTTTTACAAGCTGTGCCTCTTGGTAGTAATATGGAAAATGGATGTAATGTCCAAAAAAATATTGAAATATTTATAAGAAATAATGATGTAACAAAAGTGGGAAAGTCACGTGACAGTTATTCTGTATAATGTAGGACTTATCTGAGTAAGGGATGGACTTTTGAATACCAGATATGAATATCATAAAAAGTTAAAAATCATGTCATAGAATATTTAAGTTTTCTAAATCAAGTCGCTATCAATGATTGAACAAGTAAGGCAAGAAACTGACGTCTAAATTTTTTTCCATTGTTATTCGGATAAATGAAAATTTTAAAAGGCTGCCATCGTTTCATGCAGATGATCATAAAAATTTCTTGCCAATGAGTTACTCACTTTGAACAAAACATGATTTATGTCCTCCATCATAAGGAACTAATATCAACTTGTATAAAACATTATTAATATAATTAATTATTATTCAATAGTCTAACAGTTTTCAGCAACTGAGAAATAGTTACCGGCCTTTGATTGTTCTTTTTCAAATTAATGAGAAACCTATAAAAGTGATTACAAACAAAAAATATTTCATTTTAGAAGGTATATTAATTATGTTAGGAAGCGAGGCAATTATTATATTTTTGGTACACAACATTTGACTTTGTGAACATTTTTGTCATGTTCACGAGTAACAATGTTAGGAATGAACAAGGAAAGAAACATTGGGAGTTTGATTAAAGCCTATTAGTAATAAAGAACCATTTGCGTGGGTGCTGGCACATTAGAGCTGAGACCGGTTAACAGATTATAACTAATCCTGACATATATATATACTTTGAAAGTAAAATTGAGCACCTCGAAGTGATTTAAAAAAATTAAATTAGAAGTTTAATTAATTAAAAATTCTGATGAACTTTCTGATTTTTTGTAATAACTCTCGAGAATATTATTATACAAAATTAATTTTTAAGCCATTTAAGAATTTGAAAATTATTATTAATGACAGTTTAGTTGCAGAGCAAATTCTTCCTGAACTGAAATAAATTTTTTAAATAATATTTATTTGTGTGATTTTTTAAACTGAAACAATTTTCATCGTACCGACCAATATTTAATTTCTTTATATTCTTCCATTGTTGAATGTTATGAAAGCAAAGTTTTATTTAATATGAAAGTAAAGTTACAATATTGCCGCATTGAAAAGTGGCAGTCGACTCTCCATGGTCGAATGGTCATAGCACTGGTATCTTAATCAAGAGATCGTAAGTTCGAATCCCGCTGGAGAAAATGCGATTCACAGTTTGTGTAAATATTTAATTCCTTGATTTTATGTTTTCCTTTATTTCATGTTCCAGAAGATTCTGGACCTTTCTATAGTTTACCAGATAAGTATTCTGGACCTTTCTTACTGTCTCCAGAAAAGTATTCTGGAACTTTCCCTGTTAGTATAAAATTAGAAGATCTGTCAGTCACTGTGTTCTGAGTTCAGAGTTGAGTAAATAAATTGATTTAGCTCTACTTCTTGTGTGTGTAATTGCGTTACACACTAAAGTACCTACGTGACAATATTATGTATGGGAAGTGCAGTTAATCTATCTTCTACGAATGTTAAAACATAGATTATCAGGCAGTTACTTTTTAATAGCAAATATTATATCATGTAACTTTATTAGAATACTTCATAATGAACATAACAGATGTAAGGCTGTTAAAATAGCAATTATTTTATATGTCATAATTTAAAGTTTAAAACATTTTCTTGGCGAAATCATGAACTTTGAATTATACATCAGAACGTTATTGAAGGAAACCGTTACTAATATTCCTGGCCAATATCTGGATTCCAACAGTGGCAAGTTATTTTAATATAGTCTATATTATGCAGATTAGAATACCCGTTTGGATGCGTTGGCCAGATATATATCAGTTTCATTATGGACATTTTTCTCATCTTCTTAAACTGTCATTGGCTTAACTCCTAATGGTTTTCAGTTGCTACTGAATTTTTTTTAGGAAAATAAATAAAGCTAAGAGAAAGAATTTTGTATTGGATGGAATGCTTTTCGCATTGTCGTATATTGTCTGTTCATCTATCATTTCCTCTGACATCTTGGGCGTTCTCTAGAATGAGGAAGAATTAAAATTGCTGTTAAATAGAAGTATTTTAATATTATTAGTATTATATTAGATTTTTTTTTCTGTTTTGTTGTTAACATATAGCTTATTATGTTTATCTTATTCTTCTGTACCGAGTCGTATATATCTTTGGCAAAATTACAATGGAAATATGGCAATGCAATGGAAAAGGGATTTCTACAACCCTCAGCAATGGGACTAAATTCAACGAACTGTTGTCCATTTATTTGATAAGAAAAGAGAAAGAAAAAAATTATCAATTTTTAAAGCACAAAACTTATCCAATTTATTCGAAAAAAATATTTTAACTTTTATCTACTTAGAATTATATACCACTATTAAAAAATCATTTATTTCAATGCATGCCTTTTGATAATAATTTTATTGGTTTTAAAATAATTGATTAGCAATATTTAAAAGCCGGATCAACTTAAAAGCTTAAATTCAAATGAATTCTAGGAAAATTCAACTAAGTTTCGGAAGCTATTGAAATATTTTTATTTTATTTTATTTATTTATTTATTTTTGTAAAACAAAAATGCATACGAAGAACTGTTGATAGAATACATTAACAAAATAATAAAAAAATAACTTTAAAAGTAGATGATTAGCAATTGCTTTCACGAACAACTATTGAATTGGTTTATTTGATGCTTTTTAATAATAAAGAAATTATTATTTAACTATTTTTAAAATATAATACTATACATATAATGCTAACTATTTTCTTGAAATATTTTTTGAATATTTCTCATTCCAGCATTTGTGAACAAATTTTGCTGTAATTTATAGCAAGTATTATTACTCAATAAAAATTTGTCTTTTTTCTAATTTTTAAAAAATTCAGATATCAATTGATATTCTGATTATAATTAAAAACCTTTTAGATAACAAAATATTTTGTATATTGTATTATACAAAAATAAAATCATTTTTTTCGTTTAAAAAACAAAAGGTTTTGATTCTGGGAAAACTTTGTATTCCAGTAATTAATTGTAAGCAGAAAACGTTTAGGAAGTCTTTTACCTAAAAACACAAAATTCAAGCATAAATAAATATAATAAAAACAATGGCATCTCATCTTTACTATCGGAATAAATTGGACATATGTTTATACTTTTCAGTCCTTATTTTTGTTCGCATATATAGAATACTTCTTGTAAACATTTGTTCACAGATCATAGACTCACTTGAAATGCACATTTCTGATTATTATATGAGTTGTCATGATTTAAGATTGTTAAGGCATTTTAAGAATTTCTTATAGATATTTTATTAGGCAGATATATTTAATTAGTGAATAATGGTTATTTAAAAATATACTTCTGTTTTGAAAGGCAGATGTTACGAGCTTTTAGATATAAATACTAAAAGTTTTCAATGATATGACGAAATTAAAATTTAAATGAGAGAAATATTGATTTTTTAGATCATTGATATATGTGAAAGACAAATTTTAAATACAATTTTCAAGGTCAATTTTTTCTATGGAATGAAATAAATAATATTTTAGTTAATTAATTTGTATTCTATTTCTTTTTGATATTCAAAATTACTAGAAAGTCAAGACATAATAAAAAGGAATTTATTCAAATTTATATAGCCAAAAACTATCTAAAATTTTATTTTTTTTTGCATTTCTTTTTATTTTGAAAGTGGATAGAAAATCCAAGTATCCATTCTACACAACTATTTATTTACATAAACAACTTAGAAAACTCTTATCTATAAACTTTTAAAGATAAAATATCTGGATACTTGCAATATACATTTCAGAAATGCATTCAACCTTAGTATACGTTGTATAATATGATGTATGGGGATATTTTTCACATATGGTAAAGAAGCTATACTGGCACGAGTGAAATGAGCTATACTGGCATTGCGTGAGAAAGCTTCACTATATTTTCAATATAGTTATCTTCACCATATTCTACAGCTCATTCGTTTCATTGAAAGACGAAATGGGAATTTTAAGCAAATGACGGTCTGAAACGCTATTCTTTGAAAAAAATGGGTGGAACATATGTGTTCGGGAAAACTGTACTGATAAATCAACAAATATAGCATAAAAGAAGATGTAAATTGAATTGCTATGCTCTATAAAATATAAGTGTTGTTCTAAAAACTTTGATATCTAACAGCAATTTTAATAGATTAAAAAAATTATTTGATTAATAGTTAGGAAATTATATTTCCATTTATTTATCCATGAATAATGGCTTCCAATATGTTTATATTTGTCAATAATTCAAATTTGGGGGAAATATATTTTAAGAAATACAGTGTTTTAAATTCAAAAAGCTATAAAACTAAACATTATCCAATGCAAAATTAAATTCAAATAATATCGTTTAGATTTAAGGCTCGTTTGTTTAGCTAAGACATATAAAATGATTAATTTCCATGATAATTCATCTTACTAGATGTTCTCAAAATTACTTCAATTTTTAATATGCTTAATTATATGGGTTAACTTTCAAATGCGCCTAATGTTTCATGTAACACCGTTTTTTTTAAATAATTTAAAAATTTATTGGGCTTTAACAATCCAACTTTTCAAAAAATTATATATATAATGATTTTTTGGAAAGTTGCGTATATATATATTAATGCATACAAGATAAATATAGGAATTATAGAGTATTGATCCCAGTCTTGAAAAAAATGGTTTGTTTAAATTTTTTACGCATATTTTCCTCTATGATTCAACATAAAATAAAAACTTCACATATCTTTATTTATGCTGATAATGATAATTTTTGAATATACACCTTTGTAAAAAAGTTTGAACAATTTTGCATATAAGTCTCATTTATCTTTTGTGGCTGGAATCTTTTAATATAAAAGTGTGATAATAGCTTTGCCAAAGCAATAAATGAGTTTGTTAAAGCTATTCAACTTCTTTTTTTACTTTGAATAAGTTTGAATATTTATAATTATAAGTACTTTTCTTGCAGATGGACATTCTTTTCTTATATCCGTGAGTCCGAGTTGAGTGGTTTTAATTAAAATCATTTTTTAATGATCATAACATAAGATAATTCACTTATAAATTGAGCCATTTAATTAAGACTATCCTCACTTTTTTATTAACGGAAATGGAAAATGTCAGTATTTTACACCTTATGTGTAAAACTTTCTATTTCTTGCAATTATTTTGTTATATATACAGAGAGAAAACTCTGAAACGTTACATTTCAGACTAGAAAACAATAATATAAAAGAAGTCATTTCGGAAGCAATGCGTAACTGAGGCAGCAATGATTATTTTCTCTTATATACTCATATTTTTTTCTAATACATTTTAATATTAAAGTTTTAGAAAAGGCTCAACGCAATAAATTCCTTTTAAAAACTTCTTAATGCAACCTTAAAAATTAGAAATGTATATTAAAACAAATATAGAAAGATAAATTTTGAAATGAAAATTTCATTTTATAATACAGTTTCTAAAAGTTTGGTTATTTTTCTCTTCAGTTTCAAGGATCAAATCTTTGGATGTTATTCATCATAATTTTACTTATTCCAGCTTTTAAAATTGCCTATATCCTTTCAAATGTTTATACTATTTATTTTCTAAATATACTTACTTTTCGCGTGATATTTTTGATAATAAACATTGCAATTTCATTTTTCCCTAAAATTTGATCATACATATTTTATTTATTGATGGAATGTGATGGTAGCTTAGTTTTCAGTTTAAATAAGAAGCAAAAATTGAAAAAAAAATACAGTTTAATTCAATTTTGCTCATAATTGGCAGCATTTCTGTCTTCCTTGTGAAATATATCGAATCAGTCGCTGATTGCACGTCTCTTTTTTGGAGCTTCACAGTGGAAAAAAGTCGCTGGCTTTTAAAATTCCCAAATTCTGCACTTTATTTCTAATCTCTGCAATTTACCAGAGCGGAAAGATTCATTTCCACAAACGCTGATGTCGCTTGAGGCATGATCCGTTCACTTGGTCCCGAGCTAGCTGATCACCTAAACGGGAAATCTACTAGCTAGGTGATAAAATGAAGGATAATGTAATTGCATCACATATCTAAAAATAACCTTATATTAGGAGTTTAGCTTGTAGGTTCAGAGCACCTTATGGACAGTCTTTAGCTTGCAAGAGGGAAAGTAAATGAAATTGGGGACGATGGTAAGCCAGATTGATATCAATTAGCAGCTTAGGGAAGACGTTCAATGGATAAAACAAGGATGGTCCTTTAAGAACTAAATTTTAACAAATAGTTTTTATTATATTCTGCTAGTGAATTGAATTTTTTTTTTTTTTTTTGTTTATATAGTTTTTAGTGATATAAATGCATTCATACTTCCTCGCATTCGAAGAACAGAGAAAATATTGTAAAATCCACAGAAAAAAATATCGCTTCGTTACCAATCTCCCAGAGTCAGAAAAATACAGTTTCGGAATTACGTCTGTCTATCTGTCTAAAATCACAAGCACTGAGCTTGACGGATAAAATTCTATATATCGACAAAAATAAAAATGTAAATTTCTAACAAAATCTATTCAAAAGAATTCTGCCTATCCGGCTGCACAAGATGTAAATATCTAGATAAATAAAATCTGGTATACATATTCAGTATCTGAAATATATTTGATTCGTATCAAAATTTGAATCAAATAAATGCATGTGAACAAAACTCAAAAATGCAATGAATTAAATAAATGAAATTCTATATGTTATATTATAATAATAATAATTGTTATCCTATATAAAATTTTAGATTCAATCAGTCGAAAAAAATATGCCAAAATATATTAATTTACTTTTACTTATGGACTAACCGCACACTTTTGTGATTAATTGTCAAAATTTTCTCACTCGATTACGTAAATATGTTAGATTCATGTTAAAATATCAATATTTCGCACCTATTTATCATCTATGTCATGTAATAATTACACGAGTACCATTTTTCTTTACTATACTGCGAAGCACGCAGCTCTCAAGTGAAAATATAAATTTAAATACTCGTACAATAATGCCTTTTGCCATAGTCTACAATTTTATTTGGGGACAGATTGATGGCCTCTTTATTAGAGAATATGAAAGAAAGATCACTCCCACTGGTTGATTGATTCTATTTTGGAAGTTCAAAAACTTTATTTCTAGCTCTATTTCTTGGGTGGAAATTTTAATGTAATTAATTCATCGTTCTCAAACTCAAATTCGATTATAACAGTGTAATATTGTTATTAACAAAAATGATTGAAATTCTACTGTGTTTAAAATTAAGTTGCTAACATTTTATTAGGACTGCATAACCATATCTTGGAATTCGGAATTCTACTATAAAACACCAAACAATTAAATATAAATTTTATATATATATATGTATTAATTTTAAAAAAAGTAAAGAAAAGAAATAAAATGAATTTCGGCATTTTTTTTATTATTATTTTCTGTAGATATGAACATTGATATAATTTCAAAGAGTCAATCATTCTCAAAGAAAGTATCATAGTTTAATACAATTTGTTAACAGGTTTTTATTTTCTCAGGAACAAAATGTTGTAGGTTTCTCTACAACAGGCAAACAGGTTGTAGGTTTTTATTTATTGAAAATAAATTAGAAATTACTGTAAGCTATGAGTATATAAATCGAATATAAATTACACCTGAAAGTAATAAAATACAATTACATGACTTTTAATTCTAAAAACGTGACAAATAATATATTACATTTCACCATTTCTAATTGAATTCGCTTTTGCAACTAATCAAGTATCGAAGCAACGGTTTTCTCCCCTCTGTTAAATACTTTAACATAAAAAAAAATATTTAGTCAGTAATATCAATTTATAAGCTTTTTAGAGTTGTAAATTAAATTCTCTTTGTAAGTAATCGAAATTTCTTATATGTATATGGCACCTGTTACTTTTATTTCGAAGCTGTTACAGGTATAGTTTTATTCTAGAAATTAAGCTTCTCTCATGTTTCAATAATGTCTGAAATATAAATCGAAAGTTTCCAATGTAATTCACATTTTTCAATCCCGTCCTTTATTCTCAAATAAATTGTGTATTTTCAGCGCTTACAATATCACGCTGCCAATCAAAAAAGGAAATCCATGAACACAGTGCATTTAATTAAAACTTGTTTACATCTCCGACTGATGCAGTTCGAAAAATTGCAAATGAAAATCTCCGGTACCAGAGTTGTATTAATCAAATCAGCAATACACTCTATGTAAGCTTGCACCTCTCTATGAAATAACGAAAAATTTAAGATTTAATTTATATTTTTAGGAAATGAAAGTGACGGAAGATAACCAAACTAGTATTTTTTTTTCTGTGAAATTGAAGAGTACTCTTATCAGGAAATAGAATTTACCTGCTTTTTTTTCTTATTTATAAAAATTAATACGATTAATCAATATATTGATTGTTTTAAGAAAAAATTGAATATTGATTATGGATAATAGTGCATGGTCAGGCAACACTCTTCAGAAAGTGAAAGTCTATGTAATTTGGTCGTTCATTAACTGATGCACCAGAAGTGTCAAAGTTTGTTTTCAATTTAACCAGCTATATGCAGACATTGATATCTCATCAGTATATGCGGTTCTTTAATTGTAGGAAGGATACACGACTTTCTGGTGTTAATGTTTCATGAAAGATCATCCGATGCTTCACACGCTTCGACATCTTAAACACTCAACTTCATTAATTCCCCCCCCCTTCATTAAGTACCCAGTGTCGGTGTTGTCATATCCAATCAAAACACCATCATGTAGTCATTAAGAAAAATGTTACCGTCTCTTAATACATTTGTACTGAAGAATGGATTGAACAGTAAAGATCCTGAGACTGTTTGTGGTTTCACCAATGAATTCTCCTTTTATTTGAGAGATAATTACATGTCTGTTATTTGAAATTGACGATGTCCACGTTAATAACATAATAATAATAATGTAATCAAATTCGTATGGTAAATTGAAGATTTCATAAGAATTCTTATGCCCAAGGAATCATATAATTGCAAAATTATTCACGATAGGCTTTTGGCTCCAAAGCCCCTATCAATAATTGTCCGTTCAATCATTTGCTCTTTTGATGCCCCAGCACTGGAATCCGTGGTAATCTGAGGAAGAGTTCATGTGTATTTCAATTGCAAATTTGCGTCCGTAGTTGATGGATCTGTTTTTATGAGGGCTTTTTCCGGCAGCACCGATGTTGGAGATTCCATGTTTCTACCGGATATTCTATATTCACAGTGCATCTGTGGAACTGTTGTACTTGAAAATTCAAATTTCATCATTCTTTCGAAGATACTTTGTCCCATCTTCAGTGTGCTAACTTTAATACCTCATTCAAAATCACTTAAATTTTAATAATCTGCCATTGTAGTAACACGACCAGATCTAACAGCTTTTCCAAATACCTACTGTCTTATACTAGCTTTACCGACTATATCATCTTATACTGATTTGTTAGATTGCTCCTTTATTTGCATATACACGCTTGTATTTCTACACTTTAGTGTATAACATAATATATTTTAGTAATAAAGTAGGATTCAAACCTACATATATCATTATACATTTGTTCGGCATTCACCATCAATATATGGTGTATGTCAACATTTGCCGGTTTATATGAAAAATAAGAATGTTTAGTAGATATTTCAGACATAAATCTAGCAACTACGGAAATGTTAACATTCAGCGGAGAAAGAAGGCTATCTTTTACGATACCTTATATATAATAAAGCGTGTTGATTCTAATCGTCATCCTATTCTTTTATTATGACTTTATCTCTGATGGAATGAGAAGATTCGAATTTCATAATTTTAACGAGCATTTTGAGGAAACGACATCTCCTTAATAGTGAGTTTTTCTCACTGCATGGTATCAAATGTTCTCTGAAGCGAAAGTCATAAAATAGTGATAAATGGAGACATATTCATAATCATTTAAAAAGGCGCATTAACGACAATTTTACATTAATACCCTCTTACATCTGACCTATAAGTACGTTTACCTCTTCTGTAATATCCCTTTGTTTTTTATTAGAAAAAAAAATGGCTTATTACAAAGAAATGTTTTTCCATAATATCTGATTTTAATCAAATGCATTAGCAATTTATTTTATATTATTCATTCAATGGAAAAAAGTGACCCATAAATATATTGAATATGATTATCAGGACAATTAACAAATTAAATGATTTTTAAAAGCAATTTGAAAATTATTTCTAAAATATATTTTTTTTAATTATCTGGTAAAATTTCAAGGAAAAATATGCAAAAACTGTGAGTAGAATATTGCTCGACATTTTCTAAAAACTTCTATCCATATCAAATTTTTATGCAATTATAATTTTAATTATGAGATGGTATTTCGCTGTATAATAAATGATATTTTTATATTATTTGAGATTTTAAGTAATTACATGGAAATCTGACTTCATAAGCAAAAATAAATTAACAGTTTAAATAAACAAAAATAACATTAAAAAAATTTTCAATGTTAAGGTACGCATATTCTAATTCATAGTATTTTTTCCCTAGAAATAATTTAAAGTTTGTCAAAAAATATATTTATAAAAGGTACTTTATCACCCTGAAGCCGCTCAGGTATTTTTAATACTTTTAGACATACTTCATCCATAATTTTTCTTAATTAAAATATTAGAAAGTTTTATTTTAAGTAATCACATATCAATTAAGAAATATGAATGATTTAAATTCTAATTAACATTAAAGATAACTAATCTTTAAATGCCTAAATGAGCTCTGTAAGTATTTATTTTTAACGTAAATTTCAAGAGGCAAGTTTAGTCTTAAATATTTCTTCTACAATAAACTATGGTAGTAAAATATTTATTCCACAATAAGCTATGATAGCTTTGTATTCTCTATCTACACCATCGATAAAATGGAAATGTTGTGTTTCATATTTAGTTTATTTTGAATTTGAAAATGTAATACATACAGCAAAAATATGTTGTTTTTTTTTGCATTCACTTGTATTCTTGGAAATATGTAAAACATTATAACGTGTTGATAAAAAAGCATCACGTACCATTAAAGAAAATAATTATGCTAAGCACTTCTGATTTTATGAATTTAGTTTTAGAACGGATTGACCAGGTTTCTTCAGGTGTTGTTTTTCTTTTTTGTGTGTTCTTAGACTTAAAGTAAAGACGTTTCACCATGATGTCAAAACTCTCTGATTAAAAAAAATAATTTAATTACTGCAAATTAACTCAGGTGATATTTATTATTTTTGATAAAGAAGTTCACTTATTCATAACTATTTAAGAATCAATTAGTTTACCATTTTATATATGACCATCAATAGCTGAATATATTATTTATGCTAATACATAGTTCATATATAGCTGAGTTTTAAATATGGAATTCATTAAGTTGAGATTTTGTTGTAAGAACAAAGTCTCATCTGCTCTTCAATTAACTGCTGCAATTTAACTGCTACTGCTCTTCAGTGAAGCATTTTTTTAAATGTAAATTCCAAATATTATTGATTACAATGTAGATATGAACGAACTGTCTTCTATTTCTTCTATGAAACAATATACTTCAGTTTATTATAAAATTATATTATAATTTTTATGAAAACTTTTACTAAGATTTGCATAGATTTGAAAATGTTGCATAGGGCTAATTTAATTTACAATTAATGTTTGCTTAAACAAAACTTTTTTTTCCCAAAGTATTCAGACAGATAAAAGAAATTTTAACGTAAACATTTACTTAGAACATATAAACCAACCCAAGTAACTAAATATAGTGTACCAAAAACTCATTTTCAAAAATGAAATGTAAAATGATTATTATTCTGTATAATTATTGCAAATTGATAATCTAATGCAAAATAATTTGTATTAGAATTTGTATTTGTAATCATTATGAATTCTTAAAAATATTCACCCATTATAATGAAATATATCTTCACATTATATAAATAACATTTTGCACTGAAAATATTAAAATTCAAAACATGAAAGTAATTTACGATTTTCAGAATGACACGTTATTTTTTATTTGTGATATTATGACTTTTACATTAATTCATTTCCTATCTCGATCAATCAAATCGCTTTGAAGTAGATTGTAATTGTATCGTAAAATTTATTGTTAGTTTTGCCCGTGCACAAAATATTCTATGGCTCTTATATGAGGCTTGACCTTTCTTTCGAGAACAGTTATTGAAATGCATTTACGTGGGGTTTGTGTGAAAAAACATAAACATTTTGGATGTGCAAGACGGGTGAAAGTATTTTTATTAATGTCATCTAAGAACATTGTTTTATGAAATGAAAATGACTGGAAAGTATAAATGATGATTGAAATATATAGTAGTATGACGATGTTATTAATATAAGTCGAAGAAACATCCAAATAAACATTAATACCCAAGACCTCATTTTAGCCAGAATTGCCAAAAGGCAAGTCTAGACTGGCAATGCTTATGTCAGAGTGATAATTTATGAACCATTATTATCAAATCATAAGTTATGATATCTTTAAAGAAAAACCAGTTCTTCACAGCTAGCCACGAATGGTCCTCAAGGCTATCGAAAAAATACGTTATATTTACTTTCATTTTATAAAATCATTCAAGAATAAAACATAAATTGATGGGAAATAAAGAATTAGTGAGCTGTTGATATTGATGATAATAACTCGGCGGGATCTTAATTCTTTCTTTATTCTGAAACAGATAATTGAAAATAGATGAATTTCTGTTCTTTTAGACGGTAGCATTTTCAAAACGAAAGCAATTCTAATTATACTATTTGTTGAAATTAAATAAGGTGATGTGAATTATCTCACCTTATATTATACTTGCTGACCCGGCGCACTCCGTATCGCCTAACAATCAATGAACAGTTTAGTTACACCATTTATAACTCAAAAACGACTGTTCCGATATTTATCATATTTGACTTGTTATAATAATATAAGGAAAAAAATTCAATAAAACTACAAAAATAAGTATTACAATGGTTTTTCAGAAAATATTTTCTTTATTCTATCTGTATATATATATTTCGGGTTTATTCCCTTGAGTTAAGCACCTTCTGATATACAACATTTTTGGTTTTGTTATAAGGCGCAAGAACAAATAAAGTGGGTGATTTACCAACACATGAACATGCACATATAATCGCCCATGAGAAAAACCTGGGTTTTCTAGATTCAGACCACAAATATTCAATGATTGACCTTGTGATTTGTTAATCGTCATCACGAATGCAACACGAATTGAAATTGAATTCGTTTAAACTCAAAGGGCATATCGCTTGGGGATCATAGGAATCATCGGAATGAGAATTTCCTCATATTTTGGTTGCATAATTTTGGTTGGTTTAGGTTTCGAAGCATCATGACCACCGAGCCAACCTTCAGCTGTAAATTGTGCGGTGGAAAGCCAGGCACATCCAAGGAGTTTAAAAATTCAAATGGATAGTTAGAGACTTCGTTTTCGTTTGTTACACAGTCAATAGATTAGAATGAATGTAGAGTACCAACGATTTGATTCTGTATTACGAAGTTTAAGTCATCCACGTCTTTGTTCTTAGTCGCCAAAATTGCTCGCTCACTCAACTATTTGTGATTTTCGTGGTTATCAATGATGTTCGGGAAAACTTTGTTAATGAGCTCATCTTTCGATGAAATGAAGTTGCAAAAATTCCGAGGAAATGAAATCAATCGGCTCCATTCGTTGACAGGAACACGGCCATTACCGATAGTCAACAATTGCTTGGAGAAATCTTCAGCAGATGGATCGTTCAACAATGCAACTCTCATATTTGTTGTCGGTTGAAGTTTCTCCACATAGCGTCACAGATTTGATGATTTGAGGCAAGCGTTTATTTCCTCGGCAGCAGTCGATCTTGGAATGATTGGCAGTGCTTGGCGGAAATCGCCAGACAGTAAAATCATTGCACCCCCAAAGCATATCGAGTCATTGAGCAGATCTTTGAATGTCCGGTCAAATGCTTCCAATGCGCGTTTGTGCGCCATCGTGCATTCGTCCCCTATGATGATTCTAAATGCTACTAAAATTTTGGCCATTTTGGAATGTTTCGAAATGTCACATGTCACTTGTTTAGAATTTTGTAGGTTTAACGGCAACTTTAAGGCTGAATGAGCATTGCGCCATCCTTCCAACAATGTGGCCGCTATGCCAGAAGAATCAACTTCTGCAATGTCCGATCTCGCACGAGCAGTGGCCAAAGGCAATGAAGAATTGTGCAATCGTATAGAAACGCTGCTCGATTCAAATCAACATTTGAAGCATCGCGTCGAAGATTATCTCGCTGTTGATCTCCACGTCGAGCCCGACGATTTCTCATTGCCAACCGAGGCATTTCACGGGCTTCCTCCCTTTGCTCTTCTTTTTGAAAAGCTCGAAGCCTTGCCATACTATAGTGGCGCTCTTCGCACGCGTTTTCTCGTTCTTCTTCGGTGGATTGATTCGCAATGTTCCGAAGCCTAATTGCATTAAGGGTTTGTTGGTAAAGATTAGATCTTCTGCGCCGCGGCATAATAATATAAAACAAACAAATTGAACGGTAAGCTAAATGTTTTTTCGCAACAAGTCAGAGACGACAACACGAAAAAAAAAAAAAAAAGCCCGGCAGTAATGTGCCAACTCGAGCTGAGATTAGCTCGCATTTACTCGAGTTGAAATTTCAGTCTATTAAAATGTTTTTAATATAGTTACAAGTCTCAGTCGTTAAATTGGTAAAAACAAAATATGCGTTCCAACGCCGTCCTGAAAAGAAGGACTATTGCATTATGCTCATGAAGTAATTGCTGCAGATCATGGATAATGCTTTCTTTTCATTGCTGGGTTGATCTCTTCACGTCGATCAAGTTGTTCCTCCATATTACCAATGATATATATTTGAAAAAATTTATGCTGTGCATCTTCAAGCGGTAGCAATGATCCAATTTGATGGAGAATCTGGTTTTGAATTTGTCGAAAACGAAATCAATATTAGTCATTTATAATCTCTTTTTTTTATGTTAGCATGCCTTATTTATTTTAGAAACAAATACATTGACATAAACATTTTCGCCTGCAATTGAAACTTTATTAGAGCAATTTTTCATCTATTAAACAATACTTATGTTTTAAAGAAAATGAACATTGACTCTCTTGAACATAAATTAAACTACCTTGAATGTCCGATTAAATTCTGGTTCTTGTATAATGTTTGCCCCAAATGAATTCATTTTAAAACAGCCATTGTATTTTTGAGTGTTCGCTAGAAAATGTCGTGATTCTAGTGTTGCACGAAAAGCAATGAACACAATGGCTCAGGAGGCGAAGTCAATAACGGGAATTTCACTTTGCCATTAAGGCAGCACAATCCAGGCGTTTCTCCAGCAAACTTTAATGCGCCACAATGCTCGCAAACAACGTCTATTTAACCAATGCGAACGAAAGGATGCGAGCTGTAATCAATTGTGCAATCGTATAGAAACGCTGCTCGATTCAAATCAACACTTGAAGCATCGCGCCGAAGATTATCTCGCTGTTGCAATTTTTTCAGCTTTTTAAAGAAATAATAATAAATTATAAAAAATCAGTTTTAAATACATAACGGAAAATTGTCAATAATATTCCATTCGAAAGACCACCACCGAAGTTCAAGAAATGAATTTAAACTGTCACAATCACAATTCAATTTGAAGCAAAACTGTGCTGAAAATTGTCTGCCAATCAAAACAATTGGAAAAGTTTCCTGGGACGCTAGAGTCCAGCCTCTATGGATTCAAACTATTTTATTTGTTTGTAGTAGCAATTATTTTTATATTTTAATGTTTCAAAGCCAAATTTTTGAATTATTTATGATCCTATCCAGAAACGTTTCTCAGAAATAAGATACCACTTTCCAAATTTTTTTTAATGCCTAGAATAAATTTGATACGTTGCAATGTATCAAGTATTCTTATCTTGTGTTTGAATTTTTTTATTACTATGCACGGAGATGTTTCTAAGAAATAAGGTATTTTATCTGAATATGATGAATTCCGCACATTTTAATGGGTCACTGATTTATAGCGCATACTGAAATTCTTCTTTTTGTTTAAGATGTTTGAAAAATACTTTGGCGTGCACACGGATATTTCATAATTATCGTTTTGAATGAATTGTGATTATTTATCTTACAGTTTACTAAGAAAATACTGTACGGTAATAGCATAGAATTCTCAATCCATTAAAATATTTTTAATATTGTTACGAAGTTTAGTCATTATATTGGTAAAAACAAAATAAATTATTTAGTTAGTAGTTTTGACCTACTTGACAGTTGATACAATGTTACCAATTGCTAAAAAAATACACCTAAGATCAAGATTAGTTTTGATACGATTGTAGTTTAACCCCCTGATTGGCTCACTTTTCAAAAATCGCCAACTCGCCAATCAAAAGCTGAAGCCGTGTTTTTCGGTAGAGACCTTGGCTATAGAAAACAAGGGTTGCCAGCTTTGGCGCGTTATCGCCATCGGCGAAGAAGGGGGTTAAACTATTTTTTTCATGAACATTTACGATATTTTAATGGGTATTCTGCTATTCGAGGCTGAAACGAATCCAAAAAAAAAAAATCATTAAAATCGGTACAGCCGTTCGTGAGTTATAAATGGTGTAACTAACACGATTTACGACTTTATAGATAGATAGATAGATAGTATCACCTTATATGAAATATCTCAAACGCATTCCTTAATAGTCTAATTACAGCACCATTAAAATTCGTAAGAAGTATGTGTTAGTTTCAAATAGTATTTTGAAAGTTTGTAGATAGGTATGTGAAAAAAAAAATCCATTTCTTTTATTTTCTGTAGCGACATCAGGCATCTAAACTAATAATAATAAATAATTCAAAATTGTTAAGGAATCCATGCAGCGTTCGTTCCTATAATATATCGATCTTTTTGATTCAAACAAGAATTAATTCGAAAAATCAATGGTTTCTAGACGATTTTATATTGCATAAAAATGAAAATGATAGAATTTTGAGGTTTTAAACTTAAAAACTGCAATAATTTAATGTAAGCACAAGGAACTGACGAATGATTTAAAATGATGGATTTATATATAATAAAGTTTTTAATAATTTCATAAACAAGTGGATTTGCAAGTAGAACTGAAAATGGTAAAGTGAATTCAAACCATCTAAAAATCTATATGTGGCAATGTCAATAAAAGAAAATCCTTACTTTTCTGCTACATGTAAAAACTCAGGAAACTTTGTTTCAACAGCCAAAAAATATCAATAATCTTGAAAATATGCTTACAAAGTGATAAAAAGACTCTACATTTGTTATTTTGTATCCATAAAAATAATAGCTTACATCCTGTCAGTAAGTAATTTCTAATTTTAGAAACACAATGACTGCATTTATGACTTTTCCTCTGGAATAAATCCGGAATAAAATACATATATTTTTTGCTGTTGAAGAAAGGAAATAAGCTTGCTTTATCACCATTTCTGCTTCACGATGCAAGACTTTTTTTTTTTTTTTTTTTTTTTTTTTTTTTGAGCAGCTACGGAAAACTGCACAACAAAAGAAAGATCTTTGCATTTTTTGAGATGTCAATTTCAAATTTATTTGCACAAAAAGATGCAAAAAATGATTTTTTGCAGTATGAGTATGGAAATCGTTGGATGCGCTGAAATATGTTTTAGAATAACTGTTACAAAATAAGCAGTTTTATTTGCTTTTGATAACATCGCTATTTTAAATATGAAATGCTTTAAAAATAGTTCCTAAAGAAAAATGGAATTACGTATGAATTATTCTATTCTATATTCTACACAAATAAATTTATCTATAAAAACAATTTCTTATGGTTATTAATTAATCAGACTCTATTTAAACTAATTATATATTAGTGTAATTAATTACTGGACAAACATATTCAGGGAATTAACTTAGTGTTCTTTTTCATTTTTATAAAATGTTACACATTATGCCTGACAAAATAAATCTGAAATACTTTTCTCTGAAATTTATTAAATCTATTTAAAAAATAAGTATTCTTTTCATTCCTTTTTAATTTAAATATATATTCTTTATATATTGAAATGAGTTGTAGAGATTGAGTGATTTCTGCTTTCTGAAATCTTAAACAACATTTTATCGTTTTTACATTTCTTGTAGTGTGATCGATTCTGAGAAAAAAAATGTGTGCACCATATGACTTAGAATACTGAATTCGAAATTCGATACTTATTCATACACTTGAGAGTATAATTATTAAAATTAATTTAATGAGAGTTGAGTGTAAAAAATGGATAGGTATTTAAATACAATTAGGAATCTGTTTGCCAAGATCAAAGTAGTAATAAAATCGTTATTAGAAAAACAAATCAACAATGGAACTCGGAAAACGTAGGTGATCAAAACACAAAATAATTTTAAAATATGATAAAATTACTACAGAATGCAAATAATATAAAAATACTGAGAGAATGATTTCATAAAACAAAAAATGTACCACGATAGCAAAAATGACATCCTATACCAATGAGATAAATTTTAAATAATAAAAAATAATATGCAAATAAAATAATATCGAGGTATAATTTTATTAAAAGACGAAAAGTTGGAGGAATTGGTTAATTTTGCAAATATTTTTAAAAATCTATTTGTTGCCATTTTTTTTGTAAGCCATATAATCTATTTTGGTCCAGGAAATAGAAGTGTCTGCTATCTTCATGAACCATTATAGGTGGAAATACGATTTTGGTTTCGCTATTTGTCAAGTGATTTTTAAAATATAGTGAAAACTGTATTATATAGTGAGTGTTTGAGCCAAAGTTATAGTTCGTTGCTTTATGTCAAATTGAAATTTTGCAGATATTCGGAAAAAGATCGTTTATCAGAAAAAAAAATGTTTTTTCCTTATTTTTTCTTAGAGATCATTTTTTTTTTCTTTCGCCGAAAGCGAACTGATTTCAGAAAAAAAGCTATAGAAGAATTTTCTTCTCTTACAGTCGTCCCTTTGGAACAGCCAACTGTTCAGCATAATTTTTTCGAGAATACATTTCAGAAATGGTTTTTGAAAATCTTTTGTAAGATAAGGTTTTTCAGTGTCCATAACTTCTTTCACAAGACCATTTCTGCTATTTCAGGGCTTTCTTAACAGACGGTGGCCTTTATTCGGGTGAGTACGTAAAGATATTAAATGTGTCTCAGTTATATTATTGATTTTTTGGACTACCTGTAGAAAGTCTTTGCTAACAGAACTGATCCGATACAAAATGCTTAAAATCAAATCTCACCTTAATACTTCCAACTCTACCGACGAGACGTCTCGTCTTTCAAATACTTCCAATTACAGGTTTTTGTGGGCTAAAATTTGACTCTTATGCCATAGGTCTCTTATGTAATAGTTTAGATAGGTTGATAGATATGTATTAGAAAGTTCAACCTATCTAAACTGGCATTAGAGACAAATTTTCGCCCACAGAAACCTGCAAATGGAAGTATCTGAAAGACGAGATTTCTCGTCTGTAGCGTTGAAAGTGTTAAGGTCCTTGAACTCAGTTTGTGACTCTTGTTCATAGATTCCCATTTATTTTATGCCAAGCATTTGAAGGTATCATTTATGTTCTCATGAGAATTTTATATAAAAATTTTTATCTAAGGGGGGGATCAAATATTTACAATATTTAACTTTATATGAATTAAAAATATTTTAACATATCTTTCATGTATTTAGAGCTGCCTTTGATGAAAAGATTACGTAAATATATGATTATGAATTTGCTCTTAAAAAGTTGAAGTTGTCTGTAACTAAACTAATTGTAGGTTGTAAAATTATGAATTAATTGTGCTTCATAATTTCTTTTAGTTGCTGATTGCTTTTATTAACCAAGAAAACGTACTAGTAATGGATAAAATCTTATAAAGCTCTTTTTCCTGTTTTCCGCAAAAGCTCTTAATTAAAAAAAAAAAAAAAAAAAAAAAAAAAAAAAAAAAAAAAAAAAAAACTTCCGTTACCAGTATTGGCTGATATCAGATACCTATTTGTAAGAACTTAAAGAAAAGTATACGATAAAAATAAGGGAATTGCTGTAAAGAAATAACAATATATATTCTAGTGATACATTCATCAAAAATGATAGATTCACTCCAAAAATCTATATTTAATTACTATGTCATGTAAGATATTTGTGGTTAGCAATTTTATGTAGTGGAAGTGGAATAAAACCTTTATTGAATAGTATGTGAGGAAGTTTCGGTATAACTACTCTCAGTTAAGGTGATTTAAAATAATAGTGCATGTTCGTAGATTATATTCACTTTCTCTTTTTCATATATGCAAATATATAGGGGCCGGGATAGCCTGGTTGGTAGGGGGACGTTGGATTCATGTATCTTGGATAGTGAGTTCTAAACCCACCGGCTGAAGACTCACGTATATAAGGTGGCTGGTGCACATATAAATCTGTCTTGGTCACAAGGTCACAAGTCCCACTGTGGGTACTGGTTCAGAGGTGATCATTCTCTGATTCATGTCTAAATTACGCTCCGTGAATGAAATGTATGAATGAAGTCCGCCCCATAAAAAGGGTTGTGACGCATAAGTAGCTAAGCTGTACTATTGGCACTAGACGGTGCTACTGAAATCCAAGAAAGCTCTATCTCGGCTTAAAATAGCTGACTTTGTCAGCGGGCTTTTCGATGAAAAGTGTCGTAAGAAACAACAATATAAATGTATAATTCTGACAGTTGGTATTAACTTTTTAAAAAATTTTTGTTAAATTTGAATATCATATACCATGTGCAATCAGATTTAATCTAAAATAACTAAAAATTCATTGTAAACTTTTAGATTCAATGTAATTATTTAAATTTAGAAAATATCCGATATATACATCATTTATTCATTTCATCGCAAATCAGAAACATTTGATATCTTAATTCACCATTCTTCGCTGAATACCCAAATCACATAATTTCCTTGGCAATATAATAAATGAAGTTACGCTTTAACAATGTGTTTAGCTTATAACATATTTTAAATAAAGATATTATTTTGTTACACAATGGTTTTCTTCAATTGTGCAACATTATACAAATATATTTCTGAGAAATAAGAGTTAAACTTTCAACTGAAAAGGGATATCCTAATTGAAATTATTTAATGAACCCATAATAACGATAAATTTAATCTGTTTCGTCTTCATTGTTTTCTCTCTCTTTGCAGTTAGTGATTCTATAAACGAAGAAATTTTGATTTAACAGATTATTAATTAACTTCGAGAAGTGCTCTGGAGTACCCAGACTAAAATAGCACTTATCGCCTCTAGATAATATTTTTTCAAGGCAGGAAAATATTTTCTTTTCATTTAAAGGTATAATTAGGGACATTTTCTATTTGCGAGGAAAATCTCACTCGATATTATTTTTTAAAAGTCAATTGTAATTGGGGAGTTAATTTTCCTTTCATACATTTCCATTATTTTGTTAATTAATGTAATTATAAATGTGGAATTGTCTGATAATTTAAAATGTAACAATTAATCTACTATGTAAAGGAATATGCTCAACTTATCGTGAGTTTTTTTATTCCTAAACCAAAATCAATAAATTCTTCTAATGAATTATTAATTTACATGTTTCATTTTAAATACCATAAATATTATATTTCATACAATGATATTTTTGTTCATTAAAAAGCATTCCGTTTTATTTTTTTTATTTGTTTAGGAACAAATTTACGTTATAATAAATACAAATTTTATTTTATTGATTTTATAGATTTTCACTCTTAAGTAGTATTTTTGTCAAGTTAGAAGCTTTATAATGCTGATCATTTTAATTTTCATCAGAATTTAAACGTTATAAATGCCTATAAATCAATGACATTGTTGTTTGTACTATGAGGAATCACATTTATATTTTGCGAACAAAAGTTAACTTTGAGGACTTACGATTTGAAACTTATTCTCAAAATATCTCCTAAACATGAAAACTAATTAATTCTTCTGGATTAAACCTCTTGTAGTATGGAAGCTTGGGGAAACTTTACGGATTTAGGTGTTATCCACGCATCCAGCCAAGATTAAGAATTAAAAGAAAGATCAGGAAATGCTGCAACCCCGTAGTTAAAACAAAGGTTTTATCTAACTGTGCAAAACAATATTTTACTGTAAATTATGGTGGCATGAAATAGGAGTTATGCTAATTAATATCGTGAATTCTTTCTTTTGTATGTTTATTTCCTTTAAATGTTGTTGCATTTCTTCATTTGATGAAGTTTTACACTGGATAAATTATTGAAAGTAACAACGCGGAATTTTTTTTTTTTTTTTTTTTGTATTTGATGTGTTACGTACAGTGAGCAAATCTTATTTTACACAATTTTGAAAAGCAAATAACATGCAATTTCGCCTAACAATAGGATGAGTCTTTTATATTATTTGACTATGAACATAACTAAATCTTCTGGTAACATGTAAACATCTTAATTTAATACATTATATAATAATAACAACTTATCAAAAGGAAAAGCACGAAAAAAAATCGAAATAAGAAAAACAAAAAATACAGTTTTATATCGGTATGCACACAAATTGTAACAGGAACTGAATCGTTGCCAGACAAGAAATAGAAACTATTTTCTATAAAAGTCTAAAGCAGGAAAATAATTAAAAGGCAGTTTCTAAGGTACAATGGTATTAAATAAAATTATTTCATTTTCCTAACCCAAATTTGAGCCCAATAATTCGGCAGAATGTAAATAAGAATGTAGAAAATTAGAATAATTATGTATATTTCATCCTTAGATATTTTGAGGTTATGGAATAACATAAAACTTCTTTAATACAATTACTCAAAAAAATTTAATTAAATTTGTTTTGGAACTTAAATGCTCTTTATTTTTCAGGTACAAAGGATACTTTTAAATTTATTTCAATTCACAAAAAAAGTATTATTAAACTATACATACATTCAGTTTACAGTCTGTTCCTATGGAAAAAACACGTTTTCATTTCATTTTTCTTAAATATACTGAAACAGATAATATTTTTTTCGTAATTTTTTTTTTCATGTAATAATAATGCAGATACATAAGGAACATTTCCTTTTTTTTCCTTTCAAAACAAATGTTTAAACATGTAAGAAGATTTTATTCATATGAAACTATTCCTTGCCAATTTAATCGGATAATTTATGAAAAATTAATTTTCAAAGCGAACGAAGTTCAAAGACGATTAAAACAATGAGGCGTAAGGGATTAATTAAAATGTGATTATGTTGAAACATATCGAAGGAAATTTACGAACTTAACTTTTTTTTTTTAACAAAATACGAAAAATGCGCATCTTTACTCGTAAATTATTCGAGAATACGTGATTCTTCTGCATAGTTTTCACAGATAAAATATGTTGCATCAATGTTTCATATTGACCAAATATTTATATATATACTATCAGCACGAAGGAAAAACTTTTTTCATCATTGACATTAGAACGGATACACTTATGCAAATGTGTGAAAGCATTTAACAGTGTCATCAATTTTCGGAAAATGACATGAAGTTTTATTCATATTTGTTTCCAAAGTTTTTAATACGAAATGTATTGATACGTCTGCCCTAAAATGGTTTAAAAAAATCAAAATAACAGCATTTATTAAGAACCTTCTTGAATTTAAATCATTTCCAAACAAACACAGGTTAAATTAGGTTTCCCGTTTAAGTATTTGTTTATTAATTTCAAAGTATTGAGATTTTCTTGGTCAGTTTCTAATATAAAAAAATAATAAGTATGAAGTTAGTAGCCTCGACTACTAAAACTGTTTAGTAAGAAAATATTTTACTATTTCTTCCATGCTTATCATAATAATAAAAACAGATTTTATATCTTAATAATAGAATGCGTTTCTTTCTTTATATAAATTCCAGCATTAATAGAAAAACTCCTTTTAATAAAAAGTGTTCTCACAAATATCTTACAACATTTGTAATTTTTTACTATTCAAATTTTTGACATTCAAAGAATTCAAAATTACCAGAAGTGATACAATTCAAGAACTTGAATTCTTACGAATATATATATATATAAAATTCAGTCAATATAGATTTTCATTTGCTTATGATTCTCCCAAGAAGAAAATTTTATTTGGAGATTTTCTCCCAGTATTGATTTTCAATAAAGAATATTTCGGATACGTGATCTGTTTTTATTACAGTTCTGTTTCAAAATGTACTTTATTCTACTGGTTGAGAAAAACAGATACATTGTTCTTTAATTTAATATGTGTATATTTTTTATTCAGCCTTATGCTTAGAATTAAGAAGTCTGATAGAAGCAAAATATATGTGAAATTGGAATTTAAAATAGCTGCAGAAATTTAAGCATTGAACAGTATTTCATGTGCTTAAATTGTATTATTTCATGTAAGAAATTAATATTTTTACAAAATTTATTTCTTTAAATTCAACCGACATTTTAAAATGATGAGTGCCGGCTCTTATCCAATGTTTAATTTTTTTTCATTGTTGAGTAAATGTTGAGAGATGTTATTTTGTATATATGATTGATTAAAAAAATGCAATCCTGGTATGCTTAACAATTTTTGTTCATTTATAAAAAAAATTACAATAAAAAAGCTTTTATTTATATTCTTTTTCACACTTTTCAAGAAACCTCATAAGTTCAGAAATACTTGTTGATAAAAAATCCACATAAAGTCATAACAGTAAAAAAATGTCTTGGCAAAATCTAGAAGGCTTAAAGTGGTATCTCATTCAATTGCTCAAATTTTGCCTCAATAGAATGAAGCGCATGTAGGATTAAGTTATCGCCTTCCTTACCTGAAGTAATTAATTAATTCTGACATGATTAACTAAACATTTGAATGATCATGTTTATACTGATAGCATCATGAATTTGAGGAATCATTTTACTAGCAATCTTTCTTAGACTGCATCTGGGAAATGAAATGAAAACTATACAGCCTACATAATTTTCATTAACAGCTTTTCATTCAATAAGTTGCATTTTTACCATTTGTCATGGATTCAGATTCTACCATAATTTTATTTTCTCCATTGTTTACTTCATTACAGCCCAATGTGCTCTGCTATTGCCTTCTATTTACTCGTCTAACACAGTTCTTGAGTCCACCACATTTAATTAGATAGATAAATGACTTCCTGTCAATGCCGCTTTAATCAGCTCCGATAAAAGCGGAAAGAGAACATAGTTTCATTTGAGCTCCTGGTAAAATTGCAGTGAAGCCTTTAATGTTACAGGCAATCTTTCGCTACGTTAGAAACTGCTGACGTTTAAATTTTAGATGTTAACATGTCTGTATGCTCTTATGTGAGTGGATTTATTGCTCTGGCGAAAGTTTCGAAGATGTATATGGGTTTATTTGCCTTTAGAAATCGAATTTCCTCTTATTTATATATTTTTAAAGAGGTTAAAATCAGAATTCCGTACAAATCCAAACATTTATTTTTCAATTGATATACATTTAGTATAATAAGATAAATTTGTGTTTTACGTAATTATTTGAAACTGAACTCCAGAATTTTAGAAGCGACATACATTTTTAGGAGGAGGATGAAATTGAATTAAAAAAATGAAAAAAAAAATGAAATTGATGAATTAGTATATTTTTTATTAATAATAGTTGATTTATTATTTTACTACTAAACAAAAAATCCTTTTAAATTTCCTCTATATTTAATTATAATCAAAATAAACTATTGGACCCAGGAGAAAGACGCTTTTTAGAAACTTTTTTTTAAAGGTTGTAATTACATGACAATAGTTCTCTAAAATCAGGCTTGAATGTATTGTCATATAAATCTGTAAATTAAAATAATTATTAAATCTCAATGAATCAATCTCTATCTTGAACTTCTTGCCCAATTTCAGAGACTATAAAATTAGTTTTTAAACTCCATATGAAATTCGCGACCATTCGATACAGGTGGTTATCAAAATAATGGAAACACCTGTTAATGAAAGTGACATTTTTGAATGCGCTTCGTAAGCATTAAAATATAATAATAACCACAAGTTTTTTTTGTTTTTTTTATAAATAGCAATGTATATATTCTGGTTGTATGTGTTAGCTTTATTGAAGTTCTGTAGTGCTTGGAATTTTTTTTTTTTTCAAAAGCGTAAGATGTAAGCTCAGTGAAAGATATTGACGGGTATTGAAGCGGATTGTAATACCTAAAAAGCTAACAATTGCAGCAAAAGTGATCGCAGAGCTCAATACCCATCTGGATTCTCCAGTGTTAGTGATTACAGTTAGAAGGTACTTTCATAAACAGAATTATGGCAGAGCAGCAATACTCAAGCCAATTATCGCAGTTGTTAACGTAACCGCCGTCTACAGTGGTGTCACACTCACAAAACCTGGTCGATCGATAAGTGGAAGAAAGTAAATAATCTGACGAATCGGGTTTCACTCTTTTCCTTACAACAGGAAGTGTGCACGTTTGCAGGACACTGTCCAACTGTCAAGCATGAAGGAGGTACTGTCAATATATGGGTAGCCATGTCGTGGTTTTCTGTTGAACCAACCGTAACGCTGAAAGGAAGGATCACTGGGAGAAAATGTAGAGAAATTTTAGCTGACCAGGTCCATCCTATGATGCAAGCTTTGTTTCCTGAAAGAGATGGCATTTTTCCGGATGATAATGCACCTAACCCTGCAGGAGGCTAGTCCAATCAATGTTTGATGGACACGAGAATGAAGTTAAACATCTGCCTTGGCCCGCACTCACCTGACCTCAATATAATTAAACCGTTATGGTAGAGCGTTCAATACGGAATCGATATCCTCCAGCGGCATTGCTCCCAGAACTTTCAGAATATCTTTTGGAAAAATTGTGCAATATTCCTCAACGCTATTCAATATTTGTATGAATGGATTCCTAGGCGAATCCAAGTTGTATTATATACCAAAGGCGGTCCTACATCATACTAATAAAAGATTATTTATAAATATAAGGTGTTTCCATTATTTTAATAACCACCTGTACATCCTCAATGATCATCATTCCATACAACCCACCTTATCCAAGATATATCTCAAAAATACTGTTTCATTGTTATATATATGCTATGGGGAAAAACAAGACGGGATTCCACACTTCATCTGTCACTATGTCTATTTTCCCTTATTTTCATTTATTTAGGAAGGTAATGGCATTTAGCTGCGTCATTATTGCTTGTCCACTCCTTCATGTTCGAGAGGCATCGAAAATTTATTCTTTGCTTTTTAACAATGAAACATCACCGTTAAGTTGTATACCATTGAAAAGGCCAAAAACATTGAAACCGCTAGTATAGGATTCTAATTTCAAAACTGCACTGTTTCTCTATTTATTAAAAATGAGAATGGTCTATATATCTTGTGCAAATATAAATATCCATAAAATTATACTCTAAAAGATTAAAATGTTTGTTATTACAGATACAAAATAAGAATAGGAAACGTTTGATATGCATCTAATTTTTGTGTAAAAATAATTATTCATTTAAATACAATTAATTTCCTTCTATTGCGATTAAAAGATTATTTAGATTTTCAAAGTTGCTTGTGTAAGTTTTCTAAAATCTGCATTTCTATTTACTAAACATATAGTATTCCATCTCAATATAAATACTGAATCTTAATTTAAAGATTCAAGGTTTTTTCCAAACTACTTCTATATTACAATTGCCATAGAAAATTTAAATATGTGGGTTTGTTTTACAGAATTGCTCGTATACATAAAATTTATTACTATTAAATTTCGCAATTCTATGTATACTCTTTGTGTTACTAGATTAAAAAAAATGCCTCTTTTATAAAAAAAAAATACTAAAATGCCACTTTTATAAGAATGCAGGTACAAATAAAACAATGAATCCATCCATTCCAAATACCAAAACTTAATGCATTAAGAAAGTATTGAATCAAATTTAGCGAAGAATCTTTTTTATATATATAAATTTATTATAGGATTCTTTTGATATTAAGGTAGACGGCTGTAATGCAATTATTTCGCCTCACTTATATTTATTTGCAGGTTGGCATGGTAACATTTCAACCAGTCATGCATTTTATGTCTCTCTAATTCAATATGGCTTATTTTTCTTCTCACTTCTTACAATCATATCTACAGAAAGGAAAAAATTGAAAACAAACACAATTTTGGGTGATGTAATGTTTCTTACTCTTTTATTTATTTTATTAAATGCGTTGAAATCTACCTAAATATATGAGTTGCTTTTCTTATTGTTCCGTATGTTAAAAATAAACATCTCTTCTATTGGTAGACGAGACAGTGTTACAACTTTGCTCTTCGAACTAATTCGCTTTGAAAACGGAAGGGAACAAATGTAGTCTGTAAGAAGTTGGTTCTTTTATCCTTCTGAGAATTCATTATATAGAAATGCGTTCGTAAGAAATAAAATAACAATTTAAAAAAAATAAATACTTTCGACGAAACTTAATAATGTTATTGATGAAATGTATGATTGAAATGGCAGATGTGATATTGGAATCTTTGACTTTTGACATATAAGATACATGTCCTTTTTACATATGCAGTTTCAGTTGAAGTTTCAAATTTTAAATTGCATTATTTAAACAGAAAAGAATTTTGGAACATATATATATATATATATATATTTCAGTAAATTTTGTATTGCTATTTCAGTTCTCTTCAGATTTCCTTCTTTCCCTTATGTACTCTCTTTAATATTCATCTATTCTGATATATTTTTTTTTTAATTTAACTTCTGCTGACTGCAATCATAAATTATATATTTATTAATGATTTACCCCAGGAATTTCTATTCCTGCTATAATTAGAAGAAACTTTGTATAATTTGACTTCATAAATTATGTATTCATGCAAGATTTGTATAACATATCGAGATAAAAAAATTAAGTTGCATTAGTTTAAAAAATTTCAGTATTTTAATGAATGCATGGATTTTTTAATACCAAGTTCATTTTTCATATTTATATCGATAATCGTGTTATTGAATCAATTGAATTTCAAGTAATATTTGCATCCTTTTTAAAATATTTTTTTTCATTTAGAAATATTATTTTGTGTCTATAATAATGTCTAGACATGCAATTAAGTGAAGCTCAAAAAATTAAATCCAAAACTCTCTTAAATATAAAACAGGGTAAAATAGAAAAAAAGTGTTTCTTTCTTATTTTTTCCAGTGTAAAGGTTTTTTGTTCCATGATATTTAAGAAATATCTTATTTCATCTGTAATCGTATTGATATTATTAAATGAAATCGTATCAATCTTAATCGTATCAGATTTCAGTTTTATTTAGATCTATATTATCATTAGATGTATGGTTTCTACCAGTGATACAATTAAACTTGGTTGAAATGTGTGTGAAATCAATGCAATTGTGATCATTTGGTTTCGTTTTATTATATTATATGCAGCGTTAGAAGTATCCATGTTTCTTTATCCGTTGTATCTATTTTATTCTGTCTGTACAGTATGAATATTATTGGCAGCTGTTCTAGAATAAAATTATCCAATACGCATTTTATTTAAAACTTCTGTAGATATTTGTGAATATTAACTATATTTATTTTTATCTGTGTTTGGTCCTAATTTTTTTGAGCATTTTATTTGAAATAATGCGAAAAAAAAAAGAGTGTAGAATTTTAAAAACCAAACCAAACCATAACCAACCCTTGCTTTTCACTTTTGAATAATTTTGATTTTACACTCGTTTAGCAGAAAGAGTGAAAATTAATTATATATATATTGAATATTTCGGCAATACTGTTCGTTTTATTTTACTTTTGACAGAATAATAAATGTATAATTTTATTTCTCACAATAAGATTAATGATTTATAAGCATAAACAAACTTGTTTTTGAAAGGTATCAGGTACTTAGTTAATCTAAAACTGTTATGTTTTCTTATGTTATATAATATCTTTTCATAAAGCAGTTTATTTATATAAAAACTACATTTATTTTATGAATTCTCATAGAATATTATGATCGGTACCGTGTTGATGCTTTTAACTGAGAAAGGATTATTTAAAAATAAGCCAGTTAGCATTCCATTAAATCATTTATTTATTAGATTAAAAGCTTACGAAGAATTTATATAGCATTACGAAGATTAACATTTGAAATTTCAGAAAATTCTCATCTCCATTTAAAATAAACAAATAATGATATAGCTTCTTTTCTATGAGAATAAACGTGCTTGGTATTTATGTAGCTTCTCTTTTATTTGCTTTTAGAACAACTTATGTAAGAAATGTACTTGCAGAATATTGACTAAAATAATTGAAAACAAGGATATTTTAAATATTTCAATAGTAGAGTGACTTCATGTTGATTTAAAGAAGGACAAAAGATTAAATTTCTGTTTGAAATCCCTCTCGGTTCGTTAAAGCAGAAATTTAAAGAGTTTTAAATGCAAGCACACGGATTGTTTGACATCGTAATGCAAATATTATGAAGCGAGAATTCCGTGCTAAGCCTAACTAGCTTTACTGAAAGTGGAATCATTTTTAGTAGAATAATCTGGAAACATAAGGAAGTTAAAACAAAAGATAAATACAACTTTTAAGACTTTTAATTAGAGGGAAGAATTCAAAAGTCTGTGAATGAGTCATAAATGCATCGTTTATTAAGAGGCGAAGTTGCATCAGTGTGTAAGCTGGTTTTAGTGTGAAATAGTAATTAAACTGTTGCGATAATCCTTTATCCGACTTGATTAAATAGCTAGATTTATGTCTTTTCGGAATTCAAGTCGTTTCATTGTCGAATAATTGACTTTTTTTTTTTATTTTCGCAACATTTCTAAAATGTTAGAAAAAGACGAGGCATTATTTTAGACATCTAATGAGAAAAAAAAAAAGTAAAACTTCGTTTAATTTTCGAACTTTTTGTTGAAATTTTCATTTAAATTTAAGCAGTAAGATGTCAGTTTTTAACTGGAAAGCTAATTTTTAAATAAACTCAACTCTGAAAGTTTATGAAACAGAAAATCAAATTTTATATTCAAAAAATGTAACGAAAAATCCTAAAGTAAAACAAATTTTTTATAAGTAAAAAAAATTTCAATTTCTAATATAAGATATAAATAAATAAATTTATTTTATTAATTATTTATTTATAAGTAAAGTTATTTTTCTTCAAAAAATTTACTTTAGTAAATA
Source organism: Argiope bruennichi (assembly GCF_947563725.1). Classification (NCBI taxonomy): domain Eukaryota; kingdom Metazoa; phylum Arthropoda; class Arachnida; order Araneae; family Araneidae; genus Argiope; species Argiope bruennichi. Next base: position 41,420,746 of record NC_079151.1, read on the forward strand.
AAAAACATTTTTTTTAAAAATATTTAGCTCATTTAGATAAATTCGAAATTAATAAGAGGATTCTAATAAAAGAAAATATTTCTGATTTCTTCTAATTTATTTTTTATGATCAATCGCATCTAATTTTTTCGAAAATAATAATAAGCGGAGTTGAACCAGTAGCACTATGTATTTACCAAAAAAAAAAAATTATTTCGGATTCAAAAGGATATATTAAAGTGTCACCATAGATGAAAATTCATTGGAAGAAACATAAGAAACAGTATCAAATGAGAAATTCAACAACTTTAGATATAGGCTTTACTTCAGAACCGGTATGTAAATCGGTAAACAGATTATGGAATTATATCTTATATGTATCCACAATGGTATGACATTTTAAACCTATTTCCTTACACCTTGCCAAAAAGAGAATAGAAGTAAATTTTGTATACAAAAAAAAATGAAAAGCAAAAAGTAATATTGATACCAATGAAAAGACAATCTTTTTCTATTATTTAGGGAATTTTTAATACTGTATCTTAAGCAGGACATGTAGCACATCTTAAAGCTCATTTGAAAATAATTTTCCGTCTAAATAATTATTTTCTTGAATAAGATCAGCAACTCTTGAGGGATCTATTTCAAACCTCTGGAATATAAGCAACATAGTGAATTATTGAGAAATTTTTCCTGGAATTACAGAATCATAAGCAAGTTACCACATAAGAAGTGTCTCATGAAACATTACTTCTTTGAGAAGAATCAATACCTCTTTGAGAATCAATCCAATAATTCAATTGCATATGATCTAGTTTTCTGACAGAATCCATTTTATTTCTATAGTTTCGTATGAAGCGAAATGGACAAACCCAGAAGCTAGAATTTGATAGATGCCAAGTTTAGCACATTTTAAAGTTCTGTAAAATCCGAAACACAATAACTAAATTAATCTAAAAGATGTTCTTCAGGAGCAAAAACACATTTCTCAAACGAATCATAGATTAAATAAGGCATCAGGGAAATGAAACCACGATCAATCGTTGCTGTACAGAATATGCAAGAGGGTATTTCAAATAAATAACTGCGAAGAGGCCTACTTCCTTCGTATTTGAAGTATTTTAACCTAGTTCGACTAAACTCGGACACATATGATGTTATTGGAAAATGTTAGGTATAAATATCGCCTGATCTTCAATTATTTACTTTCATCAGGGAAAATTAATGCCATACTTGAAATAAAACTAGTAGGAAATATTGTTTACTAAGGAAATGTCTAGCGTATTAGCAAAATTCAAAGACATCTCTAAGAGATAAGGAAAATCTGTTTTGCAATAACCTCTTCAAAAATATTAAGTTATTTTAATAACTCCATAAATATTCAGCAGGATTTTCAAGACGCAAACAGAATTATTAAGAAGATATTAACTTATCTATAATATTCTCTTATAATTTAATATATTGTAATCAAGAAAAGGATTTTCTGTCAGAATTTTTCAATTCCTATTGCTGTGTAGTTTCTATCACAGTGAACTTTCGTGTAAATATTTCTCTAAATTTAATTTTTGTTCCATTTTAAAAACTTAAATCTGCCTCATTACTTTAACATATACGAATTTTCAACTATTAAACCATTATTAATTTAATTTTTGAGTTGGATAAGTTTTCAGTTTTTTTTGTTTTTTTTTTTTTGTTTTTTTCAATGAAAGAAATGGCATCTTCCACTTTTAGTCTGTTAGTTAGTTTAGTTCAATTTAGTTAGTATCTTCCCTTCTAGAAGTGTAAGTGGCTCCAAATACGAAATTAAAGGACGCGTGATTTTTTTTTTCTTCCCAAACTGTCTATCTTAAACATTAATTAGTAACATTTAACAAGCTAATTAATTATTATGTTAGCTGTTTAATAGGTTCAATAATTATTAAAATCCTGTAAATGCTTCATCTAGTATCATAGAGAAAAAGTAATTTTAAAATCATGATAAAGAGCTCTATACGACACATCAAGATTAGTTTACTTCTAAATTCAATAATAATAATGAGTGGAACTTTATTAAAAATGTAACTCTGTTCTTAGTCAAAGAATAGTTTTCTTTTTGATAATGAGATCAAAGTTGATTATTGTATTTAAATTATTTATTTTATATACAAATATTTACTATCAATGTAAATACAAGCAAACACGAAATGGAAGCACTTTAAATGGCACTACATTTTTCTTATATATTATTCTATTTATTTAGTTTTTTTCAATTTTCATACTCTAGGTTATATATTAATTGCAATTTTGAAATATTTAAATATTTTATGCATTTCTTAATGTATTATTAGTGTTTAAAAAGTAGCATTTACCCTAATTTTGCAATGCCACTGCACATAAAGTTCAATACTGAACCATATCTAATGATTTTAATGTATATTTATCTATAGATTTACTGCAATTTAGAGTGCATTAAGTTATATTTCATACGTAATGTAAAGAAATTAAATAAAATGGATTGCAATTTATATTGTCTATCATCCTTTATTAAATAATTAATTTTTAAAATGCCCCTTAGATAGAATATAGATAGTGCAGTAAAAATTTAAACACCAAATAAAATTTACGCTCCAATAAATGCGTTTCTTTCTTTATTTTTGACTCATTGATTACAACATTAAAGATCGCATCTGGTTAAATAAAGATAAAGCAAAAGAAATAAATAACACGTTTGCGTATAATTTGTGGGTTTAGCAGTTTCAGTTTAATAAACCTATTTTACATTCACGAAATAATTTGTTTTTAAGCATAAAATAAATTACAGTGATTATTATTGCTTTATTATTTGATCAAATTTAAATTGCTTAATATCCATTTTATATATTCTTGCAGAATGCAAACTGTGTAAAAAGTTAGATAAGACTTAATTAGCGAGATAATTTATGAAATTACTACATTTTGATATATACTTCAAGATACTCCCTTCTGTAAAGATCATGCATTATTATTTTTCTTTTTGTAACAGAAGGATGCTTTTTTGGGGTGTAAAACCTGATTTTTTGAGCTGGTGCTTATGTTATAAAAATGAAATTTTTTTAATTCGATCAGATAATACATAAAAATTTTAATTTCCTTAAGGAGATTATGAATATGCATCATTTTAATTTTTAAGTTAATGAATTGCAGTTAAAAAAATTTCTGTAATAAATATTGTAATTAAAAATTGTAGAATATATTTTAAAGAAATTATAATTTTTATAATTTTAAACAATCAAAGAAAAAAATTAAAAATTATCTATGTGTTCTGCTTTTTTGCTTATTTTAAATTTTTATGACTTAAAAATATATTTCGAACATATTTGCACATCTGATACCCACCAAAGTTTCTTCAGATAAATTTTAATACTTTTTTTACTAATGGAACATAAATTGCTTAATTGTTATAAAATTTCATTGGAGCCTTGTTAATATTTGGATATTTGTGAGTAAAGTTTTCAAAATTACAAACTAAACATTATTCACTTAAACTGTTAATACATATTAAAATTTAGAGATATAACATATGAAATCATCTTTGTGAACATAATACTAAAAATTCAAAAGTATATTAAAACACGACGACATTCAGCCAGTCTGTAAATATGCTCTTTTTAATCTCCTATTTTATGTAAATGACTATTTTATAGAAAATTTAATATTTTACATAATCTTTCATTCGTTAACGTCTTTATTTTTTTCAATTAAAATGAATAAGTCTGTTTTAGTAAAGCGTTTAATATCTCGTGTTTTCTTAAAGATTTATACATTTTTCCAAACAATTTTTAAAAAACCATGGAAAACCAAATTTCTCTACATCATCCATAATATTTAAATAATGAGAAAATTTAGTTTAGTGTAAGACAATTTAAATAAATATTTACATAGAATATGGAATATAAAGGCATATATTTTTAACGATGAATTTCAATCTACAAGATGGTTATAATTAAACTTCCAATATAAACAGCATCATACAACGCAAAAGGGTGAACGAATTGCAAAGGAATTTAGTGTATGTACTATACACGAGATGTGCTCACGAAATTTCGAGAGAAAAAAACATTTAGTACCAAAATGTTCACCAGGGGGTGCATTTTCTGGAAAAACATTAATTTCAACACAATAAAACAAAACAACAGGAACAATATTAACAATCCAGAACAAGAAAATTTGAGTAATAAAATGTAAAACTGGGAAAAACTGTCAGTTCTAGGTAAAAATAAATAAATAAATAAATAAAAAGTCGAGATTTGCATGATTGCGAAGAGGAAGCTTTATGCAAAACTGATTAGGGTACGAGACATTTGCAGTCGTTGTCATATTTTATGTCGATGTTTCCGATTTTAATGATGGCGGTATCTTGTTGCGACGCTGAATAACTTAAAGAGCTCCATAACGCTTCATGTGCGAAACATCACAACTGATCAGTTACAATCTGCTGTTGAACACTCTGTCCATCGACTTGAAATTTTTCAGGTGAATGAGGGTCGTCACATCGAGCACCATTTCCTACATCATCCTGGATAAGATTAACAACTGCTCCTCTTGTGCAATTTCGTCCGAATGCTCTTTTTTCTGCAATCTGGACTGCTTTTTTTTTTTTTTTTTTTTTTTTTCTGAAACATCGTACTGTTATTTTTTCCTTACCTTTACTTAATGTGGTTCGATGACAAGGTGATCACAAACCAGTCAATAAAGGTTAATATTGTTTCTGTGTTCCGTTTTGGTCGTTTATTGTGTCAAAATTAGTGTTTTTCCGGAAAAGGCTATCTCTGTTTGACATTTTGGAATAAAAAATTCTTTTTCGAAATTCTGTGAGCGCAACTCGTGCAAAGTCTATAAGCCAAATTTCGTTGCAATTAGTTCACCCGTTTGCGTTGTATGATGCTGTTTATAGGGGAAGTTTAATTATAACCACTCTCTATAGCAAAAGTTAAAAGAATTATTAAATGTTGAATGAATTCTAAAGTAACGGGTAGCATTGAAACAGCATCTCTTCAATAAGATAGAATAAATCTTGCTTATACCTATTCTTTTCCAATGATTAGCCATTTTAAATTTCATTTATGAAACCAATTTTCGATGCCGAAATGTTGTTTCCTGCTTCATTATCCCATACTGTTAAAGAAAACATAGCTTTTAATTTATAAACATATAATGAATTGTCAGTAAAGCCTCATTAAAATCTCAAAATTTGAAGAAAATCTTTTCAACAATTTGTTCTTTTATAAGAATAAAACAAACTTCCATGTTATTCTTTTTTTTTTTGTTTTATACTGAATTCATTTAAAAGCTAATTGTATCAAAGAAATATTTTTTTGATCTTGCATTCATATTGATTCTTAGATGCAAATTACACTAAACTGGGTTTTTCGCTCCATCAATGGAATAGATACATGAATAGAATGGATAAATTTTATTTGCTACATAATATATATATATATATATATATATATATATATATATATATATATATATATATATATATATATATATAATATAGTATGCATTAATTATTCTTAATATATATTCTCAAGAATTAAGACGAATTAACCATTATTTTGTCAGCACGAGGAAATGCCGCTTTCAATTTAATCTTAAACCTACATCTGAAAATAACTCAACTCATTAAATGATCATTTCATTTAACTATGCCTAATTTATTGTCATTGTGGTGACGTGTTTAAGCTGATTTATCAAGCTAATTTCGTTTCGTGCCACACCTATTATATATTATTTTGACGAATATAATTATAGTTGCCTTTATAATTATTTTGTTTCTTCTTGTATTTCTTTTGAGAATATTCTTCATTTCGATCCATTTTCAAGTTTTTTAATTGTATGTGATGAATGAAATTATACATACATATTAACCTTCATTTATCATTATTCCCACTCTATTTTATTCCCTTATATTTATGTATTCCGAAATAAAAGAATTGCACTGAAAATATCATAAATATTATGATATTTCAAGTTTGTTTTCCCAATTGATGATATTTCCAGTTTTCCTCCCAATTGATGATATTTCCAGTTTTCCTCCCAATTTTACGACTTTCAGTGCCTGTTATTTGATATCTCCAAGTGATATCGACATTCTGAATACCGGGATATCATAACAATGGTAAAGGGAACTTTGTGCTAATAGAAACAATTTTTATGCAAATCACATGAATATGTGTTTGTCAATGAATTATACAGTTTTAAATTTTATATAAGTGGAATAAGATGAATAAATGTAGAATAAGACATAGCTTCTAAAATTCTTTATAATTTTGTCGAAAAGGACATTCATATTTCCAGTAAATATTTTTCCAATTATGAAGAGGTAAACTATTATTTTTTTAATAAACGAGTCAATAAAGAAAGTTACAATCAAAGATCAAATTGGTTTAGCTTGAGTGCTTGTATTTCGAATGACAATTTTTGAAGTAGAAATATCCACAGACCAAAATTTAAATTTAGATTCATTTCGGAATAGCAATTGCAAGTTTTGTATCATGTTTGCTATCATATTGTTATTTTTGATAACTTCTTGCAAAGATATTTACGCATATTTACTAATAAATTTGTTTGTTTTTTTATAGTTTTGTGCCCACCACGAGACATCTGATAAGAAATTATATCCAACTTTTGCCCGAACTCGTCCACCAGACACCCAGATATCAAAATCTGTTGCATCGTTGCTTCTTAGTTTCGGTTGGATGAAGGTGGCCTTTCTGTATTCGACAACACAAGATAGAAACTTCAGGGAAGTTTCCAGGACCATTATCAAGACTTTGGAAGGAGTTGGCATAGAAGTTCGATACCTGGGCACATGGCCAGAAACTTACCATTATGGCTACGGAGAGAATCCTTTTGATCAGCTGGTTGAGAATTCATATCTAAATGCTAGAAGTAAGATATATTTTTTTTATATAAATCATTCTTCCTTTATCTTATGTGGCATATATGATACTGAAAAGGAAGCCATTGTTTTAAGAATGGTAATCACTTTAGAAATAAAAAATTTAATATGTAATCTCAGTAAAGAATGCATAACTTAAATAAGCAATTATTTATGAACTTAATAAATGAGTATTCTAAATTACGATGCGTAGTTTCTCCTGAAAATTAAATGATTATCTATTAATATTATTATGCTTGTAAACCTAAATTCTTAACATTTTTCTTTTAAAATTTCTATGAAAATTTCTAGAAAAATTCACTAAAATAATTATTTATAATGACACCAAAAGTTATTTAATGTTTCGTTTTTGGAAGCTTGTACTAAATTGAGAAATCAGCAATTTCGCAAATCAGAAAATACAGATTATTGTATATTTATTATTCGTTGATGTTAATTTGTTTAGGAAAATTCATTTGTAACTTTAAAACCTGTTTTTTTTTCGGGGGGGGGGTCTATTACTTTTAACTCTTTCGAATTCACGATTCCAGATAAAAGTCAAGCTAGAATAAGTTTATCCTCAGGGCTTAAATAAGTTTAATTTGGAACAATATGGATTTATTCATTTGTAAACTTTCTGTATGTAATTCTACTTCAAATTTGCAAATCTATAGGACTAATTAAAAAAATCTCAAATAAAATATGAACCCAAATAACTTTCTACACACGGTTGGAGTGAAAATTTTTCAGATGCGGAATGATGGAATTTGTAATTTATTTCCTTTCTCTTTGAATTATTTTAAATTTATTAACCATAATGTTGGAAATTGCTACTGGGTAAATTTTGTTAACCTTATTTCCTTTTGAAATGTAATAATGTTTTACTTACAGTGTACTATATAACTTGAATATTATTTTGTTGTTTTTAACTTTATAGTCACTCATTTATTGTGCAGAAATATTTTAATAAACTATTCAGTGCTATATATATATTAACTTAATTTGTTAACAATACAAGAAAAACGATGAAATCCTTTTTAATTCTCTATATATTTTCAACGCTTTTTAAATATCAACTATCAGTTGAAGAAAACTTTGTATAAAACGCATGATATAAAGATTAGCGTATATTGCAAAGGCATTCCCATTGATTTATGGGGAGCACTGAATTAACTCTTTTACTGGGTCAAGAAAACACTTGACTGGATTGAGATTTCGGAGTGGGTGACTTGCGATAGTACTATGATTGTCTATCAAATTTCACTAGTGTGATAATATCGATAGTTATTATGGTAGTTTTCTTTTATCGTCTGTTGCCTGTAATAGCTGAGATTGCCTGACTGTAACAAAATATTCTTAGATTATATCAGCCGGGAGCCGTAGAATCACAATTCAAAGCTTGAAATACAACATTAGTGAGAAACGGAAATGTTGGTAAGGCTTTGTACCAAATATTATTGCTGTATAAACATAAAGAGCTCTCCGGTTCATCTCGAAGATATGAATTACGTAATCTTCGACTACCGCATGTGATAATCCTTCCAATATTAGCAAAGCAATACTAGCTGTACACTCACTATGATCAATAGTATATATCTGACGGCAAATAAAATCCTATGTTATACCTGTAATCTCCCTGGAGAGCCATCCTTGTAACTGTTTAATACATCTATGTATTTCAACAGTTAATTTAATTTTATGATGCACTCTCAGTATATACGGTACATTCAGAATTTGATATTATACATTGTTTTTTCATGTGTCTAAATTTTACAAGATTTTATTGAAAATAATCATTTAAATTTCATTTCTTAAAAGCTATTAAATTAATTATTATATAATATCGCGAATAAATATATCACTTCATTCCTTTAATTCTAATTATTTTAAAAATCAAAACTAATTTACAGTTTGTTTGTTTTTATATTGACGCAGCTCAGAGACTTTTGACTCGAACTGTCAGCCGCAAAGTCATCAAATTTTGTACAGGGACTATTAATGACATGGGAAAAAGGAATCCGTGAAAAAAATAGTTCCAAAAGTTGGCAATAGGGGAAAATGTGGCGTTTTACACTTTAAGACAGCTAAAATTTTGCATAAAACACGGGGGAAAATTGCAAAATCTCGATTACGCAGTCTACACCAGCGCCAGTATTTTGAGTTATAAAAAGAAGCGGGGCATTGAAAATTATTTCAAATATCAATTGATTTATAAAATGCGTTTCACTTTAACGCAGCGTGTATTATTTGTGAAGCTCTTTTATCTTAATCTGTCCAATGCAGTGACCGCTCTTTGCGAAATTAGAAGTGGAAACCATTTACGTAAATGACCTCTATCAATTAATGCAGCGAAAGCAATGATTAAAAAATTAAAAAACAGGTCATCTCGCAACTCGGCCTGGTAGAAGACGGAACTCGGTATTGGAGGATACAATCACAGATGTTGCGACTGTGATCGTTGAAAGAAATCAGACAAGCACTGCTGGTAATAGCAGCACACGTGGAGTTTCCCGACAACTGGATGTTAGTGTCTCAACAGTATGGAAAGTTTTAAAAAAATTCTTCAATTTTATCCCTATAAAATTAGCCTTTTGAATGAATTAAAACCTACAGATTATAATCTTCGATTAACCTTTGCTCTGACATTTCTTGCCAGGATGGATTTCGACGGCGCTTGGCCTCTGGAGTGATGAGGTACATTTTTATTTGAATGGGACTGTTAACACTCAGAATTCTAGAATTTCGGCATCTGAAGAACCCCATGTATTTCAAGAAATCCCACTCCATTCTCAAAAAGTAACTGTTTGATGCGGCTATACCGCAGATATTATAATCGGACCATACTATTACCCAAGCAAGACTTCAGACTTGTTCCGTAAACACTCAAAGATATTATGATATGCTGAGTAGTTTTGTTATCCCACAACTTCAGCAAAGGCAATGCTTAGATAAAATTGTATTTACGCAGGGTGGAGCACTACCAAATATTGGTACATCCCTACATCAACTGTTGCACCATCACTTTACAGAAGAAAGAGTGATTAGTCGCAGTTTTCGTCCTGTATGGACAAATCGCTCCCCGGATCTAACCTCATGTGACTTTCTTCTGTGGGATTATTTAAAATTGAAAGTTAATCTGGTGGAGTCCCGAACTTATCATTTTTAAAGGAAAATATAACACGGACTGTTATGAACATGTCTCTTGAAATGTTGCATTCAGCTGTAGAGAATATGGCGTACAGAATGCAATCAGTCCAAGAAATTGGAGGTCATATTGAAAATAGCCGATGTATTCCCCGGGAAAGTGATTCTACTGAACAAAAACAAAAGAGCAAAGAATAAAAAGGAAGTCGAATAGAATCTCCTGTAAATGGTTGCAAATAAAAACAGAAGTTATTTTTTCAAATAAATCACATTTGTGGAAAAATTAATTATTTGTTATTCATTTATTCGTTTACTTTAGCTTGTGCAGTTAAACTTAAAATTTAGATCAAAAGCGCCACATTCACCCTATCGGCAATTTTTCGAACTAAATTTTTTTTTGCGTATTTGTTTCCTTATGTCGTCAATAGCCCCCGTACAAAATTTGGTGGCTTTGCGGCGGATAGTTCGAGCTACAGAGGTCTCTCAGTACCGTCAGTTTTTTAAAAAAAGACTATTTTTAATTTCTTGGAAGATCATGAATTCTGTCATATTAATTATTAAGCAGAAATTAAACCCAAAAATTCATTAAAATGTCAATATTTTTATTGACTCGTAAAATAGCTTTGATACTCTAAATTTATCTGTAAATTTCAAGAGCTTCATCTATATTTTTTATTAAATTACCGAATTATTGATGTATGACAAGAAAATAAACATTTTAGATGTGTAACAATGTGTAAACAGCACCCGATTACAGAAAAGAAATCCCTATAAATAATGAATTTCAATATAAAATTATAAATAAAACTTCTTGAAATTTTATTTAAATAAGAGTTCAGATAGGATTCTTAAATTTTAACTTATTTTACATATGAAATGGTCTATTTTATGCAAGGGAGAATTTTAAATTAGTTTTTTTATTATCCACAATCTAAAATAATTGAAATAATTTTATACACTCCTGTCCAAAATTAAGGTTACAAAAATGTTTTTCAAAGTAATTCTAAATGGCTACCAGTAAAATTTAAACAAATTATATTTTATATATTGCGAAGGACCGGTAATACGATATTAACCTTTGTTGTGGAAAAAAATGTGGTTTGGCATTAGTTTTTGAGGAACTACTGAAATTAGACAGTTTAGGCATCTTGGAGCTTTGCCTACAATTTTGTGAATATTGCATTAAAACAAAAAAATTAACCTGTTTCCAGTGAGAGTGGGTTCTCATAATCGTTTAGACGATTCCTTGAGATGGAGAATCGTTGGCAGGCTTGAAGCTGGGCAGTCTCAAGCGGAGGTGGCTCGATGGTTACAAGTGGCACCGAAAGTGGTATCCAGGCTGTGGAATCAATTCTAAACAAGTGGTATTGCAACCAGGAAAGCTGACCAAGGCCGTCACAGAGCAACGACGCTTGCACAGGATCGCTATTTGGCACTAAGCGTACGACGGCAGAGGCTGACAACGGCTCCTCAACTTGTTCGTGACTTTGCTGCTGCGTTTGGAATAAGAATTTCCAAACAAACAGTATACAGACGTCTAGCAGAGAGGGCTCTTTATGCCTGGCGACCAGTTGAGTGGGTCCGTTTGACTGCATCCAACAAAAAAGCCCGGCTGTTGTGGTAGCAAACACATCAGTCCTGGGAATAGCAAAAATGGGGCGTATTTTTTTCAGTGATGAGTTGAGATTTACCACACAGAGTAATACTCGTCGAATCTTTATCTGGGAAGAGCGAGGAGCTCGCAACCATCCATCTTACGTAAAAGAAATCGACAGATTTGGTGGCAGAGGAATCCTTGTCTGCGGTGGCATAATGTTGGGCAGTTGTACACCACTGCACGTCTTCGATGCGGGTACTGTCAATGCACATCGCTATAGGGATGAGATCCTTGAAACCTATGTGATGTTGTTCCGGGGTGCATTTGGCCCAGACTTCTTGTTTATAGACGATAACGCGCGTCCACACAGAGCCCAGATCGTTGATGATTTTCTTGAGGAAGAGGATATTCTACGTATGGACTGGCAATCGAGGTCTCCGCATGTCAATCCTATTGAACATGTTTGGGATGGTCTCGGAAGAGTCATTGCACAGCGTGACCCCCCCCCCCTCCTAATACCCTCCAAGAGTTAAAAGCCGCGCTTTTGGAAGAATGGGCTTTGTTGCCCCAAGCATTTATTTACACCCTCATAAACGGTATGAAAGCTCTTTGTGAAGCCTGTATAGCAGTGCACGGTGGTCACACTCCATATTAGACAGGCTTTTCCGGAGATAAATGCTCTTTCTCTGATTCATAATGTAACACTTTTTGATATACCCTGTTTCTTAATTCCCAATTAAAATCTTTTCCATGTTGTTATGTGTCTATGTTCTTTCTTCCCTTGTAGTGTACCTCTGTGCAAAATTTCGTGGCAACACAGAGAATAGTTTTTCATTTTTCACAGATTTTATGTTTGTGACCTTAATTTTGGACATGAGTGTATATGTTGTTAATTTTTTAGTAGCAGAATTGAGTATGAAATCTGTTTTGTGGTATATTATATATGTACGTTATAATTATTAAGATTAAGACTATGATTTATGCATTTTCGAACTTTTTTTTATACATTCAATATGAGAATATATTATTGTTTTCCTCCCATTTCTTGCAATGTTTCATAAAATACAGTTTAAAATAAGTTTATCAGCGTTTCTCAAAAGTTACAGACTATTCTCAGAATTTTATACCATGTTATAGGTGCAATATAAACTTGAAATTGATATTCCTTTTACTGTATTTTTTTCTTATACTATTTTTTGACTTTAATCGCTATGAAAAAATCATTATCTTTTTAACAAAGTAGGGTGCGTTTTTTTTTTTTTAATTTTATGAAAAATGTGTCTTGTACAATAGTTAATGGAATTAATTCTAAGGTGTGTAATAATATTTTTAAAAACAACTAAAGTCAATATTAATGCATTTTTCAAAAGTAAAAAAAATAAAGCATTAATCAGCAGCAGAAAAAAAGGACATCCTGATTGCATTTAATTTATTATGATGTTCGTTTTGTAAAGAATGTGTAAATTTGCACTACTTCTATCAAAGATTATTAGACTGTTGTTTTGTCACAAGCATATAACACAATAACAAAAACACGCAATGTATTAAATACATAGAACTTGATATGTGATTTGTGACTAAAATAATAGTTCTGCTTTAACTTTTGAATTTAATCCCTGACAAAGAAAGGTATCCCCAAATGCATATTCCGCACATGTGTATTAATCACATCTCCGCGATAATACACACAAAAAAATCTCGAAGTGTCGAGTGCTTTTGTGCTATTTTAAAATTATTTTTCGCCTAAAGTCATACGGTTATTAATCGGGGTATTAATAATTGGATATAATAACAGAAAGATTTTGGGTAGTTGGCGGCACTCCTGTTGATTAATCTTCGTATTATGAAGACTGTAAATTTGGAAAGAATAGGTCAAAATCAAGTTTTATGATTTCAGGATTTTTTTAATGTTTACGGCCAGTATTATTCTAGAAAAATGAATACAATTTAATGAGTCAAACAAGGAATATAATTATTTTTTCTGACCTATCTGCCGTTTTGCGAAAAACTTTTAAAACAATTTTAGTTTGAAACTTCTTTGTAAAATGTACTACACGTATTTTCTTTAATATGATCCAAAATCAAATATTGTAATTTTTGGGGAGGGTTTAACTTTATACTTTTCATTAAGAACATTATGCAAATTTTGATCATTTAACTGATTTTTCCATGTACAGATGTGCATGTAATTCGTATTATTTTTAAATTTGAGCATTCAGAAGCATCAGAATTAGATAAAAGATATATGCATTCTTAACTAGGATAAATAAAGCTATCAATTGGAGAAGCGATAAACCGTATAACTTAAATTGCATACATTAGCAGATGGAATTATTACAAATTAGGGATAGCGGTTTGGGAGCTACATGTTCAAAGCTTTCAACATTCCTCCGATCGGTATTTTACACTATTATTTTATTGGAGGCCATGTACCGTAATTATTTGTATCTTAACTATCGCTTTTTATACACATAATTCCAGATTTATTCAAATGGGAATCTTCAACAATTACTATTCAAATAATTTTAAAAGAATACGATTTCATTGATTAAAACAAGTAAATCAATTCCAAAAAGAAATTACCGAAAATTGCGTCTCCTTTCGAATCCGGAATCAATTTTCGAGTCTGTGCTACTTGTAGACTTCGTTAACTTTTTCTAGCACTACAATAAATACACATTGTAAATCATTCAAGCACTTGAAATGAATCTATATTTTATTTTCAAGTTATAATTCGAATTGAATTATTATGATGACACGAAAGGGACTCAAGATAGGCTCTAATTCCCTGGAGAGCAATAATGTATACATTATCAAACTCCGTTATAAAAATGAATAATTATATGACGTATTCTATACATATAAAGTAGATAGCTATAGATGAATACTAGATTATAGGATTACAATATAATCTAATTCGGATATATTTTTTTTTTATTATAAAGCTCTTCGATGGAATTGGAATTTTGAGAACTGCTTATTCATGAAAGATTTGAAAACAATCAATATTTTTTTACAATTTAGATTTTAGTAAATATACATTTAGGCATAAAATTTCGTGCACTTTATGTAGAAATCACTTATGTTCTTGATCATGCCTTTATATTCTTTAAACACAATTTCATATTTTTTGTGTGAATAAAATTTTAATATTATGCTTGAAAAGTAAATTTAATATTTTTCTGTGATACCTTTTATGTTTCAATAAATGCAATATTCTATATGATTGTTTTTGAATTTATCTACCTCTTTCAAGAAGATATTACACGAAACATTTAATTTAACTTAATGAAATATACATTTAATGCATGCGATAGAACTGTATATAAAGAACTTTTTAAATCGTAATTTAATATATAAAAAAAGATGATACTATACAGTTACTCACATTGATAAAAATTAAAAACTTCCTCTGAATTTTCTAATTTGCATCAATTTCTTTCATCTTTTTATGCATCAATTAACATTGATTCCAAAATCGAATATCTACGAAAACACGCTGATTTGAATTCATTGCAAAGCAGAGGTAAATATGTTCCTATTTCTTTCGCTCGAAATGATATTGAAATCAGTGATTATAAATGCACTGACTGCTTTGCCAAATAAGCAGCAAAGTTAATTGATTTGATTCCTACGAGCTTTCTAAAATAAAATAAAAAATGTACTGAAAAAATGTTATATCTGAATAGCTTCAACTTGAACCAAATGCCACACAAAGTGTACTTCACGAAATAATTTATTTCTTACATTTAGAGATATTTGCCGGCTAGACATTTTGAACATAATTTTAAGCCTACTCAGTTCCTGACTGGGCATTGGTAGTTTAAAGCGTATTTGAAATAGTTTTAAACTGGTGCTTTCTGGTAATCTTTCACCAAAGATGAAGCCAGAATGTTAAACACTTAAAACTTGTATTTACAAAATTCATTTTCGACAGCCATTCAATCATGAATTGTCTACGAAAGAACAATAGAGCATAACCTCTTATTTCTTTGACTTTTATACGTAGATAATTACAATTTGCTCCGTTTTGTAAGTACATTACATAATTTTCCCCTTATTATTTAAATTGTAATTTTATGCACTTGTTTAAATAAGTATATGTTTATGTTAACTGTTTTATTTTGTTCATTTTACTTTGTGCGTTACTCAGAGTCGCGGTAGCCTGGTGGTAAGGTTTCGGCTTCGGAACCTGAGGGTTTAAGGTCCGAAGAACCGTCGTGTAAGTGTGTCTAGTGCACGTTAAATAGGTCGGAGCCAATCGTCCTCTTAGTCGTGTGGTGTGAAAGTTTGGAGAGGGTGTGTCAGCTCAGGTGTCGTTCTCGTCATCTGACCGTGGTTAAAAAGTACGAGGTCAGTAACTAAATATATGTAATGTTGCTTTTAAACGGCATATAACTAAATATAACTTAACGGCATATAACTTGCGTTAATATAACTACACTAAACGTTATGTGTTACTCATATATTTTTTTATGCACTTTATTTACTTTTGTTCCAAGCATATTTTCCTGGTCTTTTTTTAAACTTCCCAAATGTGTAATTTATATTTGCTGAATATTTTTGTTTGTATTTTAGCATTTCTTTTATTTGCTTTGCATTTATTAATATTTATGACTATTTTTGCTTTTTTTTCTATTTTCATTTGCTTATGTTCTTGCTTCTTTACATTGAACCATTGATTGGCAATTGATTTATTTTTTTAAGCTCAGCTTTATCATTGTTGGCATAAAAACAACGTATAAAAATAAATCAGTATTAAGGAATAAAATTTGTTTTTCAAACCCTATTAGAATTTCTCCAAATTAGTTTAACGCAAAATATGTTTTGAATATTGTTGAAACTAAAAGCTTGGGCATATACTAAGTATGACCATTTCCGGAACACTAAACAAAGGAAAAAATTGTGATTAGTCTTTTTATGTTTAAAGAATTGTGCATGTAAAATTTCGTGAATTCAAGCGCCGTTTTGATTCTATGGGTGTTTTATCAGGTGGAACACTGCGTTACTAGAGTTCTGAAAAGTGCGACTAATCGAGCATTGCAATGAGCAAAATATCTTGCATATGAATGAAAAAAATATTACTTTATATCTGTTAAAATAGATTTGGCATTACCCAGGGTGCACTAAAAGAAGGTATGTTCAGATTTGTTATGCTAGGGCAATTCTTGAATCACTTTAGTAGACTTAATCATACTACTTCAAAAAATTAATTTACTATAAAAAATATTTAAAGTCATATTTATAATAAAAAATAAGTTATAATATATATATATATATATATATATATATATATATATATATATATATATATATATATATATATATATATATATATAATTACACAGTTATATAAAACAAATGGTAGTAAAATTCAAAATCGATAGCAAAACATCAGTGCTATAGATTTTGCAGATGCCCTTATAACGATAAAAAAAACTCACAAGATTTCAGAGACTCAGAATAAGAGTCAGTCATATCGAAAAATTCTAACACTCCCACGCAATATTCCTTGACGTGGGTTAATTTTTCCTTTAAAGATAGAAAAACAGCAAACGAAGGCACATATCTTCTCTTTCTGCCATAAATTCCTGTTATGTGACATGACTTCTTGTTATGTGTTCTAGCTGAAGGAGACCTAATTTCATTGGACGATTTTGCGTATACTTTCTGTTTATATATTTTATTTAATAAATAGTTAAAGATACAGCCAACAAAATAATTTTTTTCTTTCTTTATTTCCTTTTTTTTTTGTATCAGAAAAAAAAATGATTAAACAGAATTCCTTGAAAGAATAGATTTTTACATTGCCCACTATAGTTGATAATTATGGATCTGCTTGATTTTGGTGGCATATATTATTAAAAAAAAGAAATTTAAAAGTGAACCCTAAGCGTATTTCTTAACCCATTTTAGATGAATTTAACGATTTGAGAAGCCAGAGAAATTACGTATTCCGTGTAGTGGAAGAATGCTACGCAAGAGACTCATACCGGGTGTTTCAAAAATGACCGGTATATTTCAAAAATCAATAAAAACTAAACGGGCAGCGATAAAAATACATTGTTTGTTGCAATATGCTTGGGAGAACAGTAAATTTTCAGGCAGACAAACTTGCGAAATTAGTTACAATTTTCAACAACAGATGGTGTTGCAGTCTGGAAAAAATCTAAACTACGTTATTTTCAAAATATCCACCATGCGCAGCAATAACATGGCGTAGTCTCAGAATGAAATGAGCAGAAACCTGTGTAAAGGTCACACAAGCGGGATGGCTTCACATGCAGAACAGACGTATTGCTTCAGTTGTTCAAAAGTTTCTGAATTGTGGCGGTTCACCTGATCTTTCAAGTATCCCCACAGAAAGAAGTCGCAGGGGTTCATGTCTAGCGATTTCAAAATATTTCAAACAGATCCTTTATTGTATCGCTTTTGGGCTTTTTGGTTACATTAAACTTTCGTTAAAAACTTCGTCTTGTTGCAACAACGCTGTGTTCTGCGCGGTGGAATTCCAACACCAGAAAAATCCGTTGTTCTCAGGAATAAACCACCTTTTCACAACAAACTTGCAATCTGTGAACAGCACACGCTTAAAGCAGAACGACGGCTTACAGAATGGCGAACTCAGACTGCATTTTCTTCTATCTTTCAAATCGCTTGCAGCACCTACTGTTGTAAATTGTAACTATTTTCGCAAGTTTTTCTGTATGAAAATTTACTGTTGTCCCAAGCATATTGCAACAAACGGTATATTTCTATCCCTACCCGTTTAGTTTTTATTGATTATTGAAATATACCGGTCATTTTTGAAACACCCGGTATATTCTACTTTATTTGTGTAAGCAGCTTATTACTCAATACCTAGAAATAGAATATAAGCTTTTTTTTTTAAATTTTTAAGATAATTATTCTCCAACACGTGTCAAATTTCTTTTACCTTGTTCCTAATTTTAAAAAGAACTATTTTTTTTTTAAATTTAAAAGCATTTTGAAAAAAATTTCTTTAGTAAACTAAATACTGAAAATGAGTACAATATTTGCTATCAAAATCTTTTACATTCAAAATTTAATTAAATTCTTCAAAAATTTCTTATTTCTAACAAAGTTTATTATTCTCGTAAATGCAATTTGAACAAAGAGAGTCTCGTAATTTAATGTACATGAAATATAAACTGATGTATTCTGCTCTTTTAAATATATTTGTTCATCAGTTTTTTTTTTTTTTTTTTTTTTTTTTTTTTAAATATGCTGCTTCTTTTTTTTATTATTATTATTATTTCAAGTCTTGCGAATATTTGATAAATAAGTCATTAAAATCATGTTTAACAGTTTAATATAAATAATATTCAAAAATTTCTAAACATAAATCAATCAAAATAATTCTTAGATTAAAAAAAAACATTTTAGTTTGATTGTCGTTAATTTTATTGTAAATGAAAAAAAAAAAAAAATGGAATGGAAAAACAGAAATTTTTTGAATCAAATTCGTTATCGATGATGCAGAATCGAGTCTTTTATGGCAAACCATTTCCAAGTGATCACCAAAATTTGCAGCCAATTCAAAATACTTGTAATTTTCAGCTGACTATTCATTTCCATTATAGACTGTGATACTGAAATGTATAGGTTAAAAGATACATACTCATTTTATGCATAATTTGAAAAATTGATAACATTTTTTTTTACTATCCACGGATAGGGTTACTGTTCGCTTTGATCTCTACAATTTAATCTTGCTGTGAAGTGAAGCTTTATGCTCCATTCCTGAAATTTGAATGGAAAAATGTCAAAATATAATTGACTACAACAAATAAAATATTTTAAAGACATTTTGGATAAAATTCAATACATTTTATTGAACAGTAATCCTTCAACAATTGCAATTTTGACATCGAATAAATCGAGATATATCAAAATAAATTAAAATTTAGATTGATTGATGTGAATGATGGAGTCGATAGAAAACAAATCCTTCTAAAAATGAATAAATGATTGCTTAGAATTTGAGTCAATGAGTTGACAGAAAACTTCAGAATGATATATTTTTTAAGCAGAAAAAAATACGGATATTTCCCATTGTCCGTTCATTATGTTAACTTTTGGTTCCTTCTTTTTTATTTTTGACAGTCGAGAAATATTATATATTAAGGTTTCCAAGTTAATGTAAGTTCGGCATAGTAGGATCCGTGTTACTTCATTTCAGTTTTTAATAGTATAATCTACCAATTATAGAATATTTCAGTATTTTTCGGCCGAACTATCTGTTAGTCATTTTCCAATTTTATGGCAACGCAATATGAAAAAATGATGTGTCTCTCACAATCTGAACCAGAAATATCTTAAAAATAGGATGCAGAAAAATTAAATATAACTGAATAGCTATTAAAGTTGGACCTTTAATGTGATGACATTTTTTAATAGCATGCAGGCTTCGGTGGTCTTATACAAAAGCTTTTGTTTGGAAAATCAGAAGACCTCAGGTTTCAGCCCAATACGATACGTATGTGCGGCTGGAGCGCATTAAACTTTATTTTGAATTACTTTATTTCCTTTCTACGTCGTGAATGTTTAGACTATTGACTAAAGATTGCTCTCACTTTTGGCTGACAATCTAGAATTTACGAACTCATCAAAGATTATTATTATGTTCCTCAAAACACGGATTTAGTACTGTTAAATCAATTTACCTCCAAACAACTGTTGAATGCTTGAATTATTTCATTTTACACTGAAGTAACAAATAGATCAATGTATGCTAAATATTTTAATTTTTAGCATAAATTTGGCTTAAAAAATTATATTTTTTCAAATTTCACATATTTATAGAACGATACCATTGAGCTTTAATTAGGCTTGGTATTATAAAAAAGAAATAATTTTTTGTTCTTTGCAAAATTATTCATAAACTTAACATACGAGAATATATGAAGATTGAAAACCAACCAATTTTAACATAGTTCTCATGTAATATTGAAAAAGGTTTTCCTTCAATATCCGAGCTATTCAACACTAAATTGCAAAACTTTTAAGATATAAAACTTGATGCCTTAATAACATTTAGCGTTAATTATAAAGTTCCCGGTGACCTGACAAATACTGATTTGGGTTGCTGAAACTCCAGGTTAAAAAGATTTTCAGATGAAAGTCTAGAATTTGGATCTGGGGAAAGTTAAATCTGAGTTTGACGGGTAGGAGAAAATTTGGAGAGAGACCTATAAACTCTGTGTTGATTTGATTATGATTCAAATTATGTGAAACGAACCAAAATATCCTTCGTATTTTTTTAAAATGGGTTTTTAACTGTGAACTGCTTTATTATAGTTCATTTTGCCGGATATCAATGTCTAGTTTCTTAATAATGAAATAAAGCATAAATACTATATTAACTGAATATTCGATGGAAAATGATATATCAACTTTATAAATTACTTTGAAAAATATTTTCTTTTAGAATGCAAAATTTATTTATATGAGAAATGGAAAAATTACTTATAAATTGAATTTCAAAGAACATCAAACTTCGTTTCATTTTAAATTTTATGAATTCTCCGATTTTTCAGAATACTTCTAATTATGTGGAACAATTTATTTCATGTAGACATTCGAGGATATAGTGATGTATGAAAATTTTGATGTAGTGCATTTCTAAGTGTTTTGTATACTTAAGAAAATAAAATACTCTGAGATTATTTCAATAAGAATTTGACTATTTTATGTACTCAATATATACTGGAATGCCTACAAAATAAAATTAACTTATCTAAAGTAAATATTTACTAGAATTTCAGAAGTACTTATCCGACCTTTTGGTACCTAGCTTAGGATCTTTTGTAAAGGCAAAGACGAGTACCGAGGAAAAATCAATACTCTTGTAAGATGAAATGTTCGGAGATTCTATAAGATCGATTTACAAATATAGATCTCCTATTGCTTTTCGGTCTAAAAATAGTTCATTTTTTATTTTATTATTTGTTTACTTGTAGAAAATATTTGAACGTATGAAACTTTAAAAAAAATCCTGCCATTATAAGCAATCTTTTCGATCTTCGCTTCCTCCTAATGCTTTGCACTTGATTTAATAACAATGGCAAACATTAAACCACGTTTTTAAACTGTTATTAAACTACTTCATAAATTGCTGCATTATTTTATGAAAAATTGCTAAGAAAAGTATCATATAACCACATGTCAGTATTTTAAAAAAGGTTTTTATTGTTGCTATGGATCTGTCGAGGCATGAAACTGTCAAAATGTGTATGAGCAATCCCATTCAGTAAAAATAAGTATGACATTTATATCAGATCATAAAAATTAGCAATAAAAATAAATCATATTGCATATTTATGGCACACTGGTTTATTGAAAAATATTATCTAATTCTTGTAAGAGAAAATGTTGAATTAAAATTTTAGTTATACAGTGATGGGAAAAATGATAGGGCCAATAAAAAAAATATTTCTACATTTTAAATCATTTTTTAAAGCAATAAAAACATGAATAAATGCACTATTTAAATATATTTTGAATAATGTTTCATTTCAATTTTTAATTTTTTTCATGTTTAACTTTTACACAGAAGGAAAACTGGGAAATATAATAGTCCCAGTAAAAAATTTGTCCCAAAATTCAGTTAATTATTCAAAAATGTGTATTTTTTCTTTTGTACGATATCTACGAATCAAGATATTATAGAAACCACAAATATTTCTAAAAAATGTTTGGATATTTTTTTCATGAATTTTTGATCGCATTATGTTATTTATATTTATTGTAGTAACAATGTAAGCTTGAATAAATATCACGAGTTATTACTCCCGACAAATTTACTGTAGGGCTCAAGGCTAGAAGTTTTGATGACCAGCCCAATAAGTCTTTCATTTGCTCAAAATCACAACTTTGTAGACACATGGGTAGAGGCATTATGTTGTTGATAAATATATTGCAGAGTTTTAATAAGAGGAGCATCTGGTAACATTTTTTTTTCAAGTATGTTTTGATTTTCTTCAGAATTAGTTTTGGATTTTAAAAATACCATCGGAGTTGTTCAATTACGAGCATATCCTCCCGAAACCATAATACGACCACCGCCGAATTGGTGTTAAGAAAAATAGTTTGTTCACTATGTAAATCGTACCAATAATATCGGAAGCCTTCAAATTCGCCCAAATTAAATTTATTTTTTTATCTGAGAAAACTAGGACAAATTACTGTTTTCCAAGACAATATACAATTTCCAAGGACAATATACTGTTTTGCCCATTTTTTTTTTTTTCGTAGGAATAATCATTTGCAGTTTAACTAGTATAGACAGTTTTCTCCTTTTGATATATTTTGCATATGAAGATTTTAAAATAATATGCGCACATATCTACTCGAACAAGACGGTTACAACTCCTTTTTTATTTCGGAAGAAGATTGAGGATGAGAAAGAGTTCGATTAATTATGGCTCTTTTAGAACGAATTGATGGAGACTGTTTTCTACAGATCATTTATATATAGCATAGTGGTTAGGAATTTTCAGGAAGTTATTCACAACACTTTATGCGTGTCTTCACCGTTCTGGAATGCAAGCCACATTTATTTCAAACCAAAAATCTTATTTCATTCTTCTGAACATAATTTTTTGATCTTACCATAACTGAGAAAACATTATAATTGCCTCAAAAATGCCTTTAACCTAAAACAGAAATAACATCAATAAATAAGTATTTGTTGTAAAAAAAAAAAACATAAGAAATGAAATAGCATAAAATAACAACGAAGAGCAAAGAATGTTTTTTTTATTTATTTTTTTTTTATCAAAAGAATAATATAGACTTTACAATAAAAAATTATGGTCGAAATAAACAACATCATTTGCGTTAGTAAAATTAACATGCGGAGCTAAAATTTTTTTAATAAAATCGTTTGTTTTTATAACTGAATTCCAATAAACTAAAATCATTTACTAAAACTATTTCTAGCACCTAATATTGGAATTGAAGTAAAAATAAACTCAGAATAATGTAAAAATATGAATTTCCCTATTTTTATTTCCAATTTTTACTCTATCCAAATATTTTAATATTTATAATATATTAAATATAAAATATTGAAAAAAATTACTAAATTTTAACTAAAAATAATTTTTTTTCTGCTTGATATTTAACTCCTTAAATGATTTATTAAATACTATTATAAAATTAAAAAAAATATCAGAAAAATTATAGGTGCTCGTAATTTTTTCAAACACCTTTACATCACATAGTGATTATACAAACTTAAGGATTACATTGAAACAATAACCTTCTGGAAATTCATTTTGTTGTTGGTATTCAATAAGAATATTTAAATATTTTTGGAATTTTTGACAGTTTTTTATGTTAATATGCTAACTAATATTCTAAAAAAATAATAGTTTTCTAATGATTCTGAATTATTTTTTAATAAATCAAAACAAATAAGATTCTTCTAGCATAGTTTAATTATATAAAATATTATACAATTTCTTTAGAAATCTGTGATGTAAAATGGCTAATCGCTATTACAAACAACTTTAGGGCGGGAAGCTTGTAAATCGTAATGAAGGCATTCTACAGCATCAAAGCTTTATACTTTATTTAAAAAATAACTTAATGAAATTATTAATCCTCAAAAGCTTTTTCGATTCATTCTTATTTTATGCTCACATTAAAATTAACTGGATATCTAGAATTATATTTTTTCGATAGATGATAGCTGAAATTGGTTTAAAAAGAGAATAAAAAATTGAAATGTACTTTTTCATTCTACAAGTTACTTCAAATGTCAGAAGTAACAAATTATTTCCATTTTCTGCATTTATAATACACAAAACGCTTTAGAAAAAAAACAAGAATTTGTCTGTAACCACTGGGACTGGAGATGTAATAATTATTCGTAATGGAATAATTTATTCTTCAATTCCTTCCATAGATATTTATGTTCTCTTTGAGTAAAATATCCCAAATAATTCCATAGTAATTGCATTTTTGATAATGCATTGATTGCGTTTTTGATAATCTTTGAAATGAATATACTTTTCTAATCAAATATATAAGTTTATTCTGTCCATCAATAAAACTCAGTGTATTGATACTACTAAATAAAATGCTTCATTAAAGACGCATTGTATATCCGTCATCCATAATTTATTTACTTGATAAATACTACATACGCCATTGCATTGTTTCGAAATATGAAGTATTAAAAGTCCTTTTACAGTTAGCAATATAGTAACGCCTTTCAAACTTTACCCAATATATTATTACTCTATTATAATGATTAAGACTTGTAAAGATTCTCAAATTGTGGGTGAATACAAATTTATTTCACCGTAAATCAGTCGATAATTAATCTCAAATAAACATTTGAATTCCAGTAAATTAAGACTAACTAATTGCCTAATTTGAAACAGTAAATAACCAATTAAAATTGATTGCATGGAAAATTGATTATTAATTGGAATAAAACTGTAATTTGCTGTTTAAACATCTTTATTTTTCCTTTAGGAAGGTAGTAACATTCGAATTTTTGTTAGGAAGATGCACTTGAACATCAGATTATTTATTTATGTATTGTTATTTTTCTTAATTAATGAAATATTTTTTTCAAAAATAATTAAGAAAATTAAAGCACAATTTGTAGTAGAAGTTCTAGTACCATATGTAACACATATTTTTTTGGTTTCTCTTTTAACCCTTTAAAAAGCTATTCTTTTTCTAGTCATGGTATATTAAAATAGTTTTAGGATTAAGATTGGCTTAAGTAAAGTGATTCATTTCACTTATTAAATGAATTTAATTTGATTAATTAATTAATATGCTCAATTAGTAATTAAGAAGCAAATAAAGATACACCATTGTATGTGAGATAAGGAACTGAAACATTTAAATTTTTGTCTAATTGTAAAATTTGTCAGAACTGGAGCCCATCCACATAATTTCTTACACAAACTGAAAAATTTGGTGAGAAACATACTTCCCATGGCCTCTAAAACGATTAATTGCAATAATTTTTATTGAAAATTTTGACAGAAATGTATTAAAACTTTTTTTGATAAATTGTAGAAATTACAAACATTTTTGTGTCTTGTTTACTGAATAGTTACCTTTAATAATTGGAAAATGTAATATAGTGTAATACTTCGCAACTTCGTGGGTATAACTGTAATACAATTTAAGGGCTGTACAATTGATTTAATTAATTATTAAACTCATATTTCTATTTTAATAATCTAAACATTTGTCCGTGTTAAAATTTCCAATGTTCTTGACAAAGAAAACAGTTTAAAAAAGTAGTAGCATAAATTTTAACTGTAATAAATTATTTCGATTTCTTACAAAGAATTATAATAAAACCTGTCAATAAAAATAATATTATTTTCCTTTATCAAATTACACTCTTATTATTAATATTTTCATTTCTTGAGACTTAGCTATTAACGATACTTTAATCACCACTGTCAGTTTGATGTAACATGATAATTTTGTAGAATTTTATAATCGAATTATGAGCTATAAATTTGCATTTAGTTTTACAGAAACTAATGAAGAATTGTCTATCATACGAAAAGGCAATTTATTTCAAAATAATATGTCTCATGCACCCTACCCTTTAGACAGTGCTCTTGTAATATAACCTATTTCTTGTTCCATATAAAGTATTTTTACTGGAGAGTTACCTGATTTTTACACTGACATTAAAGGTTTATTCAATGAATGAAATGCTTAAAAAATCTTATTTCTAGAAATGTATTAGTAAACCAATTACACGGGCAATCTCAAACTTCTTTTTTGAAAAATTAATCAGATTTGGACAACTAATTTCAAAAAGAGAGAGGGCAAATATCAAAACTTATATTTAACAGGTGACAAATAACTATTTATTATAATTGTCTATGAAGGAAGATATATTTTTTATTTTCTTTCAAACAATTTAAATGATCTTTTAACCAAGAATGTACATAAATATATTAAAAACATGACTGTCCTTCATTTGATTTTTTTTTTGTGAAATGGGCTTGCCTTTTTTGCAGTATTGTGGTCTGTATTAATATTATTTAACTATAAATTTAAGTAATAAAAATATTCATTTGCAAATAACAACTATATTGTGCATTGATTAGAACTATATAACTATAATAAAGAGTCTATATGTATTAAAATAAGTAAAAATATTTATTTCTTCACAAACTAGTAGATTCATACATCACAAACTAGCAAATACTATTGCTCCAAGAATTTTTAATTTTACGTGAAATTTGAATCAATGTTTGTTTAAGGTCAACTTTTTTCAACGAATTTATCTTTGCTTTATAGGAAACTTTATCTTTGTATTATAGATTCGAAAATATATGTTGATTAATAAAATGTTAATAAAATGTTGACTAAAAATCAATTAATTCTTCTTATCCGGTCAGGTTTACTGGTAGTTTTCTTAAACCAACGCATTTAATTGTATCCACATAAAGAAATCTTTAGTAACCAACATATAAATATTTAGAGACATATTAGAAGACTTAGACACTTGGACTAAGCTTCTTGTGTGTGTATGTCAACCAGCTCTATATACTTTTTGACAGAACATTTTAAAATCAATTTTCGTCTTCTAATATATATATATATTGATTTTATTATTAAACATACAGAAAAGTTCAGTCTCTTTAATTAAGAAAAACAGTAAGTTACCACGCTCAAATCTTTTGTTTCCAGTTAGTGTTCCCTTAACGAAACTATAAGAACAAGCTAAAATCCAAATTTCGAGTATTTAAAATGTGTGCTTTCCCCAAAACATAAAATATAAAATTATAAAATATCGATTATTCTTTTAAATATGTATAAAAAGAGGGTAAGATTGTAATATAAAACGCTGCACGATGATTCGACAAGATATTTTGTTTTCTTATTCAAAACTGACTATGATGTCTGAATTTACAAAGACGACTTTCTGATTAGCAAAACTTTTTTGAGGTTTCATCATTATTATGTAAATAAGTTGTAGCAAAATATACGTATAGTGATTTTCACATTAGAAATTATGTATGTTAATAACTGTAAGACTGTTTGAGCATAATGCTATAATGAAAATTCATAAAATATGCATGAGGAATTACTTGTTCTAGATTAAACTGCAATTTCAAATTTTTTTTAACTGCATTTTCACTTAATGCTGAATATTTAAGGAAATATAACAAAGCAAAATGTATCCTTTACCTTATTTTAAATATCATATTTTTTAATGGAATTTAAGTTAGATCGGAGAGTAAATATAACAAGTTTTTCGTTCAATTACTGAGAATACGCTTGTAGATAATTTAGAAGAAACATATTAAAATGATTTTTAAATATGTTATTAACTATTCACAGAATTCTGCATTCCTCGTTAATGTGACATTTGATATGTGCGTTAAGAACAGAGATGATTCAGAAAAGACATTATTTTCTTATTACGATGGATTAAAAGTATAATACTGAGAGAAGATAGAAAAGGGTAGAACTACGATGTCCACACATAAAATATTTCCCGAGTGAGAATCGGAGGCCAGGGAAATCAAATAAAGTACTTCCGATGGTGAAAGAGTCTTAAGTAGAAATTGCATACATTGTGTAGAGGTATGAAGAATAAGACTCAACTAAGCTTGACTATTTGGCAATCTGTATTATTCTAGTAAATCTCTAACAAAGATGACTTTATTGTTGAAAACGATAAAAAATATTTCAAAAATTATATTTATGGAAACTCGAGTATATAGTACTTATTTTAACCCTATTATAGATTTCCATGCATTTTTGTCGAAAGAAGCATAATTTGCTTTTTGAAGAAAAATGTTAGCTTTCCGTTTGTTTAAATAAGCTGTGGTATAGTATAAAGCACAATCTTATTCTGTTATAAATGCAACTCATTGGTTTTCTTGTATTTATTTCCCTAACTGTTGAGACGTTTTTAGCATCATAACTGCTTTGAAAAATGTAAATAGTTCCTTCATGATATTCTTCCTTAAAACGCAATAAGACCTATATACATTTTTTTAAACACAAAAAGGGAAAGAAAAACTTTTTACTCTTTCCACAACAACAACTAAATGTCAAATTTTTCGCAGTCAATAATGTAACTTAATTTTTTTTCATTTTATTAAAGAAAATTCAGAGAGTAAATGAATAGAATTCACTCAAATAAATGGAAGTAACCTCTGGTTTAAAAAAATGGCATTTTCAACAGTACAAATTTTTCTTAAAAATATAATTATTTTGTGCTTAGAAACGATTCGAAATGAAGCATACAAGATAAGAATAAATGTATAATATGTAATTCAAAATAATTCATTTCAAAATATTAGGATAATAAAAAATAATGATGCTTAAAATTTTCAGTTGTAACACTTTTTAGAAAAATATTCAGTGTAATTTTTTATCATTTTTCTATTAATGTTTCATATGCCGTATATATGGCGAAAAATAATTAAGAGTATTTTTATAATCTAGAAAGATCCGAAACTGAATTTTTTTTTTCTATTCTTACTAAAATAATGATCTACATTTGTTTTCAAAGTTTGTTTGTTAGTTTCTCTGGCGTCAGGTAATTAAAGTTTATATAACATTCCTTTTTTGCTCAAATATACGTTCGACATTTGAAAAAAATTTAATTCGTACAGATATTATATATATTCTCAATGCTCTTGCTACAGATCTTTGAATTTCTATATTTTTCTACACTCCTATTTCATATGAAATGATTATTATACGCGTATTTTTTCATATTAAATATGTGTAATTTTTCATTTTTTTCCATTCAGGGATTCTTTGTCAATTAAATTATTTTAAAAATTCCTAATTTCCTTGTTTTTATTTTACAATCTCTGTGTCATTTTTTAATGCCAATAATGAGTTATTTTCTCCAAAAACTAATAAAACATATATCTTTTGCAAACGGCCAATATTTTAATGAAATTTGGAACATTAGCTTTAGTGAATCCATACATTTCAGGAAGCATAATAATACCGCTCGAAATTGAAGGTTGATGATTTACTAAATGTATTCTGGCTTAGAAGATACCGCAAAGATATTTAAAGCCTTATTTTAAGTATTTTCACTCGTGATATATTGTAATTGTTCAATAGAATGGCGCATTAAAATAATGAACTTATATTTATTATTTGCATTGCTATAGTTTTTCTTGTTCTTGAAGAAGAACAGCTTAATTTAACTAATATTTTGTTATTTATAAGTAAATGTTAATATTTGGCTGGAAAAATGTTTATGCATTGGCTTGCTTGTGATTCGCTTATTGAAATAAATATGATCTTTGCTTGAATCAATTGCTAACTGAAAACTCTCCATTTAAATATATTAAATCTACAACTGAATTTTCCTAAATGATTTCTAGTATATAGCTACTCATCAGTTTCTTAACCACTAAGTAAGTAAAATATTCAGAAATATTGCATACCTTGCATCTCATATATCATTTTTATGTGTTGAAAACTCGAAAATGAAACATCTCTTCCCGAGAAGGAAATTGATAATAATTTTCATTATTTTTGTCTTTAATATATCTAATTGTTATTAGATTTTTTTTTTCAATTTTATGGTATCTTCAATTTTTTTATTAAAAAGTGTCAACAAATTCATTTTTTTTTCAATTTTCTGGTATTTCTGATTTTTTTTTATTTCAAAAAAATGAAGAACAATTCAATTTTCATTTTATGTAAGGAAATTTTAAAATGCAATAATTAATGCCCGTATATAGATGAAATATTCCGTAGAGCACTAATTGAATACATTAATTATCTTTTGTTGTTTTAGTTACAAATAGTATTTTAGTAAATATCATTATGATTTCTCTTTGCAGTTTATGTTGTACTCGGCTACTATTTTGAACATCTCGGACTTATGGTAAGCATGGAAAAAAGAGGACTGTTAAACAAAGGAGATTATTATGTTGTTGGTGTAGATATTGAACAATACGAAATTCAAAATCCTAGGAGATATTTGAAAGGTAAGGAATTATTTATATTTCAAAATCAATTTATTTTTACGACAGAATTATTTAATGGAAATCGTTCCTATTTTATATACTTTCTATATAGAGCTTTTATTAAGAGAAGATTTACACTGTGTAACCTTGAATATTGATAGAATTATTTATTAAACCACAAACCATAATTTCCTTCATATTATATCCTATTTCTTTACAATAATTTATCCCTAAAAAATTCCTAATCGTTTGTGCGTAAAAAAAAACAAAAACAGATTGATTATGTGGAGATTTAGAAATGAATATTTTTATGTGCATACATTTATTTGTTGTGTTTTCATCATATTAAATCTTTTGGGAAAATTTTGAATATGCTGTGATATAAATACTCATAAACTGCTTTATGAAATACAATGAGTCCTTGTTTAAGTAATTTTTGTTTTCTTATAGAGAAATATCTTTTAGCACTATTTATTTTGCAATCTTATTGTATATACTGAATAAATATCATTTAATCACACAGCATAATTAATTATTTACATTATTGACTTTTCCAAAAGCAAGGTTTTGAAAATGATGTAAGTTTATTCACGACAAACAGAATCCGTTTCAATATTAATTAATAATCAAGAAACTAATGCAAACCTCCGAGGATTTTCTGTAATTAGAATCTCGTAACTTTTCTTTGAAAATGAAAGAAAAGACAAACATAAGTGTTAATATCTTCGAAAAGTGTCGCAAATTGAATATGAAGAAATAAATCACAAAGAAAAGGTTCTATTTTTTTCTTTAAAGGAGCAGACTATAAATCAAACATATGTATATTAGGATTATGGCGATACTTTACACTAGAGAAAAATTTCATTAGTTCAGAACATAATTAAAAAAATTATTTTTAATGCTTTGTTACGCAAATAAAATGGTCGAATGTAATTAGGTGAAAACATTAGACGAACCTTGAAGAAACTTTTGCTGTAAAAGAAAAGTACAAAAATGATTATCAACATAAAATACAAAAAGAGATGTGATTATCATGAAGAAATACATTAAAAAAATGTGTGTTGGATTATTACAGATTTGAGTTTAAAAAATTTAAAAGTTCAATATCTATTTTTAAAAAATTAAAGTGAACACAGAAAAATTCTAAAAAACTCAAAGGCAGATTAGATTTTTAAAGCTATAGGGTATCTTATCCCAGAATCTCCTTTATGAATGTGATTAAAATTTGTCTTTTATTTTACGAATCTAAGGGCAATTTTTAACATAACAAATAAATGCTGAAGTCACACATTTTATTCACTTTCAATAAACTTTAAATTAAAACTAATTTACTTTAAATAATTCATTTTTTATTCAAAGAGAAAATTCAATCAACTCCATGTTAATTCCAAAATCTAAAAAATTCTAAAATTTTCAGTAAAGTAAATACATCTGTTAAAAATGTTTGTTTATTTTATACTCAAATTTGTTAAAGCCTTTTGCAAAAATTAAAAAAAGTAAGTCGATTTTTTTCTTTGAATTATTGGCAATGAAAAAAAAATACTTTTGGACAAATTTCCCTACTCTATATGCACTTAACATAATAAAGGTTCGAACATTGATGCACATTTAAGTCTGTACCAGAAGTCTTTGAAACACCAAAGGCATTCAGTGAAGTTAGCAAATACTATTTACTTGATTATGAATAAGAAGAATAATCTCTTTCTTATCTTACAAGATTACAATCATTTACATGCAAATGATTGTAATCTTTTAACAATAATTTGTACATGATTGTAATCTTGAATTTCGGAGATAATGTTACTATATTAATTATTAAAACACTTTTTTCATCACCATTAAGAATAACAAAGACATGAATCATCATTTATCTGATCCATGTTTAGTTAAAAATAATGTATCTAAATAACAGTTGTGCAAATTAATCAGATATCTAATGTTGAAGCTCCTGCTTTCTCATATTAACTGACAAAAAGAAGCTATATACAAAAATATGCAATACATGCACAAAAATTTCTAGAAAGTACATAGCTTATAATATGTACTTCATTGAGAAACTTTTCAAAAATATCATATATAAGTTATACTTTAAGTGATTTTTTTCAACCTCGCATATAATATTTGAGAAAAAAAAGGGTGACGAATTTTCATAAGCCATTACTATATTAGCTTGAAGTGAGTTGCATTTCACTTAGCCATTTGTCTTGTATACTATTTTGCAATTTCCAATTATCTTTTAGGTTTGTTGCGAGATGAGATAGAAGACGTAGCTAAAAAGGCTTTTCAATCTTATCTTGGTGTTGTTGGCTCTCCTCCAGTGGGTTTTGAAGACTTCACTGTAAAAGTGAACAAGTATATGCAGTTGCCTCCTTTCAATTTTCCAAATCCTGTTAGTCGCCTGGGAGGAATGAAAAGGGTATGGATATTAATTTTTTTTTTGTACTTACATTTAATTCTTCTATGCATAGTTTTTATTTTTTTATTTTTTGTGAAATAAATTAAGGTGATAAAATCCATGCTCTAGATTAAAGAAAAAAAACGTTAAAAAATCTTAGCATAAATATATAATATAAAATAATTAAAAACACAGTGTGATGGAAATATCTATCACCATGTAAATTTATATATTAAATTGAGTACAAAATATTCAATATATCTCTCTTCTAAATTCCTCCATTCATTATCGCTTTTATAAGCAAAAAAAAAAAAATCAGATTATTTATAAAAATATTCAAAAAACCACACGTTTCTTCCAACCACTAAAAACAGCGGAATGGCAAGTTTAAACCAGCTTTAATGATTGTGACATTTTATTTTTTGACAGCTACGTTCCTTATCACGCAATAGTCGTGCAAAAAAAGTTGTCAGCAACAACCATTTTACAGTACACGTGTTTTGAATTGATTTTTTTTTTCACTAAATGTCATGTGGGAAATTTCCATCATCATGCAAAGAAGGGTTAAGATAAACTCTCGATTGAAAAAAAAATTAAAGATTTTAATAATTGGATTTGCTTTAAGTATTTTAATTATATTTTTAGATTCATGGTTTTTTATTATTATTATTTTAGTTTATGTTTTATGCAACATAACTGAATATCATTTAAGTAAAGAGAGCACAATAAATGTATTTTTAAACCCAACTAGAGTGTTTAAATATATTAAATTTTAAATTAAATATTTTTAAATGGCATCTGGATAGGCAACTTGGAGATGAGTGCAAATAATCTTGCAATAGAATGTATCGCCATTTATGTGTTATCTTTTGTAAGAGTATGTTATTCGATTATTATTTGGACCTACTAACTCGCAGGAATATTATGATACTCAGGAATCTGAAGGAGTATTAAGAAGTTTATTTCAGATGGCAGCTAGAATTTTAATGTCCTGGAAAAATTCATCAATGATGTTGACCAAATTTTAGTCGCGTGAGTTAAAGTTTGGATAAAATTTGTTTGATGTTAAGAAGAATTAACCTATGTAAAATTTTTTTGGATTATTTCAACAATTCATTCAGAAAATATTGGATAGTGTTGTTCATAATTCTTTTGAAATCTTAATATTCATGAAACGTAACAAAATGTCAAAATTGATGAAGCTGGGCTTTAATATAAAAATAGCCAATAAGACATCGAATGTTGAATAATGTCTGAGTTATATTACAAATTTATTTTTCAAATTAATTATGTGTATATTTTTTTTCTTTTGAAAACAACGTTTCAATAGATTTTAAAACACAGAACAATAAAATAAAGGCACATTTACAAAAATTCGGATTGTTTTTCATTTTTTATATTATTTTAATAAAAATACCATTTCCTTATTTAAAATCCATTACGGATTTCCTTTTTCTACAACAGCAGAATCAAACACAATGATTTCCAAAATTCTCTTTGATCTGAATGTTTCATTTCTTTTAAAAAGAACAAGAAATAAATGTCTGCATTGTGTTGAATTTTAAAGGAATACAGCATGAAAAACAATGAATTTCTTTTACTATTATTCTTTATTGGCTTTGTTAATGAAAAGTTCCAGGAAAAAAAATTAATTTAACAATAGAAAGGCAATCAATTGAATCAGATTAAAAAGAAAGTATTGAAATAAATCGCTTATACAAAGGGCAAAGAACATTTTAAAAGACAAAAAAAATGATTTTTTTTTTTCCTCTCGGAAACAGCTTGTTATTTTCTTGAAAGGAACCAGAAGTAAATTAAGTTTTCAAGATGTTTCACATAGCCTCGTTTTCTCTCTATTGATAGAATGCATTAAAATTTCAAGAAATGGGGTACATAATCTGTTTCTCTTTAGCACCATCTAAATTTAAGAATTGGAAATCAATAATGACAAAACCATATTCTTAGCTGATATTAATTCTTTGATATTTCTTATTGTATATAATTTCTTATAAATATTTGTATTTGTTGAAAAAATATAAATAGCAAGTGGTGATACATGTAAAAAATAGGATGATGAATTTAATAGCACCCGTGTTTAAAATAGCCATGAATCATGAATTTAAATCGGAGGGACAAAAAGAGATGGATTCTATCCATTAGTTGAATTCTTTCTAAGTATTGTTTGAAACCTATAATGAAGGTTTTGCCTGTTTTGTTTTTGTTTATATGTTATGTTTGTAATGTTTTCCTTTATGATGATTAAAAAGGTTAATATGGTGTGCACTTTAGCAACAGTTTCTCTCTGATATTTGAGGATTTGAAGAGTTTTCGTCATATTAAAAACAAATGTTGCCTAGTTAGCCAGTTCCATTGTTCCATTCCTAGTTATCTTAGATCGAAATGCTAAAAAGTCAGTAGTGAATACCAGTGCTACAATATATATATATATATATATATATATATATATATATATATATATATATATAATAGATGTATATATAAAATATTGTAGTATTGTTTATGCTAATAGAGTTCTGCTTTACAATACATCAGTTTGATTTTTATTTCGGGTTAATCTTCTAGCGTAAACAGAGTGCCTTTTTCAAAATAATTATAGATACGAATGAAATATCTCACAAAATAAATATGAAAGCTTTAATTGCACATATTTGATTTTCACTTGTTGCTTACAAGTATTCAATAGACCAATTACTAATTGTTATTCTTATAGATACCATAGAGATATATATGTTGATTAGAATTGGTAGTATCAATGAAATTCATTGTTTGATCAGTTCATAATCGTTATAATAGAAGTGGCATGTAAAAAGATTTTATTTAGAGGTGGATTTATTAGAATAAAAGGAGGAAGAAGTAAGGAATAAAGAAAAGACGTTTTACTTCAAAAATAACATACTACAATTTTATTGATATTCTTTCAGGTCAAATATATAATTTAATGTTCGTGAATATATATTTTCATGAAATAAAATCTGAAATATAGTTGAATTCTAATTTTAGGTACCTGCTGAAGGAGCCTATCTGTATGATGCTGTATATGTATACGCCAGAGCTCTCAATGAATGTCTTTTGCATGGGGACGATCCGTTTAAAGGAAGAGTCATCTTTAATTATATAGCCGGAAGAACGTATTTCAGTAAGAGCCTCTTATCGTTTACAACTTAATTATATTTCTGTCCAGTAAAAAAAGAGCCTAATGAAAATATTTTTGTTATTATTTCAAGTAAATCCACGTACGTATTTTATGAAAATATTTTTAGTGCATATCTATGATTATTTGCCAGGACCTAAAAAGAAGATAGACATTATTATTAAAAGCATGTCTGATTATATATAGTTAGCTTCAATTACATTAAATTATGGTTTCAATAGATATTTTCAATTACGAACCTAATTCTGAGCAAATTTTATAAATTAAAAGCAGGATTTAGATCAAATTTATCAAATATTTTTGCAAAAATACGGGATAAATTCCTTCAAGTATTTAATTTCTAAATCTTAATGTTGTTTTTAATGAATAAATCATTTGATCAAAATGACTAAAAGATCAATTATATTTCCATTTTATTGGCCAATGTTTAAAATTTTTTCATGCGCTGCATCTTCCGTAACACAATCCTAGCAACAACATAAAAAAGTCATCTTTAGAACAAAGCTAAAACATACAAGCGATCATTGATCTTCTATGACTTTGGATTATTTGATGCCTTTCTCGTTATCTTTTGAGCTTCGAAAATCATATTGTGGTAATATGACTTTTCAAGTCTAGTTTCGAACTGTAAGATAACGATTTGGTGTCATCGTCTAACTATATTTCATTTAAACCTTTTGAGAATATGATTTAATGTTTTTTTTGCCTTGATTAACTACACTTTTATGTTTCATTATCCGTAAAGCAAAATTATCCTCTCTTGATATCCTTTTGTTACATCGAAAGGGTAATACCATTAAAATAACGCAATATCCAAACTCCTTCTGAAATTAAATCGACCCATATAAGAAATAATTATTAGTAAGTTTCTATCAAAAGATATTATTTTCTTTTTGATAGCTTGTGTCATTCTATGCTAACTAACTCTAATATATGATAAAAACGACTAAGTATCTGACTTAAGATCTACTTTCAATATAATGCGATTTTTTAAAAGCTTTGGCCATAATACTATTAATATATGAGCACTGATTGAAATTATTGAAAATCGTCACATTTAATAAAGTTAACGGTAAATGAAGATGTATGTTTCTTTAAATACTGATAAGATATTATTATATGAAAGATGGAAGACAATATTATTATGAGGGTATACCTTTATTTATTATGTGAAACTCTTTAGTTTTACAAATATTCAATGGACAAAAATTTCCTTAAGTGACATTAATTACAAATTTAAAAATTATTATTATTAAATGTTATTTCTTTATTTAATTTATCATTGCCATTTTTGTAATATTATTTAATAGAATGTTATTATGGTTTCTTGTCAAAACAGGAAAAGTCATTCTCACTCAAAAAAATATAGCAAAAAATATCAGACAAATTTTTTCCATAGTAAATGTATTGATTTTTAATATAATTAAATATTAAAAATTCTAGCGGAATACACAGAAGAATATAAATAAAATATAATAAATGTATAATTAATAAAGAAGTTTTGGTATAAGTTTGGATTAAATTTTTTAAATATCTGTTATAACTGTAAGAAAAAAGAATATCTATTATATATATGAATTCCACTTTTAAAATACATGAACCAAATGTAATTTCTACTTAAGTTGATTCATTTATCATTTTCAACAGAATTTTTTTTCAATAAAGTGAATAAGTTGCAAGCGAAATAAATTCCATTTCCTCACTCGAACTTTGGAATAAAATTGAGACTTGATAGCTTGCATATGAAAGAGAACATGTTGCTTTTTCTCCCCTATCTCTCCTATTACCATTAATCATACATGACACGCTCTTACATCATGTAACTTTCTTCCTTGGATTTCTTTCCTGGAATATTTTGAAGTGAAATAGAATTGATTTGAGAGACTCAAGGCTTATCTGGCACTTTGTCATTTATATTTAAATGCGTATTTTCTTTTATATTTTATGAGAAAGTATTTAAAGTACATATACCGCAAGCTTCCAGTTTTGGTGAAAGCTGTTGAACACAATCCTAATACTCAACCAGGAGCTTATCTGAATCCATTTAAACATGGCACTAGGAGTAATTCTTGTTTATCTGCAATCATTTGCAAATGCCTTTAAGATAAATGAAAGTTAAATGTTTGGTGAGTTGATAATTTCTTCAGCATAGGCCGAAAAAACATGAAGGCAAATAAACAACGCTAATAATTTTTTAAATGTTCAGGATATATAGGAAATCATTCATTCATATTTATGGATACTTATTATCCATCCAAGAATTTTTGAATAGCGATAAACGTTTAAAAGGAATGTTATTTTAAATAAAAATTATTTCCCTACAAACTAACTTTTATTAAGAATGTACACTTCTAAATGTTAGAATCACAAAGGCAGTTTAGTTTATAGCAATAATAAGTTTGCCAATCAGTTTATTTTAATGTCTTTTCGATATATATAAAGACGAGAATGCAAACTTTAGCTAGATAATTTTGATCTATCAGTTAATGCGCATTTGCGAATTGAAAAATATATCAGAAATTATTATCATAATGCCACCATAATGAAACCTTTTTGATTATGAAACTAAGGATTTATGGAAATCCATCCTTTACATTTATAGGAAAATAACTTTTGATAAATGACGTAAATCTTTAAGCAAAGTGAAGCACGTGTATGTAAATCCAATAATATATTTGAATTTTTACTTCTCTAAGTTTTAATTGTTTTATTAAGACATCACAATTTACCGAGCTGTTTTACTTAATTTAAATACTTCCTTTTAAATTTATTTCTACAAAATGTTCTATTTCTTATGTTTTACAATTGATGCTTTCATATTCGCCTTTTTGTTGAAAGAATTTAAGAAGAATGTTCTGATTTAATACTTTTGCTATTCTTTTGAAGCATTAATAATTCCTTTTAAGCATTTAAGAGACTTAATAGTTTAACCAATTATTCAATTATTTTTTATACCTTTAGTCAATTATTCATTTCCGAAAAATTTCAATACTACTTGTCATCATTTTGTAAAAGCATGATCTTTCCTCTTTCCTAAGAAAGAGAAAATACACTGAATTGAATATTAAAATGTAATCAGCATCTTCAACTCATTCTCCTCCAAGGATTCTTTTCCGAAATCATATGTTTCATTATCATCCAAATACAATAGTTTCTAAATACACTTCACTAAAAAAATGGCGTTTATTTTATTCGAATGATATTTCCACTAAAAAAGTTTGTATTTTTAAATTCCGGTTGTAATTCAATATAGCTATAATATTATAATGATATACTTTTCAACAAAAGTCTCTATCCATAAATTCAACAACTAATAAATAAAATTAGCCCCAACTTGCAAAGCCAAATGATATTTTGCTTGGAAAATTAAAAGGAAATCACCTGCTAAGTATGAAAAATTCTCCTGAAGTTGTTACCCGAAGATTGTCGAAAAATAAAAATTGTATTGAATACGGAATATGGACTTTGATTGCAATGATTGTTGAACATCCGTTTCGATCTATTACTATTCTACAAGATATTATCGT
This sequence comes from Argiope bruennichi, assembly GCF_947563725.1. Classification (NCBI taxonomy): domain Eukaryota; kingdom Metazoa; phylum Arthropoda; class Arachnida; order Araneae; family Araneidae; genus Argiope; species Argiope bruennichi. The sequence continues at coordinate 41,460,435 of NC_079151.1, forward strand.
GCTATAGTTATACAGTTCTTAGAGTGCATATATTCGTATTTATTTTGACAATTTTATAGTAAATGGGGAAGAATTTCTATATTTTTCGATAGAAAATTATTAAATTCCTACTACTGTTAGGATATGGAAATTAAATAGTGGAAATATGCTAATCATAACATCGAATAATGTCATCAGTTACCTATAGCTCTTCCACAGCGAGTTTGAAGTTGTCGGTTATAATCTTTCATGAAAAGAAAATTTTTAATAACATTTAGAAACAGACATGCATTTGGAATAACATTTGCTGCAATTCGTCATTGATAATGTGTTTAAATTATATGGAAATCTGTAAATTTTCACACTAAACAAGAACAGTGTTATAAAAAAGAGTACTCTCTTGGAAATTGACGTAGCAAAACCTGATTCACATTTCATTCCTTAACACTTGGCATATAGAATTATCCACCACTGTTACTAATATAAAAATGACACTATTTTTTTTGTACCAGGTGTGGTTTTATGCTTCACATATCTACACTTTATGTGGATAAGTCACTTTTATTAATCTGATCAGATTAAGTCAATAATTAATACATACGATATAGAACGTATGTATTTTGTATTATTTTATAAGGATGGCCTACTTGAAAAGTTTTTTCCCACTGTAGCAGCGCTTTAGAACTCAAGCATAGGAAAATGCATTATAGGTGAAAACAACTTCACGATATTATCATGTAACTTCATTCCTACTTTCGATAACCAAGAATTATTCCTATTTAAAAATAATAAATATAATTTCTTTTATGCATTTTTAATTTCATATTAATTCGGATTTACGACAAATTTATGTAGTTTCACTCTTCATGATTTTCTTGGATATTGCCATGTGTATAGCTCAGAAATATCTGATTAGATAATCATTTTCATCGATCTTTGACTGCCGTTATTGAATTTTGAAATGTTTCATTTTTCTGTGGATTTCATTTCTCCATATTTTGAAAATTAGTTTAATTCATTAAATTAACGCTTCGCACTTCTTTATATTTCTAAGTACTTTTTCATTTAAATATTTGGAGCTTATTTTTTAAAGTATTAAGTGAGAAAATTACATGCAGGAAAATGTAAATTATTAAATTGATATTAAAAAAAAAAAAGTTTTTGCACATGAATCGTAAAATAAAATTTTAAATAAAGTAACACTTTAGGATAACTTTAAATCAATTAAAATTATTCTTACCTTTTTTAAGATATTATAAATCTTATTTCTTCATTTTCGATATGAAAATTAAATCTTACTTTTTGATGTCAAGAGACTTCTCTTTGATAGGAAAATGTTTTTGTACCGACAACAGGAAGAAATTTTCCTAATAAAAAAAAATAATAATAAAATAAATGACTTAAAGGAAGGCAAATTTATTCATATAATTTATACTCGCCACACAGTTGAAAAGAAAATATTAAAAATGAAGATTAACATCTGATAGAAAAAAATCCCAGATATGATATATTTCTAAAAAATCTTTCATTTTATTTAAAATAGACAACCTTAATAACTATATAAATATTTTATTTAACTCTTTTATAATATAAAAATGCATATAGTAATAATATGACAATTATAAAATTCAAAGAAAATTTTCGTGTCTTGATTATCTTCACTACGTTTTTCACTTATAGATAATTCTCAATTCATAAAATATTTGTATTTAATACCTTATTGAATTTCTAAAGTAAAACATAATTAAAGAAAATATTACTTATTTTTGCCAAGCACTGAGAGTTGCTTAGATTTTTCACTTACTTATTGCTTGCTTAAGAATTGCGAAAAAGGTTTAATATCCACAATTTAAAATTACATTTATTTAATTATTTATATTTGTTCTATTGCTTACATCCAAGAGCATATTTATATCACTGTATTTTATACATTTTTTTCAATAAATATGTATACATTCCTTGAGAAACTAACATTATCTTTCAATATCATTTAAAAATATTGCCTTTTAAATTCCGACGAATTTTAACCTTTTCACATATTTGAAAATAAAAATAAAAATAAATTTAAAATACATTTTAAAAAATTATAATTTACATATAAATTGAATCTTCTCGCTATTGCGATATCGTTTATTTAAATGATTGAGTGAATCAGAGACATGTTATGTTTCTTTAATGCAATTCATCATTTATGGAATCAGAAAATTATAAAACATTGCTTATTCCATTAGTTTTGCCCATATAAAGATAGAAATTCTATCATTGTCTTCACAAATATCAATAATTTATTTTTACAAATTATGCATTTTTAATTAATATATTTGTACATCCATATTAAAAATTTATTAAATAGAACAATAGAATTCCAGATTTTGTATAATAAAAATCATGATTTTAATAAAACAATAATGCTAAATAAATATTCTGCAAATAAAAAAAATGAATAATTTTATGAACATTTTTAAAAATTGCGATTCATTCAATCAATTAACATGAATGAAAAACGAAACAATTTATGAAAAAAATAACTATGTTATTAAAATGTAACTTTTTCATTTTAAAACAACTTTTCTGTCTTGAAAAGAATCCTTAATTCATTTGCATTTTTATCACAATGCCCTTAAAATTTTTAATAACTGTTTGTGTTCTAATAATAGGAAAAAAAAATATATATATACATTCTTCTTTTCATTTCAGAAGTAAAAATATGAAAAAAAAATACTCTTGTGAATATCAAAAAGTCTTTACATTTCTTAAAATTGTTTTATGAAATACTAGCCGCCATTGGCAAACAGCCGGTTCGTCAATCTTAATGTTCGTTTAAATTTTAATAATTAAATAGGTTGAACCGGAGTTTAACTCCCTACTTCGCCAAGTTGCGATAACGCGCCAAAGCTGACAGTCTTTATTATGCATTATAATTGAACATCTGCTCCTTTGCTTTTGAACATTTCTCAAGGCCGTTGTTGGCGACTTTTAAAAATTGCACCAAGCAGGGGGTTAAACTCCGGCCGTACCATTAAATATTTTACTCAATTCCAACTTTAATAGATTCTTCAGCAAAATATTTTAAAACTTCAAATTTTGATAGTCATATAATTCACTCATAATATTATAAAGACCTTCAGTCATAGCGTGATATGTATCTCTCTAATTTTCTGTTACCTCTCGTAGAATTTATGCTTTAAATTAAAGTGTAAATGATTAATCTGCAATTAATATAATAATATTTTTTACTGAAACAAAGCATTTTTTTAATACTATGATTACTGATAATAGAGTCACTGAGCGTTTAAACTTTATGGGCACTAAAGAATATTTTTCTTAATTTATGTAATATCTCAAGAATTTCTAAACAAAATTTTCTCAGATTCATTATGAGCAGATTGATTCATTAACAATAATTTTAAATGCATCAAACATTAAGAAAATAAAATGAATCGTTTAAAATAATCGGTCGAAAAAAGGTTTAAAAAAACTACTTAAAAAACGATGTACTTAAAACTATAAGTATATACAAAAAAGTATATAACTAACATAAATACAATTTAATTACAAAAAACATGCAATTAACCTAAAAATAATTTAAATCATTGGAAACAGGTTAAAAAACTACTTAAAAAACGATGTACTTAAAACTATAAGCATATACAAAAATATATATAACTAACATAAATACATTTTAATTACAAAAGCATACAACGAACCTAAAAATAATTTAAATCCAGTCCGCATCCGTTGATAATAATTGTCAACACAATGCGGAATTCAGAGCACAATGCGCATGCGTGAATTTTTAACGCCAGTTACGTAACGCAAATACATGATTTTTTTCTACGCCAGTTGGGGTAAAGCTATGCGGATTAGAAATGTTTAATTTCCTTCATTCTGTTTTATTTTAATTCAAAAGTACTTCAGAATGAATCTGAAACATGGATTAATTAACAATGTTTAATTTTAAATGCATAAAACATTCAGAAAATAAACAGAATCGTTTGAAATAATCCGCCGAAAAATGTTAACCCTAGCCTCATTACTGTTGGGAGAAAAAAAATAACTGAAGCCTTACTCATTTGGCGGTGGAGAAAATGGAAGATTTTTTTTTTGGCGGAAAAGTTGGCGGTGGGGAAAATGGAAGATTTTTTTGGCGGAAAAGTTGGCGGTGGGGAAAATGGAAGATTTTTTTGGCGGGAAAGTTAGTTTTTAATTAATAATTAAAATTCTAATAAAAATTTCAAAAAAAGGGACCCCAGGTGCACATTCCCGACCTCTAAGGTATACATGTACCACATTTGATAGCTGTATGTCAAATGACCTGGCCTGTAGAGCGCCAACACACACACACACACACACACACACACATTGAGCTTTATTATAAGTATATAGATTACTATTTTCCATTGAAAAATATTCTTATCTTTATTACAAAAAAATATTTTTTGGAATAAAAATGTATGCCAAATTTTAATTGAAATCATGTTATATATTTATTCAGATACAATGTGAATACATCACATAATTTTCAAATACGGTTGCAAACTTTTAAGCATTTGAAAACCATTACTTTAAAAATTTTGAATGTTTTCCAGAAGCAGACTTCATTCAGAGTTATATGAATTTTATTAAAAACTAAAGCTTTAAAATTTTACGTTCAATCTCGTCCTATGCGATGAACTATTTAATTCCATGTTGATATTTGCTCAAACTTTGAACTACGGATCACTGTCAGAATATTGTATTTTGAATAAGGTCAATAAAAATAGGACTATCATAATTTTAAAAACTACGTTTGGAATTATGAAATTTATGCAGTAAGTAGAAATTTTTCGCTGCCTATAAAAACCAAACTTTTAAAGGATTTCTGCTTTTTATTGCTGTATAACTTTTATTCAATAAAGTGAGATATCATATAAAATGGTGCAAATAATAAGCTAGTTCTATATATCGTTCAACATATTGATTGACCATTCTTAATTATTTAGAATGTTCACCCGCAGATCACCGAATTTAAGAATGCCTTAATTATGATTAAAAATTAAAAAACAGATAAATTATATTATTTTGATATTTTTCTCGTCCCTAAAATGAAAGCATTTATGACAATTTGTCAAAGAATAATTGAAACATTTTTCTCTTCATTTTGAATATCCTTAGACTCAAGGAAAATATGTCATCGATTTACTAATGATATTTAAATATGAGTACATATATATCATGTTTAGTGAGGTGTTCTCATTATATTTATTTTCCACTGTTAATACTATTTTTGTTTTGTTAAACGAGTTCTTATAAAATAAGCTCCCAATTTTTAATTTGATAACAAAATAAAATATTATACATGAAAACTCCTCTCAATGGCAGCTCTCAATAAACATGAATACATAAAATTGGTAATTTTAATAATTTGTTTTTAATTTTGGTACTTTATTAAATATTACGCCCACTTCACAATATAAAATTTTTTTATTCATATATAGAATCATTCATTAAAATAATGCGAAACATTTGGCGAAATATCAATTAAAACTACTTATTCTTATTTTCATTCGCATTTATGGACTTACAATTGTTATTAGCAAATGAGGCTTATGTTCACTTTCTTATTCGTAAATAAACTGAAGGATAATATCTTCTTTGTTCCTTATATAAAGAACCTTGAACGTTGATTCAATATTTCATTTCAATGTTATTCTATATATTGTTTAGATAAGCTGTGTATTTTTGAAGTTCCTGAACAAAAGTGGCTATATTGTACGAATTATTTTCAATAGTTTTGAAATTGTAAATGCAATAATTAGTTAAGATTATAAAACATGTCTTTGAATTTGAAAATACATACAATTTTTAATTGTGATTATGAACAATATGATGTAATTATCCAATTATATTTAGAGATATGTTGTGAAAACGATGATTCGCTTAAATTCATTATGCCTAAATTATATCTGCTTTTACAAAATGAAAAAAAAAAATGTCTAATGTAGGTGAACTAATTTATTTTGAAGAAATTGAGTTCGCATCATAAAATGGCTATTGCTATTTTAAAAAAAAATCTAATTAAAATGAATTATAATTTTTAGACGACCTTATGCATAAAAATATAATAAAGTTTTAGGAAAAATAATTCTTAAGACTTCAAAAAAAATATTTGTCCTGAATAACAAATTACTTTAGGGTGGTACCTATCTAATGAAACGTACTATTTTATATCTAGTAAAAAAAGTCATTACTTTGTTTATTTATTTTTATATAAAATATTTAATTTCGTTGTGTAGAAAATACAGCAATTCACAAATTTTTCAGGATAATTTTGATTGAAATAAATATCTTTTCTTTGAAGATCAAGTATAAAAATTGACAGTTTTTCAAATCAAAAAATTATCTCTTAATTCCATTAAAAGTTCATTCAAATGATACAATTAAAAAAATGCCAAAATATTATTTGAATAAGATTAATACTTTCTACTTGATCATCTTTCAATATTGTGGCATCTTAATTAAATGAGTAACAATTTTCTTTCTGACGTTTTTCATATTAGATACTAGTTCTTCAAAAGATAAAATACCATCATTTTTTTTAAAAAATATCAAATCAATCGATACAATATTGCCTCGAAAACTCGTGGGAAGTAAGAAATGTGAATTGAATAAATTGGATCAAAAATATGGAAATTATGCCATTAGATAGCGAAAACGTAATCAACGTGTTCAATCAGAAATGATAAATTATCACCATAATATGAAACCATTGCATTTTTCATCTGTACTTTAAAATATCATCAGAGTATTGCCATTTTTCATGATGAAATTAAGAATGTATTTCTGATACGTTTTTTTATCGTTACTCTTTCAGTTTTCTTTCCTGAAACAATGAAATAAATTTAAATGGATAAGAATCCTATCAAAAAAATTGATTTTATAATTATTATAAATATATTCAATTAAACAGCAATTTTTTTGAAATATTATATAAATTTCTTTTTTTAAATAAATTTATTTTTTTCTCTGTATATTTCAATTTAATAAATCTCTTAGTCCAAAAAAGCATACATTTCACTGTCGTGCCTTTGTTTAATCCTAAATAATTACATTTAACATTTCTAAATAATATGGAAGACTTCTTTTAACCTATCAACCATCAATTGTTAAATTTATTTGTTTTCTTAATTCTTATGCTGTCAATCAAGAAGCCTTTCAATTGCGAGTAAAAAAAAATAATCATAGTTTAATACAGTACACTCCCGAGTATCCGGCTTAATGTGGTGGAAGTACAGGCCGGATAACAAAAATGCTTGGATAGTCGTGAGCTGTATACTCAGGAGTGTACTGTATTAGAAAATTTGAATTCCTAAGGGAAAATTCGATGGTTTAATTCTATGAACTCTAAAAAAACTTATTATTCGTACAATAAATTTTATCATGATTTAAATTTTTTTGAAGATGATATTGAGCAAAAACCTTCAAACTTACATTTCTTATATGCATTCAAATGCAAGGAGCGGGAATTTGTTCACTCCTTGTGGATATTTAAAAATGACTCTGAAAGAATATTCTGAAATTTTATGAATTTAAAGCTTTAATTTGATTAGTTTGAGTTCATTAAAGCCAAAATCGTTTTTGTTTATTCTGAGAAATGCATGTAGTTTAGGCTATATTTTTGCTTTTAATTTTTATTTAAAATTCTGAGATATTATGTCATTAGCATACGACATATGAAAAAAAGGAAAGATGCTTAGAAAAATGCGACTTTAAACATGATTAATATTTCAGATGAAACAGAAAAAAAAATCAATACTTGTTAAGAAAATAAAAAGACAGAGATGAAAAATTTTTGAAAGATGTTTTTTTTAAAGTGACATAAAAGAACCGAAAGCAACAAATGAGATAGTAAATAAAATGTGAGCATTTTACGAGAATAAGGAGAAACTAACATTTTACATTGGCAAATTGTACGTAGAGAAGCAAAAACTGCGTATAGGTGGAATCGATTGCGATGAATTGTTAATCGAATAAACATTGTAGCAATCATTTTGTTTCAAGTTTTTGCTTCAAACCAGTAGTTTTACTTAAACTAACTACATTACTGCCTTCGAAAGTTGAAATGAAATGCAACAGTCTTTAAAGATCTTTATTAGTTATTGATTTGAATTTTGACCATAATAATATTTTATTAAAAATACTGTTTTATTTATTTACTGCAGCACATTAATTTTTTTTTCATTTACTTAACCCGAAGAAGAGTTTCTATTTCGTAGGTGGCAACGCTTTAGTTCCCGATTAAGCTGGTTTGTATGGTAAAAATTAAGCTTTGGAATTATGTGTTATTACTTACAATTAACTTAATTCTGCTTTTATTTTTCAATAATTTTTAAATAAGTTGTTATTATTATTATTTATATTAAATTGAAACTATTTTTGAGCATCCAGTGGTATACATACACATATAATAAGTGAAAAAATTTCCTTCTAAAGTTAGCATCAAAGTTCCCATCTTAGACTTTTTTTTTTCGTTATTAGAAAAGTGATGAGCGTAAGTATTTGATGCTTTTTAATTTTGGCTTCTGCCGTTTTAGAAAGTGCCTAGAAAATGTTTGAGATATCAATCGTTTATTCTTTACTTCGCATTGCTGAGTCTAGTACATATATGTGAAATGTATTTCCGAGGTGTTTCAAAGTATGTCTACTTCTCATACATTTTCGCTAGCATTTTAAATAAAGCAATACGAAGCAAAAGAAAATTCTGAAAAAAATTACACTGATCGAGTCTATGAATGCGTTTCAGTTTAAGATTTGCTTTAAATGTATGGTTTTTTAGTTATTCTTTAGAATATAGCTCACTGATATAATTTATCTCAAGCGCATTTCATATTTCCGTGCTCATTGTTAATTAAACAAGTGTGGGAAAAAGCTATTCATTTGAAGTTAAAGAAATATTGGAAAATATTGAAAATCTTTGGGAATTGCATATTGATTGAAATTGTTGGGAAAATATTGTTAGTGTAAGTTATGGATGAAGAAATAAGGATTTGGAATTTGGATCTTGTGACTTAACTTGAAGCTTCAGAATTTGGTACATTGGAATGGACAGAAAATTTTGATGGATGAATTAGTTAATATGTGACTTTGTTTTTATTTGCTACAAGACATTATTACATTAATTCTATATTTGCAGGAGACTTGCTACGGAGTTTTTAAATTTCATCGTAAATGAAAAAGAAATTAAATTAAATCACATCAAGTATAGGACATTTTTGATTTCCTTATAAGAAAATAATAGACTGTTTAACTTCCGCAGAGATAATATGCCAGAAGTTAAACAGTTGACTCATAATAGTTAGGAAGAAAGTCATTCTTTTAGCACTCGAAAAGTAATAAAAAGTTGTTGTTACCAATCACCATCGAAAAAGAAAATTACTATCATTAAAGACGGAAGAATTGGACGATAAGCGAGGACTATGTTCTTCAAATTGAGAGAATACGCGTGATTTTTAAAATTTGATCTGTAAAAGCAAATGTATTTTTTTAGAATAGGACCTGATTGGCTAGTTTCAGATGTTTTTCTAGCATTCTTAAAGTTTTGATGCCATCTTGATTTCTAAACTGACATAACATATCGTCCAGAATATTCCTATTAGAAGATTTAAGTTATCACATTTCAATAATTTCTAACCAAATATTCTACTTCTCTTCATATGCCACTAGTACTCTATTCCAAAGTATATAATCAATTTAATGAGCGAATTGCGAATTCAGTATATTTATTTTACTGAAATTTTGGGAAAACTCCATAAGCAAGTAAGTGTAAAAGAAGTATAAGGAAATGAATTAATAATTGGGGTAAATACTCTGCTATTAAATGTAAGTAAAATAAAATCAAAAGCAATATAAAATTTACAAAAAAAAATCGGTTTCTAAGCTGAAATTATTCACTTGAATTTATTTGCGGCATAAAATTTGGATAAATTATTTCTTCAAGTTATATAAGTCGACAGATTTAAAACTTTTCCATTATTTATATATTCTAACGACCCATATTTCATTTCTTGTCAAATGTTATTTCAAATATAAAATGAAAATATATTCTTCGGTTATCGTAATAATAATATATGTTTTTATTTTCCTATATGCACATGCCATTACATAAGGATAAATATTTCGTCATTAAATTACCAGAAATATATCGTTTATTTTACTAAAATTTTCTGGATTATCAGAATTTTATGTCAAACAGTATTCATTTTTCTTTGATATAAAATATCCTTTTTCATATATTGAATGATAATAACGTCATTGACGGAGGAATAAATGATGCATTTCCTTACTTCCATCCCGGAAAAACAAATATGCTTCTTACTTTCCATAGAAAAATGTAGGTTTAAGGTTTTCATAAAAAGTATTCGATATTTTTCATATTTGATGGAAAAAAATAGATTTACCATAGTAATATTTCATATAGTAAACGTAAATTTGGAAATTAAATATTTTTTTTTACATAAATACCTTAAAATATGAATAAATTCAACAACGAAAAAACAGATTCTGTATTTATAAATTTATGGTGATAAATAATGTTAACATAAGTTTGATATAGAATAAGCCAGATGGAATATAATATTTGACAAATTCAAGAAATATCATATTAATTCAAACTGCATTAATGCATTAATTAAAAATAGTGATATGCATGATGATTTTCGCTTGATCTCTCCTCTAAATTTAATAACATGTTTTAAGCGAAATATTAGATATGAAAGCAAGTTACACTAAATAATAATTTAGAATTTCCAAAGTTTTGAATTTCTTTGTTTTAACAAACTAAAAAAAAAAGTGCTCAATCGCTATCCATACAAATATAGGTGGTTATAAAAATAACAGAAACAACTTAGATATATATAAAAAAAATCCCTTTATTAGTATGGTGTAGCACCGCCTTTGGTATGTAATACATCTTAGACTAGCCTAGGAATCAATTCATATAAGTGTTGCATAGTGTTTAGAGGAATATTGTACCATTTTTTCTAGAGATATTGTGAAAGTTCTAAGAGAGATACCGGTGGTGGATATCAATTCCGTATTGAACGCTCTAAAGCAGACCATAACTGTTCAATTACATTGAGGTCGGGTGATTGTACGGGCCAATTCAGATGTTTAACTTCATCTCCGTGTTCATCAAACCATGAATGGACAAGTCTCACTGCAGGAATTGGTGCATTATCATCCTGGAAAATCCCATCTCTTGCAGGAAACAAAGTTTGCATCATAGGATGAACCTGGACAGCTGAAATTTCTCTATACTTCTCCCAGTGATATTTCCTTTCAGGGTTACGATCAGCCCAGCAGAAAACCACAACACGGTTGTCCATACTATAACAAATCCATCTCCGTGCTTGACATTTGGAAAGAAAATATCACTGTCATATGCTTTTGCAGGTGTCCTCCAAACGTCATTCTTCCTGTTGTAGGAAAACGTGTGAAACACGATTCGTCAAACCATATTACTTTTATCCACTTATCAATTGACCAGGTTTTATGAGTATGCCCCACTGTAGATGACGTTTACGATTAAAATATCTGACAAGTGGCTTGGGAATTGCTGCTCTGCCATAAATCTGTTTATGACGGTGCCTTTTAACTGTAATCACTGAGGCTGAAGAATTCAGTCGGGTATTGAGCTCTGTAATTACTTTTGCTTCAGTTGTTCGCTTTTTAGTCATTATAATCCGCTTCAATACCCATCGGTTCATTGAGCTTTTCTTTCCGCATACTATTTTGCTTTGCCAAGCTTATCTTGCTGCGCTGTGTGTATGCTGTCATGACTTTACCTCTAGAAACGCCTAAAAGTGAAGGTGTTTCGGTCACACTTGCTCTAGCTACAGTACTACTCCTACAATTCGGCCTCTTTGAAAATCTGAGAGGTCTGACATTTTACGCTTTTGAAGAAAATCCAAGAATTACAGAACTTCAAAAAAGCTAACGTATACTACCATAATATATACATTGCTATTTATTAAAATGTTTGTGACCATTATTATAATTTAATGCTTACGAAACGGGTTCAAAAATGTCACTTTTACTCACAGGTGTTTCCATAATTTTGATAACCACCTGTAAATTAATTGTTGTTGGTCAAGTTCAATTTTGTCAGCAAAAAGATTGGAAAGAAGTCCTTCTAAAAAATTGCAGTAAAAATCATTCACAAACTCTGGTAATAAAGTTTCCGATTTTCTTCTATTCCCGATGCAATCGCCTACTTTCTCTATAAAATCGCTGTTGTTGAAGTACCTTATATTTTCTAAGACATTTTACTTGTAAAATTGTTCAAAAATATCCATTCTTTAGCTTTAAAGCTATTGTCCAAACGCTTTTATGCATGAGAGTCACAAATCAATGAGAGACATCCATTTTGCAAGCAAAATGAAGGAAACTTTTTCGCTCACAATGTCATGATTGATAGGAGTTGTGGTACAATTTTCAAGCCAAAGTTTCAGTAACAAGAAAAGATAAAAGTAACGTAATGAATTCATCGATTAACGAAGCTCTGAAAGAAAATTTTTTTACTCCTATTATCTCTTTTAGTTCTCACTCGGAGAAAAGAACAGTCTATTATACATTTGGATTGAAACTGGTGTAAGAAATTAATTACGAATATGTTAATTTATAGCAAATTTAACAATTTCTTTGAGATTTCCAGGAGAATTTATAAGAACTTGAAATTGATTTGATTTTTTTTTTTTTTTTTGTCGATTTATCGTTTGGTGCTTTATTTTATTTGAATGTTGATTTGGGATTATTTGATATTTTTTAAATGATTTACTTCTGTTTCATTTATGGTTATTTTTAGCATATATTCAATTAAAATTGCATTAAATCTGCTTTCCAATCAGTCCAAATTTTTTGTAAGCTTATTATTTATTTTAAATGTTTTGAATTTAAAAAAAAGCTTTTATTATTTTTAATATTTAACTGTTTATTATACTTTATTGGCTAAAGTGTTTTTACTGCTATTTTCTGCGTTTGATTATTTGTTGCTCAGTATTGTAAAATACTTCCTGTTCTAATTTCGAGTAAAAATATAATTTTTTTTATTGCAAAGTTATACAAATAATGAAAACGTGTTGAAAATATAAATAAAAGTGTTGCATAGAGGGGCTAAAGAGCTGCTTTGAAATTTCCTTTAGTTCTTAAGTGATCTCGTTTCAATAAACATTTAGGAACTGAAATAAATCAAGCGAATTAGTTAGCTTCGGTTATACAGGCAGTTTCCAAATGGACTGCAACGTTTCTACAGGTATTAAATAAATAATGTATAAAATTTGACAATGAATATAAAGGAATCATTTCGGTATGAATATCGCTACTACTGTTGTGGGCAAAATCAAATACCATTAATATTTCTTGCAAATTATTTAGTATATAAATCCAAATCTGTAAGAGTCTTACTACTTTTAGGGGCATACGATGAATCTACCTAAAAATGCCAGCTATACCGTTTTGTAAGCAACTGTGCAAACAGACATTTATAATTGAAAAAGCGAAAGTAAAAATGCATAAATACTAAAATGCATTATAATTATGCAAGTATAAATATTTTGAAAGAATGATCACCATTTCGTTTTACATATATTTACACTTTTGAAAATTAGTGAAATATTGAAGGCATTTACAAAAACATGAAAACATTACATTTAGATGTTAATCACCACACTTATGCTTGATAAAATCATCTTAATATTTACACCTTGACTACCACGTGAATTCCCGATGGCCATATCAATTGCATGGCAATAAATTCAGCACGGCAATCAACGTATTAAGACATTCAATAATATATATAAACAATCAAGTACATTGTCTCATTTTCCTTAGAAGATAGGAATATAAATTTCTTATTCCATAAATATTTAGATTTTAAATGCATGAGTTATTAAAATATATCAAACATTCTACATATTCTTTAGTTCTCAAATTTTGCAATTGTTGTCACTCCACTTCAAAGCTTATTTTAAACATGTTTTGCAAATAATGGATCGTTTCAAGAAGAAAATTCCAGGTATAATTTCCGAATCACAGAAGCTCCAATTATCAAAACATCAAGATTTTCGATATGGAATTTTAATTGCGCTAAACTCTCAATTAACATTAAATGTCGTCTTCTTTAATCAGAAGAATTAAACAACAATTTAAAATATGCAACCATTACTTATTAGAGGAGTGTTTCAAAATTCATGATGTAAAATTATGCATATCAATATCTTAAAAACAAGTATCAAATGTTAGCTTCAAATGAAAGATTTCATATACGTGTACGAGCTACTTCTTTCAAATATTCAATGAGAGAATATGTTGTTGTTGTTTCTTATGACACTTGCCATGGGCAAGCTCGCTGTTCGAAGACAGTGGATATAAGCCTGGGGGGAGTGCCTCTTGTTTCTATAGTAGCGCCAACTAGGGCCAAGAGAACGACTTAGCTACACACACGTCATAACCCTTTTTACAGGGCGGACTTCACGCATTTCATTCACTCAACCACAGATCGTAATTTAGACCTGAATCAGAGAACGATCACCCCTGATATAGTACCCCCAGTGTATTACTCTCGACATGGAGGACTTTGTGACCACGACAGATTTAAAGCACGTCAGACACCAAGCACGCGGGGAATCTTCGGCCGGCGGGGTTCGAACTCGCAACCTAAGGGACGCAAATCCGACGCTATACCAACCAGGCTATCTAAATGAGAGAATATTATTGGATTCACTGAAAAAGTGGAAAGTATAACATGCAATAAGAATCAAAAGTATAACCAGTTTCAGGCACACGCGGAGTGCCCTTTCCCAATTCCAAAATCATTAACAAACATATTTATTTTGCAGGTGCCATGGGCTATATGGTATACATGGATGAAAATGGTGACGCTGAAGGCAATTACACTTTGATCGCAAGAAAACCTGTTCCTGGTGTCAATGGAGAATATGGTCTTTATCCTGTTGGAGTGTTTCAGCTGCATGAAAATCGATCCGCAGTTCCTGTAAGTTTTTTGAGATATTTTTTGTATTTTAATTAATGTATTTAAGGTAGGTAATTACATTAAAAATGCATTTGTTTTGCGAAATTATAAAATTGTTCTACTTATTATTCAAAAAGTTGAGCAGGTTTCTTTATAAAACCTTCAGAATTTGTTTCTAAGCTTATCTTTTGGAAAGTTATATTGATATCTATATTTGTATTCATACATATTTAAGTGCCATTTTCTCAAATGTAATATACGATGGAATTTTCTTATTAAAAAAATTCATAAATAAAAATCTAATGCAAATTTTATTCAAATATGGTATAATAATGTGTCAATATACTCTACCGTTCCTTTACAAGTTAATAAAAAATCCATCCTTTTAGAAATATTTTATTTTAGTTTTAGTGTTTCACATATGTTATTTCATGTGTTATTTAACAGCTGTACCCCAATATTTAAAAAATGGTTAGAAATACAGTTTATTTTTTTAGTTCAGGAACTAAATAATATATTTCTTAAGTGATCTGCAAGATTTTAAGCAAAAATTTAATAAATTTCTTAACTAAAAAATTTTTGCTTTTTAGCCAAAAAAAAAAAAAAAAAAAAAAAAAAAACCAATTAAAAAAAAAACTTTTGCCCCTTAGCTGGTATATTTTGGTTTTATAGATGTTTTTTTTAAATCTTATTTTATCCAAGTATTAAATAATGCAACTATATTCGAACGTTTTTTGCAAAAAATACACCCCGAACGTTGTCACATACCCTGAATAACTATAATAAAAAATTTACTTTCTAATCATAAGTCATTTTATAAAATGATGCTGAATTTAATCAAATATAGAATTTAGGGTAACACTAATAAAATCTAGAGTTCTTATCAATTTTTTCCTTTGTATAAATCTCTGAAGAAGATGTTTTTTTAATCTAAATACTCTTATACATTTTTAGAAAAGTCTTAATGCGTTACTATCGTCAAACAAAATAAATAAGATTTTTTAAGAGTAAGTACTTTCATAAATCTACCATAAACATAAAGGCATCAAATTGTTATTAAATAACAGCAATTGAGTGTTGATTTTCAGAGTGTAGTTAAAGAGCACATTTTATCTGTAACACTAAAAAAACGAATTCTTTCCCCAGCTTTTTAAAGACTACAGTAAGGGAAAGGAAATTTCTAGAAGGACCTCTTCCTCTCATCAGTTGTTATTGAGATATTGTCACAATTCTTGTACTTATCAGAACTCTCATTTTTGTCGCCGAATTCGTCACCAGCTTTGCTGTTAAACTTGACATCATTAAACCGGCATATATTCAACATCTATTAGGAATATTTCTAAATATCTATTTTCAGCAATGATTGTATCATTGCAAGAAAGAAAAATTATAGTTCCCAACAATATTAGAGAATATAAAGAAATATATTTTCTTTTCTTCAATTTTTCAGTCAAAAACTTTATTTCTAATGATTTCCCCCTTTATTTTTAGGTACTTCAGTTTACGTCGAGCATAGATTGGGTTGCTGGTTTTCCACCAAGTGATGAACCAAACTGCGGTTTTCATGGTGAAAAATGCGTTAGTAAGTTATATTTTATATCGTATAAAAATGACTGTGATGACTATCTATGAGAAATAACAAAATTAATAAATAGCGGTCTATAAAGAAGAAATTATCAAAGTTATAAATAGTAATTAAAATCTAGCGTTTATAAAATGAAAGTTCCTGCTAAATGATTTTTACTGCTCTACTTTTAAAAGTAAACAGAAATTCTTTATTTAATTATAATAATATTAAATAGGCTATAAATAAGTACCAAATATTTTTTAGAGAACGAAAATGAGTCCTTTCATATGTACAAAATTAACATTTATTTAATTCTGTTTTTATTATCTGAACAAGGTAAAAAGTCACCATAAAGAAATTTTTATCTTTATTTTTAATTGAAAATAAAAAATGCGAATGTCACTATTGAATTATATAATGTTAGTTAACCTAATATATATATATATATATATATATATATATATATATATATATATATATATATATATATATATATATATATATATATATATATATATATATATATATATATATTATTGAAATAATCTCAAATTATATTATACTTTAGGTGTTTTAAAAATATATCTGTTAAAGTGTATGGAAAACAAACTATGTGCAAATATTACGAAACTTCACTAAATATGAACTAATTTTCGAAATCATTTAAAAAGAAATTAACGGTCAAAAATCTAAACATTTTGCTTTACTAGTCTTCCTTTCTTTTATATATTTTGTTAGATTCTTACAGTCTTTATTGTCATTTAATAAATTTGATGTTAAATCAATTCTGCAATTGTCTAAGACTGCAGTAGATATCAAACTCTAAGTGCTTTTAATCGAATTCATTTTCCGTATGCAAAGATAAGTTTCTTTTTGCCTCACATATTCAAATCAACAAATTCCGTTGAAATTTTGTAATCATTACCCGAAAACTTAGTTCAATAAATAACTTTAAAAATTCGGTATGCCGTTACTTTGAACAAAGTATATTCGATTATCTTTCTAGGAAATTCAGAGCTATGAAGGCTAATGCATTATGACTTGGGGCAATAATCATTCACATGGAACATCAATGAATGTGTTGGATAGGAAACTGTAAAAGTGGAATAAAGAAAAATATTTCTATGAGTCTGAGTGCCTGCAGCATGAATGCTTGCTTCTTTATTAGCTATAAATCCCACAGACTGCACTCGAAATGTCAGAGTGGAAAGAAGATTTCAGATTTATACTTTATTCTTATTTTTAACTCTTCTTACTGCTATTTCTTTAGAAATTATCTTATGCTATCCCATCCTTTAATGTTTTGGTTTTATTTTTGTTATTCATAAGATTAATTTAAAACACTCTTAAGATCAAAGTATTAAGTTTCCAAACGATTTAATGCACAAGAATAAAGAAATTCAAGTACTTTTCAAATTTAATAATAGACTAAAATTAGTTTTCTTCATTTTTTAAATGAATATTTATTTTTCACATACTTATTTTACTTATGGCCCCTTGTCTTTTGGTTTATATATGTAAAAGATAAATAAAACGTCTTGAGAAAAAAACTGAATTCTTTGATAAGGAAATAAGATTGTTTCTGAAGCAACACAGTTTTACATTAAATTTGATAAAAAATTTTATTTATAAAAAAATTATTTATTAAAAATTTCTGTCATTACCATTACAATACTATTGTATGTAATTTTCTGTTATGACAGAAGGACATGTTAAACCTTTTTTACTTCTGTTAGCTTCATCTTATCTTCACAGCGAATCCTGCATTATCACGTTCACTTATATATGTAAATATACGCTACATATTTATCTTTGCAATATATTGAAGATAATTAAATATATATAATGCTTAATCATTACTCTTCCTTGTTAATAGTTAGTTCCAATAAGTTATAGCGATCTCCCATTTTGATTAATTAGTTACTTCTATTAATTAGTTTCTTTAGTTTTTAAATTATTGTGGCCGTATTTCATAAGAAGAAAATATACTAATAGATTTTGGTGCACTTGACTTAAAGTATTAAAAATTGATTAACAATATTGATTTGTAAAGATACTAAATTCCATATCTCTAATTTGATGTTTTTTTGAGTTTTCGCTTTTACCACGACAGGAATAGATAGATATACGTTCGAGAAACTTTTGGATGGATACAGTCGTAAGGTTAGAACAGATTTGCAATCTTTAGAGCAACACAATAAAAGAATATCTAGCTTAGAATGCATGCGTGTTATCACGGAAATATAGGTATACCGAGAAATTTCACTTTAAGATATTTCCTTCAAAATTCAGCAACACTTTGTAATTTCGATTTAAAGACCAAACACCCAATACATTTTGATAACTCACTTCATTTTTGAGTTATCATGTTCACTGAATGAAAGACGTTATTTGAAAATAATACCACTCGAAGCAGCGATGTCTGAAAAATGGAAATCTATCACAGACTCGGAGGCTTATTTTTTAACATACAGCAAGAATAAAATACACTTCATATACGACAAAATAAAGAGAATTTCATTCAGCTTTATTCGTAAAATATTATAGTTTCAGAAATGAATTTATTTCACTTCATCTGAACAATTTATTCCATACATTAAAGATACAGAGAATGAAATTGTTCCAATCGTAAAAGTCGCTGTGTATGTGAAGTAACAACTACTGGTATTTCGACAATTTGATGAAAACATTTTTGTCAGCTTTCTCAGAGGGTTAAGCTAAACTTTTCCAAAAGTGCATCTTCTGCGAATAAAAGACAACTTTTCTCTTAAATTTGTTATTGAAGAAAGCTCTTAGACTCGTGATTGATGAATTATAGATCATCACAATCAAACCATTTTTCAAAACATGTTTCAGGAAACATTTTTAAGCTTTTCTTTGAAAATTGCGAAGTCTAACGTCAACTATTATACTTCAAATTATTCTTGTGTAGTTAGTTTAATGTTTCAAAAAGAGTTTTAAGGATTCGAAAAATTTAATAGATGCTTATGTATAGTATACTTCCTATTTTATTCTTTTTTCGGCACCCAGACTCTACTTTGAAATTGAAATAATAGTTTAAATTCACTAGAACACTCTTGGCATCTATTCAAATACGTTCATTTAGCCTATTCAGCAACAGAGTCGTATACTTATCTCTCGAATATAAATAGTTTTGAAGCCTTATTTGCTGATAGTTGTGAAGTCTGGTGTGCAAGAAAACTTCTTTGATATAATGTAACTGCATTGCACAAGTTTTACATTTTTTGGTAAAAAAAGAGCGTAATATTGTAATAGTATAAAACAGTACTTCTTTTGCTTATTCAGAATTTTTCTCTTTAAAGCTTCCTTCAGTATGGTTTAATATGTGAAATGTAGTATCAGAAAAATAAATATTGCTTTCAATATTTTAAAAACTCTGTGCAGTATCAGGTTTATTAAGCACACAACTTTTTTCAGCTAATTTATTATTCACAGTGTTGTTTTATACACAAGTTGAATTGTAGGAAGTAGCTCTCTAATTAATAGTTTTCAAATATATCGTAATATTCAATGTTTAGGGGTTTTTTTGTCGCCCAACCTAATTAATTATTTTTTATATAAATATAATTCTGCATTATTTCCAGCAGAATATCAAATACTCATATTACTTGTTAACCTTTAGCCACTATTAAACCAAAGAATAAATTGCGTCTAAAAGTTAGAAAATAATAAAGAATAATTCATTGTAACTGCAGATAGACAATCATCCAGTTTCATTTTTATGCTAAGGAATCTTAGGTTTTTTTAATCATCTTTATGAGAGCTTCAAAGTTATATGAGGAAAATTTTAAGAATTTTTTTGAATACTATATTTTGTTTCTTTAAACTGTAGATAATTCTTTACTTTTTGAGAATTGCTAATTATTAAAAAATGCAAGTAAGTCAAATTTCTTTTACTAAGATTGTATGAAAAACGAAATATAATCTATGTGCATAATTAAGTAGAAGTAGAAAAATGTATTGCGTTCTAAAAATTAAAAATGAAATTTTGAAATTCTAAGAAGGAAGATATAAAAAAAAATGTTACATTTAATGTAATGGAAATGACGTAGGTTTCAATGTAAAATGCCATACTACTATGTACGAAAAATGTATTGCGTTCTAAAAATACAAAGAGAAATTTGGAAAGGAAGATATATATATATATATATATATATATATATATAAAATATTACGCAATGACGTGGATGTAATACAAATAATGTAGATTTCAAAGTAAAATTCTATACTCCTCCAAAACTAAATATATTTTGTCTCTTTTATAAGCGATTAGTCCAACAGTTTAAGAAGTTAAATTTCATATATTTGCACTATTTTCCTGATCTTTTCTTCTATCTTTTCTCAGCATTTATGAAATTATTCATCTTATTACTGGAACAATTTTTTTAAAGAATAAGAGTTGAAAGACAGAATACCTGCATTTTTTACAATATTGTAAACACAGGCTTTCATTTGTTCTTAAATTTCAAAATGCAACAAAATTCTTGTTTCATTTTTGAGCACTGCGAGGGAAAGAAAAATATATAACTTAATGTATAAGTTGGAATAGCTTTCTAATGCCTTTTTTATTTCAATAAATGTTTCGTGGAAGAGAAAGCTATTTTACAGATAAACCTTATATTGATTTCTTTTGCTTTAATATAAATGAAGATATATTTGCTTAAAATTTATAATATTTATAAAAATATAGTTATACAAAGCTCATAAAAATCCGAATTGTATTTTTTTTTATTATAAAATATCAGAATATAATTGTAGCTTTGAACTGCTGACAACGGAACATTCAATTTAAAAGCTCAGGTTCAGATCATATATTGAAATTGAATGGCATTTTGAATTCTTGAATGGACTGTACCTGTTAAAAATAATACTTCTGTACATTATTGATTGGGCAATATGGATCAAGAATTTTCACAGCCAATGCAAAGTAACAAAATCTTTGCTAATTTTTATTGCTACTTCTTGATTTTCTTGCTTAAAAATGCAAGTAAGTGCATTCCCTGATGTGTATATATATATATATATATATATATATATAATATTGACAAGTAGAAATTGAGCAAAAAACCTCTGATAAAAGCAACCTGTAGCATTTGATTCATAAGATATTGTGAATTTAAAATACAGAATGTGTCAGTTTATTCCGTTAGTCGAATTGAACATAATAATGATTTAGAATAATTCCCAATACACAATTTCAAGCTGAATGCATGTTAAATATATTTTATTTTTATAAGCAGGCTTAAATATATAAATACTATAACAAAGAAAAGAATGACTCTCCTCTTTCCGTTTTAGACATTTGTTAAGATCTGCGGTTGATTTGAGTGAAAATCACAAAAATTATTACTTAAAAACTTAAATTCTCTTCAAAAGATAATTCAAAATACATATTGGCATAAGGATCAGATGACCAAATGCGTATACAGAATGCAGTTCCGTACTTTCAATAATTCCTCAATATTATTAGAATCACTAAATAAAAAAAACACACAAAAAAAGAGTACATATTAATGTTTTTCAGTACAGACGAATTTCTAATACGTTCTATCGAATCGATTGCTTGCGCCATTGATGTTATGTACAAATGTTTTAATATTATGTAGAATAGTGAGATTCATGATTTTTTTTAATATCTGCATAAACATACTCGTAGTTATTTATCTATTCGGAGTAATTCATTTAAATAAAAAAAACATCGGAAGATGAAATAAGTTTTTCAGTCATTAAAATAGTGTATCAATAATTTTAATTTAGTTTAACATTGCATCTTGAAATAACACTAGGTCTTTCTTAAAATAGAACTGGAAATTCACTTCATTCAGATGGCAAGAACTACTTCACAATTATGCTATTCGCGTTACTTTTAGTAGCTCTATCTAAATACTTTTGAAATTCATTTAAATCAATTTATATTACAATTTTATAGGCATAATTGAACATTTAGACACTTTTCGTTTATTCATTTACTGTCAATGATACATTTTAAAAATTATTTAGAATGAAATATATGATGCATTTTCACCATTTTCTAATTGCGTAACACTTAAATGAAAATTATATATTAAAATGAAAATAAGTTATTTTCCTTTATAGATCTATACTCAAATATCATGCTAATTTTGGGGAGATTTTACGCAGAATTTGATTATCTTGCGTAACGATTTGTAGTTATAAACTTGAAAATTATCATATCCCAATATTCTTAAGATTTTCGGTTGAAATCAAATACTTCAAGAAATAAATAACCGTTTCGAAAAAGATGGATTTCTAGCATAGATTATTTACTTGGGTAAAAATAAATTTAAATTTTGATAATCTTTTCTAGCTAGGAAGTCCCAGAAACTTAAATTTTGCTAGGTTTAGAATCTCTTCTTAAACTAGTAATTATAAAGTAACATTTATTTCTGATTTAAAATGGCACAACTGTTTTGTTACCTTATTTGTTCTATTTGATTATGCATTAACAGAATATACATAAATAAATAATTTTAATATATGTATTAATATATGTATAACTTCAAAATGTTGTTTTGTCTGAAATATGTTTTTTTCAGTCATAAACTTCAAAAATCTTTTATTATATTTGTAAGACTAAGTAAATATGATTAAATGGGAAAATAGATTAATTTTCAAGTTATTTACTATTTTGATTAGTAATCAACTATTCATATTTATTTCTTCATGACTTTATCACACATTTTAGAACGACAGCCTAAAGGTAGAAATTTAAGATTTAAATTAAATTTCTTAGAAATAAAGGCCTGAAGTGTAAAAATATTATTTTATTGTTTTTATAATTATAGTTATAATAAAATATGGTGCCCTAACATAACTTTTACAACTCTATCAGGTTTTCTTTTTATAACTAGATTAAAGTGAAACTCCTCAACTTTGATCAAGTAACCAAAGTTTAGAACGCATGAAATGAAGAAAAATATTAATTTCCGAATTATGCATACACCATTCCGTCGGCTTTATATAAAATATTTTATGCAACATCTAAACTAATTGAGTTGTGATATTCAGTGTATTGATATCCATGATAATGATGATAGTATTTTATTGAAAATTCATGCTTCTTTATGTGCTAATTATGAAGTTTTGAAAATATGATGAAAACTTTATTAACTCAAAGAATAATGAATAAATTATGGTAATTTTATTGAGTAAAATTCCATGTTTTCTAATGTCTATATTATATTCCATATATTTATTCTTAATAATGAACTTTACAAATAAGCATTTCAATATTAGATGATGACAAAAATTTATAATTTTATTATTGAAATCAATGAATTAGAATTCCCATGCGAATTCGAGACATATATGTCCATTGCCTAATTTAATGCCTTTAGAGTATTCTATACATAAAAGCTATGTATATAATTTAAAATTATTCACAAGAAGGTACCACAGTGAATTGGGGAACCGGTTTTGTGACAGTCCCAAAGCTAAAAATTTTAGAAAAAGTAAAAATGAAATCATTTTTTAACTATCTCTCACCAAAAATCTTAGAAAAAGCCAAAATTGGCAAATAAATCAAGAAAAGGAAATTGGCAAAATGTTCGTTAATTGATGAATGGCTTACGAAATATTCATTATAGAAATGTCGTGACCACCGTTTTCTCCTAGTACCGAAAAAATGTTCTTCAAGAAATTGGACTGTCTCAATGATGAAAGGTTGAATGTGCTTCGTAATACGTACTTTCAATTCATCTAAGTTCATAATTGGACTCCCATACAATCGTCTTTTATATAACCCCACAGCAAGAAGTAATAAGAGCTCACATCAAATGATCATGGCGTCTAAGATATTGGGAAGTCATATTTCTGACTCTGCCATCCGCCAGAAGGCACGCGGATAAATAACACTGAATGATCCGACAGCCGCAACAGCAACACTAGTTGAAACTGTGGTTGAGTCCTAAGGACTAACATCAACCACGGTAGAACCCTTCCAGAAGAAGTACGTCCTGTCATCGATGGGAGGAGCCAGACCCTCAATTATTTATACACCCACTAGGGTGGCCAGATCGAACCACCATGCCAGAAGCAACTCATTCGCTTTTCGACGTGCCCCCCGGAGGGATCAGGATGTTGGGAAATTGAATAAAAACTCTATCATTTCCGAATTCCAGATTCAGCAAATGCGTCATGAATGGTTCTAGTATATGGAAGATAGACATTTTGCACAAAAATTTTGTTATTCCCACATCCATGCTGTTACGTTGGAATGGGCTGGTTGCACAAAAGGGATTCATTATTTGCTATACAGGTTACAAGGCCCAAAGGACCAATATCTTCGAAAAAGAAAAGACCAACAATAAATTTTTCCATAAGTCCATACCATCAGTAATGTTTTGAGGATGAAGATGTAATTAGTACTTTCAGAACGGACTTTTAGGATAGTTTTATACGACATAATTTCTAGAGGGAAAAAGCATAAGACAAATATGCCAAAGATCAACTGAATGACTAGATCTTATTCTTATTCCTGTACTTTCAAATAAATTTGAATGCTTAAATCGTTTGGAGTACTTCATTTATACTTCAAAGACTGCAATTTTTCTAGAATAAAATTTACTTTGTACGAATGATAAACTTTATATTCAAGTATCCGACAGCAAAATGAATAGTAAAGAAATGAATTGGGGAGGAAGCATTAAAGTTAGAATAAAACGTTTTCATTATTTTACCTGTTTTTTCACTATTTAGTCGACTATTTTTCTTTTCCCCAAATGCAAAAATAACTGTAATAAGTAAATTTTATTTAATGCAATATTTTGCGAATAATTTGATATATCTGTCTTGCTAACAAACTATAACTACAAACTTGTAAGTTATAGGGAAAAAATAATCTCTTCCTTAAGTTTTTCATTTATATTTATTAAAATGCTTTAATATTTTTTTTTGAATTCTTGAAGTAAAATCGTTTTTGCATTATCTAACAATATTAAGTCGTAAGATTTTTTACTTTGAATTACATATTATATTATCCTAGAACAGATTCTATGAAGTTGGTTGACAATTTTTCAATATTTAAAAACACTATGCTTGTAAATAATGTTTTAATTTTCTTTTATTTTCAAGTGTGGAAATTGGCAGTTGGAGTGACTGGAGGTTTGGTTCTGGTGCTTCTAGTTGGAATCTTAGTTGCTTACAAGTAAGTAATATGTTACTTATCCTTTAAATTTATATAATGCTATTTCGTTATAATATTTTTCCGAACAGAAATTAAGAAAAATCGTGATCTTAAAGATGTATTATTTCTAAAAATTCTTAAATTTTATCAAATTTTAAATAATTTATAAAAAATGATTTACCTTTGTTTAATCGATGAAAACTTGTCGATTTATAATCAAGGAATTTTCAAATCTACTGTATTAGTTTGAATACGAAGTTCATCATAGTTCAAATTGTAACATCCAATGAGTAGAGATCATTCGCCAACTGTCGTTAATATGCTCATTTTATTTTTTTAGTGTTCGAAGTCAGAAATTGTTTTTGTATTTTATAAGATAATGGAGTTGTATAATTCCAATATTTACGGAATGGTATCTAATTTCATATTTACACCGAAAATTCAATCCCAGATATTTTTTTAATTTCTTTTATCTGAAAGATTCACTGCTTAATTCAAATATAATTTTATTTACCAAAAACGATTTTTCTAAAAAACAATTTAGTAAAATGCAAAATACATGACTTGAAAACTACTTTGAATGACTCTATAATCTCAATTTTTAAATTTAATCCCTAAATAGGAAATACAAATAGCAATTATGTGCTCATTCTCAATGAATTTAGTATTACATACAGCCTAATTGTATGAAATAAAAGAGAAGCGTGTGATGCACTGATTATCAATAAGTATATTTCAGTTACATTTTATACATGCATATTTTTATAAATTATAATTAACCGTTAAAAAAACATACAAAGAATTTTTAATATCTGGAATGTTCTGAACTTAATCATTGCAAGCCGATGACGTCGGAAATATAGTGTTAAAATTGTTATTTGCCAAAGATTTGTGTCGCTATTTTCATAATACAATAGCAAAAGGCACTACTTATACTGACAAAGTAATAAAGGTGAAATATTTAGAAAACAATCAGGACTCTAAATTAACTGACCAAATCAAGTTATAAATACGAAATTGTAAACTTATTACAGTGAATTTCTTACTATGAATGTTTGCCATTTGATAAACAACAATTTCAATGATAAAACAGGATACCTGTTCAGATTAGATGAAATTCTGAAGATTACGAGTGTGCCCTGAAATCAGGTCATATCTTATCAAATATCTTTAAAGTCATACTTTCAATCATAAATGATCATTATGAATTTAAATTGATGCAAAGGCGAAATAGAAACATTGAACTATATCCTAATAGCGATTTATTCAAGATACAAAAGTATTCCCCTTCTTTTTATTAATCACTAGTGGAGATACCGGTATAGCAAAATTGTATTGAAATTCGAAAAAAATCCTAAGTATATGCATTGAAATTCCAAAAATTGTGGTAGCGTAGCTGAAAATCTAAACGTTGCCCAACAAAGGAAAAACTATAAATTTCTTTAAGAATCAATAACGATTGAAAGAAAAATTGCATATAAATTAAATTAATATAGTTGAAAAAGTAAAAGTTACAATTTTAATATAGTGTGAATGCATTTTTGAAAGAATTTCTCTCAATATTCCTGATAAAAAAAAAACATTAGTTAATTTCGTTTCTTTTGCGGAATCTTATACAGTATCATTTGCTTGCTAGAGTTTTACTTCTCTCTCTCTCTATCTTTTTTTTTTTTTTTTTTTTTGCTTCGTTTCAAGGGTTGACTTGAGTTTGGTTTTGAAGCATTGTTAAACCAATTTGACAAAAGGATGTCTATTAAAATAAAACAGAGATTAAAAATATAATGGAAGAGTAATTTAAAATTTAATAATGATCAGAATAAATATTGTGCAGAAATGAACATAGTATTATTGAATTAGAATTTTTTTTTTCAGATGGCTTAAAAATACTTCTGGAATTATTTGCGCTTAAGTTATAGCTATTAAAAAACAAGCTTTTGGTTAATCTTCAAAAATTAATTAGACATTCAATTAATTAAACTCTGAAACACTGACATTATTCTTTTACCTTATAATTGTGCAGCATTTAGTTGAATTTGAACCTTTTGTTTAGAAGGCGATATAAAATAAGAATGTGTTAGACCTAGTATATATTGTACTATAATATTATCCCTTTTATAATAGTTTGTCCTTATACTAAAAACTGAGATTGTGCATTATCAGCAGGTTTACGAAGACATTCTTTGGCTTTCTTATCTAATTTTATTCTTTTGACAAGCTTAATTAGACATTCTTTTGCTGGCTTATTCTAGTTCTCAGCTGTCTTAATGCATTTTTTTAGAAGAAAGGCAATAGATTGGAGACTAACTTCCCAACAAAAAGACATATAATTTTAATTATTAGAAATTGTTACAAGAATCTGTGGTCTTTTACAGTTAGATTATTGTTAGACAGTCAACAAAATTTGAATTGAAATTGCTCCAAAAAATCGTTTGATGAAACAGAAGAAAGTCAGGGTGCGACACGCATCAAAATAACATAAAATAAAAACACTAATAGGGTTCTAAACACTGCGGGCCCTCAACGAGGAAAACTTCAAAATGCCTTTCTTTTAATTGTGTTTTTTGAAAATGATACTATTGATTTCGACCACCTGTATCGCTAATAAGTTCCCTCTCCCCAAAGTAGTAAGAATGGTTGTTCTCTTGCTGTTTTGTACTTTGTTTTTGGACCCTAAATATGGCATTGATTCTAAATTTTGTTTCATTTTCCTCCTAAGATGGTAATTTACTAATTTGCAGGTATCATTATCAAATTAAGTATTACGACGCTGAATAAATTATTTGTGGTAAAGTTCTGCTATATAGTTATTTGGCATGCTAAAAAAAACTTCAATTTTATAGCGATAATACGAACAAAAAATTTTAACGCTATTATTTTGAAAATTTTAAAATAAATAAAATAGAGTTATAGCTAAAACTTTGAATTTAGCTGCTTCTTTAAATCTTGAAGTTAAATATTGTTTCAGTTATGTAATCAATATTTTAAAGAGATTTTATTATTATTTAATGTAAAGTTTTTCACTTACAGAAACTGGGCATATGAACAAGAACTAGATAGTCTTATCTGGAAAATCGATTACAAGGATATTCAAATTAATGAATGCACTCCTACAACAAGCATAGGGAGAATATGTAGAGTAAGAATTATTTTATTTTTTTCATTAAATTTACTTTCAGTAATAAGTTTTCAAACTTATATATGATTAGAAATAATTTAATAAGGTGTGTATCATTTAGATGTTATTTGATTGTTTATTTATTATTGCTATACAATTATTTGTTTTTACAAATATGAGTTCTCTTTGCAGTAACAAATAATTAAAAAAAATGTTTGAAGAAAGGAATAAAATAGAAATATTTCATTCAGCTTAAAAAGAGAAATATTCTTTAAGAAATTGGAGATTTTTCAAGGATAATATACTCTACAAAGAATAGAAGTTTAACTAAAAATAATTTTTTATATATAAGAATAACCCTTCAAGGTATCAAATTATAAAAAAAAATATCGCTATTATATTTTTTTTTATAAAAAGTGGATATTCATGCTTAAAGAACAAGAAAATTCCATTTCCTTATTCTATAAGAACAAGAATGAATTTCAAAAGATTAAAGGAGTAAAACTCGGCAGCAGATAATAGAAGATAGAAGATAAAATCTGTAGGTGTTAACAATTCTTTTTTTAAAATTGTAGTTCTGGGAAGTAATTTAAAATAGTTAAAAAAATTATCATACAAAAGATAACAATTTAAGATGCAAAAACGAAGGTATTATGCTGTTTCCTGAATTGATAATGCTTGTTTTTATTTAATGAATATTTAATGAATTATATAAATTTATTTATGTAGATTTTTTTGAGAATACATAGCAGCAATGAAATTTATGAATTAAATAAATTTTATAAATTCTATAATTATTACAGATACATTCAAGAAATTTCATGCTAAAATAGTGAATAAAGCATAATTTATATTTATATTCAAAAAGAATAGCTTATAACTGACATTTGTTATAGTTTATAATCATTAATAAGTGTATCAGGTCTACATCATTTCGTGTTTGAAGATATGATTCTGTGGTTTAATGATAAAGCGCTGAAGAATTTTAAAGAAGGTTTATTGTTATTTTAATGTTTATTGTTTTTAATTAAGTACTTTATTTTTGCATTTTACTATAGCGGTAGCATTATACAGGGTGCACGCTCTTATTGTGGCCCAATATTTAATTTCTTAACTTTCAGAGATAGATATATTATCAAATGAGAAAATGCTTTAAAGAATGGGACGATTTATATTTCAGATTTTCTTAGTGAATAAATATATTTATTACGCATATTTTTCCTGCAATACAGGCTTGCCATGCCATAGGCATGTAAAAGTTTTACACATCGCTCTGTAATGACTGCAGCACAATGTTCTTAGAAAAGATGGAAGACATTGTGAAGCAATACTAAATTGTCAAATGATGACAATGCAGTGTATTTGTCAGGTTCTCACAAGGGCTTTATGGTACACAGATACGAATATTTGGGGCACTGGCATCATCATGCAGGGAAAAGTGAGTTCCATTTACCCACATGATGTTCAACAAGCATTGTTTGTCATATTCCATTTGTGTCAATGTGTAAATAGCATAGTTTATTCGTAAAACTTTATCTACCGGTAAGAGCTGGTGAAGAGTCTGTATCTTGTACGATTACAAATTCGAGATTTCTTGAAGAACACGCCGAAACCACGATTATGGAATTCCATTATTCTCCCAGTACTGCTACTAGCCGCCTCATCTGCGAATTGTTACATAACATTTAATTACTACATTGTCTACGATAAAAGATAATCACCCTGGCTTGGATTATCTTCCACACTCCAGTTTTCCTCGAAATGTCGTACTAAATTCAATATATATTCTATGAAATATGGCTTTCTCCGTGCAGAACTTTTGCATTGCAACAATTATGGATTCAAAATTTATGTAATACGGTTTAACCACTGATATTCGATTTAGTGATAACAACTTCCTTTCGAGATCGAATGATGAATTCATTTCCAGTCAGGTAGTTCCTTTAAATCGCCTGATTTTCGGGAGGCATCTCAATATAACGTGTGAGCACCCTTTTCTGTTTTTCTGGAGTACAAATCGAATTCCCTTCTGATTTTATTCGGGCAAACAAGCATTTCTCCTGGCTTTATTTCTTTTATTATGAATTTTGAATCTCGCGCGAATTTATGACACATCTTGTAATTGGCATTATTGATGATAAAGATTAAAATAAAAGTCGCTAAATTGCATCGTTATAAATTTACATTCAAGATGACTTAAGTTCTTTAGGTTCAGCTTCTTCAAGTTTCTTAGTTTTCGCCCTAGCACTCAGCCACACAGACAAAGTGTAAATAACGATAATAAAAGTATCACACATATGTGTTTTTTTTTAATTCAAAAGCATTAACTGAAATGACAACATATCAGAAATTAAGAATTACCTACTGTTAAAGGCAGCTAACGTTTTCCAACTAGAAAAGTTATTTAAATTTTCGTTTAATTGTTGGACAGTTTGCGATCTATTAGACATAATTGTCTTTTTGTTCTTCTTCCTTTATTTAACTTTATGAGTAGTTGCGTAAATAATTTTATAATAATGACAATTATTATAAAATCGTTTCATCATTTCATTTAGAAATCTTCTGATATATTGGAGATCTCATATTTAATCAAATCAAAATAAAATTAAAAGATCAATAGATATCAAATTCTAAAAGTATAAGAATATTTTGTACCGTGCAGATTGCACAACTTCTACATAATTTCAAAACTTATTTAGTCAAAAAGTGAGTAAAAAACCTATTAAAAAATTCTATTTTTACATATTTGAAAAATGTCATGATAAGAAAAAAGCGTGTAAAAATCATTTTGCCTGAAGTGTTTGCATTCCCCCAAAGCCATGAAAATACTTTGCCGTTTTTGAAAAAAAGAATATTTATCATGAAGTTTCTTTTGTCTCCATAGATGTCGTTCTTGGAATAACTCCATTTACTTTTGCAAGACTCTAAACTTAAAACGAAGAATATATTTGAAGCCAGTTTAGTTAAAAAATAAATATAATTGAAATTTCAAGTATTACCCATTCTAATAAATGTAAAGTGAAATTTTAATTAACTTTCAAATGAAGGCTAAATAATGTGCTCTTTATTTAATGGTTTAAAAATGATCATTAACAACAATTCAGACAGCTTTAACAAAAGAAATAAAATTTCAACTAAACTACTAAGAGTATAAAAGAAGATTTACTCAAAAAATAAAATACAGGCTAAAAATACTTAGTTTTTTTTTTTTTTTCTTTTCTTTTTTTCTGTTTTTTTTTCTTTCAATTTTTCCCTTTTTATATTTTCTAAAACGAACTTGCCTGTCAAATGAAAAATAAAATATTAATAAACAAAGGATAATTACTGTACATATTTAAGCAAATTTAAACAAACTTACAAATAATAAGAACAAACTACGAATGTTGTAAATTGCCATTTAGTAAAATATTCATTTTTTAGTGTTTATAAATAGTTGTACATTTTTTGTAAGATAGAAAGGCAAAGATAATATTTTCATAAAGAAAAATACATTTCATATAAGGCTTATTACTTACAATAAAAAATTCTATGAAAAATAATGTGTAATATCAGTATTACATCTTTCTAGATTAACTTTTATCTCGATACAAAGAAAAATGAATCTAATTGCAAGGATAAGTGTCTTTACGAGAAATTTTATATGGTATTTCGATAACTTTATGAATTGCACTTTATCCGATAAGTTAGAATGTTTTTCTACATTAAAAAAATAATAGAAGTTTCATGCAATATTTACATAATCGTTATTATTTCCACAAAATTCTTTTGCCTAAACTGTCTGAAATTATACGGATTATTATGCGCTTATATTACAAAAAATATGTTATATGTAGATTCACAAATTTCCATGTAGTAAATTATATAGAAGAATCTAACTTTTTTCTTCCATTCTTTAAGATTTATTCTTGCATTGTTTTCAATGCATCAAGAATATTACATTGCTATGGGATTTTGTTATATGACTTTAGAATTTTTGTTTCCATAGAATCTTCATCCTCTGATTCGCACCAGTCAAGTTTCTCTCAGTTCTAACGCTGAAGCGGATTTCCGGTACACAAACATCTATACGACAGTCGGAATATACAAAGGTCGTATGCTTGCTATCAAGAGACTGAGAAAGAAGAGCGTAGATATAACCAGAAAGATGAAGAAGGAGCTTAAATTTGTAAGTTATGTCGTCATTTTGTACCTTTACGAAAATAGAATTTTTTGAAAAATATGGTCATAAAATAATTTTATTTGTTGAAGGTATCTAGAGGTAAAATAAGTGAAGAAATATAACCATGTTTCGTGCATAAACTGTGGATGGTACGAAGAGATATATTAAAACGAAAATTATAAAGATTCAAACATTGTTGAAAGCCATGATGTGGACATAGATATCTTGATTGAAATATTAATTGAAAATAGATATCTTTGTCATCACTGTAAACGGTCGAGCAATAATCAGCTGTGTAAAAAGAAACAACGAAGGTTGTATGGAAAAACGAAAGGGGAAAAAAATATAATGATCTATAATGACGCATCATTCTAATATGACGAATCAGATAATTAATAATTGCATGCATCTTCTGCTGCAAATATTGTTTCTTAGATAATGTAGTAATTATACTGCATAAAAAAGCATCTTAGATAGAAGAATCGCCTTTTTCATTTATGGAACTTTATCATCCTAATCAACCCATCATAATTATAATGAATGAAAGAAGAATAGATTATAGATAATTTGAGTAAGACTAAAACAATAGTAAAATCAAAACAGGAATCAGAAATGTATAGTCTAAAACTAGTAGAAAATTATATTTTATTAATTGGTATTTTTTATAAATCAATACAAGGGTCTACTGAACCATGTGAAATGCTTTTATTCTTTTCACCTGCTATGAAAACTATTATTTTTCTTTTTATTTGAGGAATTCTAAAGTCCGTACACGGAATTTAGTGCCATTCATAGTTTTAACTCAAATACCTCCCTACAAGAAAGGTTTCCTTATTGCCACCACGTATTTTGCTATCTTTATAACAAATTGAGACAATATTGCAATGATTCTGTTCTTATATCATTCTTATCCTTATATCCATACATAAGAATATAATATTATCTTAATATTAAAGAATATTCAAGTACTTTAAGAAAAGAATGAAAAAGTTCCACTCCCTAAGTTCAAAACATAAAATATTATATTAAAAGTTCGTTCCTTACATTTTCCAATTAATTCACAAATGACTGAATCAAATTCAAAAATTAGCTTTTATGCTTAGTCTGACAATTTTATTAAAAAGTGAATTTCCTGAAAATTTCCAAAAAAAGATATATTATTATGTTACGTTAAAAGCTTTTTAAAATATTTTAATTTTTTTTTTTAACTTGCTTTCAAAGTTGACAGTGAATATGTGATAGTAAAATATTCACCAAATATAGTTTAAATTGTTTTCATTATTGTATGTATTGATGTCCAAGGGGAAAAAATGATCAACGTTTATAAAAAAAAAATGCATACATTAATATCACTATTATCTGACTAAAATTTTTAAATATGAAAAAAAATATTAAAAGAAAATATAAAATTCAAACAAAATCTTTGCCTTATATTTTTAAAATTTTTGTCTAAAAATTTCCTAATATTTTGAAAAAGATATTTCTTATCGTGTTTGCTTGGATTTTTTTTATTTAAATTCAAAATAGAAAATTTCCTATTGTTTAATTGTAAAAACATAGTAATTAACGACTGATTTACAGAAAAAACTCCACTAGATTCTATTGAAAGATTTATAAATAGTCCAAGCCATATTAAGACAGTTTTCATAGAAAGATTATTTCGAATAGATAACTCTCATTTTATTTTTACTAGTTTTCTTCAACGAGGTTATTTTATTTCTTGAAAAGGATTGAATCATTGACAATAGATTTATAAGGTTTTGTAATCTTAAATATGTCAGAAACAGAAATTTCATACAATCCGATTTCGTGTCTCCAGTTGTTCGGATACATCATTGAAAGAATAAGGTTATTTTCTTTGTGACATGAACTTTTCAATATAAATGGATTTGGGTAGTTTGAAGGCATAAGAGTAACTACATACGAAATTTAAACCTTATATTTAAAGAATATTAAAATCAATCCAAAGCAGTTGTATAGAATTTCTTTCAAATAAAACGCAAGGATTTAAATAAGTACTTAATGAAACAAAATCTCGAAAATAAACTATTTATATTCTCATAAGACAGGTTCTCATTGTAGCAAAAAATTACAGGTTATTGAGCATAATATTATTTACCCATAATTTTTTTCGTAATAATAACCGATATTTATACAATTTTCACTAGAACATCGATCAATACTTTTGAATGTAAAGTTTCTTCCAAAAATTTTCAGTAGTATCGGAATAAGTACGGATAATTGAATAAATTAAATATTGTTTTTCACTCTACTCTTAGATCTGATGTTTTAATTTAAGTTCAAAAATTATTTTTAAATAATTCACAAAAAATACTTGGATAACTATAATTTTTTCGCTTGCTGTCCAAAATCATGATTTCGATTTCTTTTATGTAAATACGCCATGCATGAAATGCACGGATTGGAATCTTTTGAATATGTCTCTAAGTGGATTAATAATTACACTTGTCCTATATTGTTATTCGCATTTCCCCAGAAAGGGCAGAAAAAACAGTTTTTATTTTTTTACGATCTCCTCAAAATTTACTATGCAAGTATCATAATGTATTCATCTATTTATATTTCAAATCGGTATCTCTTTAGGGATAATAATTTATACATTAATTTTATGGATATATTTACTACCATATAAGTATATAAAAATGTCTTAACAAAATTGTCTGTCATATATAATTTTTCGATTATTTCATTTTTATTCAAAACTGAACTCTACGCTCTAACCATCCTGAGTAATCTCATTTCAACTTTAATGCAAATTTTTTAATGAATATGTTATTCCTTCCCCTTCTTGTTTTAAATTTTGATTGATTGTGTTAATTATTGATTATAGGACTGAATGCATAGAACCATAATGTCAAAAATCGGGAAAACTTCAATTTCTTAGAAAAGAGATATATAGTTTTTTCAGAAGAAATAATTACCAAGCAATTTTTATCAGATATTTTCAGATAATATTATGATTTGTCAATATAATCTCCATAAATTTAGAAGTTGATATTAGCTCGAAAACGGCCGTCGAACATATAGAATATTCTTGTGAAGTAAAATATTGATATGCGTTTTTTAAATTAATTTTTTTATGTTAAATCTTAGTAAATTCATTTCTTAAATATATTGTTAAATATTTTCAGACTAATGAAATCAATAAGTGTTATTAAAATATTTACTTCATATTTTTTTACTTCATCATAATAGTTAAAGGCATCTATACCGAGTTTTAGAAATTCATGAACATAAAATAGATTTCTACTTCTTATTATTAGATTCCTACTATGGGGAGGAGTCCGATATGGACATCTCTCCATATCTCTAACCCTAAGCTTAGCCACTGTCGACTTCAGTCACCAATTTATGTTGAAAATTATCGGAATATAAACACGGTTAACAGAAATGAGGCTACCACCAAAAGCGAGCTGCTGTGTGTTATTCACCATTTTTATGTAAAAAAATAATACAGTAGAAATTTATGTAAGAATGAGCCAAGTATATGGTGGAAACATTTTGGATGATTCTGTTTTGCATGAATTGTGCAATTGTGCAAGTATACAGATCGACGAAATAAAGATTATCGATTAATTGGGACAAGGGCACAAGTTTATCGCAGCAGAAGATTTTGCTCAACGAGCTATCATGTGGTTCAACAAAAACGGAGGTTTGCCACAAATGAATTGGCATGCGCAATTTCATGAATTGTTGAAATCATTTTTAACACCTATCTGCTTCGTAAGCAATTTAATGAGAGCGCATTTCATTACCTTACATACAGCCTAGACTTAGCACCGAGTAATTTTCATCTTTTCCTTGACATAAAAGAGACCAAACATAAAACCAAAGCTTTAAGACTAAATAGGAGCTAAACATCACCACCAAGATCATCCTTGACGGGAACATTTTTAGAAAAGGGAATCGGAAACGTGCCTCATCGATATGAAAAATACTTGAATCTTCAGTGATTATGTCAAAAAGTAACCATATTAATGCATAACTTGTGTCAAAGAATTCTTTTTTTCCCATGTTCATCAGATGTTTTAAAAAAAAGATTCTCCTGCAACCGTAATTTGAATCCGCCAAACTTGAAACGTTACAACAAAATATTTAAAAATTGAATAACAGAACAAACAATTAATAAATTATTATTTTTTTTTTTTAAAAACAACCTACTATTCAAAGCATTCTAGTTTACATCACATAAATAAAGAGAAAACGTTTTGAATTTCAAAAAAAATTTTTCTAGATACTTTAAGAAATCGATTGTCAATATACTCTTGTTTCTAGAACATGAATTCCCAGAAGAAAAACGTACATCAGCATATGTAAAAAAGAAGCTAGTGGTCTGAACATAACTCATGCCTCTGGTGAAAGGTTTTTGAATACTGCTGTATATGCATTACACATACAACAGCACTTCGGAAAGAACTAGAGTCTTTCCCAATGTATTTTTTCTCACTTTATAAAACTACGTGGTTTGCATGAATGTTTAATCTATATTGTTTCTTTTCAAAAGTATAAGCGTTAAGCCCTGTATATAGCATCACATATTTCTAAGAATTTTAGCAAATATTTTCTTTTATATTTCGATGATATAATTATTAATTTCAGAAAAAAATGTTATATTGTTTCTGTCATTGAATTGATTTCCAGCACGATTTAATTTGAATTTACATAAAAGCAACTTAAAAGTAGTTTCTGTAATTACTCGTTTATATTATTTAAGGTAATTAATAGCCGTTATGTATTTCTACAATATTCAAAAAACAAAATTATTATAATATAAATTATTAATTATCGATTTGATTATGAAAACAAAATTTATTTTTACTTTATTTTAAAAAGAGTTTCGAAGCGTGAAAAGTAATTTAATACAATAAATATGCACAATGCAACAATTTAATTAATCTACATCATGTCTTGTACATAAATTTAAATAATGTTTACTTATTTCTTTATTAAATATTATTCTGTTTTAAAACCAGCTTCTCTCGCATTATTTAAACGCTTCATGAATTCAAAAAAAATTATAGATAGCATGTAAATGAAGAAAGCATAAGCATTAATCATAAAAAAAAACAGTTAACAATAAAAATTCTTTTAGTTTTCTATATTTTTGGAACTATAAATTCTCAAAACGAAAATAAATTTAAGTAATTATCCCATAAGTTAAACTCATTTATTAATTAGAATTTAAATGTATATTTTAAAACCAGATCAAAATTATGAATTGTAATCTTTTGATAAGTAAGATAAAATAAATAAATGATATATCTAAACATAAATAAAGAATTTAAATTGTATCCTGTTAAAAACTAAATTTTATATTTATCCTTCATCCTGCCAATATGAAATATAACAGACCATTAGTTTAGAGGAAATAAAAAAAAATACTGGTTATCAGATTATTTAATTTTATCTTATTTTTAAATATATTTGCGAAAAGTTCTAATTCTCTAAACTAATTTTTTTTCTCAAGTATTTCCTTATGGAATTATAAACTAATAATTGTCAAATTTTTGATGATCTAATAAGTATATAAAGTCAAATAAATAAAATTGGAAATATATTTTAAAATACTTTCTTTCAAAGAATTAAATAAGGAATAAAGGAGAAATTTAATATCCGATTGAACTTTGAATTTCAGTATGCACAAAACCTGCGATGTACATGTTTTTATTGTAACTTGCAAGCTAAAAACTTCCGAATTCACTAGAAATTCCTTTAATAATCTATTCAAAAGTTATTCATAACAATAGCAATATTTTTGTCAACAACTTACAAAGTAAGATATAAGTTTTATTATAAATAAGCAGCTTAGTTTGAATAAATGTCTGATCAATAATTTTTAAAGTTCTGTAGTTTGGGACTTAACATTTAAAATAATTTATAGCAGCAAAGATTTTTCCTGTCTGGCGATTCAGTTACCCTTTCAGTGCATTCAACAATTCTATCAAATAGGTTACATTCTAAAGGGAGGAAACCGCGAATAATTAAACCAGAACACTTAATTTATATGCAAATGACTCAAATTAAATGCTGTAAATCAAAGTAACGTTATGCTTAGAATGTATGAAACAGAATCATTTAAATGAATTGCACTTCTACAGACATTAAGGGTTTTCTACAAATTTAACTACGTGGTTTGTTCTTCATATTACGTACTGAGTACATAATAATCTTACTTTTAAACTTTACCAAGGAAATGAACATCTATTTACGGTTATGATAAGATATCGGAGAAGAATAGCATGAAAGAATTACTAATTACTTAGTATAATTTTTCAAAGAGCTGACACTTTTGTTATGAAAATATCGGGGAATTTATCTTCAATTGTTTGATGTTTCTATTGAATGTCTGTTTCCAGAATATTTTATATTTTTAGAATAATACTAGGGTTTCCTTGAAATTATCAATTTTCCCAGGGAATGTTATTCAGAATTAATATTCATAAATTTAGAACTAAAGTATCAGCAATCTAATTATTTGAAAGATAAATTACTCGGGATTTTGTCGACACATTCATAATATCGATTAGACATAATTGTGGAAGCAATACGAATTCTTCAATACATTTGTTGCAGAGTGTAATGTTTGTATTGTAAAAATGTTTGAAAATCGTTAATTGGAATTTATTTACATGTCATTAAAAATGTGTCTTAGATAATAAAATAATCACATTTTGAATAATCTAAAGCTATTCGGTGAAAAAAAAAATCAAATTAGTCAAAACTTTCGGAAATAGCCAGCTGCTATTTTTTCCCCTTTTGTTACGAAATAAAGACAAATATATCCATTCAAAATTTAGCAACTAATGAATCTTCTTCTCACATTGCGGAGTGTTTTGCTACTTCTAACTTCTAAACTCAATTATTTCAAAAGATTCTCCTTCAAAATTCAAGCTCTATTAGTACAAAATGCCCAACTGTATTGTTATGATATCTTCATGAATGATATTCTGAGAGCGGTAAATACAGTGAAATATCATATAAATTATGTTAGTAGGAGGGTTTTCATCAGCCATTGCTACTCAATCGGCTATAAAATTTGGACATGAGAGTTAATCTAATAAACATTTTATTCTCAGTACAGCCTTTCTCACAACTCTAAAGGATGAATAGACTAGAAGAGTAATTTATTTCCTATGTCTCTTCAAAAATAATAATCTCTGACAGAAATTCACTTTACTACCAATTACACTATTTTTTTCTGAATGCTACAGTCCTTACATAACTACAGTCGTTTTCTCGAAATCCCTTCAGAGTTCATTGCCATTTTTTTCTAACTGCAAATTTAAAAAAAAAAAAGTGCTCACGAAGAAAAAAAAATGCATGGTGTCATATCTGTTAAACATAAGCCTTTATAAGATACATTTTTAAAAAAATTCTTGGTCAAAAATTGAGGAATAATAATATTATTGCGAGAAAGAAGGTGCATTGTCTAGAGGGAAATTCTCAAATTTTTCTGGTGACAAAAAAAAAAATACAATGAATCGTTTTTGTCAAATTACTCCGTGAAAACTGGTAAAATACTTAAATAATATTCTCTGGATACAGTATCACCATTTTGTAGAAACTCATAATACTATCTCTAACAACAAGCCCCCTCCCCCAACAATATCTTGGTTTTTTTAATGACTTCGTTATACTTTACCGGAACTTATTTTACCTTTTCAAGTGCATTTTAATTGATATTGATAACTGATAGAAAATCATCAAATGCTCCAATACACTTAAAGATGAAACAATTGAGAAAATATCTACTTAGAAAGTTGAACTATTTTTACTGGAATAACTCAAAAGCAGATACATAGTGAATCGAATTGTTCTCTAGAAATTTCTTCAAATGAAACGAAAGATGTAGGATATTCTTCAGTAATATTTCTAATTGATAAACAACTATATTTTAGTGATAATTATCTGATCTGATCTGATCTGATCACTATGGTAGTGATTAATGCAAATGATTGGTCTAATAAAAAGGAATTCGTCTAAAATGGATTGCTAGCTATTCAAATACTCTTGTTTTGATAAAAATTCATCTATAACTGCTATATGTGTCATTTCAAAAATGTCTATGCAAGAAATTGTAACAAAGGGAATGGAAATGAAGCTAATGTATAATTTTTTTCAAATATAATCTGTATTTTTATTTTAATGAAAAGGAATATTTTCAAATGATATGAAAAGAAATAAAGTGTTAAATACCAAGTAAATGTATATGTATCGTGGAAATGCGTGATAAAAATTCTCAAACAATTTTTAATTTATTTACTTTTTTGTACTTTCCTGTACTTTCTGATAACAATAGTACTTCTGCTTTACTAAAAATGAAAATGAATTTGATATCTCTTCAAAGAAAAAGAATAAAAAGGAAATGTTATAAGCAAACTTGTATTCAAAGTATTCTATATATATCAAAATTCCACCAGTGTTTAATAAAGATAAACGTCAAAATAAATAAAATGTCCACATTATTATTTGTCAACCTTAAATTTTGTCCTCCCAAAACAATAAAGGATGTCGAGATGATTAATATGAAGAACCTTTTAAAAATGGTTGTCCAGAAAATAATTTCTCTATAAAGATATTTGACAACAGTATTTAATTTCAAAGGACATTTGTTATTCTGTTGTAATTTTTACTAACACATTTATTTATTTAGATACAAAGGTTCGATACCAGTTCCAAAAAAATATTTGAAATTTTATTACTGTAATTTAATTCGATTTTAACGAAATATAGATTTCGTATTCAAATACTTTTTTTTGAAAATTTTTATCTGGTGGTTTCGTTTTCAATTC
This sequence comes from Argiope bruennichi, assembly GCF_947563725.1. Lineage (NCBI taxonomy): Eukaryota > Metazoa > Arthropoda > Arachnida > Araneae > Araneidae > Argiope > Argiope bruennichi. The sequence goes on from NC_079151.1 coordinate 41,502,241, forward strand.
TTTCTTGGGATAAAATTTCTATTTGCACCTGATGGCGTATTTCAAATAAATTGAAGCGACTTTGTTTTAGTATTTTATTATCATTTTTTGCATTTGTTAAATTTCATTTAATGCAACCAATTACTTTTAAAAAAATGTTTTTGAAAAGTAATTGATTTGCATTAAAGTTTTGATAATCTGATAAAATTATTTTTCGCCTGTTCTTTTCATAAGAGCTTTTATGAAGCATTTTTTTTCTTTTAGTTCATATAATATTATATTATTAAGTTAAGAGTATCAGTATGAGACATGTTGTAAAGAAAATTAAATGTTATAAAAAAGAACCAAAAAAGAATACTCCCAGTTTTTTTATATAAATAATACGTAAATATCCAATTTTTTATATAGAAAGTAGTAAAATAATTAATTGAACTATAACCATAAGAAGGAACTTGGGGCCGATTTTAAAAATGATGTAAAATAATACAATAAAGTAAACTTATGGATAGTTCAATAAGAATTTCAATCAGATTTAAATGAGAAGTAAAATTTCATATTTATGAGTAACAAAATATCAAAGTCGTAGGGCAAAGTGGCTGCAATTTTAATTAAAACACTGAATATTTTTTTTCGAAAAAGGAAACGAAATCTAAAATGACTACAAAAAATAAGCAATAAATTCATATCTACTTTTTCATATGAACAGATATTACTTGGTAAGGAAAAGAAGTCTGGAAGTTAATGCATTTCTCCTTCAAATTCTCCATTGATAAATTGCTCTTCTCAAGATTCAAAAAGTATTTAACAGACATATTAATTTCGCTAACCTATTAATCATGCCTACATAATAAATCATGAAAAATTTGGATTTATGCCGTTTCACGATTTAATCAACTGTAGATTGCATGCCATGTTATTAGATCTTAGACTTATAACCTTTTCAACAAAACGTGTACATATGAATATATTTAATGATTTATTAATTATTTGTTCTTCTGTAAATCCATCTAATTTGTTATACAAATTTCGATAAAATAATGGATGATTTATATATTTAATTAAAAAAACTTCAATTCTAATGATCAGTTTAGAATTTTTAATTGAAATTCTACTAAGAATTCATTAATATGAAATAGTCGAGACCGAATTGTAGGATAATTATTTTAATCTCTGCTCATATACATATCATTTAAAAGTAAAGAAATGCATAATGCTATAGAACATTACAGAGTGCATATAAACATCCAATGTAATATAAATACCATTGTAAACACAGATCCAACTGAAAGCAATATATAATTCGCTATGTGAATTTTTATAGTTCATAGAAGACGGGATTCGCAAACATCATGGAATAAAAATTATGAAATTACGAATTTAAAATTCTCGCTTCATATGAATTGAATGTATCAAAATTCACTTTGCATTATGATGAACTGATACATTTATTATTGTATTAAACTTGTGGTTTCTATCAATTTGTGAAACGGAAAAAAAAATGATTGTTTAAAACTTTGATTTTCCCATTTTTTGAAGCTATAAATTAATGGTTCCATTTTTTGGAATTATCATAAGGCTCTAATCAGACATGTGTCATCGATTGAAATAGAAGGTAATAAGAAAGAAAAATATCTGGATTAAAGCTCGAGTATGGTAATACATCTAAGGTTTAGTTTTCTTTTACCGCTTTAGTAGCAAGAAAGTCTACTTTGTCGCTTTGAAAAAAATCACTTATCTTTTCACATAATTTGGTTATATATTGATTCAATCGCCTTACTTGTATCAGTTATCGAAGTCACATGATGTAAAGCATTAAAAATGCTCATATTTTTAAATCGATTGATTAAAAGCAACATTATCTTCTGAAATTAATTGTTGACATTCATCTGGGTATTTTTCAACTAAAGTGAAATAAAAGCAACGATTCATCAAATTATTTTTTATTGGCAGAAGATTCTTTATATTCAGCATTTAATAAATAAGGTCTTTTAAACTTCGGCAAATTTCACATACTTAAAACTAACAATACTTAATGAAAATTTGATATGACATCAGCAACAAGGCGCAGTTTAGTACAGGTTACGACATCTCTTAAAAAACCCTTAAAATTAATTCATAATGTCAATAAATGATTCTTTAACAATCTTTTAAAAGTTTCTTTTTTATCTCTTCTCGTCGATTAAAGCTGAGTTTCATTTTCTGGTATGCATGTTTATTAAGCATAAACCACCTACTGCTTGGGTTTACTTTTACCTTTTAACCATGGGGGAAACTCTCAATCTATTTCATAAAATACCTTGTTGCAATATATAAATAAAATTCGTATTATTCTCTACCAAGCCTATAAATGTGATTTCAATAAACCTGTCATTTTCAGACAAATTTTATAAAAGGATTTCATCTATAACTATATTACGGAAAATGCTTTTATTCTGTCCAGATGGCTTTGATTTGTTAGACTTTCTAGAGATGCGTCTTTTTTTGATAGTTTGTAACATGTTATTCAACATTTTTGTTTTCGGAAAGAAATTTCAATGTACTTTTATATATCCCAAACCTGCAGTCTCATTCAAGAATTTTGTTAAGGATTTTTCACATTTGAAATATTTTAATGCAATGTATTTTTTCCTTAATAATTGATTAATTAATATGTTATAAATATAGTAAATATGTTATTTCTCTTAACACTTTTCTTCAAATCACAATAGTTTCAAAATTATAAAGTTGAAAATTATCCTTTATCTGTAACTTTGTACTATTAAGTTACAGGGGTATTTAATAACATTTATGAGGCAGTGGACTCCGTTAAATGTGATAACAGTTAATAGTATCGTTCATTTTATGTTATCAAAATCCCCAGACCCTAACCGGCATATACAAACATATACACAAATATTCGTTAAGTATGATACCTACATAGCTTTACGTCAATCAAGTCTGAAATAGAAAACTCACTGATCCTTCATTTTCATTAGCGTTAATGATTGACGTTCATGTAATTTGTCGTTGAATTTATAAGAGAGAATAAGTTTTCCATTATTATCTTAAAATTGAGTTTTCAATTACTTGCCTGGACTAGAGCGATCAGGATTGGTTTAAATGGGCAGCTACATTGCTGATTCTAATTTGACATCTTTTGAATAGCCATACACCGATTTTGTCTGAGATTGAACTATGAAAGCAAAATGAATGGAAAAAAGTACTCATTAGAGAATTAAAGAGAAAATCGAAATTCTGAACAGGTATGATAATTTATCTGAACTTAATCAACGTAGTACATCGGAGCAGCTGAAAGTTTCATAGATTTTTCTTCAAAAGATTTTCAAAAATCTTAAGTTGTTTTGTGAGGGAAACTTAGCAATATGCATTAATGATTTTGAAGGTGACAAATGTGTTGAGGAAAACCTGGCAACTTACATCTAAATAGAAGACGCATTTATCTCTTTGAAACCCTATGTGTAGCATCATTCAACAAATTAAAAATCATTTTTGATAATAAATCAACAAATAGTTGAGAAATAATTAATTGTAGATAAGCAAAAGTTTATGAATCTTTAATAATTATCAATGAAATATATCATATATATCCCTAAAATAGATGTCGATATTTCTATTTCCGTGATGAAAATAGATTTATAGCAAATATATTTAATTTAATGCTATTAAAATTCTTAAATCAGGAAATAACAACGTCAAACAATAGTTTCCACATATACAAGCAAATGGTCAGCAATTTTTAAAACAATTTTATCACCAGGGAAAAGAAATCTCATTTCCATTTACAAATAAGAAATAATTTTGCTCATATTATCTTTACCGAAAGGTACTAAATTTTTTTTGTAAAGTTCACATGAAACTATGAATAATATAATAATATTTATGTAATATATATATATATATATATATATATATATATATATATATATATATATATATATATATATATAATATGGATCTGTTCTATTAAAAGAATAGAATCTTCGATTGTATCTGTTTCAAAAACCCAATTGTTTATCGTACTAACCGTAATATTTAAGTTAATTCAACTTTCGAGATCATTTCAATACCTGGAAATTCGTAGTTAGTAATTTGAAAGTAATTCCACTGATAAACATTATTTATAGTACATATAACGTTTAATTACTATATTTAATTAACAGTACTAGTAATAAAACGAAAAATTTGTAAGATTTTTTTTTTGTCTGGTTTTTTTTTATATTTTAAAATAATTCTTAATTATTGAATATACTAGTTCCTAACAAAAGATATGAAAGAGATTGAAGAGCTATAATTTCAAGGGAATTATAAAGTTTCAAATTTAACATTACTATTTCTTACTTAACTCAAGAAAAATTTTGGTATAGATATTAATTCTATAAAATGTCATACATTTGTAAATAAGATAAACAAAAATAAAGAAAATTTGAATTTTATTAGGGAGAATATTTTTATTTAAAATAAAGAAAAAAGTTAGAAAAAAAATAAGATATCATTTTATTCTAATTTTCTTAATTAATTTATTTCGTCAAATCAATTCCTTGGAATATAAAAAAATATCGTACTAATCGTAATTCATATGCATTCATATATAATATTTATATGAAAGTAAATTTGTTCGAAGTAATGCGATATTTTCTGTAAAGTATTATGTAATTCAAAACATCGAGAGTATAGAGTATAGGAGAGTATAGTTGAAGTATAGGTTATATTCGATATTTATAGTGCTTAAGAGTATTTGAGAAAGTTGACTACAGTACGAAGAGGCTTAAACGAGTGCGGAAATATGTCCCCTCATTAAGGCATTTTTGATGAAGACAAAACCGTCTCTCCCTTTTTTTTTTATATAATTTTCTCAGATTGGATTTTTAAAGCAGGTCACCTGTTTCTTCTGTGTCGTTTTCTAGTATTTTCTTTGTTTTATTACGACCGTATTAAAAAAATGAAACAAAAACTTCTCTAATTATTCTTCTTCATATAAGTTACATTCATGATTAATCATTTTTCGATCTGTAGTATATAAAGGCTTACTTATAAGAAATATTGAAATTATAAAACTATTTAATTATAGAAAAGTTTAATAAAAAAAAAGATTTTTAAAAGTAAGATTTAATTTTCAGTTTTATATTTTCTAATCAGAAACAAACATCTGGCACCTTTCATCATGCGAAAATTAGAATTAGGTGCTTAATAACATGAAACCTTATCTTTTTAGTGCACTTTAAAGGATTTATAATATGATAGGAAGTGATATTTTGCCTAGCAACATGATAGTATACTTTCTCGCTAGTAATGTTTATCATTTTATGCAAAATTAATAACTACTGTTGTTAAGGAATCCAGCATGTGAGCTACTTACATATTGCCTTTCATTTATTATAAAATTGATATTAAAATCTATTTGTTCGTTTAACGCCATGTATGATAGAAGGAAAAATACTGGAGAGAGAAAGAAAAATGTGCAATGCTGACGAAGGAATTTGAAGATTGAGATTGTAGAGATGACAATTTATCTGAAATCATGAATAATTGACTTTTCAAAAAATAAGAATATAAAAATAAGAACAAGAAATTGAGATTGTAGAGATGACAATTTATCTGAAATCATGAATAATTGACTTTTCAAAAAATAAGAATATTTTGATCAACTGATGCTGAAAGATCAGAATAAAACATATGTGAGAGATTGAAAGAGTTGATGGTGATCAACATTGTGTGCTAAGTTTCAAAGGCACCAATTTGACAATTGAAATTTTCTTCGCCGTTGGTGGTATTTTGCAGTTTACTGACTCGTATAACAGTTATTCTATCAGATACTATTGTTTTGTACAATTTCAGGCAGTGTGACTGTTTTAAGACAAATAAGTTGCATAATATATTAAAAGCTCTATTTGCAGGGAAAGCTGCAATTTCTAGTACTAAATTGCTAGTTGTCCTTACTCTCATAAGCATTAGCCATTTTTTTTTCTCCCGTCTTATTAAACTCAACAATTTACGTTATTATCAACTACAATAACAAATATAAAATGATTCTACATTACTTTATATTGAAGTTATTAACTATTTATGAAAGTTTATATGGGATATTTCCTGTATATTTTTAAATCCAAAAACAGTCTAGAAAAACAGTACTTTGGAATAATTGAGAATAAGCAGTAAAATAGGAAAATATGTAGTCATTTCTTTTTATTTGAAATCGATTCAAACCAGTTGTTTAATGTAATCAGAAGAACAATACATGTTCCAAATTATCCCATAGTCTCTGAAGTAATTTAGAACATAGTGGGGTATTTATGAGTGTCATTACAAGTGTGATTGGTTAATTAACACATTGACTGCCTCGCTGAATTTCTTACAATGTAATTTATATAAGTATATCGGTCACTGGTGAGCCCCACGGCAGTCAAGTTATTAATAATTTAATTTAGAAAAGGTTGTCTATGAGTCCCAAAGAATATGATTATGCACTCACGTAAATTATAAGTCGTTTTCCGTATCATAGGATCATTTTAGATTGGAGAAAATTGAAAATTTTGCGAAATCATTTCCCATCTACCTTAAATGAGCTTTTGCAAAACTAAATTTTGAAAAATACATGGTTTTTTTCTAATATCACAAAATTTTGTTCACATTAATTCAGAATTTTAGGAAAATCCTTATATCATATTTATTTTCCACAGGGATTATTTTAATGTTCAAAGGCATAAATGCATGCACTTTTAAAGATATAGCTACAGATGGTAATATTTTTTTTTTACTTCGAAAACAAGACGTTCTAATTTTTGAATTTTTTTCCAAATTAATAAAAGTAAATTTTATAAATATACTAAGGATTTTTTGGCAGTAATATTTGCTACAGAAAACCGGGCAAAAATCTTTATTTTTCCAACTTAGAACCATAGAACATTGTGTGCTTTACATTTCACCAATATGCATTGATACTGAACCAGATGGCAATCTACAGAGAAACGCTTATTTGGATTCAAAGCTAACATAATATACAATATACGCCAAGCACACAAACATTGGTATGCTTGTAACATAAATGTTGACTGAGCTGTCGAAAGGGGTGCCATCGATCATAGCGTTGCAGTGAGAATGATGTTATTTTAAGACACCCAAAGAAAAATTGAAAAAAAAATAAATAGTTAAGTGATGTATTCTAAAAAAGAATTGCATATCATATTATATTTCAGTTTATATTGATAATCTTACAAACTTTTATTTAACTGAATAATTTATTAAATGTACTGACTGCTGCAATAAATACATCTTATTATTTTCAAATCAAGGAATAAAAAATATTCATATTAAAATATGAAATTATAGATTATAGAAAAAAAGCTGTTTAATTTTGTTGCAAAGAAAATTTATTAAACTATATGGGACAAAATATTTTTTTTTTTTTTTACATTTATGGTGACTGCAAAATGGTTCATATATATATATATATGTTTTTATTTTCTAAATTTCCTATAAAATTTAATTCATTAACTCCATAGGAACTTAATAGGCTTACTAGTAAATAAGTTTCTACATTGTAGTTTTAGTTAAGATCTTGACATAAGGACCAAATGTTTCCAGAATTACATTTCAAATATACCGAAGATCTGAAATTTGTATGGACCTAGTGCATATTGAATCCAAAATTGTGAGTTAACCATCCTTCATCTGCTGTTGCATGGATTTAGAGAAAAATAATAGACCCAAATGTCTTTGTCAAGTGATTAAAATTCAAAATAGGTGGCCCTTCTTTACAGAGCTCGCGTATTATATCAAACTAGTATGTTAATGTATCTAAACAGCCATTTAATATTCTCATTTCCAAGATTATTTGAGTTCAGTTAACTCAAAATACTGGAACCTTCGAGTTTCTCTTTCAAATATAAAGCAATTCCTAATCGCTTCAAAAACTGCTATGACAATCAGTGCTTTTAAGGAATTGACATATAAAAGGAGACCCAGTTAAACTGATTACTATTGGGCAAATGTATGCTCTGCAATGCATTGAAAGTACTCAGAAAATCTTACTGTCCCTGAAATCCACCCGCCATGGGTATTCATTTAATTACATTTAACATAAAAGAGTAGAGAGAATTACACAAATCTATCCAAACAAGCGCACTATCATATTTTCGTTGAACGGGTGTTTGGGGTTTTATCTTAATGATAGAGTTAAATAAGCTATAGGAAAAAATCAATTATCCGTAAAAAATTATATCATAAAACTCATTAAAATTACAAACAAATAGTTTTAATTTTGTTATATATCCCATTTCGGATTAAAATTAATGTTATGGCTGAAATTTAAAATCAATACCGCATAAGCTTCTGCTCTTATGCATAAAAAATAGTTTTAATCCAATATTCTATGCTCTAAAGAGTCATTTATATCATTGCTAAAATTCTGCTCCTGGATCCTGAAGATTTTGGACGTCTAGTATTGACAGTTTTTTCCACGTTATTCAATTGGTATAGAGAATTGCAGAAGTCATAGTCTGAGCTTAGCGCCTTTACTTTTTATCTAGGGATAGCTTCTATGAAACTTTACAATTTTTAATATTGTTACTGTGGTAATTATTTAATTTTTTACACTGGATTTAAAATGTTTTATTTAGAAACTATAAAAAAAAAATACATAGCTACTTTTTCATATCGCTGGTAAACATAATATATTTCAGTACTGCTTTAAAAGTTTTATGAAATTCATTAAAATTCAAGCGAAAGCAATGTCTTTTTAGTACGTTATAAATGTTTTCGCGAAAATTTCAAAATAGGAGAATGCTATTTGATTAAAAAAAATTCCTATAATAGTCTAGAAAAACGCTTTAGAATTTATTAATGCACATCAATCTGGTATGTTATTAAAGATAAATACTTTTATTTTTAATCTAAAATTTTTATTTTAAATATAAATAAAATTTATATTAAATTAAAATTTATATTTTTAATATATACAGAGACATGTTAACTCTGGCTCGAAAAACAGGCTTCTATTAATCGGATTATATATCAAGTTAAATATCTCTCAGGGGGCCCTAGGGGAAATTAATGCTTAAAGATGGCTCATATTATAAGATTCACACATTAATTTAACAAAAACGAATTTATTGAACAGGACGAACGACGGAGCCGTTTTACATCGATGAGCGCTATTATATTACTACAGTTTTAATGGCGGGAATCAGATAGCTTCTTATTGGCTGTTCAGTGATGACGCGAGCTTCGCCAGGATGACACTCCGTACAAAACGTATATTACAGTTCATTATTAGAACATTTTAAAGTTTATTTTTAATTAAAAATATGTTTTTAAATTAATCAAATTAATTTTAATTAAAATCAATTATATATAATTTTTATTTTAAATTAAATTAATATTTTTAATATATTAAATTCATATTTAGAACATTTAAAATTTATATTTATAATATTTTTTAAATAATTACTTATTTTACAATTATATTAGAGCATTTTGTTATAAAAATTACCTAAGAATAATTTTTTTTCAAAAATTGTGACATTATTTATAACAAAAAATTGTAATAATATAAATATTGGCAATATGATTTTACACACATTTAAAACAGTGTGTTCTAATTTTGGCACTTACAAGAATCAAATTTTGAGAAAACTTATCATATCATTCGAAAACAGAAAAAAAAATCTCTTTCTGTTCTCTTGTAACTCTGTATATAATATAATCATGCGTATGTTCCTGAAACCAAATGCTTATTGAAGGAATAATTATTATAAAATTAAAGAAAATGAAAGAAGAAAGTGCAAAATTCTGCACCAATTCTGGGAACTGCACTATCCTGTGATATTAAATAAATATTAAAAAGGAAAAAGTATCGTCTGTACAGGCTTTCAAGGCTTACATTCCCAGAGCTCTATAGTAACAAAAATTTCAGTGATAAGAAAAAATATCGACTTATATTTATTAGCTGTAAATAAATATTGCAAAATGTTAAAAGAATTTTTCAACATGAAAAAGCTTTAATTCAGTTACAAATATTCAGAATCATATTTATCTGACACGGATATATGTAAGTTAATTCTTGTTGAGTTGAATAATATTACTGATGAATAAGCCATTTTGGAAAATGATTAACTCTGCCAGTGCTGTGGGTGGAATTGTAAGCACTCTTTCCATCAAAATGAGTGAAATTTTATCCAGATAATAATAAAAGACGGAAGTTGTTTTGATAAGGAAATGGAATGATGGATAAAGAAAAATTCACTTGACAAAAGGCATTTACTTTTAAAGAATTAAAAAAAAACTCTTCTGGACACATTCCCATATTTATTAGATTTATCACCTATTGATTTATTTAAGTTTTATCCCATGGTATGAAGAGAAATCTGTATATATTGCTAAAATTTAATGCTGTTAATGATTGCATATTGGTGTATATATATATATATATATATATATATATATATATAATATTTTAAGAATGAATATCTTTAATAAATATGCTTCTGCATCGCTTTCGAAAAATTAAAAAAAAGAAGTATTTCATTCGGTAGACAACATTAAGGTAAAATAAAAAAAATTTAAAACATGTAAAAAATATTAATGTAAAAGCTGTGAATGATTTGAAATTGTTCAAAAAAAAATGAACATAATTGAGTCAATGCATCCATATCAAAGCCATCATTCATTTTGAATGTTTATAGACAGCTTCCAATAAGATTCGTGTAAAAAATTTAGATACTTTGTTCATCGATAGAGTGATCTTTGAAAAGTGAATGTCTGTACACTATGGAAATTTATATACATTAAAAAATACCATCCGGATACCATATAGTTAAAATCCAGAATTGTAAATATTTCATTGATAAATTTTTTGAAAAGTTATTATCATAATATAAACATTGATAGCTTTTTTACGTATGTCGTATTCGTTAAGCATCGTATATCTTAATTCCCCAGCCAGCTAATAAAATCGTTTGTATGACTCGACTATGATTCTCACTTACAATATAATTACATTTCTTTACTATTACAACTAAGCTACTGCAAACAAAGGATAATCTAATTAGATATATGATCTGAAACTAGGTATGAATCATAATAGAGAAAATATTGGAGACATAAAATTTTTCATGTAAATTGACAAGCTATCATATTTTTGCTTTTTAAATAAATTATTATATTGAAAAGAATTATATTATATTTAAAATTAAAAAAAAAATACTGATTATCTTTTACTGATATTGGAAACGAAATTTTTTTAGTTCGATTTTTGAGCCATTTTAGGGTTAAATTTTCATGCTAATTTAAAAAATGTAGTTAGCTTTCGTCACGTTTTTTTCTCTTCCCTTCTGTGACACATTCCCTGTTTCGATCTGCTGACCAGTCTCCGTGGAACAGAACATGGATCATAGGAAACACTATTGTTCGCCTATTGACTAAAATAAACATTCTCTGACTGGCCGGATGAATGAAGCTATAGAAGACCAGCGATATGTGTTTACTTTTCTAGATTGATTCACTTATACTCATGAGACGTTGTAGTGATATGGTATGTGTCGCTCTGATGGAGCGAAACGTATTCAAACATGGAGTTCGAGTTCTTGTTTAGACAAAATATTGACAATGTTTATTTTTTTATACATGAATTTAAACTTTTCTCAAATCTTTTAAAAGTTTATTTCAATTAGTTCGCATTGTAAGCGCTTAAATGGTCCAATACGTATTTGTTTAAATATGTATCAATTTTACCTTTTTAATAAATATACAAACATTAATATATTTAACAGGCAAACCTATTTTGCTAATTTTAAAGTGAAAATTGGATAATGGGATCTTAACAAAGCGCGCAAGCAGTGTGTCGAAAATTTGCAACTGTGGGTGCAACGAACACATGATAAATTTCCATTTCAATTTGAAGTTTGGCGAGAGCCCAGATATAAATCAAACTATTCTTATTTTTGAACAGTGAAGATGTATGGATATAATAAGAAAAACAAATGTAAAATATAGTATCATAGTTTACAAGCAGCTATACCCACAGTGCCGAAGAATTATCCTGTTACGAAATATAGGAATATGAAGGTGAAGATATAAATGTCTCCAACGCCGAATATTTTGAAATTAAAGTTGATTCCTCTCGTATAGAATTTGAGCAGCGTGAATTGAATGGTTTGGCAACATAAATCGATATTTGAGACTTCCCAATGACAAAATTGGTCATATCAAGTCTGCAAAAGAAAATCTTGCTTGAAAAAGGCGCTCAAGTATTCTATTTTCGTTCCAACACTAGTTCTGAAGTGATGATTTTTTATGCATTATCCTAATGTACATAGTTTAATGGAAGAGTAAGAAATTAAGACCTATAACGCAACTTAATAACGATTATTTATGATGTATTGACAGCCCTAAGAGGTGTTTAAAATGCGCCCTCTTCTACAATGAAAATTTATTTGATGATCTCTTAATAGATCTCTTCAGTCAGTTTATGAAAACATAAAAAAAAAAAAAAAAAAAAAAAAAAAAAAAACATAAAGTGAGTCTTTGATTTATCACAATATCACATCTATCAATGGATCGTCTGTATTAACATAAAAATTGTCTGATACTTCCTTAATAAACGCCCTGGAAATATCGTGAGAATTACTAGGTGCTGACTAATTGGCCGCCAAAATTTGATCTAAAACGCCTGGTCATGCAAATATTTAACATCACACTTTTGTTGCCAGAAAGAACATTATATTTCCAACTCTGCATATAAAGTTAGCTGATAAAGCGTTGTCAATTGAAGGAAACTGTTTTCATTTTTGTATTACTTGTCATTTGAAAGAATAAATTTCGGTGTGTTTTATGATGCACAGATTCGAAAACTTGGTAAAGATGGACATTTCTTGAGAACAATGGCAGAACTTAAAATAATGCTTCTTTTGGCATTCAAAAATACAATCAAATACTTTCTTCGTGCATAATTCCGCCAAAATTGTCTAACGACTCCTGAAGAGCTACAGAATGCTTCATTGCAGCATGATCATTAAATTGCATTTCCAATGATTATGTGGAAACATAACCATTTTTCTGGTTTCCAGAAAAATCTTCGTGAAGTAAGTGATGAGGAAAGTGAACCATTCTACTAAGATTTGAACGCCATGAAGATAAGATATCTAGGTAGGTGGAATACACATTTAACGCCTGACAATTGCTGCAGCATCAAGTGTGAATGTTCACACTTGATGATCACTTATCAAACACTCTATAAAAGGTTATAAGTTGAAATTTTTATCTTAATATGTATGTTTGCCGTTAGTTTATTTTACTAAACTTTACTGTTTGCATAAACTCAACTATATATAAACTTTGTATGAATAAAACTATTCTTTGTGGATTGAGTAATATTTCTTTTTATTTTCATTTATGTACATAATTTTGTACGACTTTCAAAATAAAGAGGGTATCGTCTAATTTAAAATACTGATGGCAGAGACAAAAGCTGCGATTACTTTTAGTTCCTGAAGCCAAAAGTTAATAAAAAAATAAATCCCAGATATAAAACAAAGAAATTGTGTTCACCTGTGAAATCTATAAGATTTGAATGTAGGTTTTAAAAAATGTGGAATTATTTTTTTAAAAAGCTATTTCGGATCATAAAAGAATATCTTTTTATAAGAAATTATATGCATTAATTTATGGCTAGTAATTTATTTTTCAAATCAATTGTGTCCTTTTTTTTTAGATGAGAGATCTTAGACACGACAACTTAAATCCTTTCATCGGAGCTTGTGTTGATCCACCAAATATATGCATTGTTACAGAATATTGTGCTAAAGGAAGTCTCAAGGTAAAAGTTCCTCTTTCTTGAATTGAAAAGATAACCGACCAAACATTTCATGGAAATTCGTCTAAAACTGTAGCCATGTATTTTTTCATAACTAATCCAGAAATCTTAGAAACTGATTTTAGAAAATGTCTAGGAATCTGGAAATAATGGGAAGTTCTTCGAAATCGAATTTCTTACTTTTTAAAGACATCTTGCACTAGGAAGGTTTTTTCATAAATTCATACAGAGAAATAGAAACAAAAACAAAGGTTAAAAAGACAATCCTCAAAAAGCGTAACTTCAAATGACATTATGCAATTCACTTTTATTGTTGTCTGTTTTATTTGTGTTATAAAAATAAATAAAAAATGCAGAATTCAAAAGGCCGAAACAATAAAAGTTTTACAAATATTTACTTCTTCAGTAAGAATTTTTATTTCTTATTCTGTTCGCAATTTACTTGAAAATGTAAATTGGAATGTCAAGAGTATCCATTAAAAAAATTCTGAATGCTTCCCACTTAAGCTGTTTCAGACATATTTTAGCTCCCTAACAAAACAACATTTCTAGTTTTATTTCTTTCATAACAAATAGAAGAGCTTCATTACGTCATATGGGTATAAAAGTCTCTACGAAATTGTCAATTTCATAAAGACTTAGCAACTTTCTCTTAAATTTTTTCAAAAGCCCTTATTTTTCAACAAATAATTTGCAAAGACTTTATTTTTGTCTTTTATTTGGTATTTAGTGAAAGCGATAAAATTATCTTAAACAATATTATTGGATTTTTATAATTGCAGTATAAATACAATAAATGTGTGCTTTATGGTAATATAATATGCTTTATGGTAATATAATAATATTGTATAATTATAAACTATATTCGGAATGTTGTACAATATTATTGAATATTGAATAGTAAAATATAATATTGTACAATTTTGTGCAACAGGTTCTATTGCTTTTGTAATAGTTAGTCCTTGCAACGAATTTACATGAAAACACGCTATACTTTAACTAAAGTATAACAAAGATGAAACTGTATATCCATAATTATTTATTTCATACTTAAAAGCAGATAATGATGTGTTAAATTCCGGGAATAACATTCTTTTTTGTTTATTTTCAGGATGTTTTGGAGAACGAAGATGTTAAGCTAGATAATATGTTCAACGCTTCGATAATTGGCGATATAGTGCGGGTAAGAATCATAATTTTTCTTTAATATTTTTTTAATATAAATAATCTTTATTAAATAATATTACGCATTAATAAACGCAAAATATCAAGACTTATCATGTAATGAGGAACATATTTCCAAATATATTAAAGTGAAATCAGTAAGAGAATAAAAATGCTGCTGCCAGAATATGAAATTTTACATTTCCAAAACATTTTATGAATAGTCTGCTTTCTTCTTTAAAAGAAGACTAATTTAGAGAGGACTCAATTAGTTTAAAAAAATGTATATTACCTTAATTGTCATTCTCTATGTAATAGTTCTTATTTATAGGGTCCATAAAGGAAGTAAATAATTTTTAGATGAAATCTTCCGAGGCAGTAATCTTTACAATCTTAAATATATAAGGCAAGCATATCTCAAGGCAACAGTAAATAATGATTTTATAAAGAAATGTTTAGTTTTACAATATTTTAAAAGAATTTTTTTTAAATGCGAAACTGATTGCTGGCAGATACGATTTTCAATCTTCCAACTGATTGCAACAATTCTAAACTGATTGAAAATTCATGCTTAGCTAGCAATGTATTTTCCTTAGTATTTGATAAAGAATTTAAGATAGCACTCGAATTGAATCCTCAATTATGTAATGGAAGCGGATATAAGTTTACAAATAGATGCTTTAATTGAACTTTTAAAAAATAAGTTTTTAAAATAATTTCTACAAAATATTATTGTAATCAAGATTTTAAGTCTTTCATATGTAATATTTAATGGTTCGTCAAATGGTACAGTGAAAATGATATTTTATTCATGAAAAGAAATCTAAGTTTTTTTCTACTTTCATCGCTTTTAAGTTTTCCCTAACAGTATGATTAACTGCATACTGTTCGTTGTTGATATAGTATCATTTATCTTTTCTCTATCAAAAGAATAAACTTTATTCTTAATGTTTCTTTCATGATGGTATAAGGAATGCTGGAGGAAATTCCTTATACCATCTAAACTACATCTATTTATCATTTCTCAAAGTCCAAAGAGATTGCGAATTCATCGCAATACGGAAGTTATTTAAAAGCAATAGAAACTTTTTCGCCTTAAATATAACTCCAATACCTGAACAAAAGAAAATATATTTGTGCATCTCGTAAGATTTGAAAAGGAGGCATGTCATTTTATGGAACATGAAAAATTCATCATTATCGATTTCAATTTACAGAATATTTTTGGAATTGATGATTGGGAATTTGTAATTACGAGAAAGGAAAATGCTGAATTTATTTTTTTAAATGTCCTTAAATTAGAATTTTTAAAGCCATGAAAAATTAATCATATGCTTTATTTTCGAAATAGGAACTAAGAGTTCCAATGAAAAAAATATGTATATATTATGGTCAAATATAATTAATATATAAGTATTAATATTAACCATGGTATTAAATATTACTAATAATAATCACTTAATTGACTTGGATGTAATATAAATAATCTGATTACAGACTAGGAATTATTTAGTTTAAACAATTTGTATCAAACACTGAAAATGATTCGCTTTTCTTTTTAAACATTATTTCAAAAAACATTTAAGCTTCATCAAACAACGGAGCAATTACAAAATCTTCCCCATTACAAAAAATATTATAACAACTATTAACATTTGTATGTAGTTATTTGGAAGTATTGTAAAGTTTGTATAACTTTTAGTAAACCATTTGCATCTGCAATGATTTCAAATTGATTCTTATCAAGTATTAACAATTTTATATCTAGCCACGGAGTGTGTGATTCTTACTTTGAGTGTTCCAATATCTTTACTGGCTTGCGAACACTTTAACTTTTATATACCTCCACAATTGCCATTTAACAACACTGGCCATCTTGAATTCATGGAATCGAATAATACATTAAACTGTTTCCTTCGTTGATATCATTTTATTAACAATGGAATGCAAAATTACTATTTCTGCATTAGTAGCACATCCCATGCTCTAAAAAACCCAACTCTATTATAACAAATATTTTAAATTATTATATGCAATGATTATTCGTAATAATTTTTATATTCAGGGAATAATGTATGGTCACCCTTTATAATAAGAGTAGTTTCATTATGTATGTTTTTTTCAGTATTCGATTCTGCAATGAATAAAATCATAATTTAAGATGAAAATCATTGAAATACAGAATGAAATCCAAGAATATATATATATATATATATATATATTTCATTTTCAGGGTATGATATATCTTCACGACAGCCAACTCCGTTCTCATGGTAATCTTAAATCAACCAATTGCCTGGTGGATAGTCGATGGGTAGTGAAGATAGCAGATTTCGGATTACACGAACTGAAATTTGGAGCTGATGCTGGAGATGATGATAGCACTGATTTTGAAAAGCAGTGTGCGAGTAAGTAAAGAAAATCAATTGTTTTTTTTTCTTTTCATATGAATATTAAGAATTTTCTACCAACTCATAATGAAAATATAAAAAATTCAATTTAGATAAGAATAATAATTAATTAATACTTTAAAACAGTAAAAAATAATCCATAAACAAAGTGTTTTCCGTTCCATGTTAAATATATATATATATATATATATATATAATGTCTAATATTTAAATTTTCATATTCAAGAAAAGCTAAGCATTAATTCACTATCAAAAGGATTCTGATTGTATTTTAAACACAATTAAAAGGGGATAATGGTATGTTTTTAAATATGTAGAACATAATGATTTTTATGTAATTATTTCCATTAAAACTGAAAAGCTCCAAATTCTCCTTCAACAAAACTATATTGGACCATCGATTTCGGTGACAAATTTCCTCTCGTTTCCGTTATGATTGATTAAATGTCCATGGAGAGTGCTTTGTTAGCTACGGAAGTTCGCCGAGATAAGTTTGGGGAGCAGGCAGTTTACAGAGGATTCTGAAACTATGTCCAAGCACATGTTTATTTGATTGGCAGAACAGGGAATGTTTCTAAGGTGTTTTTTAGAGGCATGCTATTTCTCTTACCTTTTAAAGAGAAATTCGCACTTTCCAGTTTCCTGAGGTACCTATACATAGATGATTGTAAGATGAGAGGATTGAATAAGAGAAACTTATTTTGACATGTATAAGGAATACATTAAAAAAATATCATGAAATTTTAAAATAGATGACTAGATTGTTAATGCTTGAATATATAAAATTATAAATAATATATAACATATATTGCAAAAGATTTAATGATATTTAAAGAAATATCATGAAATTTTAAAGTATATGACTAGAGTGGTAATGCGTGAAAAAAATATACATTAAAAAAATTACCAAGATTCTATAAATCCCATTTTAACTCGCGAATAGATTTATGATTTGAAAAAAATCAAAGAAAGATTTCAAGATAAATTTAATGATTCTTAAATTCAGTATGAAAATATTCATACTCTGCTGCTGTAATATTTTCAGTGAAACGGGAGATGCTCAAAATGTTCCACAGGGGAAACTATTTGAATTTGAATTAACACCACATTTTGTACCTAGCTATTTTTTGGGGAAGTAGATAATTTTTAAATTCCAATTGCATTTAAAATTAATAATGAAATGATAATTTTTAATATCAATCCCATGCATATATTTGGATACAATCTATTTCGATTCCAATTTATAATTCAAAATATAAGCCTTGCGATGACATTTTTATTTCCCTAACTATGTTTGATAAATTTCATAATTCCTTCAGACATTTTTAAGAAAAGTTTATGATACTGTATTATTTTATTGGTATACTTACTGGTTATTACATTATTATTTTTATATATACTATATTAAACTCACATTCGATCCTATGATTACGACCCTCATAATTTCAGCGCACCTTATCTCTGTTATATAATTACAGGTAAATTTTAAAAATAAAATACAGAGGAATCAGAACTGAAATCTTATAACGCTAAAATGATCCTTGATATATTAATCCTTTACATTTTGTTATATTATTAAGAATTTCCATTTGCTGGGTGTATGCTGCAAGGTGCTGTATAGCAGATAATTATGCTTAATCACTAGAACGCCTCGAATTTCGTTTACCTATCCTTACACATCCGCAGAGGTCGTTTTGGCATCACGATATAAAATATATAAAATAACTGTAATAATTAAATAATTGCAAAAATACTGTTCTGTAGGGTTTAACTTTAAGACTTTTTAATATTATTTCATGTAATTATCATATATTATGACACTTTATATCATAAAAGTCTTTAACAAAACAAATTACTTAATCTTGTAAATTGAAATAAAACAATATCATTAATAAATATTAGTATAAAAAGCAAAATCGTAATTTTTGTGAGAATGCAAGCTTTTTAATTATTATTTATCGTTTTTATGCATAATTTTTTGTACATATCTCATTTACAATGGATACAGTGATATTCAATTTTTCCTGTACATTTTCCGCAAGAGACGCCTATTTTTTAGTTGCATTTCTTTTATGCTCTTTAATTTTACATTGCGTTTTAAAATTTGCATTTTAGCGAATTTGTAATTCCCTTAAATTCAATATTTATTACTGGAATTTTATGCTCTTTAATTTTACATTGCGTTTTAAAATTTGCATTTTAGCGAATTTGTAATTCCATTAAATTCAATATTTATTACTGGAATTTTATCAATTTCATCTTCATTTTCTTCAGATTCTTCGCGGTCACTTTCACGCAATCTTATGTCTTCATCGTAATCTAAATTAGAACAAGACACCACACCGCCATAAGATTCATTTTCAGAAAGGTCTCGCAACAAATTAGCAATTTCATCAGGGCTTAAACCTTTTCTCTAAGAGCCATCGTTTCAGGGTATCTGCTCTGCATAAGGTTTGGAAATCGAATGATTTTTTTAGCAGATAAGCAAATGCTATGTAACGAAATACTTAGACACAAGAATTTTAGTATAATTGATTCATTTCATAAATAAAATTAGAAAGATAAATCGTTCCAATTTAATGGAATTTTGATGGAAAACATTGTAGACTTCATTTGGCAAGTTCAAAAATCATTCCAGACAAAATTCCCCGAAATAAATTCTTTTTTGAAAAAAAGAAAAAAATCACTGTAGAATTCAAGCACATAGAATTTAAAATTAGTATTAGGGGAATATTTTCATAAAAAAGGGAATATCGACGAATCCGAGATTTAATTTGATAAAGTACTTCGATCCAAAAACTTGAGTCAGCCGTTTTCAAATTTCAGCCAAATCAAAAAAATTTCGAATTCATTTTTTTTTTTTTTTTTAGAATTTTCTGCTTTAGGCTTAAAAAATTATTTCAATTATTCGGAACACACTTAATCTTCTACATTTGATAATATATGTTTTTTTTCTTTCGATTTAGCACACTTACGAGGAAGAATATGATGCAATTTGCTGAAAACTTTTTTTCAGATTTAAAAACATTAAGCAATTTTGTAAAAAAACTGCTGAAAGTATCATCCGATATTACCTTGGGAAGGAATTTTAAGAACCATGAATTTCCTTATATGTCGATAAAAAAAATGAAATAGTTCTTAAAACTTAGCTCTTTCCTTAGATTTTACAGTTTTTTTTGTCTTAATAATGGGGAAAAATCGCAAATCAATCACAAGATAACTTCTTATCATCCTTAAAATTTAATATAAAACGAAGATCGTGTCTTTTAGAAAGCAAATAATTTAAACGAATTTTGATGAATTGAATATCAGACTCAGAATTATATGAAAATTGAATAATCTTTGGCAAGAGAATCCTCATTACAGCTAATGTATATAAATCAAGAACTTCAAGATTTTTAAAAAATGACATTGTCCAAAACGAAACGCCATAAAAAATAGTCAAATTATTATTGATTAGAAAAAATACACGTATCATGGGAATATATTTTTCTTCGCACTTTTCAATGATATAATTTTCTTTTCCATTTTAAAAATATGCTAGGCGTATTTTCTAACAATATATTTCATAATTGAAATAAAATTCAAATCATTTTTATTGTTGCTATTAATATGTATCTATTCTTAATGATCGGGATATGGAATTTTGGCTTATTTTTCCATGCTGAACTGATTTCGATATAAGGTACGAGTTTAGTAATTTTTTTTAATTTTCTGAACTTACAATTAAGATATAACATCCGAATTAAATTTTATATTGATGCACTTCTTTGTGCCATAATTGGATGTTCAAAGATATTGATAGAAAATTAGGACAATGCACTATAAAATGAGCAAAACGGTTTGAGTTATATTATTATCATAATTTGAAGTCTAAAAATATTTTGATGAAAAAAATAATAAATCATAATTATTCAAAAAATGCAATTAAATTTTTAACAGGCATTAATCCCAGAGCATCAAATCGTCACCAAATGCAGTTAGTAATAATATAAGACGAAAATAATAAAAAAAAATCAAAATTATATTTAATAAAAGTAATATAAATTATAATTTTATACAGAATGATATAAAAGATCATTCTGTAATTATTAAGACTAGATAGAAATTTAATTTTATTAAAACTAGATACCAATTTACAGAAATTACTATTTATTTAATCCCTTTGTATATCTGTATCTATACTTATAATAAAGCTCAATGTGTGTGTGTGTGTGTGTGTGTGTGTGTGTGTGTGTGTGTGTGTGTGTGTGTGTGTGTGTGTGTGTTGGCGCTCTACAGGCCAGACCGTTTGACATACAGCTACCAAATTTGGTACATGTATACCTTGGAGGTTGGGAATGTGCACCTGGGGTTTCTTTTTTCGAATTTTTAATTAGAATTTTAATTATTAATTAAAAACTAACTTTCCCGCCAAAAAAATCTTCCATTTTCCCCACCGCCAACTTTTCCGCCAAAAAAATCTTCCATTATCCCCAAGAAATGCTTCTGTTTTTTTTTCTCCCAACAGTAATGAGGCTAGGGTTAAAATTTTTCGGCGGATTATTTCAATCGGTTCTGTTTATTTTCTTAATGTTTGATGCATTTAAAATTGAACATTGTTAATGAATCAATCTTTCAGATTCATTCTGAAGTACTTTTGAATTAAAATAAAACAGAATAAAGGAAATTAAAAATTTCTAATCCGCATAGCGTTACCCCAACTGGCGTAGAAAAAATCACGTATTTGCGTTACGTAACCGGCGAAGAAAATTCACGCATGCGCATTCTGTTCTGATTGTTGCCATGACAACGTTATCAATGGATGATTTAAATTATTTTTGGGTTAGTTGCATGCTTTTGTAAGTAAATTGTATTTATGTTAGTTATATATTTTTTGTATATGCTTATAGTTTTAAGTAGTTTTTTTAAAACCTGTTTTCAACCGTTTATTTTAAACGATTCGTTTTATTTTCTTAGTGTTTGATGCATTTAAATTTAAACATTGTTAATTAATCGATCTGCTCATAATGAATCTAAGAAAATTTTGTTGACCAACTCTTGAGATATTACATAAATTTAAAAAGATATTCTTTAGTGCCCATAAAGTTTAAACGCTGAGTGACTCTATTTTTAGTAATCAGATTATAAAAAAATGCTTTGTTTCAGTAAAAAATATTATTATATTAATTGAAGATAAATTCTTTCCACTTTAATTTAAAGCATAAATTCTACGGGTGCTAACAGAAAATGAGAGATACATATTACGTTATGACTGAAGGCCTTTATAATATTATGAATGAATTATATGATAATCAAAATTTGAAGTTTTAAAATATTTTGATGAAGAAGCTATTAAAGTAGAAATTGCATAAAATATTTAATTATTAAAATTTTAACGAACATTAAGATTGGCGAACCGGCTGGTCGCCAAAGGCGGCTAGTATATAATATACATACAAGCAGAGAGAAAGGATGATATTTCATAGATCGATAAAAATATTCCATATTTATTTACAGTTGATGAACACGAGCTTTATTCTCTTTATCGAGGCTCTTTATATTGAATATTTATGTATTATTCGTTTAGAAAAACTATTGAGAAGAATGTTTTTTTTTCCTTAATGATTTACTTAAAAGAAATTTACTCCATGATTTACTTATTTGAAAAGTGTTGCTGCAGTGCATTCTACAACTGCAACATTAAAGCAGATCCGTTTTGTTTAACAGATTAATGTGAGTTAAGGATTTCGTTCACGATTTATTGTCTAAATTTTGAACTTCGTTTGAAATTTATTGAACGTTACAAAATCGAAAATAAATTATTCGCGTTTTGTTTAATATAATTGAATAAAATATTAAAATATTTTCTACGCACTTCTTTTTAAGAAATGACTATATCATTTCCTATTTTAAATCATTTCTATTTAGAAGAATAATTACTTAAAAATGTAACTTAAATGTGAAAAAAAATGATATTTTAACACCACTGTCTTGAAATCTGACTTGGAATCTTGCTCTTAAATCCCTTAATGCTTTACCACCAAAACAGAAAAATTGTATTCTTGAAGGAAATTAAGAACACGAAATTTTGTTAATTTATCTTGCAGAGAAAAAAATTCATCTTTACCTTCTGCAAACATTAATAATTTGTTTGTTTGTTTGTTTTCAAATCAGAGAAAACTTTGTGAAAGACAATATTTGAAGAAGATTAGTTCCTGTAACACCGTATCTTTTATTTGAAAAGAATCACAAATTAAAGACAGAAAAGACAATTACCTTATTTTGTATTGCGCATATAAAACTGATGAGCAACATATTCTCATTTATGTCTCTATTATTTCAATGAATTTACAAAATCGAGTTCGAAACCATAACAAGAAGCACTAAATTATCCATTTCAAAAATGTGAAAAAACCTTTATAATATTTTTGCATAACAAATATTTCATTTCCTATTTAAAGTGGTGTGTAATGAAAATAGCTTTTATCAAGAAATGGTTTTAACAATTGGTTTCGGAATCACGAATTTGTAATTAGAATCAGAACTTAATGCATATTGATGAGAGATAACACCTGTGGTGTGAATAAGAAGATACCAATACTATATTTCTTCTTATTCTTTTTAAACATTAATACTTTTTTAACATTTTAATTGAGAGTTACTCAAGAAACTAATAGTTTACCATTTCAATTAGTAGAATGCTCATATAAGAAAAAACCTGTAAAACCATATTCTCACCATACCTGAATGAATATTTAATTTTTCTACAAGGCAAAATTAATAATTGATTTTGTAGATAATATCAATTATAGATAAAATTCAAAGAAATTATTCTGCCATGGAGTTTATCGCAATTGTTTGTTTTAGAATAAAGAAACTAAATCTTCTAACAGAAAATTAAAATTGCATTTTAGGATGAAAGTTAATCTTATTCTCCACGATGAAAGGTGCTAAATAAAATATTCTAATTAATCAACAGGCTGAAATTAAATCTTCCAAAAGTTCTCAGGTAAAGCTACATCAATTCAAGTTTTCTGCTTCCATTCCTGAATTTAAATGAAAACAAAGTTGCTAATCTTATTTTGGATAATAAAGAATTCTTCGCGTCAGTGAATAAATTATCCTCAAATGCCAAAGTGTCTTTCATTCATTCAAACTTATTTTCAATAGGGGCATTTAATAGCTCATTATTCACATTCATAAAATCCTGGCACTATTTTATGCTTTCGATGTAAAAATATATCCTTCAAACATTCTTAATTATGATAAATTTCCCTTTCCGTGGACAGAATCCACTGAGAATTTTCATTATATCTTGATTTTGTATTATAGATTGTTATTCAAAAAGAAGAAGCAGATTTAAAATATTTTTTAATGAAAGACCGTGGGTAAACACATGCATGATATATCCTTCTACATAGAAATTTCAAAGCTTTATTCTATAAATTCAAAATGAGTCAAATTGGGAGTCAATTTTCAGCAATGCATGAATTTTTTGGTTTCTGGTTCTTGGAATCACTGCCATAACAATTGCACCTATTTATGTAGAAGAAGTGTAGAATTCTATGAGTGACTCAAGAAATGATATGGGGAAAATATCTAATGAAATAGTGCTAAACATGGGTACAAAGTGAGTAATGCTTATAAGTTGCAATTTAAAAATACGTGCACTTTTTGGTTACAACAACAAATTTATTTTTAACATAGCCGTTATTGTTACTATCTACCATCTGAAATTACAAAATTGCATATTCCCTAAGAACAAAGCGTATGTTTACTAATGTGAAGCAATTCTGCAAAACGTTGTCTTTAATCATATGACCAATCCTTGGATTTCTGTATCCCACTTGATTTCGAATATCTCCGAAGTCATAACTTGTATTAATTGGTATGGAGAAGGCAGGCCTGATGTGATGTAAGTGCGCTGTTGCTTAAGCTCTCTATTCTAAAACTCTTTTGCGTAATATTCTTAACACAATAGCTTATGCTTAATGAGGACCCATCTCGAATAAATGCAAAATACTTACTTACTTATAAATACCAGAATCATTTCTTTCCTTTACAGCGAGGAGTATTACTATCCAAAGAATTCATCTTGGAATAAATTACCCTCTCGCAGTTAGTTCTTTGAAGAAACACAGACCAAGAATAAATATTATAGAAAATTCACATCGAACAGATGTTTATCGTACAGATAAGGTGATTATCTTAAATAAAGCATGATACTGTATATCCCAAATCGACATTTATGAGCGTTAAATGAAATATACAAATAAAAATCTACTCCTACTGTCCAAAATATATTCCAGGATCATTCCAAATCCATATATCTAATTTGATACGATTAAAATCATGAATGTAATGTGTAATGAAATGTAATGTGAATGTATATATGAAATGTAATGTGTGTATATGAAATGTAATGTGTCAAAATTATACGAGAATAATTGCTGTATAAATGAAATATTCCATGGATAATATCGGATGATATTTCAGAGGGTCTTATCAGAAAATGTATAAAGTCAAACAAAACCTATTCTACAAGGATTATAAAAGAGAATGAAAGCTTGAATGTTTTAGATTCTGTTCTTTTCCATCTTAACTTGAGCTTCTTCTAGTCTACAGAAATGGGATTTCTTCCTTTCTTTTTTCCATAACAATATAACAGCGACCATAACTTCACATTTTGTTATTATTCTTTTAACAGAGATTTTCCTGTTCTTAGTTTTTCTGATGAACGAAATTTATATATAACGAAATAATAAAAAAATAAAATTTCTATAGAAATGAGCATTTTGATAAATTAAATTAGCTATCAAGAAAAAATACGTAAACTTAAGATGAGAAATTTCCACACTGAATTTCGTTACGGAATATTGATAAACTTTAGGAATCACTTCATGGAATGGAAAAGTAATTTTATTCCGAAGACAGACGAAAGCATCCATCGATAATCAAATTTTTAAAATGAAATTCTCAGATTTTGTATAGGTGAACATATTTTCAAATATTTATGTTTCTCTACTTTTATTTTAGATATGCTGAAATAATAGTATAAATTTCAGGCTTGTCACATATATTTATACGAAATCAAAACAAAGGAGCAGCAAGAAGCTGTTTTAATTTTCATACATTTTTTTCTATAACTGGACACTATTATTATATTTTAGTATTATAAAGTATTTTTTTTATTATTTTATAGGTTAAAATAATAATATGGTTTCCTACAGCAATATTATTATAGCGTTTTTTATATATTAGATGAGCGTTTTTTTAATTCACTGTTCTAGGATTACTGAGTTTATGAATCTAAGGTAGGTGGCAAAAATACCACGTCGATAACGTTAAACAAGAATTAGGATTATAGAGAAAGATTGAGAAGAAGGGTAAAAGTAAAAATATTTCGGGAAGAATCTTCGGTATTGAAAACATAAATGGCCAAAACCATGCCATGTTGAAAGCCATTTTTTTTTCAGACACCCTTTAGCAGCATTTTTTTTTTTTTTTTTGCTTCTAATCCGAAAATTTGGCTGAAGACTCCTCCCTTTTTAAGTAAGGTTGGTTTTTATACGTCATTGATGTCTCTAAGGGTTAGACGATGACAGAGACGTAGCTGGCGTTCGATGATGTTGAAATCTCTGGATATAATGAATGAGAAATATTTTACTATGAAGCTGCATCCATTTCTAATATATTTTATAGTTATTTTACAGATAAATATTCAGAATTAGCATTTTTCATTCCCTTATTATATCCGAAAAAAGAGTAAGTGTATTTCTTTTATATTATGATCCAATGTTTTAATAAAATGAATTAAAATTAAGAGTGCGCAAACCCAAGACAAATTATTGAGATTAATTTGAAATTTTATTTGAGCTCTTATTTTGACAATAAAATGGATCATTAGATATCTATCTATAGTGAATATCCTTCATATCTTTCTTTTATTAAAATAACTCTGCTAATTTAATCCCTTTTTTCGTTCTAGTATATAAAATATCGAAAAGAAAAGAATTTGTTAGAAAATTCGAACTCGAGATTTTGGAAGAATTCCATTGTTTCCATCTCTCGTAATTCGAAAAATTAATTTTTGGAGTTAGGTTTACCTGGCTGTCATTTAGGATAATAATAAAAAACGCT
Organism: Argiope bruennichi; assembly: GCF_947563725.1. Classification (NCBI taxonomy): domain Eukaryota; kingdom Metazoa; phylum Arthropoda; class Arachnida; order Araneae; family Araneidae; genus Argiope; species Argiope bruennichi. Next base: position 41,529,724 of record NC_079151.1, read on the forward strand.
TAAGTTAAATGGATTAAATTTGGTTAAAAGACTATTTCAAATTTATAAATTTTTATCAAATTTCGAACCGAGTTAATTTCGAGGAAATATGTCTATTCGAGTGCAAGTTAATATGACAACTATAAAATGAAGAAGACTACATGGATATGATTTAGTTCGCAGATATAATATCTAAAGTGTAAAATGGTGTCAATTTGGAGGCAAATCCATCAAGCAGATGGACGTCTGTAGGTCTGTACTTTCACAAGCGTGTAAACACGTTGATTCGAAAACTCTACAATTTAATATATATGAAATTTTATATCAAATTTCTCTGATTACGATTGTTGTTCTATGCCAAATTTTGATTTTTTTGTTGATTCGGAAAAATGGCATCTGAAATACACATTTAGATTTTTGGGGTTTCTGTTTTTTTACCGTATTTCAGTGATTAATTACCAAAAAAAATCGCAAAAGATTGTACTCAAATAGTATCTTTCATAACTTCGTCAGCATCATCGAGTAAATAATACATCTTTTTAATAATGCATTAAATAATCAACATAACTTTTCGGCGATTCAAATAAGTGAAAACTTAGAATCAAGAAATGTAATATTTTCTTACCTTTTGTTTCGAGTTTTCTATATAAGATGTCCATGATGAAGGAACATATATAATAACAAATATGAAGTAACCTGGGAAGGAAAGAAAAACATTATAAGCATTTGTTTTATTTCTAATATTAATTTATGAAATTAAAAATCATACACAAGTGTATTAATTGCAAAATAGAAATGCCAAAAAGAAATAATTGAATAAATAGAGTGCAATAATTTTCCTCAGGATTAAAAACATACTATTTAATGACTCACGATTCAGCGTTAAATAAGCACCATTTAAGTTCTCATAAACACTTCCCGTTAATCATTTCAAAAACTGGGAATTAACAAGAGAAGTTTATTTTTGATTTTATTGCTTGTGTTTTTAATTTCATATATTATATTTTTACAATTTACAGATACATACTAATTTCTTGAATTAAACATCCAGAATATAAAAAATAAAAATAAACTGAAATTATAAAGTAAAATGATAAATTGAGAAAGAAGAAAATTTATAAGATTGTATATACAATTTCATTATATTAATAATTTTTAAAGTTTTCTGTTTATTTATTTTAATATAAGCATAAGAAATAAGGTGACGCCAAGTTTCAATTATAAACTATTGCCATGGATAAAAAAATCTTTTTAGCACCTTATGGATAAATTTAAGTAGTTGTTTAAGAATTTTTGATTCATTAATTTCTTACTATTTCATAAAATAATATTCATACTACAGCGTAACATTTAAAACAATACGACAAATTACAAAATCAATTGACTTTCATAAAAATCTTTTTTTTTAAATTTAGTTTTATACTATTTAGAGTGTTTTTTCAGACAGATAAATAATGATAGAATGAAAATCAAAACTATATGGGGACATTTCGAAACTTTCTTACTGACAAGTCAAGGAAGATATATGTCGTCTGGTGCTGTCCTATTTCAGTGTGATTTTTTGCTGATCTATGTAAAATTGCTTTCTTTTTGTTTTCTTATTTGTTGCTGACAGAGGATGTTAACATCAACAATTTGTTCAAGTCATAACATCTTATTATTTATTTTCTCTCGTCTGCCTCGTGACATATTCAATATGTCTGGCGTGGATGAAACATTATTTATATTTTAACGAAATTGTTTTTTATATTAAAATGTGCAATCAGTATTCAGTAATAAAAAATGAGGCGTTTGTGAAATAAATGAATAAAAGAGGACTGAAGTTTAACTACAGTTTTCGAAACAAAGACAAATATTATACGCGGCTTGGACACTAGCATAAAGATGATGTAATGAAATTTCTTACTAAATGTAACGATTTTTAGATGGTTTAAAATAGAATTGTAGTAAATATTTTTCTCTCATCAATACGCCATGTCAATTAATATATTTTCGCTGGTTTTAATTCTTTACAAAATTTCTTAAATTATTTCAAATTGTGGTTGCTTTGCTAGAAATGAATATTTAACTTAAAAACTCTTATTTTAAGTATATTTTAATAATTTTTTTTTAATATTTAATCATGCTTATAAAGACTGAATTTTTTAACATTCACATTTTTTTAACTTTTTTGGAACTGATATTTAAATATGATGAATTTCTTTTATTTACAGATGTGCTCGAAACACAATATTTAATGGATAAAATGTTTAATAATTGTTTTCTGCGTTTGTTTCGTTTTGCACGATATAACAAACATTACCCTAGTTATAAAACCACTTTTGTATGTTAATGCTAAGTATAAGAAAATTTTTGCCTCATCCAAGATTACAGATATAAATAAAGAGTCAGCCTTTTCCCCATAATTATTTTACAACTATGAATTTTATAATTAATTAAAATGATATTATATTATTCTTTATGAATGAATATTATACCATTTATATAAAAAAAGATAAAATATTTAGTCTTTATTTTTAAAATAAGAAGATTTAGATTGTAAATGAAAATTCTTTTTTTAAACTAATTTTTGAGTAAAAAATGCTGTTCACATATTATACTTAAATATAAATAACTCATTTCTTCCAGAATTTAAATATTTATTGACGTAAATATTAATTTCACGATCGAGACATATTTAATAATTGAAAGTACCAGGCTTTAGAGAAAGCATACATAATTCAGAAGATAAGAGTTTTAGAATTGTGATATTATTTGTGAGTAATTTTTTTTAATTAAAAGCGAAAAAATATTTCTAAAAATGTGTTTTGATTATTTCCATTCAAGAATTTTGAGATATTAAATGTTTAAATGCATATTCATTAAATTAATTGATCTGAAAAAATAAGCAAAAATAAAGAAAAAAATGGTATTAAATCGTAGATACATAAATTTAATGTCTAATATATTTTCAGTTGCTCATCGCAAGTAATTTATGATTACAACAGTATGATACATATCAATATTCTAAATACTCAAAAGTATATCCTTTGATTTCGTCAAATTTCGTTTAGTTATTGAATGAACCAACACAGATTCTTTGAGATTATTGTAAAAATATAAAGTGTTAATTACTTTTATATATAAACACCAAGCCTTCAAATTCTTATCTTCAAAAGTGATATTTTATGAGGAAAAAAGAAGGTAGATAAGTTCCAAACACTTATTAGAGTTATTTTGGTAAAAGGCAATTTATCTGACATTAGTGTTTAAAAAAAAATATGTATGGTCATACTTTTAGATACTGCTTGAATTCAGTTGAAATATTTATTTTTTGGCATTAAAATTAAATTATCTGAGATATGCATGTAATTATGTGTTGGATGTATCATGAGATTTTGTAGGATTTGGATGAAAGAAAATTTTTGCCTTTTATCTAAATTTAGAACAAATAATATTATTCTATATTTGCTATATTGAAACTATTCTTGTTATATCTGAATTTTCATTTACTTTTTAAAAAAATATAAATAGTATAATATAGTGTATGGAGGAGAGTTTCTGAAAATATCAAAAGGAAACTCTGTTTTTAGTCACCCTTATTGTGGAATTGTTATTAAACAGTGTATTTGCATTATATTTGATTTTGTTTTTCGTATATCAAATAAATCTTCGTCTTCTAATACATAACATATTTTTTGACTTAAAGAATTACAGGAATACCTTTTAAATGAAGAAAATTATATTATTAAAAAATGCAAATATATTGCAATATTTCCCTGGTATATATCAAATTAGTTTTTTTTTTTAAATATTTTCTCAATGGCATGACGATAGCAAATATATAATTTAATATTTCTCTATATTTGATGAAGAATGTATTGTAGAAGATAATAAATATAATCAATGAACATGAATTAAACTATTGGCAATCCTGCTCTATTATAAACAGGATTTATTCTGAGATAAATCGAATTAAACTTATCAATAAATTAAATTCTATGAATTATTTATGAGTGAGTCTGTCTTAAAATATGATTTAAAAATGCTTGAAAGTAATCTTTAGCAGAATTAATTCGATTACTATCACAGTTTGCATACTTAATACTTTTAGCGTTTTTTTGTAGTGTTGAATTTTTTCAAGAGTTTTCTTAACACAAAACGAAAATTAGATAAACTGATTAATTAGATTAACAGATTAAATTTAATTAATATTCTATACACTGATTATACCTTAATTCATAACTTTTAAACAAAGATAATAACAATTCTTTAGTAAGATTTCTAATTTTTTTAGTAATGAAATAAACACTTAACAATGTTCCAATAAATTATTTCTTTTATAATAAGAAGAATTTAATTATATCTTGAGTATTTAATTATCTCTTAAGTTCAAATTCGAGAGCTAATTTTATCAAGATTATTCAGCTTGGAAAACTTTTATACGGATTAAAGAACAAATAATTATTACAGTAACTGAAGCATAGAACAAATGATTATTAGAGGCATTAATGGTTATAGAAAAACACCAAATATCTTTCTAATTCAGTACTATATGATAGTTTTATAAGTGGATAGTAATCTGGAAATAATCATTTTAATTCTAATAAGAAATATATCTTTTTATCTAAGTTACAATTATAAAAATTTAGAATAACTGAAAAATACTGAAGCCTTACTTTTCTCTATCTCTGAAAAGTACATATAAAATATACTTAAAAATAAGAAAGCTCGTTTAAAATTGAATTTATTTTCATATATGGTATTTGTATGCATAAAAAAGTCATAAATCAATTAAATCAGAGTCAGTTAATATGACAAATTGATCGAAGTTAATATACCATGGAATAATATCAAATTTAAGGCATAGGTTTGCTGAATGCGATGGATATTTGAAATACAGTGGATATGGGTTCAATAATATTATGAATTTGTAATATTGTTAACATGTGTAATTAATCCTATTGTAAGGAAGAGAGATTACAGTAATTTAATTCAATGCTGAGTTGATGCCAGATCAATGACTCCGGCTTTGGCTAGCATAGCTACCGTTTTAGAGACTACGATAATTCCACTTTAGTGACTACTGCTTATAAAATGCAAAATTCTCAAAATACAAGAATTATGGAGATATCTCTATCTGGAACCGAGTTTTGAAGAGCTATCTTTGCTTTTCGGTGCTAGTTGGAAAATCTATATAACGCAAGAATCTAAAACGAGTCAGTGAAATGTAGTGAATTCTTTTTTTGGAGAATCGACCGCTAAGAAATCTTTCTAACTTCATTCGGGGATCTAGTGTGCTTTTGCAGTGGGTTAATAACGGTCTACTCTTTACGTGTATATCATATGTTTGGAGCAGAATAGCCACATTTGGCTTTTGTGCCAATGAATCTCAAATGCCAACCAACCAATATTTCCTGTGTGCTATTGATTTCTACAAGATCTGTTTAATGTTCACCTTGTTTTGTGATTTTCTATCCGTGTCTTTACGGAATAAAGGTTACGGTTTTATTACGGAATAAAATGTCATCGGTTTTCAATGAGTTTACTGGACTGCTTGCAACGTATACCCATGCAAAGATTTCTCAGTAATACCGATATTTTTTGATAGTTTAAACTCTTCCAATTATATAATAATTATAGTATCCACACACTAGTAAAATTAATTAAATCCAAAGTATGTCTATAACATGCACGAATTTTACTTTCATAATATGATGAATTTTATAATAAAATAAAATTATTTATAAATGATAAAATTTATTAAGTGAAATATAATTACATGATGTATTGTTTTTAATTCAGCTTAGGATTAATAAAAATTGTTCAAATTAGTGCAGAAGCGTCTTACTTTTGCCTCTACGTTTCTTGAATTATGTTATGCAGATGCTTTAATTGTGAAAAAAGATTCTATTTTGTTACAACTTTTTTTTTCAACTGAAAATATATACTTATTTCTAATGGTTTAGAAATTAGCTTTTCCACAACGCTTAGGAAAGAATGTATATATATAACAAAAAGATAAATGTGCCGTAAAAATGGGAAATATGTCGGATGTGAATTTTGCTTAAATTTAACATAATTTTATTCTAAAATAATAAATAGCCCGCAAATTACATCTACATTATCGAATAAAAGAGTTCTTTTATACGAATAAACTGAAAATTTATTGAATCAGTAGAAGATTTAACCTCTAGATTTTGACAAATTACTAAATTTCAAATCTCCCCGGGTCCGAAAGTCACGTGTTTGGAATTATGTGTGTCTGAAAGATCTTTGGCTGTTTATAAACATGATAATTTAATTAGCTAAAAGATATATCTGAATGCATGAATTCTGTGTACGCAATTTTATTATCAAAACCGTAAACGTATATTGAATTTTAAACCAAATCCATCTTTGAGATAATCATTTGTTTCCATGTTTATTGTTACGTGCATAAGACGCTCAGAAATATAATTACTTGATAAATGATTGTTTTATTTTATTTCATGACCAAAGTTGCAAATTTTATTAGAACAAGTCAATAGTAAGATAAGAGTAAACCAATTAAATTTTCAAGAGACTTTCATAATTTATTCAAAAATATACATGTAAATAGCTACAACACATGGAATTGGGGTAAAGAAAGGGATGCTCGGTCTCGTGCATTTATTGTCATGCTGAAGAATTTACTGTCTCCGTCATTATCTCAACTATACCATTAGGAGATTCAGACTTAAAAGCGCCTACACGAAAAGAAGGTTCTATATCATGCACAAGAAATACAACGACTGTAAAAAGTAATTTGTAAATTAAGCATCCTCTTTATCTACAAATAAATAAGCTATAAACTATTCTCAATTTTTTTCCATTGTAATGCATATAATAAATAAATTAATTGTTAGCTTACCCAGAATGACAGTATTAGTTCCTTGAAAGAGTTTTTTATTATATAGTATTCAAGAAAATTTTATTACAAAAAATTCTTTAACCCTTTAAAGGGCCATTTTTTTCTAGTCCTATTATGTTAAAATATTTTTAGGCTTGAAATTAGAATAAGAAAAGAGATTCATTTAGCATATTAGACAAATTTAATTTGATTAATTAATTAATTTGGTTAATTAATAATTAAGTAACAAATCAAGACACATCATTTTGTCTGAGATAAAGAACTGAAGCATCTAAGTTTCTGACTTACTAAAAAAATGTGTCAGAGCTTATGCCAACCTACATAATTTCATACAAAGATTGATAAATTTGGTGGGAAGAATACTTCCCACGGCCTTAGAAAGGGTTAAACCGTATTTAAAAAAAAGTAACTATGATCTTCAAATGCTAATTTTTATTTAAATGAAAAAAGTAGTAAGTAGTAAAAGAATAAATTAAATATAACATTGGCGTATTTTTATCTGCTTCATAGTTTCTTTAAACAGATTAATTCTTCTATATATTTGAGTTGTTTTGTGACCTCATTTACAACTTGAATGCTTATAAAACAACCTAAAAAATATCCAAGATCTCATAAGTTTTGAAAGCGATAAAAGAAAAATGTTAAGTAATTACTTTTATATTCGCCACATTTTATATTCCAAACCTTCATTTCAAATGATTTGCAAATAATGTAATGTGTAATTACAATTACAATTTGCAAATATTTAATTATTTTCATGTTATTAAATCAAAATTAGAGAACCACCTTCTTTTAATGTATTGCAACAAGAATAAAATAACCTCTGTTAAATTTACAGAACATGCAAGATTTTATACGAAATTATACATTTTTTTTTCAGAACTGCTTTGGAAAGCCCCGGAGTTACTACGAGACCCAAATGCTAGACCTTCTGGAACACAAAGGGGAGATGTTTACTCATTTGGCATCATTTTGTACGAAATTATGGCTCGCAGTGGTCCATTTGGTCAGACAGACAAGACACCATCTGGTAATAATAAAACTCTCATTCATAACTTTAAAAAATTATTAATTTTTAAACATTTTCTTTAAAATTGATTCTTATGCTATATTCGCATAATTTGTTTCCTTTGCTATTGGGCTTGTAAAATAGTCATATCATCACCATCAATAATCACACAACTGGAGAGGTTCAGTCAACACATAAATGATATTTACTTTATTTTACTATAATTACATTAAAATGAGAACTATTTAAAATGGAAAATTTGGTTTTTAGCCTAGATTGAAAGTATGAATACTTTTACCACTAGATCTCTCGACACTTACACATCACACAAATAGAAGTTTCAAGTCTAAAGTCAGAATCAACGTTTCTATACACAAGGAGGTTTATCCGTGGAAATGGGTCCAGAATAAACAAACCTCCTTTTACCAAACCTTGACTCATTTACATTGCCACATGGTATTATGCAGAAAAGTGCATAATACCACGTTAGAAATGAATAGCAAAATTGAATTCAAAATATATTTTATACCAATATATTTGAAAGAATCTTAAATGTTCAGTTAGAAAAAAGTAGTGATTGTCTGCAATGTCTCTAATATATCTCATTACAAATAACAGAGAAGTCATATCTTTTGATATTATATATTTATGAATATGCATACAAATCAGAAGGGAATAATGAAATTGAAAACTTAAACTTATGAATATTCCCACCATGAAACATAAAATGAAACGTTATTTCGATAAGTTTATAGAAACTTTTTTTTTACAATTACATCGAATATTTACATCGAATATTTACATCGAACACCAAAATATTTCATTCGATATGATATTTAAAAAAAAATTGCAGAAATTTGAAAATAAATCCTCTTTTATGGAATTATTTAACACGTTAAATGCCATGTAAAATAACATAGCCGACACTGAACTTACAATCTGAACGGCAGCCTTCATCGATGATTGTATTTTTCGTTTCATCATGTCACATCAATATCTATCGATATAATATTTGTTCAAACAGTGGTAATCATTGTTGACTGATGATAACATTTTAAAAATTAATTTATCAAGATAAATTTTATTCTGAAGATCATAAGCTAATCATAAGCTAATGCATCTAAATGTATGCAGTCTTATTGCAAATTTTTGTAGATTTTAAGGATGCCAATATAAGTCTCGTAATAAATATTGGTAAACAGAGCATTATCTAAATAATAATAATTGTTCATGTGTAATAACATTATTATTTTTGTGTCACGTGTTTCCTTTTTATTGTAATATCCTCCAACCAAGATTTAAATGTTAACTGTTTCTATATCGTTAAGTCTCATTTTTGGGAATAACTACGTCTTGTTCATTTTGTATCAACAAGAAATTCTCCATGATGATGTTGTGTCCGCGTTACCACGAAAAGGGGGTGGTAATAGCGTTTGATGGTAAAGACCCTTGAGCAACCGAGGGCAGAAGTCTGACTTCTAGCTCATATGAATATGAAACTCACACATTCACTTGCACAACCCCCTTTTAGAGGGAGAAACATTCACACACCTCACAGATAGAACACAGATGAAGAACAACTATGCCCGAACCGGGATTCGAACCCAGGACGCCCAGATCACGGGTAAGACGAGTTACCCCTATGCTAGGACAACGGCAATTCTCCATATATTGGCTAAATAGTAATTTGTTTCTATAATCGTTAAGAATTTCATTAAACCCAATCATGAGTATACTCTTTTTTTTTTTTAGAAATTATTAAATGTGTGATGAGAAGAGATCGGAATCCGCCGTTTCGCCCGAAGATCTCTAAACTGGAGGATTCTTTCGATTGTGTCGTTGATTGCATGCAAGAATGCTGGGCAGAGGATCCAGAGGATCGACCAGACTTCAAAACCATTCGAACGAAATTGAGACCTATGCGGAAAGGAATGTAAGAGAAATTGATTTTATTTAACCACTTTCCACATACAATTTTATTTCGGTTATTCCATTTGTCATTTTTCAGTTACAGCTACAATACGCCATTTTTTGTTTATAGTTTTGCATCCACAATTTTTTGTAGAACGGAATTTTAATAATATATTAAGTAGATTGCTCTTAATAGGAATTAGTTTAAATTAGGGATAAATTTGCAACTTTTAGAAAAATTTTAGTATATGGAGCTTTAAATATGTCTTATTGAAATTCCTCATTCTTCTTCGAATTGTTCTGAGATGTATATTTTGAAACATGAATAATTTGATGATAAAGACATTAATGTCAAATTTAGCATCATATGCGATGGTTTATATTACCAGTAATTTCAAAAATAGAAAAACAAAATATTTATCAGCCGAGACTTCAACGATGTATAGTATTTTGCTGAATTTGAAAATTCAAAGTTTTTAATTGCTTTCTTTATTTACAATGTGTTTTAATCATACAATTTTAAAAATGTTTAACGCAAAGATTTTCAAGCTCACGCAAAGTCGAGGGTTCGAATCCCAGCCAAGTCACATTAATTTAAAGATTGAACTTTAATTTGAATTTATTATTATTCATTTGTTAATGTTCTAGAAGCTTCTGGATTTTTTATGACTTTCTTTATAATTCTAGATTATTCTGTAAAGGTATAAAGTCTGAGTTCCACAAGCAGTGGAATCAGTACTTCACCTGCATGCTACGAATTGCTTAAAGCTAATAAACTTGATATAGTGTTACATTCTGACTTGTTATTCTTTGCATCTTCGTGAAACTATTATGTTGCATACATATTTGATTAGCAATAATGCCTAGTTAAAGTTTTAAAGTTCTTGATTTCCATCTGTATAACTTTTTGATTTAATATTCCAATATAATACATTTTTTTTACCAAATAATGAATGCCTAAAGTCACACGAATGAAAAAAAAATAATTAAAAGACTGTCTGTATATGCAATTTTATTTTTTAACCCGAAAAAGGGAAACAAATTTTTAAAAAATTATTCGTGAAATTAATAGTTAAATAAATTTAAACTCGACTACACTGTGAAATTCTAATTCAGTTTTAGGTTTTACACATAATTTTGAAACGTATATGAAAATTTCAATTTTTATAATAGTAGATAATAATATATATAATGATATATAATTTTAATCATATATTCAATCACATATTTTTTCTTAATTTTTAAATCAAAACATTCAAATTGAATTCAAGTTAATTAAACATTTTTTGACTCGCTAAAATAAACCGAATATAGTATCTGTTGTAAATTATAAACAACATTAAATATTTCTCAAATTATGAAATGTTTCTAGGAAGCCTAACATCTTCGACAATATGTTGGCGATGATGGAGAAATATGCTAATAATTTGGAAGTCTTAGTTGATGAAAGAACAGATCAGCTTATTGAAGAAAAAAAGAAAACAGATGCTTTGCTTTACGAAATGCTTCCAAAGCAAGTATATATTATTTTCTAAGTGTTAGCGAAATTTTTACAAAAGCATGCATTTATGCATACTTCAACAAACTGATAAGTATATCTTTATTTCAAACCCAATTTATTTTATTTCAATTTCCTAGTCCTATGTGATGCAAAAGAAGATTTGAGCAATAGTCTTTCAAATTATTATATTGATTTTTAAAATAATTGAATCATTTGGTTTCGAAAGATCTAATTCTGGTTTAATTTGATTTCTAATCATCAAATAAATACAACCATCTGTTTTCCAAAAGAGGTAAGAATAGACAGTAATACTTCTACAAACTGTGTTGATTTCAATAAAAAGAAAACTGTTTGTTAATTCAGCGACAGCACGAAGAGCAATTTCGAATGCAAGAAAATACTGTTCTGAACGAAAAAACAAAAAAAATTCCAGGAAAGTAATCAAAAATTTGATATGGAAAATATAAAACTGACTCTTTGGATCTTGATTTTCAAGAAGTTTCATAAACTTTGATTTATTACGACCGATTATTATTAAGATTCTTTGAAATAAAAACATTAATATCATTATCAGAGAGTCATCCCGCTCATATCAGTATTGCCTACGGGGTTCCATATTAACAAGAAGGGCACTACTAACTTCCGCTAATGGTAAATTACTCTTTCCTAAAACTGCCGTCAACTTCTCTCACATTTTCTAGGAACTTCGTTGAACTGTTTACTAATTACTCTTGAAATCTTCATTGCCTTTGAGAAAACACTCATTAATTTAGGATTTACTCGTTCCGTGATTTAGTAATTGGTTTCTTCCCAATCAAAATTATTACTCATGTCGAAGAAGAGTTAAGGCGTCCTATTTTCTAGGGGCTTATGAAAATTAAACTTCAAGGTGAATCGATTAGAAACAGGGTATTATGATTTCGATAAAAAGACAAATGATAAAATAAATATTTATTATTACGATTACTTTTTTTTTATTTTGATTATATCCAGTATGCCTTGTCATATTATATTGATAAATGTAATAATCTATTAGTTTATAATATTTAACTTTTCATTCTTGTCTTGCGCCGAATTTCAAGCTTTATTAATTCCAAATACCTTTGAAAAACAAATGCCTTATTTAATATAGGTTTATTCATTACTATCTCTTATCCCTTATTGAAAAAAATCATTCCGCATTTAAAATATGAAATTTATTAAAATACAATGAGTAATTTACTTTTCTCAAATAAAGGAAATGCCCTTTTAAATATGTTACAATATATAAATATGAGAGAAAGTGGAATGAATGTCTGTTTGAATTCTATACTATTCTACATTTATCGCTGAATTCGAACTGAATTTGGCGCACAAGCTCCTAACGGCAAAGCGAATTAATTACTAAATGAAACCGAAAATTAATGTAACTTAAGTAAACTTAAATGATAAAAACCTTGCTTTTAATTAGAAAAAAAAGGCTTTTTTGGTTAAAAAGAGATATGAAACAAAAGAAAATCTTTAGTTTAGTTGTTTATCAAATTATTTGTTTAAAATTTTTCCGGTAGATTATTAAATATATTATCTAGTTCTTGAACTAAAATATTGGCTACATTTATTTCCATTCTTTAAATATAGAGGTTTTATTGCTAAATTTTATGGATTTTTTTTTTTTTTTTTTTTATTGAGAAATATTGAAACAACTGTAAATTATTTCTAAATGAACGGACTACTTATTTCCTAGATCAGGAACTGTCGAACAAATTAAGAAATTATCACATCAAATTTAAAAAAAAATATTAATAATGTTTTAATTTATGAAATATTTCGCAAGGGAATTCCACCAAAGACTAAAATTTTAAAAAACCTTTTACGATATAAAATATCATTAAAGAATATAGAAATGCAAATATAAAAATCAGAGTAACTTCTCAAAAATATATTAAAAAAATTCAAGCAGTTTTATAAAGAAAACTGTTCAAACATTAAGGGTATTAAATAAAAAATAATCATGTTTTAGAACTTTAGTCTTTTACAGATAGATTAGTTTATTTCTATCAGACTCCTCATCTTAGTAACCTGAAGAGTTTCATTTCAAACATACAAGTAATTGCTTTTAAAGAGCAAAGGTTCTTGATTGCAAGACAAAGAGAGCCATTTCTTTTTTCCGTAGAACATATTAATCGATAGAAGTAAATTGAGCCATTTCAGAGCTCAAAAATCCTACCGTAAAATATCATGATTGAAATTTAATTGAAGAATCGTATTTAATTTTTTATCTACTGTTATCAGTTTCTTGTTCAATATTCTTTAGTGACCAAAATACTCATTGAATAAAAGATTTAATCAATTTCTTTCTATCTTATCTTTAAATAAATTATGTTAAAGATTAATATTAAGATGTTTGAGATTTCTTATGATATTTTTTCGTTGCTGTCTGACACAAAAGTTACACTTAATACAACAATGTATAATTTTCTCACGGATTGTTCCATTTATTATTAAAATGCTTTTCATTATGTTTTCTCATTGATTGATAATATATAATGGCAAATTTTATTTAAATTAATTATAACATTATACAATGAAAAATAGAAATTTAGCTTAATGATTTTGAATGATATTTTGGTAAAACATAAAACAGCACGCTATAGAATAATCAGAATATTTTAATGATTTCTAAATAGAGATTTGACTAACTTATTGATGTATTATTTACACGTTTATTTTATGCTGATTTAGAATTTTGATTATGCTGATTTAGATATTTGGGTACCTCAGACTTTAAAAAAATCTTAATAACGACAAATTTGCAAGACATTTTTATACAAACAAATGAAAATTATACAAAGGAAATAATTTGATTTTTTAACTTATTGTAAATACAGAAGACTATTTAAAAGTTACATTGTTTCCCTTTATATAAATTACTCTATAGCCATAAAAATTTAAAAAATTTAAAGAATTTAAATATGTTTTTTTCCATTCATGCACTTATTTTCATTTTCTTTAAAATAAAGGAAATATTAGAACGTCATATATATAGCAATAGATAATTTTTATTAATTATTTTCGGAAATAGAAATTTTTATGAGGAATCGTTTTCTCTTTTAATTGCTTTCTTCATCTTCTATACAAATTCTTCAAATATTAAAAATATTATTTAAAAAATAAATTTAAAATATAATTTGTTAAATATTTTTATGAAGTGCAATTTTGAGAAATTCTATTTAAATGTTTCTTATAATTTTTAACTGAATCTAGAAAAATAAAAATAATACCCTGCACTTAACAAAAATCATAAGAGAAAAATATGAAATGTACATTCTTTACTATTAATTAAAGTTTCTTAATCCAAAGAAGAACTTTATTTCTTTTATTTATTGTTTAGTTAATTTTCATTAATGTAATTAAAAAGATAATAAAATTATTTTTTATAGTATTTCATTTATGAAATTCATTTAGAATTAGATGTTTTGAGAATATATTGCTTAAAATTGAAATTAACATTGAATGTATGATTGAATTAATGCATATGTTTTTGCGAGAATGAAATAAATGAAAAAATAAAATGATTGCTAAACTCTTTCCAAGAAAGTTTGTTTTATCAATATTTGCAATTTAAATAAGCATCTTTGCAGAGGCTTTTTTTTGTGAATATAGGTTTTATTTTAAAGATTAAGTAATATGAACGATTGATTAACAGAAACAGACTAATTAACTTTTTTTATCTATCATTATAAAAAAGAAAATTGAAATATCAATCTACTCTTATAATTGCGTCCATCTGCTCAAGATAAAATAAATTGTAAATTCGTAGCATTTAAGTGTTTTATACTTGTTTTGCAGTGAAAATCATTCGCAAACTTGACTGAGAATTTGCATATGTAATCTCCGATTTCTAGTTCATATTTCTAGTTCATATCTTACTGTTCAAATGGAGTTCTCTGTCACTCACTAGTAGATTGGACAGATCTGGATATTACGTATTTGAAACGACAAGTATTAATCACAACGGATTGTCGCAATATAGATCACATGCTACCTAACTGAATATTCTCCGATATTGAGATCAGTCATTTGAAATCAGTTCATTGCCCTTTATCTCGAACGCCTAAAACCCTTAATTATTTCCCTTAGCTTCCATTCAATAATTTTGTCCTGGATTTCTGAGCTTTCTATTAAAAAAATTATTATTGTCAAAAAAGCAATGCATTTAATGCTTATCATTAGCATGATTATTCAGTAAATTGTTATTAGATTTATATGAACATTTTCCATATTCTTCTCGAAAATCAAATAAATATTTGCATTCATTATTATCTAGATATATTTCTGAAAATTAAAAATAAATTGGATGTATTCTTCTGTTTTCACAATTAAATATTTTTTTAATAATTAATATTATATTGAGATTTACAAGATGTTTTTAAGATAAATGTTCAAGTATGTTTCTTATAATTTCATTAGGAATTTTTAATTTAATAAACGTTATTTCGAATAAAATAATCCGATTCATAGCATAACATTACGAGAAACATTCTTTTTAATCTTGATATTCGTTAAGTTAGGGAAGTTCAGGTAATGTTCACTAACTTGCATTTTATATTTACGTACAACTTTATTAAGTAAAACTGAAATGCACAATGACCGAAAGAGATAATTTAACAAATTTCTTTAAAACGGCACTGTTTACTCTTCCATGGTACTCTTTTTTTTCTTCCTACGGCCATTAGAAATAATATTATGCGCGCATCAAATGCGTGTGAAAAATCATTCAAAATAACAAAAAATACTAAATGAAATTTTTCTACTTGAAATTTAAGAATTCGGGGTTTTTTAATGTTTTAATCATATTACGACTCCTAGGTTACCACATTTCATAGCTGCAAGTTAGGTAGATTTGTTCCGATACAATAAACATAACCACTCATGCAAAAAAAAAAAAAAAAAAAAAAAAAAATCTGTTATAGGTATTAAATATAGGTAAAAATTGACTTAGCTATTTTTTTCTGAAAATTAAATTATTCTTCTTTAAAAGTACACTATCAAGACATATTTATAACAATATTTAATGCTGTAGGAGTGACTGATAATGTATGCATTCGAGTTCCGTATTGATTATTGCATTAATCGATACGGAGCCTACCAATTTACGGTTATGAACATGAAACTTATCGCATTACAACAAATATTCAGTTTAAAATCAAGAAACAAATATTTTCTATTGCTATATAAACTGAATAATTTATTTTAATTATATGTAACGAATAGTCCATCATATTAAATTTTATCTGCGAAAAAACCCTCTTTATTTACTACTGAAATTTTAACAATTTTTACTGTCGAGAAATTCCAAGTTTCTTAAAAAGATTTCACATTCACTGATGTGGAAAATACATTTCTATTTTCATGTGATTTATAACATTTAGAAAATCGTAACATGTTTTAAAATTCTCGTAATTTTGCTTATCTCCCCTCCTCCTTATTTAAATAAATTTTCTTCAGTTGCAATTGGTGTCGATTCCTTATTTTTTTTTAAAAAAAGTCGTGCGTGTATCGTTAGAGGCATATTTTATATTTTTCAGTTAATATTAACTTGAAGCTAAATAAGGCTGATATAAGAAGAACATTTTCAGTTAAATGGCATTCATAATATCTCTAAACTACACTATGATATATAGAACATTTCACTTGTAAATAATTTCCCAATAAGTATTTAATGGTCTGTAGTTTTCAATATCTAAGATATATTTATTTTCATATAACCGGTAAAAATATAATCTCATTCACCATGGAGTCACACATTTAAAAAATAAAGTAACACGACTGATAAATATCAAGTGATACTGCACAGTTCTATTATAATTTTTGTTTCATATAGCTATAACACCTCAAAGATACAAATTAATATAAACCATTTGAATTGAATTCTTTTTTTCTTTACTTTGAAGAATCTTATATTAATATTTATAAATTCCTGAGTTAGTACTGTAATTGTTGAGAAAGCAAATCATGCATATTTTATAAAATCATTTTTCATTGAATTCATAATAAAAGATACTATTGCATGCTGAAAATATGCGTAAAGGGCATATGCTCAGTGTCAGACAAACTTAGTATCATATATAATAGATTTTATTTAAATATCAGACAGAACTTTTTAAATATAAATCAAAGAAATAGCATCCTTTGAAATAATTTTAATTTTTCTTTATAATCTGCAATTCAATCATTCCATTTAAAGAAACGCCAGTTTTGAGGTAAAAAACGGTTGTCGTTCGGAATATCAATTGAATTTGAAATGGATAATTCAATACATAGGGTTACCACTTTAGCTTCTAACTCATGGAAATAAAATCATTTTAATAAAATAAATATAAACACTGTGGATAATCTTATATTTAGCTATTCAAATTCTCATAATTATAAATAATGTCTCTTAATATATAAAACAATGAAAACAAAAATATATTAAATATGTATTAAACGTATTGTCCGCTCAATTAACATAAGCATTTGGATGAGTCTTTCGATTAGACAGCAGTTAAATAGGTATATTCCATTAAATAATCCTACGTCTATCCTGATTTTAATTTATTATTAAATTCAAACTGCAATCGGTGGACTTCTAAATCTAGCGAAAAGGGTTGCTGTAGAAACCGAAGAAATTGCATTTCTAATATATGTCACTTCTATCTACATTAGGGCAAACTAATATTTCAGAGATAATGCTTATTATAATTAACAAGAAATATATGGAAAGGAGTATAAAGAAACCTTATTAGGAAATAATCTATTTGCTGTTCCACATGGTTATACACCTATAATTAATATTTTCTTCCTAGTTGCCTTCAGTGACCAGTTGGTTTTTCGTGGAGATTGATTATATTTAATTCCAATTAAATCATTTAAATGCATTTTCATGTTCATGATTCCTTCAAATCACCAGGTAGCCTTGTTATCTTAATTGCCTTACTTATGTTCTCTCAATAATATATTTTAACTTTTCTAAAGAACAATCTCGTTATCATAGTACTATTAAAAACGGCATTTATCCTCTAAATTTCGAGGCACTTGAAATTCATTTTTATTCTGTATGTATGTAAAATACAACAATATTAAACACAATTCTTCTTCAAATTTCAACAATAAAAGACAATCATGTGATTAAACATTGGATGAAACAATGAAAAAAAGTTTGAAATGATGGGCAAAATTGTAATTTATTGTTGGAAATCATGCAAAAATATATTTTTTTTAAAAAATCTTCGAAATTTGACAGAAACAGACATGTTTATTAATAAAACAATATAAAGATTTTTTTTTTTAATTTTTAAGTACCTTATACCTTTTACGTACCTTCATGTTGTACTATACTATTTTTGAAAATTATCGCCAAATACAAAAACACGACAAAATCATCTTAATTTGTATTTTAATATTTTTCGTGCCTATGATAGAGCTTAATAATTTACAGACACGAGACAAAGATAGCTGAAAATAAAGATGCGATAACAAAAGAGAGAGAAAATGAAACTATGAAATTAGAAACTTAGCTGATAATTATTCTATAAGAATTTAAAAGATATATGAGAATATTTTATGATTTCTGATTTCTCAAATTGTTACTTGGCATATGAGCTAGGAAAAAAAGTATTTTTCCACAGATCTTTGTAGGAAACTCCAAAATTTATCTGTCAAACAAATAATCTATACTTATAATAAAGCTCAATGTGTGTGTGTGTGTGTGTGTGTGTGTGTGTGTGTGTGTGTGTGTGTGTGTGTGTGTGTGTGTGTGTGTTGGCGCTCTACAGGTCAGGTCATTTGACATACAGCTATCAAATTTGGTACATGTATACCTTAGAGGTCGGGAATGTGCACCTGGGGTCCCTTTTTTGAATTTTTAATTAGAATTTTAATTATTAATTAAAAACTAACTTTCCCGCCAAAACATTCTTCCATTTTCCCCACCGCCAACTTTTTTGCCAAAAAAATCTTCCATTTTCCCCAACGCCAAATGAGTAAGGCTTCAGTATTTTTTTTCTCCCAACAGTAATGAGGCTAGGGTTAACGTTTTTCGGCGGTTTATTTCAAACGATTCTGTTTATTTTCTTAATGTTTTATGCATTTAAAATTAAACATTATTAATTAATCCATGTTTCAGATTCATTCTGAAGTACTTTTGAATTAAAATAACACAGAATAAAGGAAATTAAAAATGTATAATCTGCATAGCGTTACCCCAACTGACGTAGAAAAATTCACGCATTTGCGTTACCCAACTGGCGAAGAAAATTCACGCATACGCATTGTTCTAATTGTTGTCATGACAACCATATCAACGGATGATTTAAATTATTTTTAGGTTAGTTGCATGCTTTTGTAAGTAAATCGTATTTATGTTAGTTATATATTTTTGTATATGCTTATAGTTTTAAGTACATCGTTTTTTAAGTAGTTTTTTTTAACCTGTTTTCAGTGATTTAAATTATTTGTAGGTTAGTTGCATGCTTTTGTAATTAAATTGTATTTATGTTAGTTATATATATTTTTTGTATATGCTTATAGTTTTAAGTACATCGTTTTTTTAGTTTTTTTAAACCTGTTTTTGACCGATTATTTTAAACGATTCATTTTATTTTCTTAGTGTTTGATGCATTTAAAATTAAACATTGTTAATGAATCGATCTATTCATGATAAATCTGAGAAAATTTTGTTGACAAATTCTTGAGATATTACATAAATTAAGAAGGATATTCTTTAGTGCCCATAAAGTTTAAACGCTCAGTGACTCTGTTATCAGTAATCATATTATTAAAAAATGCTTTGTTTCAGTAAAAAATATTATTATATTAATTGCAGATTAATCATTTACACTTTAATTTAAAACATAAATTCTACGAGAAGTAACAGAAAATTAGAGAGATACATATCACGTTATGATTGAAGGCCTTTATAATATTATGAGTGAATTATATGACTCTCAAAATTTGAAGTTTTAAAATATTTTGATGAAGAATCTATTAAAGTTGGAATTGCGGTAAAATATTTAATGGTACGACCGGAGTTTAACCCCTGCGTGGCACAATTTTTAAAAATCGCCAACGGTCTTGCGAAATGTTCAAAAGCAAAGGAGCAGATATTCAATTATAGTGCATAATAAAGATTGTCAGCATTGGCGCGTTATCGCAACTGGGCGAAGAAGGGGTTCCGGTTCAACCTATTTAATTATTTAAATTTAAATGAACATTAAGATTGGCGAACCGGCTGGTCGCCAAAGGCGGCTAGTAAAATAATAAAGAAAAATATATGTAAATAGGTATTTTTCGAACAATAAACCCTTTAAATAAGGGTTAAATGTTCGGGATAATTAACTAATTAAAAGAAAAATCTCAATTTTCCATAAATTAAGACAGAGTCAAGCATTTCTTTTGAACGATAATTATTTTTTTCTAATTTATGATGTATTGATCTGTTTTCTATAATCATTATAAACGATAGTACGTGGAAATGTGCAAGAACTAAAACGGAAGAAATTATTTGATTTTTTTTAGAATGAATTTAAATTTTGCATTCAATTATTGGCCAGCTGTATGCTAAATTTCAAAGCTGTTATAACATTATTTGAAATTTTACGACACATAATTTCTCGCAATCTAAAATATAATAATTTATATTCCTATGCTGACTGGTTAATTTCTTTTCTATAGGTATGTTGCTGATCAGCTGAAGAAAGGGAATAAAGTAGAGGCCGAGTCTTTCGATTGTGTCACCATCTACTTCAGCGATATAGTCGGATTTACAACAATGTCTGCCCAGAGCAGTCCCCTACAAGTAATCAATCATCGTTTTGTCTTCGTTAATGATCAATTAACCGGTGCGTTAGAGTAATTTGGCGATGAGTAGCCATATACTGTCAATTGTGGATAAGCCTATTCTCAGGGTAAACTGAAATGCTAATGAATTGGATATAGTAATGTCTAAAATAAATAAACACCGGTTAAAATATTAATTTGAGTAGAGGCATTATTGCTTAATTTTAAAATGAATCTAACTCAGCGGCGTATTTTTTCTTTCATGGCATTAATAGCTATATTTCTGGAATTATGATAATTAATAACCAATAAATTAATTTCAAAAAATAGCAAAGACTAAATTTTATTTATCAGTGACACTAATCTATTATTTTATGAGAGTCAATTTTATTTATTTATTTTTTGAATTTCAAGGACGACGAAAATTTTATATTATTGTTTAAGAAGAAAAATTTCACAAAAGAAACAATCATTACTTGTTAAAAAAAACTATATAGGTAGAAAATTACGTTCCCTGAACCTAGATATTCAAATCCACCAAAATACTTTAAAAAACTTTAATTTTACTAAATTTATGTTATTCTGCCACATTATTTAGTTTAGAGAGATTATTTTTAAATGAGAAGAAATATATACAACTGATAACTTTTTGCTATCAATCAAATCAATTTATCAATTCAAAAATATTCTCTTTGTGTAGGGTTCATTTAGTTGAATTTAGATTGCTTCATTTTCTCATTTCAGGTGGTGGATTTCCTAAACGATTTGTACACTTGTTTTGATTCCATCATTGAAAATTATGATGTCTACAAAGTAGAAACAATAGGGGATGCTTATATGGTAGTCAGTGGACTTCCCATCAAAAACGGTGATAACCATGCTGCCGAAATAGCTTCAATGGCCTTGCATTTACTAGAAGCGATAAAGAAGTTCGTTATCAGACATAGACCAAATGATGCACTAATGCTAAGAATCGGATTACATTCAGGTAAGCAGAAAATTCGCTCTCTTTAATGATTGTGATATTATATGAATATATTTATAAGATTAATATACTTGGTAATTAGTCTTATTCATAAGAATTCAAATTTTATCACAGACTATTTCAGAAAAGTTTTTATACCTCTCTAAAAAATTTAATTAATTCTTAATTTAATCAAAAACTAAAGATGAAAAGGGATTTACTTAAAAAGAAGAGTGCGTAATGAGATGTTGCTGCAAAAATTAAGTACTTTCAAGCACTATAGTAAAAAAATCTTTTGCACTTGTGTGCATACGCAATCCTGTATATTTTGTAAGCAAAGGATATATTCTTTTAATATATAATATATTTTCTATAATTTTTTATTTTTATTTTAAATATTTATTTTTAAAATTTTTATATCTATATCTGTATTTGCGCAGCGTTTTCCATAATAAAACAAATTATGTTTTTCTGGTTATGACAAAAACAAATACACAAATCAATATCAAAAAAATTATCATCTTTTATAAGGTTAACAAAAATAGTTTCAACATTTTTTAAAATTAACAAATTACCAATTCATTTAGAATGATCCGTCATTTCTGAAAACGTCAGTATTGATGTAGAAGAACAGATTGACCATAAATTTGGATTTGTTTTTTTTATATATATAAATGGAAACAAATAAAATCTGACCTGGCTGGGATAGAAAGTGTATATTTCCTCCTGCACTAACTCAATGTATTTATTAATTTTATTTGTAGTCTTATAAAACTACTAACTAAAGCATTCCGGAATGGATACCATCATAAGACTGGCAAAACTGCCATGAAATTGAAAATATAACATAGCCATATTCTAAATATACTTTTCAAATCGTTTTTTTAATAAAAAGTAATAGAATTCATAAATAGTTGGTCTGTAAAAAAATGTTTCATGCCTTCTTAATTCTGAAATTTAGTAAAGGTCTTTTTTAAACATTTAATGTTCTGAAAATTTAATAAAACCTTACTTTTTAAATTATATGAAAAAATCTTACTTATTTTTTTAATTAAGGAAAAACATGAATATATAGTTTACGAAGAAATGGAAATGCTTTAATAAGCCCTACTTTTCATAAAAAATCATGAAGTTAAAAAAATGAAAATTAAAAAAAATGTGAATTAAAGCATTTTTAAAAAAGTATTTTTTGGAGCCAGACAAGACAGTAAATCGCATTGCTTCAAAATTTAGGAAAACTCATCAAATGAAGAATCTTATTCATTGAGCGGTTTAAATTTTTCTAAGTTTAATTAAAAGCTAAGAAAACATTTTTTTTTCTTTTATCACAAGCTTAACGGCAGTAAAATAACATGACTTAATGATTCAAATAAACAATGATATTGCTTTGAATTTCATTATAAAAAAATTAATATTACAAATTATGTCAAAAACCAACTTTTCAAATATTACTAAACATAAAGAAAAAATGTATCCATTCAAACAAAATTGGTATCATGGAAAAAGTTTTTTTAATCTTTAAAACAGGGCAGAAGCTATTTTTGTTCAATAATATGCTTTGATGTTATGTCAAAATCATGCTAAAATTCCACTTTTATTTTTGAAATTAAACTTCAAATAAAGATTTTCAGAAATCCGTTCTTAGTGGGCCTCTAATACCCCTTCCCCCAAAAAAATTCCCTAATTTCCTACTCTTAACCTCAATGGTATATGTCCCTCATTTATCAGGTTAGACCTTTATACGTAAAGAGAATTTTTACTGCAAAAATATTTTTGTGAGAGTTATAAAAAGAAAACAACAGAAAAGTCGTTATAAAATAATAGAATATAAATCCTAAAAAATAAAAAAAATCGAAACTTTTTTTTCTTTAGAAATTTTAATTAATTAAAAATTAAATACAGCAGATTTTTTTCCTCCGTAAAAACTAAAGTTTGGTGAGGTTCGTGTAACAAATAATGATTTTCAAAAGGACGAGGGCATTCAGAAAATACGAAAGAAATCACAATCATTGAATATTTATGATTTTAATCTAGATTTTACACAATCAATTCACATAATTACTTGGTGCATTGAATTGCCATTCAATATAATACAGTAAAGTCCTTTTAACAGGTCATACAAAGAATTGCACAAAAATCACAAATTAATAAGATTGATGACTGAATGTATAACATACGTTAAAGATAATTCAAATGTCTTTAGAGCACCTTCTTCCATATTCGATATATCTTACTGTCATTCAAATTCCTTCGACTGTATTCTTATTTTCCGTTAATCTGTCTAATCTGCATATTCGTCTTTAACAATACATAAAATATTAAGCACAAGCTTCCAAGCATTATTTAAATAAATTCTTCAACTTTTCAAACACTAAAAATGGATGTCCGAACGTTTTCCGAATAGCAACAATTATGGCGAATTACATATTTCGTACTGTGTCATACTTGTGCCATACTGTGCTTTTCTAAATAACTATTCCAGTATTTCAATATACGGCAATGCGCAAAAAGAAAAAAGGAAGAAATCTATCGTTAAGCCTTTCTCAATATCTGGGGGAACACCTGGATCTTTTTCAGCCTGAATTCCCTCGAATTTTTTCCTTTTATTGGTTTTCTTTCTTATTACACCCGGTAAACAAGCATTTACAACCAAATTTTCGAATTTAATTTTCTATGATTGGACAAAAAAAGGCGGGGAAAAAGAAACAAAAACTTTCTTCTCTCTTCTGGAGATAATTAAGAACTTTTTTTATTAAATTAACCACTTTTAAAGAGTTTAAAAATGATTTTCAAATTTAAGCACTTTTCTTGATGCTGCGCACCTCGAAAAATCAAACATCGGTGCTTAATATTTAGTTGAACCTTATTTGGCTTTAGTATGAATCAAAATCTCAAAATAGTTAACATCAATCATTTAATACATTGCTGAAGGTCAATATAGCTACGATCTGTGATATATTTTTAAATAACATTAAAAAAAACTCTTTATTATTACTTATTTTTAATTCCTCAAAGGAACAGTCGAAATAGATTGCAAATTTCCGATTTGTTAAGGAGGGGGCTTTATAGCTGCAATTCAGTTTTCCGTTTTATTTTCTGAGAAACAACATTCGCCAATTTTCGATGAGTGTTTTGGCTTTTTATCGTTTTCGAAAATTTATTGTCCACCCATGCGTCAGTTTGTGGTGCCATAAACCTAACCCAATGAAACAACTTTAAGAATGATATGAGTTGTTTGATAGCAGAAACCAGATTTTCAATACTTTATTATGTAACTATTTTTCATGAGAATAGAAAAATCATTCGATATAGGAAAAATGAATTTTCTACACCAATTTGACTTAAATATAAACATATTATACAAGTAATGCTTATCTATTCCATTCCATATTCCAGTGTTTTTTTTTTAGATTTTAGAGACTTACTCAGCAGAACAGAAATTATTAACAGAAAAAAGAAACACAATTTTCATCTGATGATATCCTTTTTCTTCCTATTCCAAATTGCATAGAGGAAATTGCAATTCTTTTTAACTAAATATTTTATGTGGAAAATTAATTCCTTTAAATATTTTAACATCAAATTTTATATACATTAGAATTGTGTCAATTTAGAATCTTTCTATTCTTAATGTTTTTTGATTAAATGAAACTTTAAAAAGTTATATAATACAATTTTCAATCCCGTAAATTATGGCAGTATGGTATTGAGTATTGAGTAATGTCATTTTATTTTTTAATTTAACAGTGGTTTTCGTTATACAGTAAATTTCTCTTATTTCTCTGAAATATGCGGCGATAATAAATAAAATCTTTATCTTTGAATAATAGGTGAACATTAAAAATAGCTTAAATCTCTACGTGAAAACGGAAAGTATAAAGCTCATTCTAACGTATTCTATTAATTATTTATTAACAGAAAATTACTGCTCGTACATTAAATGATCAACATTTTTCCATGTTATTGTCCACTTTTTTAATCTGTTTTACTTTTTTTCCTTATTTCCTTACTTATTTTTGTTTGTAAATAAAAATATCTAGTTTTTGAATATTTTTTATTGTTTTTCATTTCACTGTATCTAATCTATAGCGGAGATTTTAAGTGAAGTACAGGTTTCGAATTCTGTACAAATACTGATTGCTATTAAATTTCTTAATTGATATATACGTAGTATTGTGTTATACTTTTCATATGATAGCTACAATTTTAGTTTTGTTTTAGCAATGCATAATAAACTCCACATGATTACTAAAACATTCAATGAACTTTTTAGTGGCAAAATTATTATTCTCACCTCAAAACTGCTATATTTTAGTATATTTCATATGATTAATAAATTACTGTTCATTGGCGATAGTTATCTCCATAATAGCAAATCGATTGTCTTTTTTATTGATGTATCCTGTAAATCAATGTATCCTCTTCAAACAATTTAAATAATTCCAGTCTCGGATTGCTTCACTCTTGGGACTCATCAACGAAATATTTTGTATTGACTTTTAGGTAAATTTTTGGTTAACCTTATTTGTTCTATGTTCTTCAGGCTCACTTTTAAGACATTGAATCCTTAATGGAGGTTCCATATGATTGTCAGGATAAAATGAAGTCAATGATATCCTTCTTAATTAACAGCGGGTAAGAGTCAGCATTTAGATAAAAAGACTCTTTGCTGCTTACGGTCAGTTACTGAGTAATTTTTATCTTTACGCCAACAGGAAGAATCCGGATCTGATAAGGTTTACGATTAAGTAATCTCCTCTCGTCTTCAATAGCAGTCATTAACAGAAGGGAAGCTAAACAAAAAATAACGCATGAAGTATACTGAAATATTCCGCCGCAAAAGTCTTAATGTGTAAAGTAGGCAATTAAACATTCCTTAATAAATGATATCATACTTTTGTTCAAATAGGCGCATCGTAATGATCTTTTATTTTGGGCAATAATTTCCACCAAATCGATAAAATACGAAGTTAAAGGCTGATCATTTGTTTTATAATGGTTTGTATCCTCTTTATTTTATTAGATGTTAAAATCCTACGAATAAAAAACAAACTTGCGAAATAAATTATAAAGGTCTCATGTCGTATATTAAGCCTCGATTGAAAATGAGATCAAATTAAACTGAATGGAAAAAAAGAACATTTTTACTTTTTAATTGCTTTAAAGAAAAAATTTCGCAAAATAGAATCGTAAAATCATTTTTCACTGTTTTTAATTCTCAAATCATGTAGTAGATGGTATCAAAGTTATATCTATTAATGAACTTTAAATTTTAGCTTAAGATGTCTTTCTTATAAGCAAAAAAAGAAAAAAAATCTAAGATATATACACGATATTTTTTAACAATCTGTACTGCAAAATATTTTGTAATTATCATAGAAATATTGTTGGATATTTAGGGCTTATAATGTTACTACAAAATATAATTTTATTTATCAGAAAAGAAAATTCATAACGGAATATCCGCAACTAAAAGAAATGAATATATTAAATAATATATATTTTGTTTTAAAATAAATTTATTACTGACAATATAATTTGTAATTTCTAAGCATAGGGAGCGGAAATATTAAATAAGATTTAGAAGCAATAAAATAACTTTTAGCCTTAATTACAAAAATTTATTTTACTATCATTTATTTAGAGCAAATTCAATTATTCTGTGGGTTTTTTTTTTTCAATAACCATGACAAATAACGAGAGGGTTACTTTCTCAATAACTTTATATGTGCTATTTACGGTGGTTTGGTCTTATTTGGCCAAGTCGATGA
Organism: Argiope bruennichi; assembly: GCF_947563725.1. Taxonomy (NCBI): domain Eukaryota; kingdom Metazoa; phylum Arthropoda; class Arachnida; order Araneae; family Araneidae; genus Argiope; species Argiope bruennichi. Next base: position 41,557,528 of record NC_079151.1, read on the forward strand.
AGGATTATGTGGCTTTGTTAATCTGTCAGAATACAAGGGAGATTCACTAGGATACAGCTATCGAACTGACTACCGAAGGCTCCATCACGGCGCTGAGGAGATTCATTGGTGATATAATGACTAATCCTCGGGATGATAATGTTTCTGACTACATGTTCTGGCATCCAGATGGAAACTAAATAGGTGAAGATTCTGGTAGGTCTGGAGCCTAGTCTACCTCATCAGCCTCAGTCGAACTGGCGAACCACATGCGACTTGATGACGTTGTTTTACTGCACGAGACAGCGTAGCCCCAGAAGAGTAGCTATTTCTCTAATTTCATAAAATGTTGACAAAAAAAAGTATTGTACGAGTAGGAAATGTAAAAAGAGCAGAACAACTGTTTTTACATTTCCTACTCGTATTTAGTGCAGAGTGCATCATTGAGTATTTATTGTTAGGTCAAATAGGCATTACTAAAAGTGGAAATCTCATCATTCCTGGTCCACTCGCTGACCAGGAATGGTGAGTGCGGAAGTTTGGTGAGGTGTCGTCTTCGTCATCTGACATTGGCTCAAAATTACGTGGTTCGTCCCAAAATAGCCCTAGCGTTACTTTAGAAAGGGACATTAATGTAACTAAACTAAACCCACCATTTCTGTAACCACTAATTATCATTCTCCTTATTTGATTCTACAATAATTTTCCTCCAACAATTATCTTTATTTTCAATGACTTAGAAGCTGTTAATTCGGTTTAGCTACAGCAAGCAAGTTCTTGAAATCCTTTTTACGCATTCCATATGGCAATTTAAAGATCATTAGACGTTAGATGTCAGAAAATGTATATGTTACTGTTGTTGGAACTGTTGGAATGTTACTGGAAATATGTTACTGTTGTTGGAACTGTTGGAATGTTACTGGAAATATGTTACTGTTTTGAAGGAATTTACTTTTTAGAGAACCATTTTTTTTTTCAATAAATGACATATTTAAATATGTTTGAGATTGAGATTGATATCAGAAAATTGATACATTGAGTTTATCATTTTCTTACTTCATTGTCTAATTTTTCGTATTGATCATTGATTCTCACTTTTGATATTTTATAAGTGTGAAAGTTCCTAATTTTTATTCCTTGATGTTTGTAACTTATTTAATGTCGTGTATTCGTTCATTCGATTTCTATTCTTGTAATATCAATTTCATACTTACAAATATAATAATATTTTTTTCAAAAATAAAAGTTTTTATGAGCACATATTTCACAATATTTTTATTATAAAACAACTATGAATTAGAAATAGGTATGAGAATATGTATGAAAAATACGTGGAAAAAATCCATTTAGATTTTAGCTATATTTTGTAAGTTTGAATTTTAAGTTTATGCAATTTTAAGAGTAAAAGGGTTTCTTCACTTGTTTACAATTTATCTACTTAATCTCTAATATTATATCATAAAAAATATGGTGTATAGATTGTAAAGTCGCGTAGAAACTGCAGAGTTGGATGGCGTGTAAAGTGCGTCAAACTTTCCCGAGAGTTCTACAAAAGTATGTTATGCGCAAAGAGTTAAACGCCCAATCGAGAAACTGGTTAAAATTATCAAAAGAACATCAAAAATGAGTTTTGAAAGAGATGGAAGAAAGTTCGGATTGAAGAAACTATATAATTTACCTATTACCATACTTTTACTTTTTCTTTCTTATTTACAATTCGGCGATGAATTTTTACTCTACGTCTGACAACGATTCAGTTGAAGATATAGCTCACATACATATCAAGAAATTTTTGAATCTCTATATTATAAGTTAAGAAAGTTATATCGTTTTCATATATTCAGTTTCCAATTTCTTTAAATAAATTGTCATTATTATTGTTTTAAATTGCTTCCGTGTTTTCCAAGTATTTAGTTTCGTTCAATTTCAAATAGACATTTTAAATACAAGACCATTAAATAAGAAATTAGAGTAGAAACCAAGATATTTTCTCTTTTCAGGGGCAGTTTGTGCTGGTGTAGTAGGACAAAAGATGCCACGGTATTGCCTATTCGGCGATACAGTGAACACGGCCTCCAGAATGGAGTCAACTGGATTGCGTGAGTATAATTTTTTTTTCTTATAAATTCCAGATCAATATGTTTCAAATTGAGTAACATTTAAAAAAAATAGTTAAAAACTTACTAGACATTGTTGGAAAAATATAACTGAAAAATTAAAAAATAAATTATATTCTTTCATTTCATGACATTTTTAGTCTTAACATAATGATTAAGGCAGATCCATAATAAATGATACTTTAACAATATTCACAATTCTTAGATTCACGTTTCTTAATTTTTGAATGTACCTTTCTTATACAAAAAAGAGCACTTAAATATAATAAATCTCTATTTCAAACCATATACTTTAAATTGGATGTCATTATCTTTTATTGCTTTGAAGTATTTTATATAGACTGCTGTATATTATATATATTTTTCTGTATACTAGAATATTCTTTTGATACTAAAAGCTAATAAAACTTTGTCGTTCAAGTGCTATTTTATCGAAACCAGATTCTGCAGTTAAAATAAGACATTATTGACTTAATGCCATTCAGCTTAAAATTTGAAAGATATGTAGGTTATTGCTATAGACATAAAATGGAAACCATGAACTAGCCAGGTCATTTATTCAATCGTATCAAAATAAAAGGTACAGATGAAAATTTATAGGATAATTCGAGATATGTCTCTTTCAAACATTTGAAAATGCCTTATCAAATAAAAACTCTTAGTAAATCTTAAAATAAATAATTTTAATTTTTAGTTCTTAATTTTAGATAAAATTGCATCATATTTCTCGCCAGTATAGTAATGAAATAGTTTTCATTTCTATCCTCCTAAGTGCTTTCCATTAAATAAATATACTAAATGAACACGCTGACGTTAAATTCATCGAACTCGAATTTTCGAATTTTAAATGATCAAATAAAAAGTTCGTTATTCATAGTTGAAAAGAAAAACGCTTGTAAATAGAATGATAATGAGTTCCTTTAAAGTTTAATTTTTATTTACTCTAAATAAATACTTTATCTTAAAGAGCAACTAGGTGCATAAAATTTTGTTTTGAACATAGTTTAGTACAACAATGACTGATGGATAAATTAATAATGTAAAAATCTGAGAATGAAAGATTTTCTTTAAAAATGAAAGGGTTGTTTCCGCTCAATCAGTCGATAGACACAGAACTGTTTAAGATAATTTTTCATCCATTTCATTTGGATCCTTCTTAATTCAAAAATACGAAAAAATGAAGAAGAAAGTCTTTATGAACTCTACTGTAAACGGAGGAATTAATTGTCTCCGACAGTCAAGGTAAAACACGCATTTATGTTTAATTTATAAATGTGATTCTAATAGTTTATTTTACGCTACTTTTGAATCGTGCATTGAATTTTATCCACAAATAGAGTTATTTATTAGTGCTTATTTTAATTTTTTTAAAAAAAAATATTTACATTGTAAAAAATAAAACGGGTTCAATAAAAAAATTTCATTGTGAGTTTAAGCTTTATGTGATATCGTCTTTTTACATTCGTAACTAAGTTATCAAATATCTGAATGAATGGAATCTAACATACATTGCCAAAACATTGTACCAACTCATTCAGAAATTTAAAGGGAAGACTGACAGGAGGGAGGATCGATCTTATCAATGGGGCAGATATGGCTTGCTAGTTGGATCATCCGCACTATAATTTGATGTTGAAATTATTTATATATGTAAAGGAATAATATACTTCCATTAAGAGGAAGTCAATAGTTAGTATAAAATCAAAGATTTCACCCTGATTCAAGAGTTTTTCCTCTGATATTTGCGAATGTCGGCCATCCTCTAGAAAACATATAGCTGATCATGCATCTATTCACAGAAAGAAAAAAAAATTACCATCTCTCTCTCTATAGAGATATAGATATATTGCCGTTTCAGCATTATTATCCGATTTTCTATACTTTCATATTAAAAATAAAATTTCGCATCTGTATTTTGATTCATCTGTGAAAAACGTTGATCTCAAGTAATTCCTGATTCAATTGACTTGACCTAACAATCAGGTGGTTGATTAATTCTTGTGGTTGATTCATTATCTTTTGTGGCTAAATGTTTCTGCTTTGAATTGGAACCGAGATTATATCCCGATCCCACACCGCCTGAAAGCAATCTTCAGTATGCTCTGAGGCTATTCCGTGACTAACAAATCAAAGACATTATCTAAAAGAATCATTATCTATATCCATATAACTTTTCTGTCATTTTTATGAAACAGGAAAACGATTTCTTTATTAAGTGATCAATAATACCTTTGGTCTAAAAATAAAAGATCCAGAAATATCAATTAGATATAAAGATATTTCATTGTCTAATATTCCCTGATCTTTCAAATTCTGTATATGTATTCAAATGATTCAAACAAGTTTAAATACATTTATTCATATTAGCTATGATATTTCACCAAATAATATTTATTTTTAAATTAGTGTCAGTAAATGATGAGTATCAATAAAATTAAGTTGTATTTCAATAAACTGTATGATTGAAAGCTGAAGGAATTTTGTGGATTAAAAGAACACAGTTTTTTGACAATAAGGAATTTATATATTTGTTTTTATATGTTTGGAAATTTTACTCTTACGCAAGATGCATTTGCAGAGCTCACTTATTTTTTATCATCAATAGCCCTTCGAATTCACTGCAGTGAAGCATGTAAAAGATTGCTGGATAAACTTGGTGGCTACAAACTTGAAGAAAGGGGTGTCATATCCATAAAAGTAAGATGATTGGACCTTATTCTTAAATAAAAAGATGAATAAAAAAAAACTTTATTAAATTCAAAATTCAAAATCAATAAAAAGTTGGCAGTATGATAACGTATTTAATAAAATATGTTAAATAGGAAAATATTTAGGTCATCTGAAATAAGTACAAAACTATATATATTTGTCGAAAATGTAGACTTTCATTTTTAAAATATTAGGAATTTCTGTTTTTAAATAGTACAAAAAAGTGAAATTCAAAACGCTGATGAATAGTACGAGAATTTTATCTGTGGCATGTAATATCTCGAATCTGCATGCCCCAGAATTTTCCAAGCAGATTCTGGTAGGTATACATTTTACATGAGATATAACCTTTTTAATTTACAATTAACATTTTAAACTTCACATTTTTGTACTGTAATTTTTTTTTCTTTATGCAGTTTTAAGGTTAATTTATTTTAATTTCTTTTATTCCCAAAAATAGGCCTAATTTCATAAAATATAAAAAGATGCATCTAGTGAACACTTTTCAATTTTGGAGCAGCTTCTACTAATTAGTTTTTGTGAAAAAATGGCAATTTTAATGATAGTCCAGATTCCTAGTTTTTTCGAAATACTGATATAATTTATGAAAGTTTACTAACATTCTAAACTGAATGTTTTTGAACTTGGAAAAAATTTCTTTCTAATTATTTTACTAACCTACATTTTTGACAAAAAAATTTCAAATTTCCGAACTTATAGCGGGTTACCGAAATATTGCTCAATTTGAATAAAACATTTTTTTTTAATACGTAACTTAGGCCTTTTATTGACTTCAGATTATGATTTTAAAAAAATGTTCGTGACATATCCTGATAAATAACAGTCATTTCTTGTCCAAAGACTTTTATATAAACTTCAATATTCCTATTTCATAAATCTTACAATGTTTGAATAAGAAATTTGATACATGATAAAAAAAATCATTAGTTTCATCCAAAAATAAGTCTTTTTCTACTGACGAATGAATACGAAGGAATGAGCGGCATTTTCCTATTTACATTGTTTTTATGACAGAATAATTATTTACACAATTTAAAAATGAATTTAATTAAAACAAACAATGGATTAAATTATTACAAAAATTATTTAAAATAGGAGGAAAAAAGAAACTTTTCTCAGGGAAAATTTATATTCACTATTGTCTGCTGAAATTCGAGCTAAGGCTTGAAGTGTCTTGAGTAATTTTGTTTGTGAGCTAGGACGGCGCTGCAGGCAATGTAGGATACTTCTTAGAATTTGAGTCAACATAAAAAAAAATGAATAGAAATGCATCATTATTGTGTGTGATCAAATAACTTTTTATCGTGAGTGTTTTGGTAGAAATAATTTATTCATTATACATTTAGTGACATATATATTTCGATGGTGGATTGGTAAAGAAGTTTTACTTATTAAAGTATTTGAAAAACTTAAAGTTTTTAAAATGTTCTGAAATTAATTATTTCTTATTTAAAGAAATAATTAATTGACATTGAGTGAAATAGATCCTTGTCATATGAGAAACTTTTAAAAGAATTTTCAACCCAAAACAGAAGCTTAGTAAGAGCACGTTATTCACGAGCATATTGAACAAGAAACTTTGACTAGAAAATTTTTCATTTTAAAGAAAACATGCCATTCTGCTTGACATCTTAGACTGACAACACAAGGATTGTTTGCACATTAAAGTACTTTTTTTTTACTTGTCATTCAGTTTTATAAACTTCAATTGAATATGGGTAAATCAGAAAAAAAAATAATCGATATAAATATGGAATAATATCAAATGTCTTTATAAAAATCTTACATGATAAAATCAAAGATACATATCAAAATTTTTGTTTTCTTTTTATATTCAATATCAATTAATTAAATCGTAAATAAATGTTTAAATAATTATATCCATGACATTATTTTAAACTCTGTAATATGAACTACAAAGCAGAAAAACTCATTGATTATTATAGAAAAATAAGAATACAAATCAGAGAAAATAAATGAGCAACAAATAATTGGTGATATTTAAAATGTTTTAATGTATCTTAAAAGTTATTTTGCAGCGATTACAATAAAATATCAATAATTTATTCTTCTTGTATATAATAACTAACATTTTTGTATTTTTCATTCAGACACAAACTAATTATGACTTTGTTTAGGGAATAAATTTTTATTATTGAAATTGATAAATAACATCAAGTTGATAAAAATCTATATTATATATGATCATTATATAGTATATAAGTATATAAATTTGCATTCTTATGTAATGAATTATTTTGCTACAAACATATATAAAATATCAAAGGATTTTATCATTAACAGCGTAATTATCTCGGAAATTTCAATTACTACAAAACAGAATAAAATAATAAGACTTGAATTAATATCGACAAATTAAGTTTTGAAAGTTATTTTTCAAGGCCAATTATGTTCCCAACACATCTTGTGCGAAGCGCTATTAAACGTCAAAAACAATTTCTTGACATTTTTCCTCTGTGCGATATTATTTGTAAATTTTATGACATTAAAATAATGCTATCAATTTTGATAACTAACACTATCATAATTGAAAACTTTATGGAGTCATATAAAATAGTATTAAGGCTTTTTACGGATGTACGGTGATTTTAATTAAAATTAATTTTATAAACGAAAGAGGGAAGTTAAGACTAACTGAAGTATGGTCACCACTTTGGAAATTAAATATATTAATATCACTAAAGAAATAAAATTCGGAAATAGAATTTAAATTAATTACACCAATTTTTCCTGAAAATATAGAACGAAACTGAGAAAAAAATTACGAAGATGTATTAGCATTAAAAAAAAAAAAATTCTTGGATAATTAAAATATGCAAAATTTAGGAGTTTTGAATTTTAATATCGATAGTTAGCTTAATTAACAATAATTATTGCTTTGCAACATTTTTTTTACAAATTTCATTACCTTAATAATTTCGAAGGCGATTGAAATAGCATAATATTCTTTTTGCGTTCTCATGACTAGGGATTTGAATTTTCGCAATATATTATTTAAAAATTTTACTTACAATATTATTCCTTGACTTACTTTACTAAACCAATATGTTTATTTACAAATAATAAATGATCTAATGCGTGTCTTTATTTCAGGGAAAAGGAGAAATGAAAACTTACTGGTTAGTTGGACAAGAAGAATACCGTGATAGAAAGCCACAGAAGCACAGTTATTCCATACAAACTCCAGATGTTTTGAGATCAGTCACGCGTTCCTCCCTCAGACACAATAAATATCCCAAATTCAACGCAAACAGAAGGCTATCTTTGGAATCTCAAAAGAAGATCCGATTTGCTCCTAGCAGTCCGAAGACGTTCGCCTTGAAGCCAACACCCAATGAAGTCTCTTCGAGCCATGATAAGTTTGAATCGGGGGTGGAGCTTGATGAATCCCTTTCCCAACAGCAAGATATCCCAGAATCCTCCCCACCTATCCGTTTATTAGCCAAGAGAAACTCCTGCCCATGTCTTGGCCAAAATTGTGACCAATGTCTAAGATCCCAGAAGGACGTTTTCGACTTTGTGACACCAAAATTGGTTTTAGATGAAGTCCCTCTAGATGAAATGGGACAGACCACTCTGCCTCAAAGAAATTATCCAGGATGGAGGCGCATGTCGAAATTTTCATCATTCGTGTCTTGTCTTGGTTCTGGCGAAGTGAATGATTTCGAAGCGTATGATAAATTAGCAAATTCGCAAGGTCCAGAAAAACACTTGTCTGTCATAGGGCATTCGGAGAGTGAACCATTCCTACCTCATCTTCGATACCTAAATCATTCCGAAAAAATTGAAGAAATTATTTGAAAAATACTCTGAAATCATGAATACTGGACTTATGGATACTTTTTGAAACAGAAATCTACGAAATAACTTGAATCGCATTGCACTCGAAGATTTAATTATTCTTATTCCTTAATTTTCATGCGGTGGAAATTAAAAAATATATATATATATATATATATATATATATATATATATATATATTTCTGGTATTTATTTTATTTTCTTAATGTGCATATTGTATTAACTTTTCTTTATTTATGCACTTTAACATTTCTTTTTTTGGTTCTAAAGTATAAATCTTTAAAGTTTAAAAAAAAATTCCGAATCAAATTATATTTATCCGTTTTCAGATAATCTCTTTTGTTAATAATTGGATGATCAAGCCATCAATCTGCTTATTTCTTTGCTATCAAGTTTATTGCTTCACATGCTGAAGCTAGAACACAAGAAAAGTAAAAAGTGTTCTGTACTTTGCACATTGTGATATAGTGTAAACCAAATCCGATTTCGGAACTATTCTAAGCAAATTAAATGTGTATTTAAAGAAGTATTGCGTGCACATATTTCATTATATATTGTATAATAATACTTGTATGTAAATTATGAAATATAATATTTGATAATGAACTTGTATGTGCTTAAAGCATTGGATTATGTAGTTGTTTCTAAATTATGATTTATTCAACTATTTTATTTGTGAGAATTTACACAATTTAGATGCCATTATATGCTGTTAATAGCTTGCATATCACTTGTTCATGGATAAATAGATTATAAAGAGCACACTGAGACTGCAATGCATTTAATTTTAATAAAATTAAAGTCATCAATATTGCATAATTCTTTCCATTAAAATGATATTTTAAAATAAAATACATGCTTTTTAACTATTATATTCACAATCGATGCCTTTCATTTTAGCATAGAACTGTATTAATCGTTGTCTATGTATCTGAGGACACCAAGTCGAAAATTTATGGATAAAAAAACGAATTTTTCATATGTAAACGATTATATATGTGTAGCAAATATGGTATATCTAATAAAATCCGTGAAGTCATTTTCGTCAGAGGAAATTTTATCTTTCATAAAGTTAGTATGCCCTGGACCATAAATTAAGTTATAAATAAGTGAAATTTAAAATATTTTTTAAAACAATTCGAAAACTTATAATCACCGAAATATGCAGATACAGAAAAAAAAATTAAGCCCAATTACATATTACTTTCCAATTAATTCTTTTTCGATTGCAGCTTCGAAATTAAATCACAAGTACCATAAAAACCTCAATAATCACTAGAAAACTGTAATAATTTGAAGTAACTATAATTTGTCGACTATACTCGATACCTAAATAAAAATTAAAATATTAAAACTTTGTTTAAAATATCTGCAATTATAATAGTTTTCCTTCTCTCTACATTCCTCTACATTATTTTATTTAAAATAAATATTTCCAGCTTTTCTTTAATAATTTTTGTTAAGAAACAAAAAAAAAAAAATTAATTTAATTTCCCTTAGCTTGGCTATTTTTTAAATTCCGAGCAGGCATTTTCAATATTTAATACTTTGTTGTTCTTTCATAAGTATTCAAAGAATTCAGATGTATCTCAAATATAATATTTGAATCTTCAAAATGAAAATGCAGGTTTTTTCTATGTAAAATGAGAATAACTGCTATATTCTAAAACTGAAGCATTTTATTTTTTGAAAAATATTGTTATCAGTTTAAGACATAAAATTTTGTTGTTTGTTTTAAATTGTCAAATGCTATCTAAAATTTTTTCCATTTGGTAAATTATCCGAAATCCAATATATGGAAATTACAAAAAGTTTGCACTTCCGGAATAAATAAATAAAAAAAATAATATATGTTTTTAAATCATACTTCATATTATACATTATTCTTTTTCGGGCTATATTTGCAATAGATAGACTTAAGAAATTAAGAATTTGAGATTTATTTAAGAGTTATTAAATAATATTTTCCTTTTGTATTGGACTGAAAATTACGAGGGTTACTCAGAAAGTATGTTTTCATCACTACCAATAGAAGTCAAGACAAATTTCGAAAGACCCGTAGTCGCGCTTGAGATATTTAAGAGCTGTTTATGAGTTAGCAAAATTTTCATGTTTTCTCTGTTGCTACAGTTATGCTGGCATAAAATTTTATCTTTAATTCTTTCTTTTCTTATTTGTCAGGATTTGACATGTTGATAAGTTTTATGAAGGCACAAAATGTAGAGTCAATCCGAATTCATCGTTATTGGTGTTGCAACTTTTAATCAAACATAATGAGAGACAACTTCTGTAATTAGCCTGTCAAAAGTTTTAAAAGCAGCCAAATTAAAGTAATAATGGCAATTTGTCACTAATTAATGATGCTTATTTGGCGCTGGTAGGCCAAATTATCCTCAATTACCTAGTCATTTAAAATACTCCGTAAACATTTCTAGCTCCTTATTAGCCTAAGTTGTAGCGAACAATTTGCCGTTTGGAGGAATAATGTGTTAAGTAGGTAGGTATGGGTGAGATCAAAGAGTTCAATATCCAAATACATACTAGACAACATACTTTTACAATTTAAGAATACAAAAGTTGTTCAAAAGGCAAGACAATTATCTCATATTAGTGGGAAAGACCAAGTAAAAAATTGTGAAAGCGGCTACATGAAATAATTCTTTGCAAATATATTTTTGGCCTTTGCTTTTATCCAGACAATTTTACTTTCTCGGTAAGCCTCGTATATTTAGCATCAAGTTTACTTTTCGCATTCAGATCTTCCGTTGTGATGTTTTAGTATTGTGAATATAGCCCTTTCTGTACACTTGAAATCATTACTTGTTTGTGAAAAAGTAAATGTTTAACTCATTCGAGACGGTATATTATTTTTTAAAGACCATCCCTAGATGTCGGAATTCCCTACTGATTGATAATTGCAATTCAATATTTCGGTTCTGAAGTTCTTTGCACACACGTGGTGCATTCTGTCTCGAATTGGTTAAAATAACCCCGAAGTATATTATAATCATGTGCAGCTTGGGTTTACAAAACAGTCTCAAGCAAATAGTGCAGAGATATTATACACGCGTGGCGCCATTCTCTAATAAAGGCATTTATTTCCACAAATTGTGTTTCATTTATTTCATAGATTATAATTAGCTACATTTTTCGCTTAATGGTAGTTATATATTTTAATTTTTGTATATATTTAATTTCTAAACTGTGTTCTTTGCTTCATGTCTTTCAAACAAAGATAATAAACAGCTTATGAAATTTAAACATGTTATATCAAACAAAGGCAAATGCTCCTATGCCTTCATTTTCAAATAATTCGCTTTTTATAAATTCACAAATTCGAGAAAAAAGAAATTTACAAACCAATCACGAAATTCGGATAATAGTAATAACCAAAGATATTTATAGGATTTCATATTTTATCATAAAGAAATAAAAAATCAGATTCACTTTCACGCAAACGTTCACTGAGAAAAGATTTATTAGACAACTCCTAAGAGCATTTAATAAAGAAGTTGTCAATGATCATGAAATTTACTCATTTCTTCCGAAGCGTTAACGTTTCTTAAACCTTACACATGGTTTTCTCCAGTCGTATTAGTCATATTTAAAAAAAAAAAAAAATCCTAGCAGATTGCTATTTTAGACAAATAATAAAAGAAAAAAAATCTTTGCATTTATTTTAGATCAAACACTTTCCAGAAAAGGAGTCTATTGATCGGATGATTTCTCTGAAGTGACCAATAAAATGGTTTAAAATCGACTTAATCAGTGATATTCAAATTTTTTTTATTCAGTACGGAAATTATTTTTATGGAAATGCTAGCATTCCAAACATATTTTAATAAAAATGAAAACACCCGCTAGACACTGAATAAAAAGTTGTTTTATAATTCTTTAACAACACATTTCTTGACTCGAAATAAAAATATTCTATTTTATTTAATATGAAAAAGAAAACTGTTGCGTGATTTTGTGGGATCATAGATTGATTCTTCCCCTTATATATTCAGAGTTCCAAATAATAATAATATGCTACATTATTTTTAAGAAGAACAAGGATAGGTTTATTTAATACAAAAATGGACAAAAAAAAATTAACAGAACAAGTAGAAATAGCTCTTTCGAGTTGGGAAAGAAATATTAAATTCCTGTTGGCCAGATCACATAGTGTGTAGTGATACTGTAGTCCCACAATTAAAAGCATTTTCCATCAAACAGTGCGTACCCTTTTCTAATGGTTCAGATATTAGCTCAGAAGCCATATTTGAACAGACAACATTTATATTTACTGTTCAATTTCGAGAATTTGATTTCGAAGCTCAGCGTTAATTTTTGAAATTGATTGAAACAATGCTAACATAAAAATGGCTGTTTAACAATTCATTATGGTTCTATTTGCCATATTTATATATTTTTTTTTAATTTCTGAATATTACTATTAAGTTTTTCTACTATATATGATATCTAAAACATCATGCATATAAAGGTTTGATGTTTTTTTTTCTTCTTAATTGCATTTTAGAATAGAACGGATATCAAAAGAAGAAAGAAAGATAAATTAAAAATTAAGAAAAGTAATATCAAACACTTGGAAATGTATAAATACATAAGCATCTAATTGCAAAAACTTCACTTATAAAAAAAAAATCTTTTCGTACAATTTTGGAAAGAGATTTTCAAGATACATTTAGCTTTTCAATATTTGAGCAAGACTTTTTACTTGAGGGTTTGCTTATAAATTTTTCAAATATTGTAAAATGCGGAAATAATTTTTATTTTAAAATAAACTGCTATTTTGTAGATGTTTCAAATTGCTTATTAAGGTAAATGGGGATTTAAAAACATATATTCCATTCCAGAATGACTTAGTTCTTCATTTTTCTATGCTTCCGGTATTGTTGATCCTATTTATAAAATAAAATGTGAATAAAAACCTCTAAATTGTTTAGAAATAAATACGCATGAAACATTTCCAAATTATAGGATTTTAGGCATATTCTAATTTTTTTTTAAATCTCAAAATGATCCAGGGAATTAGAAATCGGTAAGTAGCTATGTATTATTTAAATGCTTTAAAATAATGGTCCATTTTGGATTATTTCCAAAATATTTCCTTTTCTTTGAGGAAGTAGAAATGTTTTAAAGTTTATTTCGATTTCTTAATACTTAAGATCTTTAAAAAAATCTGAATATTAATCTTCATCAATGTTAAGTATATCAAAAAACGTAAAATAAGTTTCAAACAGCTGGCCCAAAATATCTCATTATAAAAAATAAAAAAAAACGTTACGGTAAATCACGTTACTTTTATCCTTATTTTATTTTTAAAATTAATTCTTAACTTCACAACAGAAATAAAATATAATTTTTATTTGTACGCTTTGTTTTTGAAAAGCACATGAGTATAAAAATATAAATTGATAAAAAAAGTATTTTGCTAAAAAATGCTTAGAATATTTTCAATGATTCCTTAAAATAATAGGCAAAATTATACAAAAATAGAAATGCATTACTGATAAATTTTTATATATTCCAAAGTAATATAAAAATGACTTTTTTTGCGATAATGTTCTTCGGAATTATAGGAAGGAAAATAATAAAAAATATATAACATTTAAATAATAAATTTCTTTAAAGTTTCAATGACATCCCTTTCGTAATGAGCATCTACTCTCCAGGAAGCAAATGTATGCCAATTTTTTTTAGTTCAAATTCTCCCCTATAGAGAGCAAGGTAAGAGTTTTCTTCTATATATTTTGAAGTTATATATAAGATGGAAATCTATAAATATATTCTTGTCACAACATTAAATTGTATCTTTTTTATACATGAGATCTCTAAATTATTCAGACGAAAAGGATTTATTAAAATTTATACAGATATGAAATATAGAAACAAAAAATAATGAATTTTCTTTTGCAATTCTTTTTCTTATATTACAGAAAAATTCAAAATCATGTATGATACGTTTTAGAGACCCAATTACAAAGCTTTATTCTAGATGAATATACACACACGACAGGTAATATACACACTGCTGAAGCATACACGAGAAAAATAATTGCAGTAAACAGCTGCACACAAACAACAAATCGGTAATAAATAATCGCAAAAGCTCAAAGCACTCAGAGTGAAATCACAGATAAGAGAATTCACTCAACTTTTCTCCTCTCTTGAATCGCCCACTACTCATTAACAACATTCATTAAAACTTGACTGACTCCTGCCATGATTCTTACGTTTTTGTAGTTTCCATAATAGGACGAAAGTGCTTCTAGAAGAATCACAAGAAACAATTTCTTTAAAATCCTATTAAAGTTATCGCCAAGATATTCAGAATTTTCATATTAGTCGCTAAAAATCGCCAAACACGTGACCACCAATTTTGCTACAAAGATCTGGATCATTGATTATTAGGCATCCATTTAGCAGCTATTATTATATCTGTAATTATTCTTTGCAAGGAGACTTTTTGCGTAATGAAGAACGATGACAAATCGTAAAAATACACTTCAACATAAGCATCATTAGTTTCACGAAGAATATCATGCATATTCTGTACTTTTCCGGCATTTTTTTTTTTGAATTTGAGAATTTGTAGTTATTTTTGTGGTGATTTGATTCTTAATTCTTTTGCACTACAAATCTCATCCACACAAACTCATATTTTCTGATATCTCCAGAAAAAGAAAAGAAGCCAAGTGGTGTGATATCAAATGAATGTGCACACCATAAAAAATGTTTCATCTTTATCAACCCACATATCTGGAAATGTTTCATCAAGGAAATCATCCTCTTGCTTCTTCTATGCAATATATGCCTGATCTTTCGAAACTTTGATATTTTAATCGATTAAACTATATTTTATACTATAGGTGTAAAATGAAGCTTTTAATTGCTTTTTCTGTTGATGGATGCAAGTTAAATTCGTTTCCAATATATATATATATATATATATATATATATATATATATATATATATATATATATATATATATATATATATAAATTCCATCTCTCCCATAACTAGAAAACTCACAATTATTTTTGTCTACATTTCCTATTGCAATTCGTAAAAATGAGAACACATGAAATTCTTTGAACTAAAGATTATATGAATAGGAATAATTTTCCCGCACTTTGTAAAGAAATGCGTTTCAGTTCAATTTCGTTATCCGAATAATTTATATATGCCCTATTTTTCATATAAAGCCTTAATGTTAAAACATTAATATAACTTTTTATATAATTTTACTACTCGTTTCCTTTCACAAAATTAGAATTTTTATTGCAGTTACATCTAACAACATAGCCATATTTAACAGCTTTATAAGATATTTTTTTTTTCTAAAAAGATTATAAGTCTTATTCAATAAGAAAATGTTCATAAAAGGGAGAAAAAGTCGTCTCCAGAAAAACTCAGTGCACACATATTTTCATTAAAATTGGAATAAAAATGTGGACGTAAGTTCCAGAATTATTTTGAATAATTGTGAAAACATAATAATCATTTATCATCTTACATAGATATATAAACTCTAAACGTTACTCCAGTGTCCTATTAATATTTTATTGGAATTCTACAGAGTCTCTATTTTTACGAAGAAAGAATTTATTGCTATTATAATGAGACTATTTTGTAGCTAAAAACTAAAGAAATAATAACTTCTGAGTAACGACAGTTTATTTCAATAACATTTCAAACATTATTGTTTTTAGATTCATAAATATTATTCTTTGCAGAATAAATTAGAAATAATTTATATTTTTTGAAGCTCTACATAAAATTGAAAGTATCAAGATATTAAATTTAAAAACCATAACAAAATTAGTTTTACAAAGTGCTATATTTTCTAACTATATTTTATTTCATTTTAATGCTTGAATCAATTTAACAGAAAGACTTGAGAAAGTAGACATAAAATGTCTTAATAAGCTCATTGCAAGTTTCTTATTATATTATAAGATGCCTGAAAAATGAATACTCTTTCCTGTTTAAGAAACAAAATATTATCTTGAGTTCTATTTTGAAATTGTTTATATTAATTCTAATAAGTCGAGAGATATCCTTTAGGTATTTGCTCCATAGCGTCATTATTGTTCTGTGATTTTTTTTCTTGAAAAATGAGAAACAAAGAGGAGCTTAAACAAACTAAATTTTACATATCTAACAGTATTCAAATTATCTCCATAAACATTAATAGCTTGGGATTGCTTTATCTTATGTTTTTTGAAATAATACTCGCTTATAAAGTACCATTATTGAGTTCTATGTGAAAGAATTATAAAACATTGAACTAAGCCGTAAGCGTTTAAAACTTTCTCTATAATAAGTAAGTATAACTTAATAATCCATGATTTTTTTATGCTTGCTTATGCCGTTCAACGGAAGCTACAAAAAATAATTTTTGAATTCTACGTATTTATTTTTTTTAAAGAGTAATGCATTTTTTATTTGTTTAGTTTATAAAAACTCTTTGTTGGTAACAAATTAATCCTGGGTTAAGAATCAAAACAAACTGGTGTGCATTTTGAGTAGTCTTGTTCTTAATATTAATTTGCACAAAGTGTTCCGTTTGGCTAAATAAATTATCTTCTACAGCTTTGTACTCAACATTTCTTCCTTATTTTACAATTATTTCAAGGAAAAAACGTATACTGGAGTTTCTATCTACATGGCAATTTGAATGATCTTGTAGCACCAGCTAGGTGCCATTTCCAAGACTATTGTTACGAACCTGTGATGCTGCTTCCCACCATAGTTGGTTCCATGGGAGGTCCCAGAGCTTGGTGACAAACTTGGCGACCATTTGGTGACTTGGCGACGAATTTGGCGACTTTGCGCCAAAATAGATTATACCCGAAACATCGAGAATTTTCCCGATCCGTCCAGTAGGAACCGAGTTACGCCTCGAACGTTCCTGATTGGTTGAGAGGCTTCTAGCCCCGCCTCCTAAGACCTATAAAAGGAGCTGCAGTTGCCGGGGAGTGGTGATGAATTGAATCGTGAATTGAGTAGTAGTCGGGATAGACGGGGGAAGAACGAGTCTTCCAAAGAGAGTAGTCGTGGACCATTGGAGTCGAAGAGTAGTCAGAACCGACGGAAAAGAACTGGCCTTCCAGAAATAAGCGGAGCAGCGACGGAGTGAAGCTAGTGCTGAACTAAGCTGTATGCTACTGTCTGCAGTAGGATCTGTTGTATGCTGCACGTATCGGCTGAAGATAATCGTCTTCTGTGCTGTATATAGTTGTCGCCTTTGTGCTATTCTGTGTGTCTTCGTGTAAATAAACGTCGTTGTTTTATTTTCTACTACCGCCTGCTGATTGAGCGTTATCCTCACCATATAACTTCCACTATCCAAACGAACCGCGGAAAATTTCGTAACACTATAGCTGTCATTGTTTATAGGATTTATACTAAGTTTATATGTTAGTTTTTAGTTTATATGTTATAAAGGATTTATGGGGTAACCCTGAATGTATTTCACACAAATGGCATTTTTTGCACTTTTAAAGCAGTAAATCCAAATTCTTTATGCATTATTTGATATAGACAAAAGAATAAGTTTTGAAATTATAATTTAATCTATCCAATCCATGACTGAATTTTGGGAAACTTAATACGTGAAGTTTATTGGTCAAGTGTTTAAAGAACGATAAAATGAGAAGCAGCTTATATGATCTATCTCTTTGAAACTGGATTTGCCCTAATTTGTGATCTGGAACTTTTAAAGATTTCGGATGTTATTCCTAATATCTGTCGTACTGATGTCAGGCAATAAAAGTCGCATCTATTAAATCATGCGAAAATCTGATTTGCGTAAAGAATTTAATTTTCCGAAATTTCTAGTAGGGCTTTTATCTTTTCCACGTTGAAAAACTCAAGTTTTTGAAACTAATTAAAAAGAATTGCTTCTTTTTATGAAAACAGTTAAAAGGCTAATAATAATTTAATCATACTGAGGTTGATTATCAACGTCTAGAAAGTGATTTTTTTTAATCATAGCAATAATTTCTCTACTCTTATCAAAAACATAAATACTAGTGATTTCTACGATGAAACCAAAAGTTATTTTTTATTGTAAAGAAATTATTAAATATATAATTTATTTCCATAGGAAGGCAAAATCTTTAAGTTGCGTCTTGTTAGTTAGTTTAAAATAGTGTTGAGACAAGTTAAAATGTCTGAATATTATTAGTTCCAAATAGGAAATAATATTTATGGCACTTTCCAAACAAGTTGCAATGAATTATTTCGAAGGAAAAAAAAAAACGTTTATTTTCAAAGAAATGCGAGTTAGTATGAATCATTCACTTTAAATATGAGAAGATTCATACTATGAGGGAACTATTAAAAATTAGTAAAATAAGAACAAAGTAAAAAATCACAGAATTAGTCCTGATTTCTCAAACTCACTTTTTCAATCAATGAACTATTTTACATGTATTCATTTTTGACAATGTTTCATAAAGATTAAAATAAAGAGTATCGACATTCTGCCAAGTTTGTATCATCGAATGTTTCCTGTTTCAGGGGAATTTTTTTATTTATCTAATATTTTTATTCCACGTAATTAATTTTCGTCAATAGCTATTGAAGTATCATTCACTTGGCTCCGGGTTTATTATCATAGGTAGTTAGATGAAGAAAGAAAAAATTAGCTTGATTACAAAGTTTGACAAATTTATGTTAATAACGATCGTAACTGATACATCGAGATTTGCCATTACAAAAATAACAGTTTAGTTAAACTTTCAACCTTTTAATCAATTTTGAATGTCATATTTAGCAATATTTACCTAGAAAAATAAAATTTTAAAATTATGAAGAAAAAAAACCCATCTAAAAACCATTCTTGCATCAAATAATATTAAGAAACCCAAAAAATTATTTCAAATTCTGTTAAATAATCATCACATATAGAATCACATATAGAAATAATCATCACGAAATTTATTTTTATGGAATTTCAGTGCTTTAATATTAATTCCTTTATAAATGAATTTTTATTAACATTTAAGGATTTAATTATGTACCTCATTGAAGAGGGAAGAATACAATAATGTATAGTATTCTTCCCTCTTCAATGAGGGAAGAATACTATGAAAAAAGCCAACCCGATTTATGAAGAAAAGTCTGAAAAAAAAGCCAACTCGATTTATTATCAAATCATTCATCCTACAGGAAAAACCCCTTACGAAATTTTTAATTTCAAAATCTTTACGAGTACGTTAAGCACTTTGAAACGATTTTTTTATGGCTATAAGTTTGAATTGCCAGTATAAAGATGGGTAGATCATTTTTTTCCCAAGACTGTATATAGAAAATGCTTAAAATTATTATAAATCCCTAAGAGTAAATATTTAAATTCGCTAATGAGATGATGAATTTTAATTTCAATTTTTGAATATTCTTAAAGATGCGTTCAAGATATACAATGACAATATTAGATTATTGTGGAATCCAACAACAAATCACCGAAAATGTCAATTAGAATTCCAAGATGCAGTGAGGAAATTTTTAACATGTAGAAATTTAACTACGTTTGAAGCCTAGAAGATCAAACAAATGAAAGATATTAAAAGGATGCAGATGCTTAATGAAGGAACATTTGTCACTTGAATATTTGTGAACAATCCTTATAACGATGAAATGCGAATATTATGAATGTTTCATTAAAATGAGTATCCTCAAAGAGTGGAGATCCATAAAAATTTTATGACTTCTAAAGACAGGACAAATTACAAATATAATGCATTTAAAAGCAGCACCAGTTCGTTGTTTCATGGTCTTTTATTCAAGCTTCAATGTAATTTAATTAGAATGAGAACTGTCTTACATACCATAATTTGAAGTTTCCGGGATGTTGATCTTTATTTGAAGTAGATATTTGTATCAGAAGATAATGGTTAAAGTTCAAAGGAACATGAAATTAATTTAAGAAGCTGCTTTCTATGTTACAGAATATGTTGTTTAAATTTCATTCTTCAGAATGAAACAGATGCTAGTAACAATGAAACCATTAATGTGTTTAGTGCATATAATGTAATAATAATTAACAAAATCTGCTACTTTAAAATCAAAAGAGTGCAATAAGATATTTTTTTCATCAAAAATATCTTATTTAAAAATTTTGGCATTTCAAGACCTAAAATAATTTCTCATCCAAAAACTCGAATTCATTTATTTCAAAAATAACTTTAATTAAGGATGAGTTATATATGTTAAAGGTATTAAAATACTTTTCTGATTAGAATGTACTTCTCATTGAGTTATAAACTCATAAACGAGATCAGTAATTATTTCAAATTATGTTTTGTTAAATCAAATTTTGCATATCTTTATTTTAGACGACCTACTAATCGCTGCGCAAAACTTTTCCTTCGAATAGGATTTATATATTTTATTAACATTTTATTATTGTTATTATAAGTATTACCGTTTAGAATTGGAACTAATTATTAAAATATTCTTTGAATATCTTTAAAATTCGTTAGAGTATTTGACATTTAACTAAATAATTAATTTAAGGGCTTATCTTAAATTTGTACTTTATAATTGTTATTATTACGATATAGTAATTTTTTCCTATTCCATGACATCAATGCTTTTCGATATAATTTTGAACCAAAAAATATATTTATTATCTTTTAACCATCAAGATACTTTCTAATAATATAAAAATCTTCTTTTGATAGGATCAATTAACTGCTGCTTGTGAGCTAATTTTTTTTAATCAAAATAATTTATCTCCACAACAATAAGGAACTAGACTAGAATGCCCAATTGCACTTTGACGATCTATATTCGTCTTGAAATTAATTGTACGCGTGACATGTTTAATTTTGAGCAAGATTTGCACAATACAGAGAAATTAAAAATGTTTTCGTTTTCTTTCATAAAATTTCCATAATCCAGTGGATAATTCAAATGTTGATTTTTTTTGTATTTTTAAAAAAAATTAAATGTTGGGCAGAAAAGTAATTAGTTAATATTTTTCAGAACAAATGATTTTTAAGAATAAATAATAAAAATATTTTGTTATCTGCAATGAAATAAACATTTTAATGAATTTATCTTGCGAAATTATATAGATATTACAGAAACTCAAAAAAAATCATTTATCATCTTATTCATTATTCAATGATGTCAGACCATGTTCATCCAATATTCTGAACTTTTCACCAATTTCTAATAAGTTTCATTTTAAAGATAATAACTGAATGGTTTATATTATGTTAGATAAGATATAAAATTCTTTAAAATATACAAGCTCGTGTTTACAATAACATTTCATCTAATACTGACACAATTATTTTTAATTTCTATAGAATACGGATTACACTATTCATCATATCAATTTTCTTTAACTTTACATCTTTCATAACAAATTCATAATTCATGACCTGTTTTTTTAAATCCTATTTTCATAACTTTACAATTAATATTCATTTAGTCCTTTCCTCAATCCAACAAATACCGCATATTGTACATAAAGAACAAGTTTTTCTTGATATGAATATTAAAGATAAATTTCATTTAATTACAAGATCTTTCAAATTAATTAAGCAAGTTATTTCACATATTAAAATAAAAAGGAAAAAAAGATTTTCATAACGGAACGAGTTTGTTTTTGAGGTTACATTTAATTGAAAGAACTTAATTATTCTGATTTTCATTGCTCATCTTCCAAGTGAAATTTTATTATTCTATATAGACGCCTACATTTGGCTATAAGAAATTCATCAAAAAAGTAAAATATCTTCTTAGAGAAATAAACTTTTCTTTGAAACTTGAGTTTTAATTTAATTGAAGATTTGTTGTAATTTTGAAGCTTTTGCTGTATGAAAGCAAAAACTTTTCATAAAACTACGTTTCCGTGAGTATGAAATCATATTTTCTTTTAAATATTTAATTAAACTTTTTTGAACATTCATTATTTTATTTTATTTTATTTGTAAAATTTTCTTTCCCTTTAATTGCACGATTTAAAAAAATTAAATGAATAAAATTCTTTTAACAAGATTCGTGGGAACGTTATTTTCTGTAATATCTTTCAACAATCAGCTGATTTAAATATGCAAAAAAGTTATCCCTTTCATTTTCAGTATTAATCGATTGTTAATTATATTATTCATGCTAATTGAAAAAGGCAGATTTCTAATACAGAATGTATTTTAATATGAAATCGTGTTACTTTTTTAAATGAACTTTGTTACATTCTATAACATGAACTGAAATTTTTCACACTCATTTTGATTTTTCACTTGTAGAATAAAATTTATTAATTTGTTCCATTCTTTTCCGAAAGAAAATTTTCATGAGAAGGTATTTTTATATTTCTATAAATGTCTTAAAGTAAACATAGTGAACAATTAATTATACGTGCATAAAAATGCTTTTTTAGGTAAACATTGTTAAATAAGCAATGATAATGAAAAATATGAAGCAAAAATTAAATAGTATAACTAATATGGATGTAATTACAAGGCATGTAATTGATATATTGATAAGACAAATTGATAAGGCAAAAACTTACGAAGAATAATAATTCATCCTGAATCATGATTCAATATGATTGGAGCATTTATACCTTATGTTGATTTTTTTTTATAACTAATATCCCAGATCCTTTTTTATGTTTCCCTCAAAGATATTTTTACATTTCCACATCTCAGCCACAATATCCTTAAGAAACTATAAACGATATGTTCATTTTTTTAAAAAGAATTAAGGCATTAAGAGATAAAAAGAGCAGCCCGCAGTTAAAAATGCATAAAAAAGAAAATGATATAATATTTGATTCCAATTAAACGTCAATGAATTTAGATACGAATAAATCCCTACTTCTTTAATGTTAGGTTTTGTGAAAATCTATGCTTATAAATTTCTAATGGATTGAAGATCTTTTTGTCTTTAGTTTAACCCAAAATTGCACTACAAATTATTATTCATTATTATCAGTTCTGAAAAAAATCTTTTAAGTTTATCAATAGTAATTTTTTAAATGCGAATTTAATCCAAACAAATTGATTAATAGCGTGTGTATAAATCATTTAGGCATTATGTTAAAATCTAAAATTTATTAATTTTTAAAAATTATTTATATTTTTATTCATTTAAGTTTGAATAATATTCAACAATTTATTTATAATTTTCAACAAAATGTATCATTAAGAAAGATTAAATTGGTAATTCAGGATCATTCACGGATTAAGAAAAATAGGTTGTATCTGAATATTATCATATTTTGTTTCAGTAAAAAAATTATGAATTTTAGAATGCATTCGCATGTGAAAAATGTATCAAAATAAATTCAGAATTCAAATACCAGGGCAGAAAAATTTACTCAGCAAAATTAATTATTATGGTTTCGAAAACCAACGACCAATGATCTTCTTTTCACTATGTTTGCTGATTCACTGATCTTTATGAAATATAATAAGCGGTAAGAACTAGAATCTGCATCTCTTACATGGTAGGCTGTGGCTAAGAAAGAGTTTTTAAAGATTTTATAAGGCTGTAAATAATGCAAAAATAAACAATATAGCAATTCTTTCCGCATTTAATTCTTGTATTTTTAGCAAGAGAACTAATTTCATATAGTATAAAAATTACAAAAGTATACTTTTTTTAATACTGAAAATGAATTTCTAATTTCTAATTTTTATGAATAATTTAATATTTATAAAATTTTTATATTTAGTTTTAAATGTTGTTTGATAAAAAAATTATTTCATTTGACTCAAAAGAGTATAGAAAGAGAAAATATTGTAAATGGAAAAAAAAATCGACTTAAATATTTTGGAGGTATTTCTACGTTTTATATATTTACAAATTAAAAAAAAGCATTTTTTAAATTTAATTTTAAATAGAAGGGTGTAATTTGACTTAAATACACAAGATGGATGAAAGTCGGTATGTGGCTATGAACATATATCTCAAAAACAAAATAAATTGTACAGAAAAATAACAGCGTATACTTTTAATTATAAGAATTCTTGGTCTGTAACTAATCTGGTAGCGGTTCAACCAAAATGGATACTTGATACACGTCAATATAAAAAACGTCCTATATTATTTAAATATATTCTAAATATATGAAGTAAAGTGGGTTATAGTTGTTTTTCTTATATAGGTAAAAATAAATATGCATATATTGTTTTGGAAGTTTCGTGTAGTATTTTTGAGGGGTGATTTTTTTATATGATTATCATGAGTGTTTTACAAAATAACTATTATTTCAATTTAAAAATATAATGGCTTAGTATTATTTGATAAATGAGTACAAAGGGATTTGTTTAATTTCTTCAAACTATTATAATGTTTTAACAGTGTAGTGATTTAAAAAATAACATAAGTAAGTCCAATGGGTATAGGTATGGCAAATATAGAAAGTGATAACAAAATGAAGTAATTTTATAATTTTCATTTCCAACCTTAAGAAATTTAACTATAATATAAAACAAATTTTTGTAAAAGTTCTCTGATGAACAATTTCAGCTAATTGACTAAATCTATATGATTAATGAAAATGAATAATAAAAATCGGATTTTTTTTTTTTTTTTTTTTTTTTTTTTTTGTCATTTGAGATTTAATAACTGAAGAGAATTTCGATGAAAGAAATTGGAAAAAATGCCTCAAAAAGTAAAACACCCTATTAGGTTTTTTTACTTGTAATTCAGAAATCAAATGATTTTTATTCACAACGTACTCACTGTTGTTTTGAAATCAATGAAGAGGAATTTCAGAAATATTCACCTTTTCAAAAAAGTTATAATTGGCAAATATTTTTTAATTCAGAATTTCCCAGCCTGAACCTGCATTAGCTAATTAAACTCAAAATAAAAGGTAATTAAACTAATTTGAAAGCATTTGAACTATGCAAAGGCAATTTGCTAGGGTTAAAATACATGCTTTCAAAATATCAATATAATACATTCATATGTTTTTGAGATATCGTGTTTTACTTATAAAAAATTTTAGAAAATGAAAGTTTTTCATAAAATAAATAAATACATAAACAATAAATTTAAAGTTATTACTAAAAATATATTTCACAACTTTTGTCCAAATTTTATTATATTTGAAGTACATATCTTCTATAATGAAAATTGATACTTTGTTTTTCTTTGGATCAGCTCATAATTTATTTCTAGCAACAGTTACTCTTAAAGGTTGTAAATTGGAAGTGAATAGACATTATTATTTAAATACATAATGGCTAAGAGTCATTACTGTTATCCAAAGCTCCTAAAACGCCATAAAATCAATCTTTGAATACTAATATGCTTATTGATGACCTAAAACAAAAAGGTTTTATCCGGATATATTTAATTTTTTTTATCAAAATTGTCTCAAAAACTAATGAAAACATACATTTATTAAAATATTATTTTATAAAACTTTGGTTTTCATTAGTAGGTGCCACATTTTCTTCATATAATTGAAAATAATTTGAAACTCGTTAAGCATAAATAACAATTTTCTGATAAGTTTTCTTTTGAGAAAAGAAATATTTGCATACATAATCAATATGTCTCAATTTATTGATTTATATTAATTTTAACAACAAATACTTGTACTCGTGCATTCTACTTTCTAAAAAAAGTTGAAAGGAAAATTGGTTGGACATGATGCACCATTTTGAACTAGAGTAACCTTAATAGATCGATTTCTCTGAAAGTTTATCCACCATAAATCACAAATATTTCTTTTGGGGAAAATTTTCCCAAAGAGATATTTCTCTGTAATGAACAATGGACAGTGATTTATCGAAGATGTTTGAAGTAAAGTTCTTTAATGGAACGTCAACTGAGGTAAGAGAAACGAACTTCAAAAAATGCAATATTATTCTAGTTTCTTTTCAATATATACCTTTTAATTCAATGAAGTGTTAGAGAATGATATGTGGATTGATGGTTTTCGGAAAAATACATCGGTTCACAAGATCACTAAGAAATAAAGCATGCCTTTAATTATATGGTCGATTAAACTTTATTATCCGAGTTATAATATCAAACAAATATAAATCATGCGCAATCATGTGAAAGAATACATTGCAGTAGCATATTTATATATCTTATAAAACAAATATAAAGAATGGGTGAAAAATATACCAACACTTTACTTTTTTTTTTCAAAACGTATTTACTTTTATTTTCACCTGCCTCGGAAATATTGAATGTGAAGAGTATTTAATTTTAGTAAATATAACTTTCTAGAATTTTAATTACTATACTTTTGTAGTATAGTTCTCCTGTTGGAATTTTAAACCACGATGAGGCAAACAAGACTTCCAAATTGGTGGCAACTTCCATCGATACTAATATTCATGTGAGTGACATAAAGAAACATATTAAGATGATTCTTTATTCTAAATGGCAAAAACATTGGGACCTGGAGACAAACAACTAACTTCATGTTATCAACCCCATGTGCAAACTTGGCCTTCATTAACGAACAGAAAAGCATATACTATTTTAATTCGTTTACGCATTGGCCACACTAGATTCACCCATATTCACTTATTGCTAAGTGAACAACCGCCTCTGTGTTCGGGATGTCATTGTCATATATCTGTACAACATATATTGTCAGAATGCCTAAATTTCGATGCCCACTGTTTACAGTTTTTTCAAAAGTACTGCACTCTTTTATCTTTCTTGCTTGATAAGATACTTCATGTACAACCCTTACCATTTTTAAAGTCCATAAAGTGTTACCCATTTATTTGAATATTGATTACATTTTAGTTTCTTCTCATTTTCCCTTCGATGACTGTTTTAAAATGATATAATGTTATTTATTATTTGTCTCAGCATGGTCAACATCATGGGTCTTGCGCCAGGAAACCCCAAAGAAACAATCAACAGTACTCGTTCCTATAAAAAATCATAGAACCCGTAAATGGGACATTAAAAAATAAGATAAGACTGAAATATGCTGTGTCGGATTTTCGCCATTATCGACCACCAAATCAGGCCAAAAGTCAAAAGTTTCACAGCTGTTTTAAGATTTCCACAATAAGCATATTTAGCACATTTATAAATGATTATCACATTTGGCCAATAATCTTTTTCATGGCAAAATCCTATTAAGTTTGTTAAATTATAGGATATTTTAATCCATTAAAAATAATTCTTATATAAATTACAATTTCGAAATTAAACTTCATTTGCGTATGCTAGAAAAATAATCGGTGATGATCATGTCATTTATTAACAGTGCATACATTTCATTAGATACAGATAAGTGAAATTAGAAAGTTATTGAGCATTAACTGATACATTAGACCAATCGAAAACAAATGTTGAAATGGAAAATTTTCTTAGACGTTTAGTTAAAAAAATAAGTTTTAGAGCAAAATTTTTTTTCAATAGCAGCGATTTATTACTGAATATTTGATGTTCATGAATTATTGTTTATGTCTTACTTTTTTTTAACAAAAACATCTGAATTCACAGAAATATTCCTATTGAAATAAGGTTAGAATTTAGAGTGTATAAATCTATCTATTTGTTTAATATATATCGCAGTAGCATAAAAGAAATCATTACAGCGTGAAACCTTGAAATTCAAAAACAAAACTTCAAAGACGAACAAAATGTTACAATAATTAATCATCTAATAATTGAGCCCAATTCCATTTATTAATCTTTCTTAATCCCTTTTCGTTGATATTTCAGCGAAAAAGAGAAGATAGTCATAATAAAATAAATTATTATGACTGTTAATATTAAATCACAATCTATATGTTGCACTTCCTTTAATCTTTCATTAATACATCTTCGACAGGTGAATAGATAAATTATACTTTCATTTGAAATAGCAAAATTAGAAGAATTATATATATATATATATATATATATATATATATATATATATATATATATATATATATATATATATATATATATATATTAGTCGTTTGATAAACGAAACTTTCAAGTGTCTAGAAATGATATTACATTGCTTAAAAATAAAATCATGAATAGAATATACATCAAGAATTATTAAAACGATGCATTAAACAGAAAAATAAAGTTTATGCAAGACAGCATTTTTATTCTTCATTTTTCTTACACAAAAGAAATTTACGCAATATTTTTCACCGTGAAATGTTTAAACTCCCTCCGGGGATATAATAGATAAATTATATTTCCCGGGGAGTCATTTAAAGTTGTAAATTTTGAAAAGTAAAAAAGGGTATCTGAAGGAAAAAAAAACCGGAAATAAAAGAAAGGATGAAATAAAGTGGCTTGAGTAATCCTTACTTTCGTTTCGATAATTAAAAAAAATATGTGAGATAAAAGAACTAATCGAAGATTATAATAGCTTTTCAGCAATTACTATAAAAATTACGAGATCTTAGATTGCTTCATTATTTGAAAAATGTAGATAAAAAATAATGCGTATTATTTTTTTCATTAACTCTTACAACAAAATTTTTTTAAGATGTTTCAGAAAAATTATATAAAATGAATAATATTTGCTTGTTCTGTTTATGCAGAAAAGATTAATGAAATATACTTCTCGAACTGTTTCTATAAAAGTTAATCTGATCAGTGTGCTCCATACTGGATAAATATCAATCAATAAAAATTTGTTTCAATATAATAATTTTGTTAAAATCAAAAAATATATATATAATAAAGGGTCATATAGTTATATAAGATTGTATAGCTTCGAATAGAGTTCGTTAAAATGTTATATTTTTTTTCCAATGAATTAATTCAAATTCATGGTATATAATAAAATAAAAATAGCTTCTATACAGAATTGGAAATTTTTTTTATATACAACCCAAATATTTCATATTCTTCAGAATTAATTTCATCAATATTTATATTTTATTTTTTATATTTTATAATGCAAGTCATTTTTTATTTTAATTTTATCGTGATAATTAAACACTGAATTAAATAATGCGTAAATGTAATTGAAATATAAAAAATCATAACTGCAGTATGTATGCTAACATTACCTACTTATTTTAATAAGTTCAATCGAATAAAATTCATGTAAGCAGTATCAAGATGTACACATACTTAGTTTTGGTGGAGAAAAGACTTTACTCTGAACAACGATCAATCAACTTAACTTACCACGAACAATCGCTTACTTTCCATCAGAGAGAAACGATAAACAGAAATCCCATTTTTTATCAAGAGTTCAATTTTAATTTATCCCTATCCAAGATAATTTCTCTGCTCAGCGGATAGAATTGCAATATTTTGAAGTACACCTGCATCCCATGAGCAATATACAGAAAAATTTTCTGTTTCGCTGTAAGATTATTTTTCAAATTAGCAAGGACCTCGTTAAAACGACGAAGCTATTTTGTTGATATCAATGAGATGGAATTTTTGATGAATGTAAGGGTTAATGTTAAAAGTGAGTCTCATTACTCTAATAGGCCAAGACAATGTATTATCCAGCTTCAACCGAGTCACGAATTTCATTACAAATGAGTCTTGCAAAAACCGAATCCTCCAAGGAACAATTCTGATGATTAAAGTTTTATTTACAAAAATTGTACTTAAACTTATTCTGCAATATTTCCTCCTTTCTTCCTTTGAGGATTGTTGTTGTAACTCTTGGTCACGATACTGCCAATGACTTGTGATATCGTGTGCTAATTTTTGTTACTATTTCACAATAGAAGAGGCTAATCTTGCCTTTTCTATTTACTTGCAGCCTAGTTAGTCAACCGTTTCTTCCTGAATAAGTAGTAAATTTTCTAGTCTCTTGTAAAAGCAACATAATTTGCCAACAATACAAATATGCCAAAGCAATTCTAATTCAATAAAATTAATCTATTTATCATAGGAGTAGAGTTCAGTTACATATTTAAAAGTTTATTGATCAGTTTTCTGCTTTTAAAAACGTATACATTTTCATAATCGGGAAATGTATTCTATTTCATGTGGCTGAACAGGCAAATTTCCTTTTTGAAAGTGCAAACCTCTGTAATTCTTTTAAAATTTCTTGTGAATAAAAAATAGTCACTGATGCTGCATAATTTATTTAACATAAATTGTCAAAGGTAGGAAAATGCGTAATCTATTCATACATTTTAGTTTATAAATAATATATATATTTGTGCTTATTTTCGGGAAATTAAAAACTCAAATTCAAAAGACAACCTATGACACCAATTAATTTACTTAACGATAGAATTGAGGATACTGACATAATTTTGTATTATGCATGCTAAATTTGGCTCAGGTACAAAGTAATAAATAATAAGTTATAATTACTTATGTTTATTTCGAAGCTTATATAATACAATAACATAATCTTCCGTAGATTATATTTGACTTAATATTTCAGTTTTAGCTGCAGTTTACCTCTAGAAATGTCAATAGAGCCATCAAACAGCCAACGAATACTATTTTAAGGAAATACGCCTAAATACATTTTTTTTTTTTTTTTGTATTGCAACGGTATTTTTTCTCCACACTTTAACTCATGCATATTACAACTTCAATGCCAAGTAAATAATAAGTCAAATAAATAATAATAATAAGTTATTATTATTCATGTTTATTTCTAAGTTTATATAACAAAAAAAACAATCCTAATAAGATGTAAATAAATATTCATACATGATATTAAACATAATTTATGTTATTTCAAATTAATGCACCGACATATGGTTATTAAAATAAATTGTCACAACACATTTTTGAACTACTATTAAAAAACATTATGTCGTCTTAGAAGGGAAATAACTTATTTTTTATATTATATATATTTACTATATTTTACTCCATGTATACTTAATAGGTAAAATATCCTTTATTTAAAATTCAAGTTTAGATGATTTTTGCTGCCGAATACATCCCAGTTTCTCATTATATATAATATCTGTTTAAAATGGGAATAAAATACATTCCAAAACTTCAAGAAACATCATATCCTCATTATATAGGATTGCAAATTTATTCTTATTTACAATCCAAAACATTTCTTCACGCTGAAATATATTTTAATTTCTCTAGAATAAATACTTATCATTTTTGTAAAACTGTTGTATTGATTGAGGGTTTATTATCCAATGCTGGACTGATCATCAAACACAAAAATTCTACAATATTAAAATTTCTGATTTAAAAATGTGTAAATATGTTTCGCAGTTAGTGAGGGAAGATAATTTTCAAATCGTATAGAGTGAAAAATTAATCTTTCGCAATATTTTTGGTATATATTTTTTTAAACGTTGAGAATAGTTTGAGAATATTAAGAAGAAAAATAATTGTTAGTGTCAAACAATTGGTATTTTTCTACCAAGTCCATAATAATTCGAATTGAGAAATAAAAATATAAAGAAAAAAATTATATTCCATATACATTTCGTGTTTTTAATTAAAATGCTTATGAGTCTTCAAAGATGCAAGATAAATTAATAATCAAAATTTTTATAAGCATTTGCAAGGAATTCATTTCCCCCATTTTTTTTGGTAAACTTTAAATATAGAGAAGAGACAGGAAAGACAGCTGTTAAAAAATAGTTTTTTTTTATTAATATTACGCCATTTTGATTAATATATCTTTCGAATTTAAAAACGGCTATCGCACTTTTCTTGAGGGATAAATTATTTCAATCATTAATTATTTTGTTCAACCGACAGTTAAAAATAAAATTTTTGGTTTTTAAATAATTATATCGTTGATTGCTATGTCATGCTATTTTTGGAGTTATATTAGTGAATATGTAAATGAAACATGCAAATATGTGACTCATAAGTCAGCATTACTACATAGCATATAGTATTCCTACCGATGAGTTTTTTTTCTCTTTGTACAATAGAAAGTAAGACAAAATAATTGTAATAAATATAGATGCAAAAAAAAGAAAATACTAATAAATCTAAAATGGTTCAGAATTTATTTTATCATTTAAGGTAGCCGACTACGTTCGAAGCAATATTTTTGAAAAATTGGATTTTTTAAAAACTATTTATGGTTTTTAGATGTATTGTCAATTATAAACACTGTATATACAAAAAAATTATTTGGAAATATAATATATTTTGAGAAATAGGAAAATTTGTAGCAAATTTTAATGAAATTTAACTTAAACGGTTAATACTCTACACAAAATTGTAATGCAGCAATCCTATTTTTCTTTGTACACAAGTTATAGAATATAATAAAGAATGAAATGAACCAAAATCTAAGAAATATTTTGAGATGCAAAGAAATTATGGATAAAAATGTACGTATATATACATTTTTTCCATAAATTTACAACTTAATTTTTCTAAAAACACCTATAAATGAAAAAAGTATTTCACCAACAATAAAACTTTTGGTTCCTTTCATTGCCCATAGTATTTAAAACACACGCTGAAATTTTTATGTAAATACCTCTATTAGTTTTTGAGATATCATGTTAACGGTGGATAATTTTTATAAAAATTAAATTTTGAGAAAATTGAAGTTAAAAAAACATTTTAGCTAAAAAATTGTTTAAAATTATCCTGGATGATAGATCAGGCCTTCCTATTCCTAGAAAATACTATTTTGGAAAGAGGAAAGCCTGAACTACAAGAAATAATAATAAAAAAAGAATTCGCCAATGTGGTCGAAAACCAGTGTTTTTAACGTAGTCGTATACCTTAAGAATGAGTTTAGATTAAATTTTTAGTTAGAGAATTTCCTTCTAAAGAGCTACATGTGAAATCAATGCATTTTCCCCTACAACAAAGAGGTAAATTCAGTTTTGCAAGTCTCTTTTTGCCATTTCTGAACAGCCTGCTGCAGCTCTGAATTTGAGAAACTATGAACTACGAGGCAATTCTTCACTGAAGAAAAAACAAGATAAATTTTTCATACGGCAAGATTTGAGAAATAAATTGGTAGTGTAAGCAGCGAAGTGTGATATTTTGACAGGTAATTTCACACCTAAACGAGTCTTAAGTCGATTCTTTATTCTGATGAAGCACCATGGTTAGATTTTCCAAATATCTGGTTTCTTATGTCTTACGTAATCATTCAAACGTTTAACGCGATAAGTTTTATATAAACCTAGCAACGGTTTTTCAAAAGACAATTTTTCACAGCTCCTTTGATAATCGATACTGATGGCCGCTCTGACCTTTCATCACTTCTATATAGTTTGGGATACTTTTAAATCCCCAATGTCATTTGATCTTTAGTTCAGCTTAGTGCAGTATTTACTACAAACTATCATATTCATTTGATTTGCATCAATATAAGTTTTTCCCATTAGAATACAAAGTTAGACATTCAAGATTCGATATTTTTCCATACGATAAGAAGTTTTGAATGCTTACACTCACAAACTATGCATTAAAACTAAATTTTAAAAAGTTTTGACTTGACAGTCATATGATTCCTATTATTTATTAGGGGATATGCGAAATTCTATTTGTATCTTAGAAATGAATTTAAAAAAAAATCCAAAAACCTTTTAAATGTATTAGTGTATTATAATAAAAGTGGAAAAAGAAAAAAAAAATATTTACTGTGGTTTTTTGTATCGAAATATTTATGATTTTAAATCTATAATAAATAAATTTATGTATATTTTTGGCACAAAAACGAAAATTTTTTATAAAAATCAAGTAGTCTGCTTGCTCTCAAAATAAATTCTGGAATATTCCAATCTGTAAATGTAAAGAAATATTACATTTATTGTAAATGATTAAATTTACTTCCAAGTTAATTTAAAATAAAATTAATTTATTTATTGCAAATTGCACTTTTTGAGGAAAATTTAATTCTTTATTCTTTCCGATTGTTCCAAGCACAGAGATATTCTTTTGATTTAAATTAATTTTTTCTTCTTATAAGATTAGTATGATTAGAAAAACACATTATTACTTTAATTATAATTTTGCTGAAAATCTATTGCTATCCTTAATGTGAATATTATAATTTGTGTATATGTTTTTATTTTTAGTTTTTGAAAAAAAACTAATAAATAATCTAAATAATTTTATTTGAAGGGTTCTTAAAACAAATCTTGCTAAAATAACTTTTACCCAAACTTGAAACTGATTCAATTTTAATGACATCCTTATTTTTCTTTGCTGTAAAATTTTTATTGCTTTTTTTTTTTTTTTTTAAATTTTGTATCACTTTAAATGAGTCGTTGGTTTCATTGGACTTAAATTCTATGTTTTTTTGCTTTTATTCGATTCGAAAAGCAGGAACTTCAAGTTTTTCTCATAATTTTCAGTTAAATATCCATTATATATTTATTATATTTCATTTAAAATATTTATTATTGCTTAATTATATATCGTTAAATTAACATATTAATATCTAACATGTATAGTAATTGAAATCTCTTTCATGTGATTTTATCAAACTGCGGATCATGCACGAAAAGAATGTGCTTGAATTCTCAATCCTACAGCTGTAAATGTAGCGGTAGTGTTGTTTTTTTTTGAAACAATTATGAAAAATGTTTGCATAACAAATAAATATCTTATTGTCATAATCAACGAAAAAATAAAGTTCAATTTTAAATATATATATATATATATATATATATATAATTTTCAAACAAAAATACATAATCACTCAGATTTATGAGGAAATCATTCGAAGAATATGACTTTTTTTATTTTACAGACGTCATACGAAATGTTTTTAATTTATTGGAATGAGTATTTAAGGACAAGTTATTTTACATTTTTTTACGAGTTGGGCAAAGAGAAATGTTCATCAAATTCAAAATTCTAGTTTTTTTAGAAAGTAAGCGATAGCTATACTTCCATAAAGTTAAAGTGGGCCCTTTAAATTTGATGTTCAAAACTCTATAATTTAAAATATTAACTCAGTTTTTTTCCACATTCTATAGTATGTGAAATTTTCTAATTATCCCTGGGAAAAAGTATGAGTTTCCTTATTTGAATTAAATAAGAATATATAAAAATTGAAGGTAATTAGTAATATCTTTTTAATTTTTAAAAATTTAAAATGTGGTCTCATATTGCCAGAGAAGTACAAGTTCCATAGTAAAATACATATGCTGAATTTATTAATATAAAGAAAGAACTAAAAAAAATGCGAGATTTCTCAAAACATTCAATTAGAATAACGTACGCTATATCATTATAAAAATACAAGAACAAGTTTCATATATTTATGTAGTATGAGCCCTATGCTACTCCCTCTACCTCGCCAGCAGATGGCAGTAGTGTTCCACCTAGAAGTATAAGTGAGGCAAACGGCAGAAGAAAGACACTTGGTGCGAGAGTGTGTGAGCTTCGAAGTTGAAGGATAACAGCCATGCTATATTCGCCTGAACTGCAACCAACCCTATACTTTTGTTCTTTTGCTTAATGTTCGTGTAGTCCTGTGTTCGTTTATTAAAATATGGAAAAGACAAACGTGTAGTCTTCTTTCGATTGAGGACACGATCCTACATGGGAGCTCTGGCTGGTTGGATTTTGGCCACTTTATTCAATACCCTTGACAAGGATGATGATCAAACCGAAAGTAGTATCTTCCACAACGGCAAACTGTGAGTAAAACTCTTTAATTGATGATTTTATTCGAAAAAAAAATATTTGGTGATTAATCTAGAAGTTTGATGTAATACAAACTTTTAAATTTGATGAAAATTACAAGTGTGGGAAAATTGAGGAATAATTCATGAAGTTATTTGATGTTGAAGAAACAAATGTTCTTTGAAGAAATTTGTTGATATTAATCGCCTATTTGATGTTCCTTTGATGCTGAATTTAATTCTTCTGTTTTCTTCCACGGTTATTTCATTTTTGAAGATAATTTTGAATTACTATTTGATGTTGTATTAAAAAATTTGTTTAGAAGAAAATTGTGAATTTATAATGGGAAGATTTCGTAACAAATTTAGAATTACTATGTGATGATTAATTAAAAAGTTTTCTAGAATATTTAAAATAATATTGCTACTTATAATGAAGTTGATGCTTATTTGAATTCATTTCTTAAGATTACTGGAATGAATATTCTTTGAACGAAATTTCGAATTAATACATTGCATCAAAATATTATTTTTTTCATTTTTGAATTTATCTTGCATATTTACAGACAGGGTGCAGAATTAGAATTGCATACTGACGCAAGTAAATTTGGCTACGGCGCAATTCTCTTGCAGCGATCTGACGATAATAAGCTTCACCCAATTCACTATATGAGCAAAAAAAATCCCCCCAAGAAGAAACTTACTCAAGTTACGAACTTGAAGTTTTGGCGATTATTGAAGCTTTAAAAAAATTCCGCAACTATTTGACAGGCACTAAATTTAAAATTTTAACAGACTGTTCAGCTTTTCAAAAAACTATGAGCAAAGCACAGCTCACACCCAAAATTGCTAGATGGACATTGTTTTTGGAAGATTTTCATTTTGAAATTGTACATCGCCCAGGAAAGCAAATGAAGCATGTAGATTGTTTAAGCCGATATCCTATTATGATGATAATACATGATGACTTGACTTCTAAAATCGTCCACTCTCAAAATGCTGACGAATATATGAATTCCATTAAACTACTTCTGGCAAACAAACAAATTAACGACTTTATTCTGAAGAATAACATACTATATAAAATTGTAAACGATTCTGATCTCCTAGTGGTCCCTCAACAAATGCAAGCTGAAATCGTTAAAAATTTCCACTCTAAAGGATATTTCGGTATAAATAAAACAGAAAACAGTCTAAAACAAAGTTTTTATTTCCCAAACATGCGTAAATGCTTAGAAGATGTCATATCGAATTGCATTGAATGTATTCTCATGAACAAAAAGCGAGGTAAAAGTGAAGGATTATTAAACCCCGCAGTCCAAAAGACACTTAACTCCACAGTTTCAAGGAGTACACAAAGAACACCTTTTGAGCTTTTAACAGGAGTAAAGCTCAGAAACAAACAAGATTTACAAATCCTTGAGCTTCTCGAACAGGAGAACATCAACTCTTTTATAACTGATCGTGAGAATATCCGAGATGAAGCCAAAAAGAATATCCTAAAAATTCAATAGGAGAATCGACATACTTACAATAGAACCGAAAAACTGCTCATCAGTACAAAAAAGGTGATTTGGTGGCAATACGAAGGACCCAGTTTGGAACTGGCTTAAAACTGCGACCAAAGTTTTTTGGCCCGTATGAAGTGCTACAAGTCAAGCCTAACGACCGCTATGATGTTAAAAAAGTTGGTCAGCACGACGGACGAAACTCTATCTCCACTGCAGCCGACAACATGAAAATTTGGTGCAGAGACACTTGAAACACCGACTTACTGCACTAAACAAGAAGCATTTGTATTTTTTTCTCCATGTTATTGTCTACGTACTTTGTCTGTTTTGGTTTTTTTGTTCCTTTCAGGTTTTTCTTCAAATTCCCTCTCCGCTGTGGGCAGCTGGATGTGTCAGGACGGCCTGTAGTATGAGCCCTATGCTACTCCCTCTACCTCGCCGGCAGATGGCAGTAGTGTTCCAACTAGAAGTATAAGTGAGGCAAACGGCAGAAGAAAGAACTATTAATGGAAGATCATCATACGCAGAAATGACGAAGAAAAACGTTAGAAACCAAGACACTCAACCCATTCCCCCACCACGAAAACAGAACACGGAGCCCACTTTGACAGCAGCTGAAGAACTCCCTTCTCTCCTAGAAACCCTCCAAATACTTAAAGACCTTAGAGAAATATTGAAAGAATTCCCAAAACTAATTGAAGCAGCCAAGCTCGCAAAGAAAACCGCAAATAAAGAAGAAAAAAAGATGATAATCCTGAACGCACTGATCGGCCCACCAAAAGTAAAGTTAATCCTCTGCAATATCCCAGCTTTCTGATTGGTCACCTACGTACAATAGTTTTATCCCTCACCGAGCTCCGAAAACCCACTGCATCACCCTCTCCTACTCCCCTGACAACATGCTTTCCTATTGGCCGAGACAACTCACCCACTCTCCCTCACCTCCAAAGACCAAAATTGTTTGAAGATCCATGCCACTTTCTCTCCTTCCACCGTCGAGTCAAGACCCATCACAGTTATCATGGCAAAATACTAAAAGTCAAGTTTTCCACCAGTTATGTCATTTAAGGGGATAGTCCTACTCCAAGGACGGGTGCCCCGATAAGCTATCATCGAGATCGAGAGAAAGACACTTGGTGCGAGAGTGTGTGAGCTTCGAAGTTGAAGGATAACAGCCATGCTATGTTCGCCTGAACTGCAACCAACCCTATACTTTTGTTATTTTGTTTAAGGTTCGTGTAGTCCTGTGTTCGTTTATTAAAATATGGAAAAGACAAACGTGTAGTCTTCTTTCGATTGAGGACACGATCCTACATTTATCTGTAAAATTAGCGGATATATTTGCGCTTAAAATTATGAGGTTTCAATGACATGGAAAAAGGGTAAGTCTAAAATTAAAAAATGTATTCTCCGGAATTTTCACACATTTTTTTCAGTTAAATAATGTGGAATGAAAATGTAAACAACAAAAATGAAAGAAAAAAAATTAAAAAAAAAATCTGAAAAACATTTTTAGGGGCGAGGAGATTTGAAGTTACATATATCAGTGTTTTCATTTTTTCTTTGGACTTTTTTCTTCTTTTATTTTTAGAATTTGCATATTTCATTATTTCACCGCTAGGAATGCTGTGTCTTGTATAAAACATTCTGCATATTGTTACTTTACTAGCTATATGAGACAGCGTTTTGAATTTAAAAGGCTTAAAATAACTTTGCCGATCAACCATATATTGATTATTCTGCATTTATATGAAAACTTTATTGCTGAATCCTGTTAAAAGAGTTCTACGTTTACTCATAATATTTTTTCTGTAAAGTAAAACTTTGAACAATCAGAGCTGTAGCTTTTATGAGCAAGAATATGTAAAATAAAACTTCAAATAATAAATGTTGAAAGAAAATATTATTTTCTTTTTGAAATGGTTTGAGAATATTATCTTTTCTTTTAAAACTTTTTTTATTTAATAGATTTTTAAAATATATCTCCAAGGATTTTCAAATTATGTTGCTTTACGGGATTTTTTATTGTTTTATTTCTCATCATATTTGGGCTCCTTTTTTTGAAGAAGGCGTATTTTAAAAAAACATTATCAGTATCACAATCTTATATTGTACCGAATTTTATTGAAAATAAAATAGCTTGTTTTTTTACAATAGTTTTTAAAATTAAAAGTTTTTACGAAAAATAAAAATTATTTTAACCAAGTTATTCAAGATTATTTTCATAGTATCTTTAAAATAGTAACTTTATGCCAGTTTCTGTATTTCAATGATAATTACAGAAAAGAAACTGCATCTTTCGCATACACACTAAAAGCACGCACGTTAAAATGATTTTTAATAATTTGATTACTTGTATTTTTATTGTTAACTATATTTTTGTGCATTTTTCTTTATACTCTTTCTACGCTAATTTTTAGCAAGCTTTTACTATAACAGAAGCAGGTTATAACCAAGTTAATGTTTTTAATTTAACAATTCTGGAATAGAACGGAAAAATAACAGAATACATATGTCACTTCATATTTCCATGTACACATAACGAAAATTTAGGATTATTTCTTTGGTAGAAAGAAAAACAATGTAATAAGTAATTATATGATTCTTTTAAATTGAAAATTTGATCGTTTATATTCATAATATATTTATGTTAAATGATCATACATGTATTACCAGATATTATAGAATTGAAATATATCACCATATAATCTATACTTATAATAAAGCTCAATGTGTGTGTGTGTGTGTGTGTGTTGGCGCTCTACAGGCCAGGTCATTTGACATACAGCTACAAATTTGGTACATGTATGCCTTAGAGGTCGGGAATGTGCACCTGGGGTCCCTTTTTTTGAAATTTTGATTAGAATTTTAATTATTAATTAAAAGCTAAGTTTCCCGCCAAAAAAATCTTCCATTTTCCCACCGCCAACTTTTCCGCCAAAATAATCTTCCATTTTCCCCACCGCTAAATGAGTAAGGCTTCAGTTTTCATTTCTCCCAACAGTAATGAGGCTAGGGTTAACATTTTTCGGCGGATTATTTCAAACGATTCTGTTTATTTTCTTAATGTTTTATGCATTTAAAATTAAACATTGTTAATTAATCCATGTTTCAGATTAATTCTGAAGTACTTTTGAATTAAAATAACACAGAATAAAGGAAATTAAAAATGTATAATCTGCATAGCGTTACCCCAACTGGCGTAGAAAAATTCACGCATTTGCGTTAG
Organism: Argiope bruennichi; assembly: GCF_947563725.1. Taxonomy (NCBI): domain Eukaryota; kingdom Metazoa; phylum Arthropoda; class Arachnida; order Araneae; family Araneidae; genus Argiope; species Argiope bruennichi. The sequence continues at coordinate 41,598,408 of NC_079151.1, forward strand.
CATAACTGGCGAAGAAAATTCACGCATGCGTAGTGTATTCTGATTGTTGTCATGACAACCATTCTCAACGGATGATTTAAATTATTTTTCGGTTAGTTGCATGCTTTTGTAAGTAAATTTTATTTATTTTAGTTATATATTTTTTGTATATGCTTATAGTTTTAAGTACATCGTTTTTTAAGTAGTTTTTTTTAACCGGTTTTCAATGATTTAAATTATTTTTAGGTTAGTTGCATGCTTTTGTAATTAAATTAGTTATATATTTTTTTGTATATGCTTATAGTTTTAAGTACATCGTTTTTTAAGTAGTTTTTTTAAACCTGTTTTAGACCGATTATTTTAAACGATTCATTTTATTTTCTTAATGTTTGATGCATTTAAAATGAAACATTGTTAATTAATCGATATGTTCATGATGCATCTGAGAAAATTTTGTTGACAAATTCTTGAGAGATTACATAAATTAAGAAAGATATTCTTTAGTGCCCATAAAGTTTAAACGCTCAGTGACTCTATTATGAGTAATCATATTATTAAAAAATGCTTTGTTTCAGTAAAAAATATTATTATATTAATCGCAGATTAATCATTTGCACTTTAATTTAAAGCATAAATTCTACGAGAGGTAACAGAAAATTAGAGAGATACATATCACGTTATGACTGAAGGCCTTTATAATATTATGAGTGAATTATACGACTAACAAAATTTGAAGTTTTAAAATATTTTGCTGAAGAATCTATTAAAGTTGGAATTGCATAAAATATTTAATTATTAAAATTTTAACGAACATTAAGATTGGCGAACCGGCTGGTCGCCAAAGGCGGCTAGTTAGAAATAAGGAAATACCATGCATTCTTCAAATGATATGCAATATTCATAAGATAGTCGTAGTTTAAAAATAATAGAGCAATGAGCAATTATCTGCTGCGTTGAAATAATTGATTCCCTAATGAATTGGATATGTCATCTAAAGAAATAACTATAATTCTTTGAACCAATTAATTTATCTTCGATCATTTTATTGATTCTACGGATATGTTCACCTTTTATTGAAGACATAGATGAAAATTAAGTCAAATGAAATGATTTTTTTAATTATATTTTTATTGCATTTGTTTATTTAGTTTCAATCTTTTTCCAGGTGAGTTATGTCTTCATAGTATACTGTCGATCCAAATATGTAGACTTACTAATAAAGTATTCATTGTTAAAAAATAATGTAAATCTTCGATTAAATTACAGTTAACCGAAGTAATGTGTACGTAAAATAGGTATAGCGCAGTAATGCCAAATTATTACAGAAGAAATCATGTAATGACTGCAGAACAGAAAAAAAGGTGCTTTTTTCGAATGTATTACCCCCCTCCCTTTCCATTATCTAATTTTATCTATGTAAGACAATAATACCAAATTATTACAGAAGAAACCATTTATTTTCTGAAAAACAGAAAAAAATATCCTGATTTTTCGAATGCTTTATTTCCCACCTTTCTATTATTTAATATAATATATGTATAGCGAAATAATACTAAATAATTACAGAAGAAATCATGTAATAACTGCAGAACAGAAAAAAAAAAATATCCTTGCTTTTTCGAATGCTTTATTCTTCCCCCCTTTCCATTATCTAATGTAATATAGGTGTATCACAATAATAATAAATAAACAATTGCACTCAATAATAAGGAATAATAACACCAATAATACTAAAAATAATAATACATTACAAACAATAATAATAAATAAATAATTATAGAAAAACATCATGTAATGACCTGCAGAACAGAAAATAAAATCCGTGCTTTTTAGAATCCTTTATATTATCCAATGTTAGGAAATATAAAGGTAGGAATGTTTTATTCCTCCCTTTATATTATCTAATGTAATAGGATTATTCAATAAGTTTTGCATATAGGCAATTTTATAAAGATATAATAAAATTATCTATGATAATAAAAAATATCTTATCCCGAAATAAATTTTTATCCAAACTTAACAGATTGTCAACAAATGAATTCCTTTATTATAATTTTTAATTTCATATAAAAATATTATCAGTTGCCTCTTTTAAAATGTGTTATTATTTCAAAATATTTTTTTTTGATGAAATATGTTTTTAATCATTTTATTAATTCATAAACGATTAAATCTCACTTTTCATATTTACATTTATTGTTACTATTTATTTTGAACTGAATCAGTCAGCCTGAAATGATGCTAAATGCTTTAAGATGTTTCCAAATTAAATACTAGAATATCGGCTTGTAAACATGGGCAAGAAATCATTCTTTTCTCTTAGCAACTAAATCGGAAACTATTAGTCATTTAAATCTTTGGGATTATTTTCTCCAATCATCAGGAGAAAATTTTTTTATGCTTAATTAATTTTGCATTGATTGAAAAGAATGAAATTCAATTTTCTACACCACTTAACTTATTTAATGTTTCAGTAAGATCGAGATTATGTTGATTATATTGTAGTTTTGCATTTTTTCGAATCATTAATTTATTCCATTCTTATTTTTGATAAAAAAATTTTAATACATTTTTCTAAAGATATGAATGACAATATCTTCCCAAGACATTATTTCTCCAACAGAAAGACAATAAAAAACAATATTTATTAAATATTTTTTCATGTGATTCTGTTTAATTATAATTTATATCACTCTATTTAGAAAATGATTTTCTAAAGTCTAAATGAAATGTCACTGTAATGTAAATGAAAATGAAAAACAAAATTTATAATTATAGAAACTTTCAAATATAAAGAAAAAAAATTGATTGTACAGGAAAAGAAAGAATATATGGGGCATATCAGTAGTATTTATATTTCGTAAGCTAAATCATTCGTATTAAGCTGAAATTTCAATTGCGAACATACAAAATAATTAATAAAAATGCAAAAAATTTCAGAAACGAATTTATTTATTGAACGAATTTATTATTTATTTATTGAAGATTTATTCTAAATCTGAGTTTATTTTCCCCATAAAAACTCAAATTTAGAAACTCATGAACAGTTAATATACTTTTCAATTTTCAATCGGAAAAATTCTATTTTACCATTTAAAATTAAAGAATAAACTTTTATTTGTTAACAACATAAGTATTCTTAGAATGCTTTCACAAAATCGTGTTTTGAAATCTTAAATAAATGCTAATTGCGAATGAGAACGGGAAAAATACAAGTTAATAACTTTACATTATCTCATTCTTACTTTACTTTAGCTTTTAATACATAAAGTTTTTTTTTTCATGAGTTATGTAATTTTTAGAAAATATATTTAAAGTTTCGAAATGTTTTCTTTGTAAATTATATCGAAGAAATAAAATTTGCATCTATTTTAACTTCGATAAATTACATGCATTTATAAATAAATATATTACGTTATTTCGATATAATACATACAATATATTAAAAGGAAAATGGAATAAAATGCTTTTGAAGTTTTAACACGAGAGAATACATTGGTGCATTAATAAATGCAGTTCTTTTGTAAGAGCGAAAATATTTTTTTTTTTATTATTATTTCTGTAAAGTTGCTGATTTTATCTTGACAAATCTATTGTAAGTCTCATAAAGTATGTATGTATGCAGAACAAAAAAATGCCTATATATTTCAAAAGAAAAGTCATTTTTCATTGTGATTTTGTATTATGATTCAATATTCAATTCAGAGACTAAATCAGTTATAAAATCTGACAGTTTACTTTATTATATATTAAATGCATTATAATATATTGAAATTATTATTACTAAATATATTTAAATTATTGATAATAAATGCCAACTTAAAAAGCTAATTCATTAAATTGTAAAAATTCTTTTTGTTACATCAAAACAGTTATACTTAATAACATAAAAAAAACGCCACAACTTTATTTATAACGTTTATTAAATTTAATAATTATTATCCGATTGCATATTAAAGACCTAAGAAAGAAATACCATTGCATTTCTGATAGATTTTTTCCATATCACTCTCTTTTTTGTTAATTATAAATGATTTAAGATAATAAGGGTTATTTTTCTTAAGGGTTATCTAACTTTTTTTCTTTAAATAAATGCCATTTGGTAGGATATTTCAAAATAATGCACTATAATTTGGCCTTTTTTTTAGAAATTAGATCTTTTTTCTTCCTTAATTTCCTGAAAGTAAATTGGAAAGTGAAATTTGAAATTCTGTAGGATTAAGTGTATCAACATAAGTTCAGACCATTTTTTCATCAACCAATATTATTTGAAACGTACTCTCTGCTTATAAGGCAAAATTAGAAATCCATTTTGGGAGAATAAATTTGCAAATGAAGTTTACTATTGCCTTTTACTATACATGGTTTCTACTTATATAATAATAATCCATTTGGGTATATTAACAGCGAATCACTTAGTAATAATAATTTTGATGAATATTTAATAAAATGATGCTTATTTTTTGAATATTTTTATTATGTTATCTGAGCTTATTATTATATTTAAGAGCATTGTAAGAAAGCAAAAGTTTATGGGAACTTTTTTAATACCAGTATCAATCGAACATTGATAATGAAGAAATTATAGTTAAATTTAGCAAAATTATTATAATCATCAATAAAAAAATTGAAGCATATTTTTAGCAACTTAATAATTATTATGATAAATAATTACTTAATTATTATATTTCTAAGCATCTTATTAAAATGGATGTTTTTTCTTAATCGGAAATTTAAAATAATTTAACGATAATTTTTTACACTATGAAACTTTTTGAAACATTTGGAAATAATGCTACTGAAAAATTGATTTTTTTTTCGGAACATTATTATTATTTGTTCAAATATTATTGAATTATTACTAGACGAATAAATTCATAGTAGAATATTCAGGTTTCAACAAACTGTTGTAATTTTTTCATTATATTCTATAGAAATAAACCATATTCAAACTCTTAGTATATATTGTATTAGAGAAAAATAAAAATTCATTTCTTTGTTTCGAATATCATGATCATTATAGCAATAAAATATTCGATTTTTTTTTCAAAATATTTTATGGAGGAAGTAACCTAATTTCAAAAGCTTTTGAAAAAATGGCTTGACTAAAAATGTAAAGATTTTAAATGGCATATAATGAAGTAAAAGTTTGCAGAACTTTTAACATTATATTACATTATTTACATACATAACTATGAATTTGTACAAGATTTTAATTAAATGATTGGGGACTAAAGTAGAAATTTTAGTAATATTAGATGCTTAGTTGCATTCTGGATAGAAAAGTAAATGAAATATTTTATAATTTTGAGCTTTAAAACGAATTTTGAATTGTAAACAGAGACGAAAATGCCGATTATGGATTTATCCTTTGCTTTAGGAAAAGTAATTATAAGCAAAATTCAGCTAAAACAAGGACTTGATTATTGCTATTAAAAATATATATATTTATTACAGTTTTAAGTTGAATTTTACCGAAAAATTAATCTATATATTCTTGGCATTCTTAAAGTATTTTTTTAAATCGAAATTAAAAAAATAAATTAATAAAACGTTAAAATAATGCACTCTCTTGAATGGTGAATGAGAACCAAAATCCATATATAAAGGATTAAAACAGTGATGCCATTCTCATTTGGGAATCAAGAGTAGTATAAAAGTATATTGCTTTTACAACTCTAAACTACTATATATTGTTTTTAAGACTAAAAACAAAGCATATTGTTTTTGCTTTAATTTTAAATAAACAATTTTACTATACACATGCAATATTTATGAAGAAAATATGCATTTTATAAAAAATTATATTTGTTTCAAATATAATAAACAGAGTTAAAAATTTTGTGACAATATTCTACAAAAATTATGAAAAACATTGTTTCCAGTGTTAAATGAATTTTAATCCTACAATGCATTGTGTAGCCATATGGCTACACCTTTTTATTGCCATTTGTAAAGCTTTTCATGTCTATTCTGAAAGGAAACAATGAGTATGAAAATCCTTTTTGAAATGTCTTTTTATAAACATTTGTAGTAAAGAATTACTGTGGAGTAAGCGGTACTAGAATTTAACAGTAAATCCGTAACAAGATAGCTCATGTATAAAAAATTATTTTATTAAAATTGCTACCAAAATACTTTTAGTATTGTAAAAAAATATATAGGCAGAAAGGAGCTTTTAGTTTTATTGTAGAATTGTTATAATGCAATTTGTGCCAACTGGCTATTGTTTAATTCGCAATATTTTACATTTTAATTTCACAAAAAATAAACATTTTTAATGATATTCCTAAATTATATGGAGTTATTCAAATCACATGTATTTTAAAATAAAAAAATAGAAAAAAAAGTCATGCATTCTAGTTTTACAGTTTTGATAAAATATATGAAAACAATTATATATTTACTTCAAATCTTTTGTTTACTACAGAGACATTATCTTGCTTTACAAAATAATAAGATAAGTTTATAAAGTAACTGTATACTTTTACATATTGTATATTTAAACATGATTATTCAGAATGATTATATAGTTAAACTTTTATATGCATGCAAAGTGGAGGAATTAAGATGGCATATGTTGTGGGCATATCAGTAATATTTTTTGTTGCAAATTTTCCAAAGTCGATCTGCAAGGCCTACTATTTAATGAATTGCGTATTTTAGTTACATAATTCCAAATTTTATCCGTCTAGCTTTTTATCGTTTTGAGTGACCATGTTCCCAGAATGAAATAATTTAAAAAAATAGTTTTGTACCACTAGGAGAAGTTTAGGACTGTTAAAAATATTAAGATCTAATTCTTTAATGATTATGTTACTTTCGTTTTTCATATTAGAAAGTAAAATGCGTTCATCCGAAAAAATTTCATGACTATAGTGATCAAACTTTTCCTTCGAACAAATAATGTCAATAAATTCCTGCCATGATATTAAATTCATTTTGGTTTTTAAATTTATTGTTATAAAAATCTGTAAATATCTAACACTTATTTATTCATTGGTTTTGATAAGAATACTATTGAGTTTTATTAAAATAGCTAAACTAATAATATTTCCAGCACTTAATGAAACACACTTAATCACCTAATCAACAATTTTTTTCTTAAAAATACGGAAATTCTTCTTGCATTAAAGCCAAATGTTGAAAAATAAATTCATTCATTAAAACAACCAATATTTTACTTCACACCAATGGACTAAGTTATTTCCAATAACACAGGATTAGTAAATTTCATTAGTGGTAAAAATTCGCCCCCCTCCCCACCCCATTTTTTGAAAAAAAATGGTCTGGTTAACTTGAGGAAAAGGTTTAGAAGATATTTTGAACGTATTGCAGTTTTTATATAAATTATTTAAAAAATTCAAAATGATTCATAAAAGATTGCTTATTCTAAATAATTCATCATCATATTGATCATCAAGTGAAATTTTTTAAACATAAGTTCCTAATGGCTTAATTCGGTTCAGGTAGAAATATTAGTAATCTAATCGAAATTTCGTTTCAAAAAGTATTGCACATTTTGGTGCGAAATTTGGAATATAAATATACAGAAAAAATTGTTAAATCGAATTGTTAAAAAATATTGATTCATGAAATTAAAAATTAAAATATACACGATAATTGACTTGTTTAATGTTTTTTTTTATCTTAATCTCGAATCATTGTCATCAATTCGAATTTTGCGAAAACAAGACACTAAATAATTTAGTTATAAAAGGCGTTCCAGTAACAAAATAAATGATTACATCACAATATTCATCATAAAAAGTTTCTTTAAACTTTTTTTTTTACCAATTTTAAATGTAGATGTGTCATGCAATAAAATTTAAAACTTTTCTCAATGTATTTAAAAGGTTTCAAAAACTCAAGAATGCTTGGAGATAATTTGAACGAACAGAAAATTTGCTCATAATGAGTAAAATTATATATATTCTTAAAAACAAGAATAAGAGCACGACATACAGCTATGTTGTTGGCATGAAGAAAGCTGATAAATGAGATATTTGTTTTTCTATTTCAAAGCTTATCAATGAATTTCGTTTTATTTATTAAATCATTTATTTATTTTTTTTTCTTGAGAATTTGATTCGATTTTTCAGAAGGAAGATCCTCAAACGAAATAACGTGATCAGACTGCAGATGAAAATGTAATTTCCAATTTTAAATATGTATATTTGCATCAGACCCTATCGTTGAGGGTTTATGTTCAAAGACGAAATGGGAATTTAAAACAAATAGATGCTTGAATTTCAGTGCTTAAAGGAACAGGTATTTTTAGATGACGTTGACCAAGCTGTATGAATAAATATACGAAATTATTATCATTAGTGTATAAAGTACAATATACTAGGAGGAGGGGGGGATCGATTCTCTTATTTTGTCGTCTTCAAATCTCTGTTTTCTCATGAATATATAGAGAATACAATATATATTATTTTATTATTGATGGTACTTTCCAAATGTCGATGGAAATTAGAATATTACATTAAATCGAAAAAAATTGCTTTACATACTTTGTGTATTACAATGGCGTTTTTATTTGTAGCCTTATTGGCGTTTTTATTTATAGCCTTTGAAAAAAAGAAAATGTCAGAAACTATTTTTTTAAATATTGAGTTTTATCACGGATATTTCAAAATTTTACACTTTTTATGAAATTATGATTTATACAGAAAAGAAAAAGAGTTAAAATATAATATTAACACAATAAAATTTTGCTATATTTTTAAAGTAATTTGAAAATATATGTTATTCTTAAAAATATATAATCAAATATCGGCTTTAGACATGAGAATTTATACTGAGCATTTTATGTTCGAGGGACATAAATATAAAGAAAATCACGTCTCAATTATTTTTATTAGATGAATAAAGGATTTGCTTTTAAAATAATTTTTCAAAATATATAAAACATTCTTCTCATAAGATGTTTGATATTTGAATAACATAATTCAAATAAGACTGAAAACATTATTGATTTTTTTCTTTTTGAAACTTCTTTTACTTTCTTTAGTTTTGAAAATACTTTTGTCCAATCCGTATACGTATAGTTAATCAAAATGAAACCTTTAAGATTACGTTTAAAAGACGTTAAAATTAAGCCCTTTAACCCATAACTGGAGACATGAATTTCTTTACACTGCCAGAGTTATGGAATCAAAATGACTCTATTGTTATTTTTCTTTCTTTTATTTTCTAAACAGCATTGAAATTTATTTTGGAAACAATACATTTTAGAAATCATGTAGTTGAAACATATTAATATTAAAAATGATAAATGTTATAATTATAAATTATTATAAATGTTGGAAAGATATTATAAGAAAAACCTAAACGATATTTCAATGAATATTTACTTAGTTTAGATATTTCAGAATTACACTAATGATAATAACTGTAAGAATTTAATAAACAAAAATGAATATTTTAAAATATTTTTTAAGAATATTTCTTTATTCCGTTTTACATTATTCAGATAAAAAGTAGTTTCAGAGATCAATGAATTCATAAATAACTTTGAAAAAGAATAACTGAATTATACGCCCGTGTTCATAATTTGACTTTTGTCAAAATACTGCTGGAAAAACAATTTGAAGGTATTCAATGATCAACTTGACTAACTAACTTGACTAATTAACTTCAACTCAACTTGATCAATGATCAACTTGAAGGTACTGATGATTGAATTGAAGGACAAAATACCAGATGATAATCAGAGCTAATGAACAGTGAAGAGTCATTTACCCATCTCCAGTTACGGTTTAAATTAAACAGCGAAATATGAATTAAAAGATTAATATGAAATGGCAGTACTTTATATATTTTATTGCTTATTTTATATATTGCTGAAATCCAGTCCAATTAACTTGAAAAATATATTTAGACGAAGATATAAATTTGATATTAAATAAGCATTTTACATTATATGCTAATCTTCTACATAACATTCTTCATATATTGAACTTGAAAATTTTATCGGAAGGAAATTTATATTTATTTTTCTAAATATCAATTTTTTTAACTAATTTATAAACCTTTTTTATATTTAAAAAAATGGAGTAAGTAATGCCTATAATGGCCAATAAATAAATTATCTTTTTAAGTTTTACACTTTACAGACAGAAATTGAAATTATACGTTCAAAAAAGATTTCTTCATTTCAGCCTTTCTCATTTTCATTAAAATTATTTTATAAGAAATGCAAGGCTGAAAATGTGTTTGCTATTAATAAAGGAAACATTTTGCTTCTTAATATTTGCTTTCATTAATTAATCATTTATTGATAAAAGGATGTTTAAATTTATATTTCAGAAATATTCCTTTTAAGGTACGTTAAATTTTCTCTATATTTATATATTTGCATATTATTATTTTCATTTCAGGATTTTCTTTAAAATTTGAAATCTGTCGGATGTAAATGAATTAGGAATTGTTTTGCTGTTTATTTCAATAGAAAAACTGGCACTATCTCATAGAAATATATACAAAAAATATTGCAATTTAATATCTAATCCATTTGCTACGTTTTCATTATAACATTTAATTTATAAATATTTTCTATTTGTATGAAAACCAATGATTATATCTAAAACAATAAAATTCCTAAAAAAAATTAATGGAACAAGACACACTGTGGTCATTAAAAGAAAAAATATATCTAACTTTAAATTTTTATTATACTGCCCAAAAATTGAAATAAAGATATAAAATATTGTATTTATAGACCAGAAATTAATCTTAAATTCTTGACTTAAAAGAAAAATAAGTTTCAAGCACTAAATCATAAATTTAGATTTTCTTTGTTTTAATGTATAAAAATACGCACAGCGTTTTTCGGTAAGAAGTAACTGATAATACCTTTCGGTGTGATTATGTATAAATTAAGTTTTACTGGAAATCAATTTTGAAATTCGTATTTCGTAAACATTAAAACAGGTTTGTAGGAGATAACAAATAATAGGAATAGAAGGAAAAACATTAAAAGAAAAGAATCATTTTATGGAGAAAATAGAATAAGCATAATTTATTAAATATAGTTAGCAGCAAATTTGAAAATTCAGAACTTTCCGATTTGATCGATTCCCTCTAGATCATGAATGTAACTTATATGGTGATTTGCCCGCATCTTCTTTTATAACATCAATTTTGTATAATGATTTAGGAAAACGTATGCAATTTAAATAAAATTTTATTTGAATTCTGTATGCGACATTTATAAATAATAAGTATAACCAAAGAACCAATTAAATTTGTTTTATTAGAGTTTATTCAAGCGTTAACGAAATCATAGGTTCAGAAATAAAAACAAATATATAAAACTCATCTTTTCTATTACATTAAGAAACAAAAACAAATTGAAGTTCTATTTTCTTATCACATATAACTGGAATGTTTCAGATAGAGATCCAATCTAATTATTTCAGTAATGGTCAAATGAATTAAATTCCTTTCTCTTTAAATAAAAGATTTCAGTCAAATTCAAAACCTAATTACTGAAAACCAATGGAAGATATTCAAAATTCATATAGCTTAAAAAATAAGATGTTAAAATATCTTTCGTTTTAAAAAGATATCTCCGATGCTTTCAGAATGACGATTTCTTCATCATCTTCATTGCCATCACTTATAAAATTTTATTTCTTTGTGAATTAAGTTATTAATTTATATCAATTTGACATTTCTACGTGTATATCGGCATTACATATTCATATATGAATACAGAATTTGACATTTCAAATATTTTGATAATATTAATTTACAGTTAATATTATTTAAACTTCTTTGTTCCAAAATTATGAATATTAATTGAGGTAATTCAAATAATTACACTATATATATATATCAAAAAGGCAACGCATCCCCTAATATAAATATAATGTGGTTAAGCATGATGCATTTTTTTTTTTAAATTTAGATTCAAAAGTTATTATTTATTATTAAAATATAATTAAGAGGTATATGATTCGAGAGTATTGCACTTATATTAATTCTAATAGTTTTAAAATAAAAGCTTGATAAATATTGAATTTAATAATGTTGAATTGCACATTTAAAGATATTAAATTGGCTCTTTATAAAGTTGACAATATATATTATTGACCTTATCATTTAATATTTTAAACACACTTTTATACAATTCTCAAAGTAAAGATTTATACAGTGGTGAACATTTTAAGCAAAATGAACATCACTGATCCACACAGACGATAATACTCGAAAATTGAAGTGACGTAAAAATGTAATATTTTAAAAATTCTTGATCTCAAAGAAATATTAAATGCACAGAGCATTTCCGAAAGGTTATCAAGAAAATATTATTCTATCAAGTTAACAATATTTCAAATTCTAAAAATAGAAACAAAAATCAAAAGAAGAAAATTCTTTCTTGAAGAAGTTTCGAATTTTTAATTACAGTGCTTTCGAATTTTCAAAGAAGGATAGATTAATAGTTCCAAACTTTAAAAGAATCTGCAAAGAACTCATTTTCCCTAGAACTTAATTTTTTGATGCGACATGTAAAGATATGCCGTGAAGAAAAATGGCCATCTTAGTAATGCGATTTCTTTCCTTCTTTGTAAAAGTTTAGATAAATTTTAGTTCATGACAAAATATATTTAATAGGGTTTTCATAATATTTCGGGGAAAGCAAAACATTTAGTAAGATATTTTTTATTCCATTGCCCAAGGTTTTCAATAAATCATTAACATTTCTTTTTCAGTTATAATTTTAACATCATGGAATATTTTAAAGATTCAATTATGACAGCAATTTAACTCAGTATTAATTATAGAGAAATTTTGAGAACTTCATATATGCATGTCATATTAAGCAATTTGTATTGTAAAATATGTGTGTGTGTTGGCTTCTACAGACAAGAATGTTTGACATGCAGTTATCAAATTTGGCATATATATACTTCGAAGCGTGGAAATATGTACCTCTAAGTGATTTTTTTAAAAATTTTAATTTTAATTTAAACTAAGCTAAATTTTGCCGTTTTTCCTGATAATTTCAGGAAATATCAGTACGCAAATTAAATTTTAGACTATTATAAAATTTCAAAAAAATTGTAATTTCTACTAATTATTAATTATGAATAATTATACTAATAATTATAATTTAATAATCGTGGAAATTTTTTCCCCAATTTTGTCAATTTGCTAAAAATTGTTTTTTTTTTTCTTTCTTCTCTCAAAATCAATTTTATAGTTTCCATGGCATTCCAAGTGTTTCATTTGTTTCATCAGTACCTGATTTTCTTCCATTTTTGGAAGTTAAGAAATATATTTTGTTTAATCCTTCCGCCATCCTCTTCGCGAAATTTTTTTTTCCCAACAATCCTTTCTTTCGCCGCATTAGAAAAAACAAATATAAAAACTGAAGCAAGTAAACATTTATAAAGTGTTTTAAACGTTTAACATTTATAAAGTTCTAAAATGTTGAAAAATGCTTGAAGCACGTTATGGTCATCCTGCAGAGGTTTCGCTTGCACTCACTGGACGCGTTACTGACGACAAAGATGCTAACATCTGTGAATTATCTGCCAATTTTTTGTTTGTTGAATATCTATTTAGTTTACTAGATGGATTGGAAAAACTGAAGTTACAAAACAGCGAAATTTAAAAAGGTAGACGAATTGGATATTTACAATTTTATTAGAGTTATGATGTCATAGGAATTATCTCTATTAGAAAGGTTTATATTTACTAATAAACAAAGCATATGATAGGCAAAATGAAACCACTTGAATGCCTGAAAATTCCACGGAAGCATGAAGTTTTGTCTATGCGATTTAAATATAATCAACATTCCTGGAAAACCAACTGGTCACCGAAGGCAACTAGTATAACAATAAAATCCCAAAGATATACAAAACGAAGTTAAAGTAATTATCAAAAGTATATCATAATATTATTCATCAAGAAGTGATAATTCCAATGATTTTCAAAAATGCACTTTTTTTCTATGCAATAGTTTAGAAATATTTTTAAATGTAGGGCGATTTTCCCTCAAAAATACAGATAAGGAAACTTATATTTATTTTTCCATTTAAATTAAGCTTAAGTTTAATATCTGCGATTTTTGAAAATGAAATGAAAAGTGGCAGCGTGTAAACCAGTTCGAAATTAACTTAATGTAAGTCTAGAATTCTCGATTATGCTATATTTAAGGAATATTTTAATGAGAACTTAGAAATAGCTAATGAGACATCTTAAAGTAATTACAGCTAAATATAATTGACAAAGATAAATTTCTCTATATTTTAGGGTAGGAAGGCGTGAGTATATGTAAAGTTTTAAAGCGGATTATAAGGGAAGAATCTGGATGCTAATTAATAACACTGCGAAGAAAATCCTTGGGAGCTTACTGATTATTTATTGATAATCATATAATTTATGCATTCAAATTAGAATTTAAATCTCAAAGTGCATGCTTAGTATGGAATGATATTTTATATGTTTCCCGGAATCATTCTAAAACTAATGAATGTAAACTCCTTCTGATCATACGTTCACAGAATTTCTAAAGTTTTATCATTAGTATCTCGAAATAACAACATATATGCTATTTTCATCAATGCAGAAATAGTTTCATTACTTCAAAACTCTTATTTAGCTTTTAATTTTTCTATTGTAGCAAAGTTATCAAAACTGTGATGCATTTTCAGTTGCTTTATATGAATACTAGTCATATTTCTTTAAATCTTGATTAATGAATTTTGAAATAAAATAAATATAATAATACTTTTAATAACCTGAGATAAGTATAGTCCATGATATTGGTACTGATCACTGGGTTCGTTTGTAGCGAGTGTATGGTGTGGAAATACAATCAGCAGGCCTCAGTAGAAAAACAACAACGACGTTTATTAAACACAAAGACACAAACAACGAATACAAAGACAACGGATTTAAAGATAACTATATACAACCTAGACGTGCACACAGGACAGCACACTACAGCAAATAGTATCCCACAAGTAGTAATCGATCACAGCACAGAAAGCGACCAGACAGAATCCAGCAGGACAGGGGATCCTCGGAGCTTCGTTCTACGGTCCCTCCAAACGGCTGAAATTCTCACTGTCTCCTCGTTTTAGCTGTATCCAGCTGCCGATTCACTACTAAACGACTTGCTACTTCACACGCAACACGACGCTGCTTCAACAGTAGACAAAAGGACTCGGCATACTGCTCAGTTTAACACTAACTTGCACTCCACAGCGCTGGAACCCCGCCGTTGCTTTGTTATCCTCTCGAAGACTCGTTACTTCCAACTTTTCAACTACGACAACTCTCTGCTTGAGACTGTTTCTTTTTATAGTTTCCAAGAAGTGGGCCGAGAACCTTCTAGGTTAAGTTTTTTTCTGCTAAACATACTTTTTACCTCTGATTATGCTAAGACAAATGACACCAAACTTTAATTTCTTTGTCATATTTAGTACAAGAAATTTATCCTTGAATTGCTTTTGTGAGGTACTAAATGTTTTTGTATTATTAAAATTAAATGTATATAATTGCATAAAAAGTTTTAATTTATGTTAAAAAAGGTATCTAAAGGATAGATGTAAAAAGTTCTTTCTTCCTTTTCCTTTTATCCCTCATCAAAAATATGAAAAAGAAAAGCGGGACTCTAAACCGATATCGCTTATCAGGTAATTCTTAATTTTTTTTTTTTTTCAAAATGGAATCAATGTTTTATAGCTTTAAATCTATATACAGTCATTTCTGACATGGTCCGAGATCAACCGTCCGAGAGGAAGGACGTACATTCGCGAGCTCCGCAAGTAGGCGTCACTTCTTTATGCGCCCGCGACTTCTCTGCTTTATTTTTAACGAAGGCTTCTTCACAAGTGCAAGTGTTCCATAAAATATTGCTTGCAAAAGTTCTCTCTACAGTGCATAGTGCAAGTTTGCTATTTGATGCACATTTTCTACTGGATTACTTGTGTCATTCTATTCATCAATCCCATGAAATCTCTACCTTGATGATGTCAGGCTAAGAAAATATAGAACGGCCGGGGTAAGTGGCTCCTAATACTGCTGGTCAATAGTGTGCTAAATAATGTATATTAATGTACAAAGTTTTTCTCTATAAGATTATCCGGCAATATTTTTATTTTTTTTATATTCTTTTTAACATTGCTAATATGCAAATGCAAATGCACAGTCCCCTTTCTACCCTTCAATATTTCTCCTCCATCGTCCTGACTAATTATTTTTTTATTATCTTTAATACATACATAGAGGGTGCATTCAAGAGTATTTTGGTATGTGTTATGTTCACGTATGCTTAGTAACTCTACCACAACATTTTTTTTTTTTTTTTTTTTTTTTTTTTCTGAAAGCCTCCCGAGAAAAAAAAAATACACCGTATTTTGTGAATTTCCTCTAAGTTTTACTTTCAACACTTATAACTAAAAAACTATTAAGACTTTTGAAAATATCTAAAAGACGTATAAAACTCTGTACGATTACCAATAAAATCATATCCATATCATTACCCTTATGAATTTTGTTAAATTTATATCATTTTTTTTGAAACGTTGCTTCTCAAGCAACTATCGGCTAACTTTTTCCCCATTCCCGTCTCCCTCGTATGTAAACAAAGCATTCGCACACTATCATATATACATTGTTAATATATTTCAACTATTATACTATCACCATGTCTTTAATTCATTCTTTTAATCTTTTAACTTAACTTAATTATGTTCTCTGAGCTATTTGATATAACTTACATGTAAATGTTTTGCATATTTCCGATGTAATGTACCGTTTTTGCCCCCGATCGCCACATCCTAAAAATGGAGGCGCAGGGGACGCTATTGTGTAAACAAAGGAATTCAAGCTTTTGGCTTTAAAGCAGGCGTAAATTTACTTATATCTTAGTCTCGCGTATACATGCATTTTACATATATGAACTTTCGGAAATTAAGTGTTTTACTCTTTTAACTTAGTTGTTCTTAGTACTTAACCCTCTGAATTTCTTTGCTCTGAAATGAAGATCTTTTAAAATCCAAACGGCCGAAAATATAACCCATAGATGACGAGCATTTCCCTCCCCCTTCTCGCGGTCAATAGATCATTTGCAGCGTGGGGAGAGTACTCGTAACGCCCTACTCCTGTAGTCAATTTACTGCTGAAGAATAAGGGGTTGTATATAAAATTTAATAACACTTTATAGTTTTACCTAAAGTTTTTCCAGACGTTCCGTTTTTTTTTTCCTTCTTTTTTTTTACCACTATGTTTGTTTATATTTTATTAATTACAGAAAGACGCATCTGATGTTGAAATATAGCAATGAAATAGTATATTTGCATGTTCATAAAAACCATTGCTGCATCAGAAAATTTAATCATTCAGGAGTTCTCTCACTCTTTTTTTTTTTTTCTTTTCATTTTAAGAGTTATTGATATAAATAACTTATGTGAGTACTTAAAAATTCTTATAAATTTTAATTATGTATTAATTAAATCCCAAAGCAATTGCTTGCATTTATTTATTAGAATATAAAGAGAATATTGTTCTAATGTTGAGAATTTTTTAAGATATATGTAGATTCATATCTAAGAAATAACTTCATTAACAATGTAAATTTTCAATATTTATTAAAATTTATTAATTTAAAATAACAGAATAGAAACACAGGGCAAATATTATTATATGGAAAAAATATTACTTTCTGGTTGATATATTCCCATTAATATTTTGCAGGTATACTGCCAAAATTATCCAAATCAAAACCTTTCCTTTCCCTTCAAAACGAATCTGCATACACACAATAACTGTTAAATACTAAAATATGCATACTATGAAAAAAAAAAAAAATGTCCGATTTTATGAATACAGCAATCAAACTCCGAATTTCTAACAAAGAGAACGTTTGCTAGCATTTTTTTTTTCTTTTAAATTATGTTCTATGATTTAAGCAATGCACAAAATATATAATATCAGCCAATTTTCAAACGATTTGCAGAATTCTTCAAGGAAGAAATATTTAATTTGTTATTTTATAATTAAAACTGTTTCAAGAGCTGGTATGGGGGAGATTGAGCTTTGAAAAATAATTAATAATATTTCAAATACAGTTTTCTGAAACAATAAGCATTTTAATTCATTTTTTTAATTTATTATTTTTACATACTTTCCGATATTTATAAATTATGGATTGGACCTGAAAGTTGGTCAAATTTCGTAATGGAAAGAATTTTATTTACTATCAAATTTGATATCCATTCAATAATCTATCCCGATTTTTCTATTTTCGGAAACTTCAATATCATCTTCGTTAACAGAATCATTTTCTAACGAAGTAGAAATATTTTCTTCTTTAAAAAAGTTTGAAGTGTCAAATCCAGCATCTTCCTCACCACTTCTATCAAATCAGATTCATCTGAATCTTCAAAGATTATTTTATTAATTTCTTTTTGAGTTAAGACTTTCCGTTTACCCGGCATTTTAGCAAGAGATTTTAATGGTTGGCGAGCAGAAAGCGTACTGTAAATTAAACATCTGCCCTCAAACACTATCTGGAGACACCAATCAACTCTGACAGAGGGAACGGAAGCAACCACTGTTACAAAGACAAAATCGCCCCGCACTGTTTTACGACCCTGCTGAGAAAAGGGGAAGAAAATAAACAGGTGGCATTTCGGCCCCTTGACTGTTCTGTGGATGTCTGAATGTACAGCCTTCTCGGTCGCATTGGGAGTCAGAGGGTCAAGTTTGGTTTTCTTCTCTCCCCTTTTGCTTTCATTGTTATTCTTTGCTTAACTTTCGGATCCGTGAGATGGCGTAGCATGCAGTAACGTTCCTTTCCCCTACTCCTTATACGAGCGTCGGTTTAACCCTTTTTGTACTTAATTCTGTTTACCTGAAACATGCCTGTTCAAGCAGGTTGCAGTCTTCGTTTTATATGTTGTAAAGTTTACTCATAGAAATCATTTCGAGGCTGTAAACACATCAATACTCTTGCCTTCTCTTTTGCAATCCTCTTTTCAAATAACAAGCGCGTGACTTTTATTTTTTTGTTTTTCCTTGACGCATTCTCAATATATCAAAAAAATTTTAAGTCCAGGTTACTTAATCAAAGGTTTATTTTCATTAACTAATAACATTCTTCTATCATAACCTTTAATTTTCTCTTATACACCATTACAAGTAATATTCCAGTAGCTCGACCTTGTTACATTCTCAAAATTTTCCTGTACGTCTTAAGTCCGGGTTACCCAACTTAATTTACCGACAGTTTATGTCTGTTTCCTCAATTACCCATACTTCTCTCCTTCTGACTGGTACCCACCTCCAAAATCGTACCTGCCATGCACGCCATCCATGTTAAAAGTTCAAATTATTAGCATTTTAAAGTTCAAAAAAAAATTTTTTTTTTTCTTTTACCCAAAAAGTTCTAATTGCGAAACTGAGGCCAGGAATAAATTAAGAGAAAGAAAAAATTATGGGTGCGGAGCCAACACATGAGCAAACCGTTCACAAATGTCCGGCGACATGAACAATTAGCATAAACTCATTCCTTTTATCTAATTTTTGAATGCTTCAAGACATTTGTAGGACCCTGCAAAAACTGTAACACCACATCTGAGCTTCCGTGTCTTAAATCTCTCCAAAAAAGAAGGGAGGGGAATATCCCTTTATCTCTTTCCCTCCCACTTATTTTTATATAAAAAAAAATCCTAGATTATCCAGAATAAACAATTGAGACTTTAGCACACTTCTGCCAGAGTTGAGGGCCTCTGCCCCGGCTGTTTCTACTCTCTGTAAATCTTCGACTTTCCTACAGTAGTTATATATATTTTTTACAAGACCTTTTCATTGAATTCGAGAAAGCTGCAATTATGACAGACAAAATTTCTGTCCGTACCAATGTCGGGGATCCCAGCCCTATTGAGAATAACCCAACTAACTCTCAATCGGCTGATAAACCCAGAACTGAAAACCGCACGAATGGGCCAATCGAAGCAGTGGGAAATACTGCAGTTTACAAAAGAGACTTTCTTTTCGCTGAACTCTCCGAACTTTTGATGGGGAAAAAAGCAAATCATAAGTTTAGGCTAAATGATAATGAAAGGGTAAAGGCCTTTGCCCTTCTCAGTGATCTGCGAAATCTTCTAAGAGAAAAGGAGGAAAAAGATGCTGAAGAAGAATCCATAGCAAAAGAAAAAGCGAAACCAGCAAAAACATACGCTGAAGCCACGGCCACCAAACAAGCCCACACAGTACTGTTGCTCCCCAAAGAGAACAGCAAAGAAAATGTTAAAAAGTTGGTAGAAGAAAACATACAACCAACGAAAGAAAAAATGGCCATTAATGCAGTTAGGCCTCTTAGGAACAAGGGGATCGCAGTCGATTGCTCGGATGAAGAAGGGGCGCAGAAATTAATTCAGATGGTTCAGGGAAACCAGAGGCTAGCTGAAACAATCGAATGCAAGAAACCATCGACCAGGCACCCTAGATGCATCGTATATGATATTCCAAATGGGATCGCAGATGTAGAGGTGTTGGAAGTACTGGAACTCACCATCGGAGCTCCTAAAGATTCTCTGAAGCCGATCTTTAGAATCAAAGGAAGAGGGGACTGCAGTCACCTGGTAATCTCAGGAAGGCCGGAGTATATCAAATTTTTACTTAACCAGAAGAAGGTTCTCATAAATTGGAAAACACACTCCATTAAAGAACACTTCAGCGTTCGGAGGTGCTTCAAGTGCTAACGCTATGGACACATCCAGACAAAATGTTTGTCATCGAAGCATTACTGCGCTCATTGTGGCCATGAGCATCAAACTAAGTACTGCAGAAACAACTTGGAATCATGCATTAATTGCCATGAAGAAAATACGCAGAAAGGTGCACGGTTCAGCATCGACCATTCGGCATCACACAATAGATGTCCCACATATTTGAAAGAAATAGCAAGGTACCGAATGACCCTACAGTATGAATAACGACAATTGCTCCAACTCAAGCTCTACGCCATTTACATCACAACAACCTTTTCTTCACTCCTTCACAGGTTTCAACTGGCCTTCTAAGTCTTCATCCGACCTTGGTCTAACCATCCTTCAAATCAACTTAGCCAAATCAAAAACAGCTACTTCAATCCTGGCTAAAACGGTCATGGTCCATCTTCCAGATATAATACTAGTTCAAGAACCTTACATAAACGAGGGAAAAATCACAGGAATCCCATCTTCATGGAATCAATGGCTTTCCAACAACCAAAAAGCAGGTTTAATCGCCCTTCCTTCCTGCCGAAGCCCAGTTTTTCTTCATTCTACGGATAACTCCACAGCAATTAAAATACAAATGGATAAAGGCCCACTGACAATAATTCCCTCCTATTCTTCGCCACATTCAAACATTTCAGAAACTTTACAAGACCTTGATGTTCTTCTCAAGAGCATCGGAACGGAAATGGCTCTCATCGGGGCAGACCTTAATGCTCACAGTAGAATCTGGGGATACAGAGATGAAAATGCCAGAGGATCCTTAGTGGAAGATCTCATAGCAGCAAATCATTTGTTTCTCCTAAACGACAAAAATTCTCCCCCTACTTTTGAAACTAACAATGGAAAAGGCTGGCCAGACCTTTCAATCATCAAAGGAGCATACCTCGCCTCAATCTGTAATTGGGAAGTCCTCGAGGATTACTCTCTAAGTGACCATAAATACATCAAAATTCATATCTCCTCTCAACGCAAAGGCTCGAGCTACTACCGTTTTAAAACAGCATATGGCGGTCACAGTAAAATGATTCAGCAACTCAGCACACAAATCCCAGAGCTTCTCAACTCAATAGCCTCTTCTCAGAATCATGAAGATCTCTCGTCAGCCACATTTAATTTACAACTTGAAATCTTCAAGGCATGCAAAACAACTTACAAGGTAAAAAATGTCAAGACTAAACATAGCATCAACTGGTGGACACAGGAGCTCGAAATTAAGAAAACGGAACTCAAGGCATTAAGAAGAAGAGTACAACACTCTCAAGGGTCTCTCAAGCAACATTTTAAAGAAATAGAATCAAAGAAAAGAAAGGAATTCAAAAAGGCCACCAAAAAAGCAAAACGGTCCTCCTTCCATAATCTCTGCACCGATTCAACAAACCCATACGGTATACCATATAAAGCATGCATCAAAAACGCCCAACCACCTTCAGAACTCTTCAAGCTCTTGGGGAACTTCAACGTAGGGGAAGCTAACACATTCGCCCAAGAAATCCTCAAGGCTCTTTACCCTCCAGCCCAAGATACTGCACTTCCCGAAATCCCTAATAGTCCTTTCATTCCGGAACCACCATTTTCAAAAAACGAAATAAAACAAATCCTTCGTAAAGCTCCGCCTAAGAAAGCACCAGGTTTTGACTCCATAGACAATATAATATTGAAAGAAATTAACAAGAACTTCCCGGATATTCTCCACGCCTTCTTCAATAAGTGCCTCCAACTGCAATGCTTCCCTACTTCACTCAAAAAAGGAATGATAATACTATTTCACAAGAAGGGTAAGAACAAAACAGACATCAGTTCTTATCGCCCCATCTCTCTTCTTCCCACCATTGGCAAAACCCTTGAGAAACTCCTTTTGCAGAGACTTAATCATCACCTCAGAGTAAATGACTTGCTCCATCCAAACCAATTTGGTTTTAGGGATGGAAAATCCACAGACCACGCAATACAGCAATTAACAGAAAAAATCCATAATTTCAAACAGCAAAACGAACACATTCTGGTAATTTCTTTAGACATCCAAAGAGCTTTCGATAATCTGCAATTCTCTTCCATCCGCAATAGCCTCGATAAACTTAAATTCAATTCAAAAACTACAGAAACACTTAAAGATGTCCTAGAAAATAGAGAAGTCCTTCTTCAAACATCTCAAGGTACTGCCGCATGGTCACAGCAGAAAGGCTGCGCGCCAGGATCCTGTTCTGGACCAGTTTTTTTTGGAATCTTGTCGCAAACGAAATTCTTTCTGAAAAATGGCCACCTAACATTCACCTCCAGGCATTTGCAGACGACTTTGTTTTTGTAGTAGCCGAATCAACAAGAGCAAAATTGAAATCAGCCGCCCAGGATGCTCTCTCAATCTTCAAGCGCTGGACCGACAAGCATCACCTTCAAATCTCCGTAGAAAAATCATGTAATATCTTGATAAGCAAAAAATCTTGTCAATGGCCCAACAATTAAATGGAATAACGTAACAATAAAAAGGCAACAATCTTTAAAATATCTCGGTGTTTCTATCGACAATAAGCTAAACTGGATTCCTCACCTCCTTAACACCAAAACGAAGGCGATTCTCTTATACCAAAATCTCAGCAGAATTGCTGGTTCCACATGGGGTCTGAAAAAAGAATTCAGGCGTCATCTCTACTTCACCGTTGCCGAGAAAATGATCCTACATGGAGGATCAGCTTGGGCCTATCCTCTCTCATCCCGACAACAAAGAATCCTAATCTCAATACAGAGAAAATTTCTCCTGAGTATTTCTGGAGCATTCCGAACAACATCCACGGCAGCACTGCAAGTTATAGAAGGAATTCTTCCACTTCACATCAAAGCGCAAGCAGAAGCAACCTATGTAAGAGTAAGTCGTCTTCAATTACCTAGCCATTTTCAGAATATACCATTCCATCCTGAGAACTTCGAGATGAAATGCTCTCACACAAAAATCTTCCCCTCAAACTTTCTTCTTGAGGACATAATTTCCCTCAAACAAGAATTCCAACCTACAAACAAGACGGATATTTTTACAGATGGGTCGAAAATCGAGGGGAAAACCGGCTTCGCCTACTGCGTATTTCAAAACGAACAAATTACTCATCAGTGGCTCGGCAAACTGAACGAAAATAATTCTGTCTTTCAGGCAGAGCTGCTGGCCATTAAGGAAGCATGTAAATGGGCTAGCAAATACGACCATAACGCTAAAATATGGAGTGATAGCGAGTCCAGCTTAAAAGCGATCAGTTCATTCTCCACCTCAAGCCCAATTGTTCAGGAAATTCAAGCCATTCTGCTCCCCCAACCTTCTATTAAGTTAGGATGGGTTAAAGCACATGTAGGCCACAACGGAAACGAGGTTGCAGATTCCCTAGCCAAACAGGCCATTTCTGCAGGTACGCCCGTTCAATACCCAGCTCCTAGAAGCCATCTGAAAAGTATTGTAAATGAATTGAGCCTACAGCGATGGCAAGAAGAATGGGATAATGGCTCAACTGGCAGAAACATCCATCAAATCATCTCGAAAGTGTCCTTTAACCCATCATCTTGGAATAGGCTTGACATTATCTTTGCAACTGGCCATGGCCCTTTCCCTTCATATTTCAAGAGATTCCATATTAAAGAATCTGATCAATGTGGCTGCAGCGAAGTAGGCGATCTCCTTCATTATGCCACTAGTTGCCCTCTCACCACATCTTTTCATCTCAAAAAACCCATCCACGACCTAGAAAATATCTGGTGGACCAACGTTATGAGAAACAAGATGTCCAAGGTTAAAATTAGAAATCTTGTGCGGTTCCTACAAGAGAACGAGGAATTGATTTCTCCAGACCCAAGCCCAGTATAAATTTTCGTTTCATTTCTCAATACTCCCCACTCACTCATACTCCCCACCGAACACCTCCCTCATCATTATAATATTGTATATAGTTACTTTTTATGTGTATTGATGATATTTTATGTCTTTTTATGTGTATATTGATATTTTATGTCTTTTTTTGTGTATATTGATTTTTTGTCTTTTTATGTGTATTTCTTTTATCTTAATAAATACTCCCACGTATATCTTTTCAACCGACAGGGAATCCTAGAGATTCCAAGTTCGGGGATATTCTGTGGCGAAAGAAAGAAAGTCATTTCTGACATTTGAATTTGAAATTTTGGTAAAGATATCAGTTTTATATATCTCGTTAAATAATGACTTTGTAGCACTGCATTTTATCTTACAAGGACAGATTATTGTAAAAATTTTCTTCAAAAAATGTATCACAACATTTATAATTTTGACTGGAAATTTGTTTTAAATGTTCTCTAAAACTTCGCATGTACGATATATTTTGAAAGGAAAAAATAATACTTTTAACAATGCTTTTAACCTTTTAAAAAGAATTTCTTTTCTCAAAGTCCTTTTAATGTAGAAGTCCAATTGTCTTTCAACAGTGAAGAATGTCAATCCATTTATTCAAAATACATTTCGTTTTTATATAAAAGTATTTTAAAGTGAACCTCATTATTATATTTAAGTTGTAGTGAATTTGATAAATTCATATTCTCATAAATTTAATGTATTTTAATTAATCGTAAAAGGCTAAAATCATACTATTTTCATGAATATTTATAACTATTTTATAATTATAATTATGATATTTTTTTTTACTCTTAAATAGTACGTAAAGATAAGTACATGCATCTTTTAAAGAAAAATTTAAAACATGTGAAACGGCTTTTAATGCTTATATATATATATATATATATATATATATATATATATATATATATATATATATATATATATATATATATATATATATATATATATATATATATATATATATATATTATATATATTTGCATATTTTAAGTAGCAGTTTTTAACACGTCATTGCCATATACATATCATAATAAGTTCTTATAAAAATAATGTTATACTTTCAGGTTAGCTATAATATATAAAAATGGGAATCAAAAAACTGCACGATAATTTTTTCCGATTTATAATGGAAAATGCATATGTTTTAATCCTCTGCAGATGTAATCCAAAACATTTTCTGAAGTGTTTCAACTATGTTAGCTTTATTTAATTAAATTATATTCTTTAGATTTTCAGTCATTTTAAGAAACAATTTATACATATAGTTATTATTATATATATAGGAATGAAATAGTTAACTGCATTAGTACTATAAGAATAATTAGAATATTCATCCATCAATGTCGATAAAAAGTTCTCTTGAATTATATGCTTAAATTTCAAATATAACAAAAGACTGAGCAATTTCCCACATGTGTGAAAAAGATTTAGTCTACAAAAAAAAGAGGGCATGCAAAAGAACTAGGAGGAATTCTTAGAATGCGTTATTGAATTCCACTTTTTATCCCTTTCCGAAACTCATGTGTATATTCATTTTTCAATAACACCAAAGTTGAAAGGTAATTCGTGTGAAAATGAAGTATCATTTTTCACACATGATTTATTCTAAGAATCTCTTCACATTTAAATAAACTAGGTAAACTTTCCAAATAAATAAAGAAAAAAAAGAGGGTAAATGTTGAAAAGTTATAAGATGATATACGTGTCCTTTTAACTCCAAGAAAACGATATTAAAATTAGATGCAATTAAAGTATTAAAAAAATATAAAACAATATTATTTTTAACAATATTAAAAACAATATTCAAATTAGAGGCAAAACAATTAGAAAACAATATTCAAATTAGATGCAAACCGTATGCAATATAATTAATACGATATGACATAATAATCTAACCAGCGAAGAAGGAATAAAAATCGACTAAGATTATTATTCAAAATGGGACATTAATTTACAGTTTAACGGAATAAAATCATTCTTTAAATATGTAGAGAATAAATTTTACATACAAATGGCAAATTTAAATTCAATAATTTGCAGAGATAATATTTGAATTGAAGCAAACATTATTTACAGGGAAAAAATCTGTTCATCGCCTTCTTTATATTTAAGTGGTATTTTGCGTCCCATTCTTTTATAAAAGGATTCAATAAAAAATATATTATTTATTCAAAAATGTCTTAATCCCATATTTAAAGTGACTTGACTCTTAACTGTTTAAGTGGTCGATAAATTTTATTGAAAATATTTTAGTTCTCATTAATAAAATCCAAGAATGATTCAATTTTCTTTTTCATGCTAATCAAAATGACGAAATCGTAAAAGTATTTTATTCACTTGTCTGGAACTTATAGAAAAAGCAGAAAAAAGAAATAACCTTCTTTTAAGCTATATAGGGAAAACGAAACGTGCTAGTTCTATCACTAAGGTAATTATTTTATTTTGCCACTGAGTGAGACCGGGTGTGACATTAAAATTCTTCAAGATGTTTTTAGATTGTTTCCAGACAAGTGAATTCAGAGAAAAAAGAAAATCAGGATTTTAAAATTAAAGAACATTTTGAAATGAATAATGTTCTATTTCTTTCTAACTTCTTCTCTTGATTGTCAGGGTAATTCTATCTTTGGGATTGAGAGGGATTTGAAAGATGGAACTTAAATTCTAAGGATTAGCAAAACCTTTCTTTTAAAGAAAATAAATTATCCGAATCCTGGACACAGATGTTTGGCAAGAACAAAGAAGCATGTAAATACTCAAAAATAAATACTCATTAAAACGTTTGAGGGAATTCATATTTACTACAAATTGCTGTAGTTATCTTCAATTTTAATAATAATCTAGTTACAGTTATTAAAAAAATTATGAAATCTTTAATTAATCGGAAATCTAAGAAATATATTAGTCCGGTTATTTTAATTAAAATCAGGAAAAATTGTTATAATATAGCTCAATGAAGGGTGTTTATGAAACATACTGATTATGCAAATTATACAAAAAAAATTATACAAAAAACATGTGTTTAAGTTTGAAAAATTAATTTAAATAATATAACATAAATTATTAAAATTTTTTAAAAAGCTTCAAGTTTGAAATGTAAATTAAATTCAGAAATAAATTCTAAAATAATTTTAATGATTTTAGATCAAATTTATCATTTGAGCACTAAATACAAAATATAATTCTCGAGATATATCATTTTGATTCCATATGCTGTTTAGGTTAGACAACCTATCAAAAGATAAAATTATAATAGTCAATATTAATTTTAAAGGATCAAAATTTAATTACCATTATAGAATGAATATTATATTAGCATTAAAATCCGTAAAAAAATATTTCATGATAATATCGGTAGTACTACATATAATGTATTTTCATTAATTTTAATTCTACTGCGAAATGCTGTAGCAATCCATACTCAGAATGTCTTTCCGATCCTTCTTTTGAATACCTGACTCTTTCTAAGGCTATATTTATCTAAAGCAATTTACTTACTCTGTAGAACAGCATTATTTCAGAAAAATGAAGAGTGTTTCGCTAACTAAGCTTTAATTTTAAATCATTAGCATGAAGTGCAAAAATAATATGAAGCTAAACGGCTTTTGAATTTTGAAACCAATTAATTAGCATACTTGGCATTTCTCGGGATTAAAATCCTTTCATGTATAAAATTTCTAACATACCAGCTACTTTCTAAGAAATAAATTAGAACATTTTTCAAGGAACATGCATTGAAATAAAAGAGAAATTAAAAAGAATACTGGTGGAGTAGTTCAAAATTTTGACTTTGCTCAATAAAAGAGGATTTATAAATTCTCTTATTTCAAAATTATATTAATTAGCTATTTCAAATCCCATTAAACTTTCTAAAGAATACTAGATATTTAAAGAAAAATTTCTCAAAAATTAAATTCCCATCATTAAGAAGGTAACATTTTTATTTTTAAAATAATGTATTTTTTTTTTAAATAATTTCCTCTGAAATTTCCTTGAAAGAGGTTGTGTATTGGTAAATTTCCCCAAGTCTTGAAATTGCCGCTGTTGTCGAATATGTATTTCTTTACTCTAAAATATTTATTTTTCCTGTTATTTATTTCTGCTATTGCTATTTTTTCCTGCTATTTATATGTCTGCTTCTAGATATTAAATTACTCTTCTGAAAGAAATGAAAATCTGGTAAATATCCGGATTAAATGGAACATAAATTATTTTAAAAATAATTCGAAAATAACATTAATTTTACTGAATTCAAATTAAAAAAATCGTAATCAAAATCCTAATAAAAAAATATTGTGCAGAAATAAATTAATATCATTGAAATGAAAAACCAAATTCAATTTCCTGATGGATAAAAATATTTGAGTTCATTTCCTCTCAAGCTCTTGTGGGCAAAAGGAGAAATTGTACTTCATTTTTAATTAATTGCATACTTAATTAATTTTTAAGTTTTAAGTCTGCAGCATATTTCCGTTTGCCTTAAATGATGAGTGAGAACAATTTAGTTACATTTAGACCATATTTTTGGAAATGTGGAAGATGCACACTTACAAAACCTTCGTGGAGAATTTGAAAAAGGGAGCATGAGAATCCATTTTGAACTGATATATTTTCAGATAGGTATTCGCCGACAGAGCCTATGGGAATTGAGCGGAAATAATTACGTGTACTGCACAAAAGTAAAAGTGAAGTTGGAGGTCGAAATTATATATACATTCATAACCACAATGGTTTTTATTTATACTAAAATCTAATTGGTGAAATGCCAGCAACCGAAAAGCAAATATTACAATATATACTGGAGTGAATTAATTTCAAAGAATTATTTTCTATTTTTCAGTTACGAGTTAGAAACTGCGAATTGTATTTTTCCTATCATAAAAACTTGAAAAAGAATTTCTAGAAATGTTGTATTACTATATAAAGCACCTTTTTTCTATTCAAGACTGGACAAAAACACCCGCACGGACAATTTTATATAAAAACAAATATCTAAATAAAACAAAAAAATTTTAAAAAAATTAAAATGAAATCTACGATTGCAAATTTCGAGTTATCATGTGAGAACATTATTATTTTAAAGTCATTATCTGTCTTAATTAAGTCATTTACCAGTTTAAACCGGTATGAAACAATCAAAAGACTTCTCTGTCTATGTCCCTCACACACACAAATATATAATATTTTTAAACTTTCATTTTTAATTTTTATACCTGGCAAACAGAGTTTTGGAGCTCAACATATTTTGAAATGAAATAACAGCTATGATGTCATAGTTCTAAGTCAAACTTTTAAAAACGCATCTTCTGTCAAAGAAGCATACATAGTAAAAATGTAATACTGGAAAAGCAGGTAAAAAATATAGCCATTAAAAGATGATGAAAATTGCCATTTATGCTTTATTTATTGCCTACGTTTTATATTTTCGAGCTTCAAACCCCCAACCAAAACACCATCATGATTAAAAAAAAAAAAAAAATACGGATTTTTCATCCTAATGATGCTATTTGCAGATATAACGTTTCTAATATTTTTTAAATGCAAAACATCGTTAATTAAACACCATGAAGCTCAATTATATAAGAGGGAAGCTTTATACGCATAAAAGACAAAATTAACTTATACAGAAAATGCATTATTTGTATCAGAAACCCTTTTATATTTTATTCTTAAAATTAAATAAAAAAATAGTAAAACGAATTATCATTAAAGATTGCATTTTTCAGAAATACTATATTTGTAAAATTTTCTATTTAGGTGCAACTAAATGATGTTTACACAACAATTTGAGTCTCTTAATAATACTGGATAAAGGATAAATCAGTTCTCTACTGAATTAGAATACATTTCTGATTTATTCGCACTGTGCTATAGTAGTCGAAAAGGTTTACGTTATGCAAAAGTTTAAAGATTTTATAAGATAACAAATTATCGTAATTATTCCTAACCTGAGTACCAAAGAGATCGTTCTGTATCATTTTTATTTCAAATATTTTTAAAAGTTTTATAAAAATTTTATTTTACATTTCTTGAGATAATTTAAAATAATTTGGAAACTGCCTTTAAAACGTAGAAAGATAGATTTATTAGACAAACTTCAGAAACAAATTATGTATATATTTTTAAATTCTTCGAACTTTATTTGTTGAAAATAGTTCTGAAACTTAAAACTGAATACTGTAAGTAAAATATTAATAAATTATGTATTTATTACTGTATGGAAAATAGCAAGGTTACTCTAAATAAAGTAAGAATGTTTTTTTAGATTATATTATGAGTCTCATATCGTTAAAGTACTAAAATTTGTGTTAATATCTCGTTACTCAAATGATAACACAATAGAGCATTCAGGTAAATTCAAACCAATGTAAAAAATCAAGGAAATATTGTAGCTTTATCGAGTTTATGTCTTTCCCTTTAAAATCAAATACAAAGCAAGTAAATATCAGTAATTAATATCACATCAGAAAATATCACATTGTTAAGAGGTGCAAGTTAAACTTCAGGTAAAATTATTCTAAGTGCTTCAGTTTTAATCTTAAAATAATAAGGAATCATTTCAGCAAAGCCATAAGATTTTGGGATTCGCACATTCGAGCAATTCATTTAAAGGGATTAATTTTAATTTAAAATTCTGATTTTGGCATTAAAATATAGAAAGTAATAACAATTTAGGATACAAGATTTGAAAATAAATCATAAGTGTAAGTAATCAGTTTTCAAACAACTTCATCAGTGCCTCTTTCATATACTACCATAGATTCACAGCTGTTTTAGTTGCAGCATTATAACGAAAGTTAAGCATATCTCAAAATTTAATAACGTCTGGAACGGAAGCTAAAAATCTAAGTAATATACGTTTTTCAATATATCTTCTATTCATAAATAATTTATAGTGCTGTCATCACTTACATCATATCGCCAGTCAGTTAAGTAAATCAACAAATGTAGTCCTTTTAATTAAAATTTGTTCACGGCTCCCGTCGACACATAAATCATTTTAAATGCTTCAAGGAGAGAATTATGCTCATAAAACTAATAAACCCGGCGATTTCCTTGTTTTTATTAGTTTATGATATGATAAACTCTGAAATATGTGATGCTGTTATATCAGTTGCATAACACCAATAGATAATGCGCTTTATGCATTATCGAAGCCCAGAGAGAGAAAATTAATACATTTTTCATCGTGCAAATATCTATCGTTTTTGAGTTATTAGTTCACATGAACATATCCTGAGTTATTCCGTTATATGAAAGAAAAATGTTTTTGTTAATTCGCATATAATCATATCACTGCAGACGATCTCTAATACCTAGGATTAATTATTTAAATTTTTAATCTGAAAGGAAATTGATAACTATATTATCTTATCTGTGAAATTTATTAGCAAGACGTAATAACGATTTATATTATCAGTAATTCGTTCAGTTTTATATGAATAAAAGATAAGATTATGAAGAAATATGGCTGCAATTTTACAGTACGTTCTATTCATATTTTTTGGATCATCAATTAAGTCATCTCACAAATAACAATTAATATTATGAAAATTTCACTTGCCTTCAACCAACTGTAATGCAGAAATAAAAACTTGAAGAGCAATCTTTTTCTAGAAATACTTTAATATGATGTTAAATAATATAAAATAGTTATATAGTGAAGCAGTTAAATGATATAGATGTATTGCGATTGTAAAGAGTATATTTAAATTTGGTCATGAGTTTTTCATATATCATAAAATATTGTTTCTTATAAAAAGGAAATTTCAAAGAACTTTCTAAAATATAAAATTTTGTTTATTATAAGAAAACTAGAATCATAAAATAAAAAATCGCAAAAAGATTCTTAATTGATTTTTTTCTTTGAAATTCTATTCATGTATGTTTATTGTATTTCTTTTATAATGTTAAATATAGACACTTCAACTATAATCCGTTTTAACTCTCAAACGATTATTGAAATAATCCAATTTCTTGTTTTACAAAATAAAACCAATAAAGCAATGAATAATTGCTAATATGTAGAGAAATATATCAGAGCTATGTGAACAACTCGTGTATCAATATATTTTGCAGTAGAAATTGAAGAGGGAATAGCAGAATATAGTACACTGAAGTGAGAAACAATTTGAAATAATCATGATTTATTTTTAACACATATTTAAGCAATTATATCAACATATACGTAAAAAGAATTTTAAGTGCATATATTGTATCTTAACGGTTCGCTATGTCACTACGAAATGATGTATCATTTAATAATGTCATCATACGTATGACATTACAACTGCCGGTGAATATTATACAAGGAGAAAGAAGGAATATACACCACGAATTATTTGCAACAGAAATATTTTCAAATATGCTCACAGCTGTTTGAAATTTTATTCCAAGAAATTTAACAATAATTTATTTCCAGATAGTTAATCTAAACAAAGGTTTACTTTAAAGAACTTAATAAATGATCTGACAGTTATGTAACTATTAGTTCTCACTCTGGAAATTTGAATGTATCCACGATAATTTTATGATAGCTAACTGATGATGTAACTTTTGAAATTTCTAACTATTTATTTTAAGTTAAAAGTTGAACTACTTTGCAGATATATATGAAATTATTATTAACATTTTAGTTCTGGTACCTAAGAAAATATAAATATGAATAAGTGCAGTGGTTTATCGCTTATATCTTTGTTAAAGTAATATATATATATGTTCTGTAATATGTTACTAATGAAAAATATAAATATTAAGCAGCACTTAACTAATTTTTCCATATTCTTCTATTTGCAGAGACCTATAAGAAATTAAAATATTAAAATAATAAGCATATTATTGTTGTGAAGGAAAAAAAAATTTTGGATAAATTTTTGAGATTTTTTTTCATGGTTTTATATATATTAATCAAGATTCGGTAAGAATTGAAATGTCCTTTTTCAGCCCTCGGAAATTAAAGGAGCTAAAAAAGTTACACTTAGTTTCTGAAAATAATTTAATTACTCTTAGATAAAATTATAATTATTCAATTTGATTGTTAATCTTTAAAAATATCGAATTATCTACTGTTTATATAGAATATGACGTGGCATCAGATTTATTACCTCATATAACACTCAGGTCATTCAATCAGGTCCTGTTAGTCAATGAAATTGGTTAACGAATATTTTGTGATGATATATAGTGGCAATAATCAACGATTTTGTATGATATAAAAATGTTTCAATGCGACTCGAAAATATTTAACAGATTTGTTATGAAAATTCACAATAAATGAAATATATTAAATACAACACAAAATAAATGTCTATACTATATGTCTGAGACATTTC
Organism: Argiope bruennichi; assembly: GCF_947563725.1. Lineage (NCBI taxonomy): Eukaryota > Metazoa > Arthropoda > Arachnida > Araneae > Araneidae > Argiope > Argiope bruennichi. The sequence goes on from NC_079151.1 coordinate 41,632,331, forward strand.
TATCAGTTTTACGTAAGTGGGAAAAAATAATAATTTTTTAAATTGATAATCAGAAATATCAAAAATTGAGCTGAAGTTTCTAAGTAAGTAAAGGAAAGTTTAAAAATATGTCGTAATTTAACCTTCATATTCATTTAATTTACAATAAACGTGGAAATAAATAAAATAATAAACATACGACTATATTACTAATGTTTCATAAAGTTTTAATTATATATTTAAACGTAAGACATAATTCAACAGAAAATCATTTGTAAATAAAATGCGTTTTCTTTTAATATCTTACAGATAAACATCCATTATAATTAATATTAACAGAATGATCTCCTTCAACAAATAATGTTCTAGACTAAATTTCATTAAATTTTGAATGCGAAAAGTGAAAAAAATTGTCTTGTTTTTAATATGGAATTCCGATAAAATTATTCTTTATACCTTATTTCTTGACAATAATACATCGCTGATAAGTAATAAATACCATTAAAATGTTTTTGCTGCAACACTTCGCATTTTAAATGTATCTTTGCCAATTCATCATTACAGTTCGAAGTTGGCTTAGTTTTTAAAAAAATAGTTCATTAAATATTTTTAAGTTCATTAGGTAGTATTAAAAGTTTGTTCTCAAGCATTTTAATATTTTTACTTTTATGTGAATATGTGGAGGAATGATTGGTCTGGTGGACAGAAACTATTCAATTTTCAAATGAATTCTCTTATTTTTTACGCCGTTCTCCTCTTTTTCATGTTGTTTTTTAATGCTGATTCTAGATGCTTCTATAAATACTTTATTTTTTATGTTATTAGTTGTAAATAAAATTGTTTTTTTTTTTTTATAAACGATCGAATATAGAGTATCTTATAAAAATGTAATATCAAAAATTCTAGTAAGCATTTTAAAAGGAGAATCAATGAAAAAGAGAAATAAATTCTTGAATAAATTATTGGTTATTTTAGATATATATCAAAAATAAGCAGCTTGCAACGAAGACACTTTTTTTAAGTAAGCATCAGAATAATTAATGATAAATTCTATATCAAAACGCCATTATTTAAGGCAATAATTGTCAATTAATTTGTCATTTCTTGAAGACATTGATACCTATAAGCATCTTAAATTTTATAACACTTCGAGCATTTTTTTTTATTTATTGACATCTTTTACAAACAACATTCAGTCTTCTAATGATAGCCTTATGGCAATTTTGTTAAGAGTAGGAACTTAAATAAATTTATTAAAATCTGTCTTATCAGTCTACTGCCGAGAATTGTATCACAATTACGTTTACATTGTATAATAACTAATAAAAAATAACATTAAATTTTTATATTAATTGATCCCACACAAAAACCTGAGCTTATTATACAGACTTTATAAAAAATTTCAAAAGAAAAGGTTATGTCATAGAATTCGTAATAAATTTACTTCACTGTATATAGGAAAAACAAGCCTCAGACATTGTCAATTCATCGTAACTGAGTTATGTATTAAACATTAATTTCATGTTTTAAATTCTATTCATTCTTTATTAAAAGCTTATATAAGTATACGAAACTTAATAAATGCTGATATATTTGAAAACATTTAATAGACTTGGGATATTTTCTTAAATGGCGATGCAAATTGTAAGATTGTTTGCTAATATTTCGTATTTCTTTATTCATTGAATTCTTTTTTTTTTTCAAATTGCACATTTTTTTTCCATTTAGGCCCTTTTTAAAAGTCAGTTATATTTTCTGATATGAAAACTTAAAGGTATTTTACTGAATATTTGATTTGTAAATAAAGTTTCTAAAAGAGGTTGAAATATTTTTTCCTAAAAATTGTAAAAGGTTTAAAAAGAGGAAAATAGAATAATGCTATCGAGTAGATATTTAATTATCTATTCAAAGAATCTGGACTTTTTTTACAAATTCTGTAACTCCTAATATATCAACAATTCTCAAACATTTTTCTTTATTTTATAGCTGTATAATTATAGAAAAAAACTGCATATCTGTAAGTTTGTAGGTTTAAATTGACTAACCGATGTTTCATTAAAAATTCTCGGTTATGAACGAGTAATATTTCAAAGTAAATTGAAATATGGCAAAGATATGGAACAGCGACGAAAAAGACGAAAATGCACCAATGGATCTATATTGGAGACGAATTTGTATATTTTATGCACCTCGCAATTTAAAAATTGCTATTTTTTTAATTAAGTAAAAAAAAATTGCATTTTTTTTTTTTTTTTTTTTATAAATCATCATAGCCTAAAACGATTTCTCAAAGTTAGTTTCCTTTTTTTTTTTCAATGCAGTGGATTCAATGCATATTTATGTGATGAACGCAAAATGAGTCTGACTTGAAACATATTATACATACCTCCTTAAGAGTAAGAAATTTTTTCTTTGATTAAAATGTAGATTTATTCCATATATTTTCTTTTGAAATTTAATATACTATTTGGGATATTAGAACTTGCAAAATAATTAAAAACTCAAAAATAACCATTTGCCAAATTTAATTATATTGTTTTATTGCTTAGATCAAGATCAATCGTGTTCTTTCACTTAATTAAAATAAGGCTACTATCTTGTTCAATATACATATATATCATTTATTTAATTTTAAAAGTTTAATTTCTATTTTTATACATAAGCAAATAAATACGATTTTAATGACATAGTTGAAATTATGAAAATTAGTCCTTAAAAAATATAATCCCTAGTGTAAAGAAAGAACAAAACATTCCCTCTTAGTTTCGCAGTTCACTCTTTTAATAACAAAGTAATAAGTGAAGTCTTAAATGTGGTCCTGCATTTTTTCGTCTCAAAAATATTGAAGATTATGTAAGCAAAGCTTTAGATATTAATGAGTTAATCATAGCCATGAATGACAATATTCTTTTATTTTGGACCAAATAAAAGCAAAAATAACTACAACAATTGAAAAGTACGAAAAAAATGTCTTAAATTTCTTCTCTTCATAATGTATTGTTACGAATTTCCAGGGATTCGTTTGGATAGTAGGAGTTGTATGGTGTAAAGAACGCTCAATCAGCAGGCGGCAGAAGAAAAAGAAACAACGACGTTTATTTACACGATGACACACAGGGCAGCACAAAGGCGACAACTATATACAGCACAGAAGACGATTATCTTCAGTCGAGACGTGCAGCAACAACAGCAGCATACACAGTCCCTACTGCAGACCGTAGCGCACAGCTTAGTTCAGCACTAGCTTCATCCCGTCGCTGCTTCGCTTATCTCTGGAAGGCCAGTTCTTTACCGTCGATCCCGACTACTCTTCGACTCCACTGGTCCATGACTACTCTTCTCTGTCGCTCCCGACTACTACTCAATTCACGACGACTCCCCGGTAGCTGCAGCTCCTTTTATAGGTCTTAGGAGGCGGGGCTAGAAGCCTCTCAACCAATCAGGAACGTTCGAGGCGTATCTTGGTTCCTACTGGACGGATCGGGAAAATTCTCGATGTTTTGGGTATAATCTATTTTGGCATTAAAGTCGCCAAATTCGTCGCCAAGCTCTGGGACCTCCTATGGAACCAACTATGCTTGGAAGCCGCATCACAGATTCGTAACAGTATTAAAGCAAAAATACTCAGTGAAGTTAGATGCATTCTTCTTAAAGAATGAAATTTCCCGATCGTCAAATCACCATGCTTAGTTTTAAAAAATATTGCATAATAATTATTCATTGCATATAGATGGATCTAAAATTCACTATTTTAACAAATCTATAAGTATTTTTAATATAGAGCAAGGAAAATAAAAATTTCATCACATTAATATTTTTATCAACACGAGCATATTTATTGAATTTATCAAAAAATATTTGTATTAAAAAGCTTAATTTGATTATATTCTTAAGCTAAGTATGTGACAATTTTATTTATTACTCTTTGTTATCAATTATAATGTAAGGAATTGACAGTATTTGCTTAAAACAACAATTAAGAATATTTCATTGATAATCATGCATTTCAAATTAATGTATTTTAATTAAAGATTCAAACACCAATAGAAAATTTCGTAAGGAATTCTTACCTGCGAATATATAATATCATTATGAATTTTATAACAATATTTGGCATTATAAACTTTGAATGTTATCAGAATTAACTTTAGAGACAACTTATATTCCTTCCGAGTTTCCGCAAATATATTCAGTTAACGTAACACAGCTTTTACTTACGACTCTTTCAAAAAGAAATCAAATTTTTTGGAGCGATTTTTCTTTGGGTATCGATTTCCAACAAAGAATATTTCGATTACGTGATCTGTTTTCATTACAATTCTATTTCAAATTTTCTTTGCTGTTTTGGATGCGAGACGCAAATACAACATACTTCATACAAATATAGCTCAGCATGATAAGTTCTCATTTTAATCGTAATATATTTAAAAATTATTTGAATTATAAACTTTATAAACCTTTTTTATTTATTAAAATAATAGCTTGGTTTTATATTGAATGAAACATAATTGGAATTTTTTTTGGATTGAAAAATACAAGATAATCAACTTGCAATGTCTAAAATATTAACCAGTTTATGTTTCGAATACAAATTAATAATGGTATATCAAATGCGCTTTAAAGGAATTTATATTTCGATGCTGAAATTATAGAACTAAATTGTTCCGATTGAAATTCTACTCAAATTTTTATTATTATTAAGTTTTGATTTAATGTCAATGTATTTACTGGCGCAAAAACAATTTCTTGATTATACTGCATTAAACATAATTTGCATACGTATACCGTTCATAGATACGGTATGGTCTTGTTTTAAAAAGTTGATTGAAAGCATTGTCCTATTTCAAATTTCAAAAGTGGTCAATTTATTTATTCTCCAAAAAATACTTATATAAATCTAAAACCTATTAAAAATATATTCAGATATAAAAGTGAAATCCAATAAATTTTTAAAATAAAAATACGAAGATGTGGTACTTAATGCAGAATGTGTTAATGGAGAATACTGTTTATGGAATTAAAACAGAAATTGCGCTGAATATTGAAACATGGACAATCTATTAAAATGTGTCATAACCTCAATGACATTGGGTATTGACATAGTATACACCGAATAGCGTGTTCCCCGAACTACAAATATCTATATGAGAGTCAAGATGTGAACGATTCTCAATCCGGTAATAACTGTGCTGAATTTTCTGCTGGGCCAAGACTTAATTAAATATTTAATGAATTGATTAGATTGGATTGGATTGGATGCGGTTATTTTCTGGCGCAAGATCCTTTTCTGGGGTATGCTGCATCGAAAACACAGTTCACTTATTGAGTTTTCCTATTTAATTCCATAAAATTCATCTGAAAACTAGTAAAACAGTAAGTAAAAGTGTAAGAGTAAATTTAAATTTTTCTAAAAATTCCTATTTTTTTCAAGTAGGGGAATGCATTTGGATGAGGTCCTTTTCCTAGAAGGAAAGATAAGTTAAAATCAGAGGAGCTAAAAAAGTTGACACGGTCCCTGTAAAAATCAGAACACTCAATTAAAATATGGCGTATAATCAATGGAACATTGAATTAACTGCAAACAGGTGGAGATTCTCTAAATATTAAGTGTCTGTGTGTGTGTGATACGTGAATGGCCGATACGCAGTCAAGTCATGCTATTAATTCAGAGGTAAAAACAAAGGAAAAATCATAAAGTCCACAACTTATAATGCCATTCTCACAAACAAAAGCGCAAACAGTATCTGTATCAGATTTATAGCCATCTGATTAAAATGGGTAGATAATCTTGAAATAATTGTCTATAGGAAAAGAAAATAGTTTTGAAAATAGAACTACAAATCTCTGCTTTATATAGATTCTTAACCGCTTAACTGTTTTGCCCGAGTGCCATACTTGCATCGATTTATCGAATTTTGATAGTTGTAAGCAAAAAAATAAACCATTCATAACGATTATAATTCAATATTAAAATTACTTCGAATACATAGGTAAGTCAAGTATTCAATGGATTCCCATTTGAATTAAAATAACAAAATATTCCCAAAATAGAAGGTGTCATATTATTATACAGTAAAGAAAATAAAACAGTTAAGTGGTTAAAAGATTCTTGCAAGTGATGTTACTGCATACCCAAGGAGGAGACACAAAGGAATTACTACTGCTGACATTGAGAGTCTGAAATTCATCTGGAAGTAATTGGCGATTACGTAGTCCCAAAGGAGCAATACATGATGGCCAATTATTGAATAGCATGTACATACTGTGATCCAATAATATTTTCTTCAAAAGGTTATTTTTGGTCGATAAAACTCTAAAATCAAAAGGATAGAAAATGAATTTTGTGAGTCAAAGATGGCTCAAAATTTTCCAAATACAAACTCTTTTCTGGACAGGTGTTGAAAGAACCTGAGCATAGCTTTAAAGCCTGATGGAAAATATAATTAAGCCATGAAAGATATGAAATTCTCGTGGATCCGTAAACAAAGCACCCATAATAAAGTTTTGAACGTATGACGCTTCTATATACGCGTAGTAAGCAAGTGCGATCAACACCCCAAGCAGTGTTTGAGAGAACTCTCAAAATATTTAGAGACAAGTTTTCCTCAAATATATAATATGTGCAAGGAAAGTCAATTTTTTGTCAAAAATTACATCAAGGAATATGCATTCATTCTGCATGATTAAAGGTGTGTCTTGAATAAGTAATTCCGGATCTGGGTGTAACAATCTTCTACAAAAATGAACACCAAAAGTTTTTTTGTGCAGAAAAAGTAAAGCCATTTTTATTTGTCCTAGCTATCATATTATTAATTGCTGTTTACAGCTGTCTTTCAATAAATCTTATCTCTACCAGAACCAGAGATCTAAAGATTGTCCCCATAAAGTGATATTTGTATGCAGGAAGATAAAACTGATAAAATATTATAAATTTTAAAAATAAATAGGGTTACGCTAAACCTGAGCTTGAGGAACACCCACTTCTTGGCAATAAACATCAGAATAAGTATTTCCAAATCTAAAATAACGATATTCTAAAACATTTTGTATAAAAATAAGCAAATGTTCACAAAAATCAAACTCAAAGAGGTCTTTCAAAATCCAATAACGCCATGCTCTATCATAAGCCTTCTCTATACCGAAAAAAATTGTGATCAGATGGTGGCGCCTGAGCAAAGGCTGTGCGAATGCCACTTTCTAATAAAATCAAATTATCTGTTGTACAGCGACCTTTGCGGAAACGGCTTTGAAGAATATTTTCCTCTTTAGAGTCTCAATGAGTTTATCATCCTGAAATAAAAATTTTTTTCACATAGTTTTCCTGATTTAATTTGCCCCCAAGAATTTTCATAGTATAATAGTAAAAAAACATATGAAAGGATGATGGATGGTCTGACATTCGATAAATGAATTTTTTAAAAAGATATGTTGAAATAAAGGAGAATATAAAATAGTAATGAAGGGTCAGAATAATATGCTATGATGGAAAGGAGGCAACATTTGACTTGCAAGTTTTCAGCAGGTGAATTTCGAAATGCTACACTACAAAGTCTCAGAGCGGATTGATGGTTAGAATCCATTTTTTTAAAGATACTCTGTCCTGCGGGCTATTATGCTCCTGTAATCCATCATGGCGGTTGGGGACTGCTCTACAGACGTGAATCTTGGATACACTGGAAGCTCATAAGGATGCATTAGAAAACACTTCCAGAATGTTCGGTGCATTACATGCGGCTGAAAATGAATGTCTTGGCTAAAATAAGTCCTAAAAATTTGATTTCATGTTTAACATAGATAAGTTGGCCTTCACGTATAATCTCAGACTCTGTGTAGAAGCGACGTTTGCGGTAGAAATGTACATACGATGTTTTGATTGTAAAAAGAAACCATTAAAAATAAATCATTGTTGGATTTTATTTATAACTATCTGAATTTACCACTAAATAAATGATACAAGATATTGTAATGCATCCAATATTATTGTATTGTAATGCATCCAATACAAGAAATGCACAGATCGCCATCGTAAAAAAGCCTTGCACGCAAATTGTAAAGTACAATTGAACCTCAGAGCAAGGAACGCTACCCTGACTAAGGACGCTCTCGAGTTACTAATTCTTGACTAAATAAGTAATACAATCAATTTCCAATTTTGATTTAAATCTCTTAAGTTAAAAGAAAAGTTAATAAATTGAAGAGATTACACCGGAGATGGTAATCATGAAAATCTCAACGAATTTCAAAATGTAAAGCAAGCCAGTACGCATTTTTAGTGTCGAAATAAATGGCTAGGGTATTCTGTATATGAATAAATGCTTTCAGAATTTCTATTTAAATTCCTTTTAAATTATCAACCGTAGAATACCACTGCGTGAGCCCGCTTCGATAGGGACTAAGCATTTTATCGGATTCCAAATAATATATTATCCTCTAATTGACCATCTTTTCAAGCATTTTACAGAGGCAATTAATGAGAGCATTGGGTCGATAACTGCTTGGGTTTGATAGCTCTTTCCCAGGATTAAAAATATAATAATAGCATATTGCCAGGAGGATGGGAAAATGTGTTCGCCCAAAATCTGTTGTAGAGAGATAACAGATTACGTAATATGCATTAGATAAATGTTGCGTCGTAATATAATTGATATTGTCGGGACCTGGAGATGAATTATGGGTTTCTGAAAGGAACCTCTTTTGTTCAGATAAATTGAATATTTTGCGGGACACATAGAGAGGAAATAAAATTAAATTTTTGCTTTTCAGCAGTAATTTTATGGTGTGAAAACGTAATTGAATAATTATTAGTGCTTGGTTAATTCCCAGGTATTACAATATCTTTTAATAACGTTACTTTAATTCCTTTGTGGTATAATATTTTTATATTTGCTACGAATAATCTACAGTTTTTTTCACCCTTTCCCATAATTTTCAATTTGATATTGGATAACTAATACTACCTATATATCGTTCCCACGATTATTATTTCGAATTTGTATTCTTCTCGAATAGCCTTGATTTTTTTCAAATGTCTAGGTTTGCCGCTGTTCTTTTCCGACGAATTCGACTCCAAGCGTCCGTCTTTAGTGTGCTTCTCGACAAACTTTATTCCACCATAATTTTTTTTTTTTTTTTTGAGATCATTGAAACTTTTCGATATAAAGGGGTTGGGCGCAGTAATGAATTCTTCTTTAACATTTTTAAATGTGGCATCAATTTCATTTTTGTTTACTATTTCTGCAGTTATGACCTACATGATGTTATAATCAGACCAGTTGGATACTTTAATTATTTTCTTGTATTATTTGGGAAGTTTGCGATGCAAATCGCAAGCATTCCAAAAAATTGTAAAGCTGCCCGGAATATATTTGAAAATAAATGAAACCGCCATATTGGAAATATGTTTGCTCTGAACATGGAAATTAAAATTATCTTTTAGAAATAAAAACACCATTATATTATACGTATGTATATACATACATATAGTGTCCCAAAAAATTTTACAAGTTAGTATTTTCCTAAATATTGCATTTAGAGATATATTTTTAATTACGGATTTTCATTAAATGAAATAAAATGTTATGAAAATTCCTGGACTTCCGCGAAAGTTCAAATAAAAAAAAAATACACGAGTATTAAATTTGTATATGATTTCAACAACGTAATACTGTCTTTTAGCAAAATGTTACTTTTACATTCATCTACGTAGGCACAACATAGATCTCATCTATCTATGGACATTTACGATTCTACCTCTTCTTAAAATTTAGAAAAATATATCAGAAATTTAAATAGAAGCATTAATTACATTCTGATTTCCACATGAACATTCAATAAATAGGAATTTGTGAAACAGAACAATTAAAATTCCCCAGAGAGGCAGTGAAATGCCAAAAAGGAATTGTTTTTGCTTACAATTAATTGCATACTTGTTATGAAGCTTTTCAATAGATTTGTATATTTCAATAACGATGAAAGTTTTGAAATGTTGATAATTTATATTGTAAGGAATTCTAATGTAGCGAAACACAAACATCTTGTAGCAAAATAACAGAAACACCATTTTCCGGGTTTCCATTACCTGTCTAAAAAATAAATTTACAGAAGGGTTTAGCGAAACATCCTCGGGGAGAATGAAACTTCATAAAATCAATGTAGAACTCAATATTTTGGCTAATTTATTTTTGAAGTTACCCTCATGTTAGTGTGCAAACAGTCAGATGAGAATTCATTATTCAAAATCAGGCAGTTCTTTTTCTTTTGACAGAATATTTCAACCTAATTAATGATCTCCCTATATCAATTGTGCACTCCATGAAAGAGACTACTTGATCATTATCAGAGTTCAGATTTTTATAGTTGGGCTTCATTTAGAGTCGAATCAAATATTTCTTTAGTCAGAAATGTAATTCGGATAGACGAACGTCACTTTAATCTAGATTAAAACAACAATCATCAAAAGGGAAGACTTTTCAAACGAAGAAAAATCGATTCTTCGTTTAATACGCTCATTATCAATAACAATTTTCTACAAATGTAAAATGGGGCGTTATCAGAAACATATCGATTTCTCTTGTTTTGTACAAAAGATTGCTGGATAGTGACATAATTTTGACTGGAGTTTTGTATGAATTCTTTGGCCTTTGAGAGCATGCATCTTTGACATAAGCATATTAAGAAAACGTTTGTCCTTTCATGGACCTATTACAAAATTAGATTCGGATTATTTCTATATCTACGATATACTATGAACCGCCGTATTTAACTAAATACTACCAAATTTATGATTTTTCTTATTTTAAAATTGAAAAAAATACATATATCATTACATTTATCATACTAATATGAAATTTCATATGCTGTGTGTTTGACATTCAACTTGCTTCAAATTAATAATTCTTTGGAAAAATGTTTCCTGACTTATTAATCCCTATCTTGCTGGCCTTTATTCCTAACATCACTCATGTATTTGTTGCTTTAGGCAATAGTTAGTTTATTAACTCTTTCTGTCTATCAGGTCTTTCTGTTTATCAGGTTACAAGAGTTCTTCAGTCTGCCACGTTAATTAGATAGATTGATGGAGGGATGGATGATTTCCTTTCATTGTTGATTTAATCATTTCGATTTACAGCAAGATGACTGCATAGTGTCAAGTGAATTTCTAACAGAATCAAATTAAATCCTTTAAAGTGAATCTCCTTTTAAACTCTTCACTACATCCGTAACGAATATCGATTGACCATCAGATGCTAATATATTAAAGTAGTCTGTAGATAGATTCTCTAGAGGGAGATGAAATTCCCCGCCAAAATTAAATTTTAAAATATCAACGGCATACCGATATATATGTATTCTGAAATGTAATTAGTAACCACTTTTTAAGAGAGGTTAGCCATACATGATCTTGGTAGCTTATTACACTTGGTCCAGAGTCATTAACACCTTAATTTGAGTGTTATTACGAATCTGCAATGTAATTTTCTGTCAAGTTACTCTTATGATTAAAGATAGATTTACAGGAATTTTTAAGGAATGTCGAGCTAAAAAGCTTCAGAGCTTGGTGATTTTGGCGGAAAAAAATCAAGTTTCTGGAAAATTCAAGAATTATACTCTTTCTCAATTAGGATATTTGGAGATTCTTCCATATGACGTTCTTCTCTACCAGCGATCTGTAAATATCCTTTTTCAAAAGATAATTCGAGAATGCGAGCCGATAGTTTGTAGAATTTGAGCTTTTTTCTGCTATTTAATTAGTAATCCGAAGTCTGCCTGTATTATTAATTTTTTTACAAATTTATTTTTATGAACAGCTTGTTGTGTTTTTGTTACTTCTGTTTCGTACTTTCTCAAATAGCAGATGAATGAAACCTCGGATTTCAATATGCTGTTTGATAAACTAAATCCAGGATGAACTCATTGAACGAATTTTGTACTACCATAATTATATTGATAGATTCACTTTAGTAGAAATATATATCTTATAAATGATGTATCTTCAATCAATATGCAGCATGGCAAAAGATTAGACTTCTATCTAGACTCAATTGGTTGGTCAAAGTGACAAAAATGTAAGAACAAATGTTTGATCAGACCTTGCTACAAACGTCATGCACACATGAAATAAAAATTCCATCTGCTTAAATATCATCAATTGATAAAATACTTGAATATTTATTAGAATACAATTCCAAATCATTAGTAACTTTAAACAAAATATTAAGAATAATATCACTTCTAATGTTCAAATAAGAGAGTATGGTTAATCTACAATAAAGTATAATCACCTCGTTAAAGAACGAAGAATTTAAATTAACGCATAAGCTTGTATTTTTTAGAGCTAATTATTAAAATACATGGACATAACTCTTTTAGCTTGATTAAATCTTAAACATTGTATTAAATATAATCTCTTATTTATTTATTTTTTTTTTTTTCATAATCTTGAAGATTTTTTTTCTACTTTTTTTTTTTTTTTTTATCCAACTAAGAAATAATTTCATAGAACTAGTAAAAAATAATTTCATACAACTAACGAGAAAAACAATTAAGAAAAATGATTAAAGAATTATGCATCGTTGATAATAAGTGTATTATTTATAGTACTGAAACTGTTTGGAGATTTTAATTCCAATGAGGATTTTAATTAGAAGTTTTAATCTTGAAGTTAAATTATATAAAAATGTAAGTTTTGAATTGTTTGTTTAATTTGGATTTCCATATCTGTAAATGTTTAATAAACGTAAAAGATAATTTGTTTTATAAAAATGCTAAAAATAAACTTAATTAAATTACTTTAACAGACTTTGCAACAGTCATTTGAGAATTTATTAAGTATTTTAATGTATTTTAAATGAATCAGAATATAGGGAGAGAAGTTTAGACTTTAAGATTGTATCTAAAAAAATGATTATTTTTATAATCCGTTCAGTTGCCATCAGTTTAGCTGTAAAAGGTATACACAAATATTATAAGCGGTGGCTGCAGATACCTTGAGAAACGACAACAGAAAAACCCACATTATAAGTATATGCTGATAATGTATGCCAATGTTTAAAATATAGCAGTTGAAAAATTACTGGGCATTACTGTAAAAAATGATTATGAAAATCGATTTCTGGAATAATTCAGATTCGAATGGATAGATAATCATAAGGAAGATTTGTAAAGTCGTAATCGGTAAGCGATCATTTCGTCTTCTCATAGAATGGAACGGTGTTAAGCCTGGTTCCGACGACCGTTGTCTTTACAGATATGGTCGTAAATCTGCCAATTGACACATTGTAGGACCACCTCCGCCTGTGGACGTCGATCGGGAGCTTCGTGCAAATTGTGGGTAAAATGAACAGAGATCAAAGAACCCTGGAAAACCACAATCGAGGGAAAATAGAGCAAAATGTACCTATCACAAGACGAGGACAGACCATCGAAACACGGCTTTAGTAGGACGTGACATATATAGTCTGTCAAGTCCAGTGAGGACAATTACATGAAGTAAAGAATAATAGATTGACGTTGGAAAAATATTGAGTGCAAAGCAGGTTTCGACGCAAATTTAGTAGCATTTTGTCACAGACTACACATCTAGCTATGAACTGGCAAGATTCGGAAGGTTCCAAAATAGATCCATAAGCAGAATAAAACATTATAACATAGAGATATATATACTTCACATCCATAATCAATATGGAAGAATATCATAGATTGATAGAAGTTACCCTTTCTGCTCTCCATGATATAGTTGAGAGGGCAGTTGAGATATTGAGAGATTTCTCACACTTCCGCAAATGAAGGACATGCGAAAGGGAAATGAGTTCCGGATCGAAAATGACCTCCAAGAAACGTACCTATTTAGTAATTGGAATACCAATATCACGAATTTTTTTATCACAGAATCAGAGTGGATTTTCCCTTTCACAAAAAGTGCACACAACGGCTCTTTTTAGGAAAGAGTATGTGGCCATTCCTTTCAGGAGAGAGCATGTGCCATCAAAATATGGAATAAATTTTTTGAGAGCCTCTGAAGCTGTAGTTCTATTAAAGTCATATCAGACCTCAGACAAGGGAACTTCAGATCATCTATATATAATGTTCCATAAACAGATAACGTAAAATATGAAGGATTTGGCTTAAATGTGGAATAAAAAGTGTGACACTCAAAACGCTTCCCTGAAGAACACTCATTTTTATAAAATAATCAGAAAAAAATATGATCAATACGAACAAAAAAAAATGAGAATCTCTAAAATCTTGCATAAAAATTGTCAGACTATCCTTAAAATCGCAGTCGAATGTAATACAAAAAAATCCGTAATGCCACGTTCGATGATATGCTTTGAAAGTCAAAAAATACTGACTCTAGGAGGTTCCTGCGTACAAAGCATTGTGTATTTGCGATGCAAATATTCAATATTATAAATTGCGGATCATCCTTGAAGTAAGCCACTTTGAAATGATATAATGCATTGAATTTTTCCAATTCATAGTGAAGGCGAGTATTGACAATATGCTCAAAAATTCTCCATACCTAACTTGTCAGAGCCATCTGTCTATAATTTTATTGAATTTTGGGACCCTGCCGAGGTTTTCAGATGGGGGTCATAATTGCTTCACGCCTTTGGATAGGAAATTTTTGAGCACTCCATACTGTATTGTATTGACAAAGGAATAGCAGAAGAAATTTTTGTCCAAATGACGAAGTACACTGTATATAATTCTGTCATGGCTTGGGTTAGTATCATGAATTTGAGAAAGGGTCTTCAGTTCACTCATCTGAAATTTTAGACGCATGGGAGACGTTTTCTTATCCTCAATTGCAAATTCAACTGTTCAGCTTGTCTTTGTTTTGTAAGAAAACTGAGTTTTAAGATTTACAGCTCGAAATGTCTACAAAAGTTTAAGCGATAATAATAGTAAATTCGAGAGGTGAAGAGGCTGTAAACATTCCTGTATTCGAAACTGGAAAAGTAAATTCATTACGAATGTCATTGGCAGCTTTAAATTTCTTCCATAACAGGGCATTAAATAAAGTTACTGTGAAATATAGCTGATCCATTAGTCTTTCTGACTTCGGCGCCGGAAGCGACGCTCACATGACAGGATCTTTAAAGAAATTTTTAGATTCATCGTTCAAATATTAGAGGAATGAGAGGCCTAAAGATTTGGTATCTGAGGACTCGGTCAAAAGTTTCAATTTCAAGTTAGCAGCTTATTCTTTTTATTAAATATGCCAATAGTATACATTTTTAATGCCCGATATAAAAGAACTATCTTTCTATTATTCTATTATCTTATATAAAATTTAATGCGATGAAAACGTTAGACTTTATTTAATCCTTCAAATAGAATTATTCATTATTTCCTTAATTGTTCAGTTATGATTTTTAATTGAGAAATATTATATGTCAAACATTATTTTCTCAAAATGATATAGATTATATAAATTTAGAATGTTAATGAAACAATAAAGGAGAAAAAAAAAAGGTTATTTTAAAATGGTTTTACAGAATTGGTACTAATTGGTGTTTTATTGGTACCAAGCACTTGTACAATATCGATTCTTTTTATTTTTTCTTAAGGAGAACTATTACAATAAAATACGAGAAAATTATCCATTGTAAGCACAAATGTCATTACATGCTTGAAATTCGTTTCATCTTTCAGATTAACATACCAAAAATGTTTATTATTTCATCGCAGAATTTCAGTTATAAATAAATGATATATCCTTTCGTGAATTTATATATTTGGACATTTCAAATATCTGGGGTATCTTCTATAAAGAACAGAAGTACAAAGGTTTTTACTGAATTCTAAAACTTTGCGTTGCCTTTTGGATTAGCTGAAACTTTTTGCATGAAGAAGATTTGATTTAAAAAGAAAATCGTTTTTATTTCTCTTGCAAATAACGTAGCAAATGTAAGTTGCTGAAAATAAGTGAATTTCCTCTGAACAGGAATGCTTATTACCACAAGAAACCACCCTTCCTTTCTCATCCAGTCATAAAAATACAGGTATTATCGTTCCATCATTTTTTTAACTTAAATGTAGTAAATATAATCGTTTCACACTTATGGCACTTGAAATGAAATGCAGTCGAAAACAAGCCTAAAAGCGTTCTTTAGATCTTAACAGAATTGTTCCCATTGGAGGTATCCAACTAAGGTGAAACTTCACTTTTGACAAAAAATTCGCATTATTTTTAATGCTTTATCTAACACTAATTCTTTTACTTTTTCAAAACTATTTTTATTACATGAATGTTAGTAAAAATGAAATCAAAGGCATTTTAATTGAAATTAACCATTTAAAATGGAATTGTGAATAATATTATAAATACGCTACTGTTTTTATTAAGATTTTTTTTTAAAAAAATGTCTTTTTCTATTTTATTTCTCTTACAAATACGAGATGATATTTTTTATATCAATTCTGCAAATTTAGAAAATTTTGATTTAAAGTATTTTGACTTTTCACTGATGCTGTAATTTCTGAAAATAAACATATAGAAAGAATTTAAATCGCATTTATGAAAAAATATTAATTGATAATGGAGTTACCGTGTAAGTTAATATATATAAAAGTTAATATTTCAAGTGTAAGTTAATATTTCAAGTATAAGTGTAAGTTACCATGTAAGTTAATATTGCAAGTAAAAATAAAACTGAAAAAATACCGAAATCTGTTGTGCAGCATTTCACAAAGCATATTCTTTAGAATAGAGAAAAAGATAAAGAGGACTTTCAAATTTGAAAATTTAAAAGAAAAAATGGCTTAAAGAAAATGAAGAAATAAGTACCAATTTAGGAAAATTTTTGAATAAAAAAATTTTCCATCTCATTGTAACATAAAAACAATATATCTAAACTCGCTCTTTTCGAAATATGGTTTCCTTAAACAATTTTTATTTTGAAACACAATTATTAAATACTATTGACAATTTCAGTTGGAAATTTTGCAATCATCTAATATTTAATACCGCCAAAGAAATGAGCCAAAATATACATTCAATGCTGGACTATTGTAAGGTTATACACGTTTAATATATGAAAAAGGATCAAAATTCTATAAAAAATCCAATTTTATACTAAAAGTTGTATAAGCAATAATTTCGCCTTTGCTTTAGTTCCTATCGAAAACTTATATATATACCAAAGGTTATAACATTACAGTTATTTAATTTTGATTGATAATGCTTGAAAAAAATCCAATTTGGAGCAAAAATTCTATTTTTTCAAATGTTTAAAAAATAATTGTTATAAAATTCTTTTGTATATTAAGTTTTTACATAAATATTATTGGAAATTTAAAAAAAATGTTTCAATCATTTTAAAATAAAGCCTAATTACTTTGAAATGTCCATCAAAAACAATAAAGTAAATAAAAAAATTAAAACGTCATATGTATATTTACCACAACAATATTTCCAGATGTATTTATGTTCTGAAAAAAATACTAATAAAAATATTTAATATGTATGTAGGTAGCTGGTTACAGTTAAGACAAATCTGAGCTAATTAACTTTATTTACAATTGATATTTATGTATAAAGCATAAATGATTAAAAGTAGTGGTAAGTATAAAACAAAATATAAACAATACGAAATCGTTACAAAATAGTGGTATATTTATTCCACATTTTCATTAAAAGTGGTGGTAAGGATGTTGTGCAGCCACATCACCCCCCCCCTTCAGGGGAGAGATTTAATTAAGATTGGAAAAAGTCCGTAAATTTTACATTCGTCCAGAGCGAGTAGTAACACTGGATCTTTGGAGATCATGTTTTGTAACAGGTGAGATTGAACTTGGAGGGTCATCGGAAATTATATAAGCTGGCTTGATGATATCCACACTGACACGGACGTCCTTTGTGCCAATTCGGATCACGAATACTTTTCCATAAAGCTACAAAATGCGATAATGGCCCGAGTATGGAGATTGTAAGGCCCTTCGAAGAGAGGCATCATGGAGCATAACAAAATCGCAAGTTTCTAAATCCTTGAAAACAAACTGCTCATCACGCATGTGGCGAAAAGTTGCAACAGGGCATAATTTGCACATGTGAGTCCGGAGTTGATTGGCTACATTTCTGTAGAAATGGGAGAAATAAATTATCCTGGTAGTCGTAAGGGTTTGCCATATACAAGTTCACAAGATGAAGTTTGAGGATCCTGCTTATATACACTACACATTCCGATCAAAACGAGGAGTAGTGCTTCGAGCCAAGAGGAATTGGGATGGCACATCAAAAAGGCATTGAGTTGCCTATGAACACGTTCTATAAGTCATTTCAGCCATTTCTTTTGGTTCCAGTGTGGACTGTCCCTGAAACTTAGCCTGCACATGAGAAGGCAAACGCTGGAGCCACAAAGAACGAAGGAGTGTGTATTTTATCACGAGACTACCGGCCAAGGAACGCAGATGTCTTAGGAACTGAGATGGTTTGCGATCTCCCAGTTCTTCAAGTCCCAACAGTTGTGCGAGTCGATGGATGAGTTGCTTTTTCAGTATTTAGTACATAGCTGTAGATGGAGGGTTGGTAATGATATCGTCAATTTCAGACGCATATGTACTATCCAAGTTGACCACAATGTAGTGGGACTTGATGATCAGAAGTTATACGGGTCATAGAAAACTGGGACTCTGCATGAGCGAATTATACGACTGGTTTTTCGGTTCTGAAAAGATATATTTTTGTTATAATTCGATAAACAGTGAACATATCCTTTAAATGGTTATCATCAGCGAGAGCAGATAACATTTGCAGCTGAATTGTTTCTTGCAACTTCGCTATTTCTTTTTTCAAGTTCTCCTCTTCACTCATGATGAAATGAATTGAAGTACGCAGAAAATCAGACGGTTCCCATGAAGCGTGGCAGAGTTCTACTTTACAGACTGAGAGAATGTCATAGATGGCGCCCCAGTAAGTTATTACTACGGAATATCAGTGGCGTTAAGAAAATAGTGCAAAATCACCAGTGGAGACTCGTAGCGACATCTACAGTGGCAGCGACTGGTGGCAAAAAGTTGAAACATTCAAGAGCGGATGGAACGTGAAGCACAGAGTCCAGGCTAGAGTAGGTACCAAATCCCCACGACAAGAGCGGTCAAAGAAAAACCGGTCACCATTTTAGGTAGCTGGTTGTCATTCAGACAAGACAAATCTGAGCTAACTTTATATACAATCGATATTTATATATGCAATAGAAATGATTAAAGAATGTGGTAAATTTAAAATACAAAATATAAACAATACTATATCATTACAAAAAAGTGGTAAGAACATTTGCATTAAAAGTTGTACAGTCACATGTTCTTTAGATTAAATGTATTAAGTGGATATTGGAACACAGTAACAGTAAACATTATGGTTTTGATTTATATAAAAGAGAAATTCTTTAATCTATAGTTTTCAGCAAAAAATAAATACGGGAAACTGTGTTTAAATTTTTAATTGACTTAAAAGTATTTCCGATTTTTTTTCATTCTAATATATCAATCGAATATTTAAATGAATTAAAATGAACCAGAGAAATAGAGAAAAAAGATAAATCTTTTGTCAAAATTATACTGTACAATAAGAATTTATATGTAATCACTTGAGTTATCGTAGCGAACACATTTGCTTACTAAAAAGAAAATGTTAAATTATGCATAATGTATTCTGTATTCAGTTTTTTGAAGCATTGAAAATACTTTTTCTTACATGTAGATAATTCAGGAATTTGCAACTATGTGGAACTATCTTTGTTGAAAATTTTCTATTTTATATGATTTAAATGTAAACCTCTGAACTAAAATAAGTTTCGTTTATTACTCTTGCTTTAAAGTTCTTCTAAACTTCCTCAATGATGCTTTATAAATGTGCGAGAGGATCTCTGAGCTATGATCTCAAGTAAAAAAAAAAAAAAATATGAAAGACGCAAACAATAGGGATTTCAAAAGTTCTCGCATTGTTCGTCAAACAATGTAGAGCAAATATTGAACTAGAACGGCTTTTCAGAACAAACACCATGGCATTCGAGATTTTTCGGAAGTGGAGGATATGGCATTCACTTTCCAGCTTAATCTCTTTTTACTTAAAATGATCTGAGGATAATGATGAGGAATAAATTTTTCTATCCATTATTATTTTGAAGGATACATTTTTATTTGGAATGTTTAATTTCCCAAAACACCTTTTTATGCTGTGCTATTTTTTTTTCTATTTTATTGTATCATTGTAATATTCAAAACGTAACAAGTAAAGTATCATTATAATATTCAAAATTCTAGTCATATATATATACCCTTTATTGAAACCCTTTATTGATTTTATATACCCTTTATTGATTATATATACCCTTTATTGATTTTAACTTTAGTCAGTAAGCGAATTTTGGGAGTCGTAAAATTATTTGAGTTATATTATGTATGGGCAATAGAAATAATTATTAATTAATATAAAATTAATTAGCAGAACTGAACTTTCACTAAAATATCTGGATTTTTTTTTTGAATCTATGAGCAAAATGTGATAAAACCGAATTAGTATTTTTGACTTCTATAAATAGCAAACATTTTAAGCCTTTTAATTTAATTTATTTTATATATGATGTAAATATTAGAATATAATTTTAAAATCAAGCTACATTATATTTATTGGTCTTTACCATATAGGCAATAGCTTTCAGAATGTTCCAGTAACAACGAATTTGTGATTCGAATTACTTGCCATTCATTATTGGTTACTTTCAACTACCGCAGCATAAGAAACACGAATAATTTGTAATTTAATATTAGAACTAATGGAAAAAAGGGAAAACGAATGAAATGTAGAATGGATGATTATTCAAGGAAAAATATTAAAATTTAGTAAATACAGTTAAAATCATTTTCACTGCGTTTTCACACTTCTGAAAATCCTTTTTTTTAAAATAATTCCCACATATGAGCTTAATTTTATACAAGATTTTCAAAAATAATATTAACAAAACAAATTTTCTATACCATATCCAATTTTTTAAAGTAATTTACACTTTCAGACGCCAAATACCACAACTGATTTTGCAGAGACCCAAAATGATATTTCAGTGCTTTGATGCTTTATTTAAAATAAGATAAAGGATGTATACAAATTTCCTTTTCTATTTGAGAGCGCAGCTGTCAGATGAGGTGTACTTTTCCCACATAATTACATACCATTTCTTTTCTATGCGTGAACATTTTGATTGTATCAAAATGTGAAAAAGCCATTTTTATAATTGGTGAAAAGAATTTTGATATATATTGTCGAAGAGAATTGATTGAATGAATCACATATATTTACAACTCAGCAGATTCTTCAAAATAATGTCTCGTTTTGGAATTAAATGTAAATTTTTTAACACAATATTAAGCGTATTTGAAAATATTTGCGAATATAATGACATCAATAAGCTTGCTTTAAACGAACTTTTAAATAAAGAATTTTTTCAATAACCATTATATTACTTAAATAATTTTATATTGCAGTTCACATTTTTTTTTTTTTTTTTTTTTTTTTGCTATTTTTATTATTCATTCTAATGAATAAATTTAGGCTTCTATGTCACTTGCGCTCGATAAATTTCCCCCTTTCCGCTCAAGTGTCAAGAAAGACAACCACATTATAAACTTTATCTTTGCATGTAAGATTTGGCGATTTTACAATGTACGCCAAACTGTGCGGTCAACTGACCCATCAACCACCCCCAATAAAACGATTAACCAATAAAACTTTCCCTTACTCTCTGAAGAGGTCACTGTCTTTGTACATCAAGAGAGGAGTTTGGTGGGGTTAATGAGTCACCGAAACTTGTTTGGAAAAAATACTCTTTGAGTTGGATAATTTAGATTTTCTCTGCTTGCACAGAAAATCATACTGAGGCCCGCGTGAATGTTAGAAGGGCTCTTAGAACATAGAACTCATCACTGATTAATTATTGAAGCACTTCAATTTTGGGACATTTACTTGCTATCTATAATTCTGTTAATTAACACTACCGAATTCTGTAATTTAGAAGGAGTAATTCAATGTTTATAGTATTTCGTTTGACACGATTTTATTTTTATCAATAATTGCTTTTATTAATTTTTCAATCCAGGAGAATCGGCCAACATCTATGTGCCTATGAAATTGTAAGACCTCGGATTCATCCCAAAAGAATGGCTCAATCCTTTCTCTCAATAGTTTTAGTACTAACAGTGAATTTTAATAAAATGTCCCCAATTTTTTTTCGAATTTTATAAGTAAATTATTTATTCAAAAAATATTAAATAGGTTTAATTGAGAAAGAAACGAATAAAATTAAATTGGATTTTTGTATATTTCGTTATTTCGTATTAAAGTTCTGGAATATTTCAGACTGAATATTCATCTAGGAATTGTTATAATTTTTACTTATACATAAAAAAATAATATGAAAATAATAAAAAAGTGAATTTAAAAAAAATTGAATATAATTTCTAAATAATTCTTTTTTTAATATGCATTCACAATATGCATAATATGGTCACTTACATTTAACAAAAATAAAAAAATAAATATATAAACTAACTACAAACATTTATCTCTCTGACATTCAGCATAGTCAAGACTGTTCCGCATTTCTGAAAGCTTAACAGTATTTTTTGTTCATTTGTATGTAATTAAAATTTAAAAAAAAAAGTTTTGAGAGATTCATTGAATAACTTGGTAGTAATGTTGCATTTTTCAAAATAGAAATTATGATTACTCCTATATAACCATGAATTGAAGAAAAATAGTTGCAAAATATATTGTTACACAAATGCTAATACACATTAAAAAGCATTTTTTTAAAAGTTTTTATGAAAGCAAGGGCCAACTTAGTTTTATAATTCAGATTTATGGTTGCTAAAGTTTACTTAACTTGTCATTGATCGCTTACTCACAAGAGCATATTTAACTTCAAATTCTATTGGACATGTAACATTTACTATTGTTCTTAAAACCGTATACTATTCCGCTTTTTGCGCAATGCATCTTTTTTAATTTTCAGTAATCTCAACAAAAAATGGGAACTTGAAAAACGAAAGTGTTTAAATTTCAACTAATACGAAAACTTTCTCAATCAGCATTGTTTATGAGCATTAAAGATAATATACTTATCTAATATTAATTCCTTTCACTGACATTGACCCTTATACATACAATAATTTGTTACATTAAGGAGTAACAAGATTTAAAAATGGATACACTTTCTAAAAATTGCAACGCTATAACTTCCGAAAATATTAAAACACAAAATTGATTTTTGCATCAAGATAAAGCTAAAAAAAACTATCTTTTTAATGATACCAATGATTTAATCTACAAATTAAGTTTCGATTTTTAACGTGTTTTTAAAGAAACATTTTAACCATATTTTTCAACAATGTACTTCGCACAAAATAAAAATAAAATTTAATCTGCATGAGCACGTCAATGGGAAAAAATTAGCTGTTATCCACCTGTTGCCATCACATTGAAAGAAGTTCAAATTAAAAACATAAATCAAATATTATTGTAAATTAAATATATAAAAGTGTAAATTTCAGCTAGTGTCTGTATGAAGCGAACAAATTTGAAATATATTTTCTAAAAAGTAAATGGAGGAAAAGATTTCTATGAACTTTTACAATATCTATATTATTAATTAAATCAAACAATTAAATTTAAGGTAAACAGGGTTTATATATCTATTGGATAGTCACTGTAATCAGCGCCCATCAGTCAATTTTAATCAGGGGCACGCATCTACTAACAAAATGGTCGAAATGAACTAAACAATTACAATTTATGTTACTGGAGTCAATAAAAGCTCCGATGAATTAAGAATTTTAAATTTTTTCATAGGTCCTTTCAATTACCCTTTGTAATCCGTTTACATGTTTATCCTTTTACATTAAGCTTTGAAAAAATTTTTACAAAAATTATCGCCATTCCATTATTAACAATAAGCCCGACCGGAAATGCAGCTATGGAAAACTAAAAACCGTCACCCGCGCCAAGTTTTCTTGCCAAAGGTCCAAATCCCAGTAAACCTATGACAGCAACAGGGGTAGGGAATGATTTACCGAGCGCAAATGTTCCGATACCAAATTTAGTCAAACGAAAAGATTTGCAAATGATTGTGTTTCATAATATTTCAATAGGTGTGTTTTATTGGCTTAAAGGCGTTCTTTTCCTAATGTGAAGTAAAATGTTCTTTTGCCAGAATTTATTTTACCGCCTACATATTTCTTTAGAACTGTGAATTTTTTTTCAAGGTGTTTTTAGTTTGTGAAAGATTCGAATGTGCTGACTGCTGTTTCCGTTTCTATTTTAAGCTGAGTTTTTCCGTTAAAATCAAGCAAATTTCTGAAAAAAATTTCTGATGCTAGAAGTTTTATCATTACTAAGAAACTTGAGAGGGAAATATTACCCATATAAATAAACATAACATTCGATATGCAATTAATTTCTAGAATTCATTGTTCGCTTTTCTTTTAAATGTGTTATATTTTTTTTTATTTCTTTTCATTCCAATTGAAAATGCCAAATCAATATGCTCTCATTAGTTCCGTGTTTTCAGTGCTTTACATTGATTGATGGATGATTTTCAATTCATGGATAACCGATCAGGCCTTGTATTTAAGATATTCATCGAATGATTTTAAAACCAATTAATACATTTTCAAATCAAGTCAAGGCATAAAGAAACAAGGTATTTTTTCAATGTAAAACAAAGTTTGAGATTCATAGATTAGAGGTGAGTTGCATAAGTGATGCGTGAATGCTGTGGCATTATAAATTTGTATGACCTATAAATTTTGTTTTACATTTTGTGTTTACAGTAGCATGTTTTGCTGTAAATAAGATTAAGAAAATCGGCCCTGCCATCTTGTGAGGGTCATCTACTACTGCGCAAAAATTCTGTGTTTTCTGCTGTTTAGTCCCCGTTCGATTTCTTATATTTTACATATATTGATCTAGCTCTACATAAATAGTATTTTTATATAATCTATCTTTAAAATGATTGATCGGATGGTAAAATAGTTTTAGCTTTAGACTTTCCAAATCTATTGCAACTATCGATTTATCCGCCTTGCTTTTTCACTGATTTCACATCACGAGGCTTGGAGTATGGTTCTTTCCACCTTTCCTTTTTCGTGCTGTTCACCGAGAAGCTGACAAAGAACCTCCCCGTAGACGCATGGTGTAATTTGATACTGTCACAAATCCACCCTGAAAGAAAAGCGCAAGAACTCGACCCGGGGGAGGGAGGTTGAACTAGAGTGCTTTAACCCTACGCTACGAAGTTGGTTTTTATTCTGTCTTGCAGTGCTGTAGCAAAACGTTTTCGCTTTAAACTGATTTTTTTTTTACTTTCTTTTATTTGATCGACCTTTTTAGAGTTAAGAGTTCTATAAACCTGTCAGGGCGTGTTTTTCTGCTTATTTGAGTACGTATTTTTAAACTTTGGATAAATCAAAGAACCAGGCCGATATTGTAAAATTAATTGTTTGAGAATGATTTTATTGATGACCATTATTTCGCTATAAAAATAAAGATAACATAATTTAGGAATTTTCTTTAGAATTTTTGAAAATGGAACAAAACTATATATAAAGTCTGTAGAAATTTTACTCATGAATTCTTGCCTTTTTTTAAGGTATTATCTGGTGAATTAAATGATACAAGCATACATTCCACGAACTGAAAGAAAAACTCAGATGCTATTTTTAAGCTTCAAAATAAGAGTTCTAAAAATAATCTGCTCTTAGAGAATAAATGAAAGAGGAATTAGAACATAAAAGATACAAAAAAGAATCATTTTCGAAGCTATAGAAACTGAGAAAGACACTTAGAATTTTCAGCAAGAAATATGAACACTGTACCATAATAATACACAAGAAAAAGTTTCCTGGAAATACTTGTAAACAGGCGGAGATATTTAAGATTATGAACTATTTCTACTGAAACATTTGTAACATAAATAATTACAAATTTTATAAAATATATCATCCAAATTCTATATAATAAATCATTCTATATGATTAAATATTTACAATGGGATATTATGTTTAGTATAAATTAACTTTTATAAAGTTTGTATATTAATGTAAAATAAAACTTTAGCAAACATTGTTATATTGAGATCTCCAGTGAGAGAAAACGCCCTCACTGAATTATATATGTATGACCAAATTCTAACGGGTTTATTGTTTTAGATAAACAAAAATTTAGAATTTTCGTTTCCTCTAAAGTGAAATACAAAAGTAAAAAGAATTTGCATAAAAAACGTATTGTACATTTCTTGCTATATTTCACTCAAATAAGTAATAATCATATTTCTACATTTAAGAGTTTTGCAGAATCGAATACCTGGATATGAAATGATTCAAAGAACGAGGTTAAATAATTCAGACCTCTTCCTAAATTTATGAAATGAGAATATATTTCCATTATAAGATTCAAAAGCTTTTAAATGTCCTAAATTATGCATTCAAATATAATAAATATAAAAAGAAGAATATTTTAATTATTAACTTTTCAAAGAGAATAAATTCCATGAAAAGAAATATATTTATAATTTGTTCTAAAGTTTATCTTTTGACAAAGAGAATAATTAGACAAATTGAGAGACTGGAACTTAAAATTTGGTTACACAAAATTACCGATATATTACAATATATCATATCAAGCAAAATATATTAATTATTCAATGCAACTACATTATTTTCATTTTTGCTATGATTTCTTGAATAATGATTTGATCTTCCAGATAACATTTATTTGAGATTAAATAAATCAAATTTCAAGTTTCTTTAATTCCTCCTTTGAATTATTCCTCAGGCGTTTGCAGCCAAAAATGTGTTTATTCTTAATGAATAGTCGGCTAATTATTAATATTTTCCCCTATACCTACTTAAATTTTATACTCACGATATTAAATATTTTAAAGAACTTCATTAAATACAGGAATATTAATTTACATTGCAATGAAATAAAACTGAATAACTGTATTTTCTGTAAAGTATTAATGGTTTTGGGGGACAAAAATTTCATCTAATGAACAATACTGTTTTACTATGTCCATCATTAAATCAAGTTTAGTAATTCTTATGTCTTGTTAATATTTTTTAATAAATTATTTAAATAATAATTTTATTACTTGAGGCATTTGTAATTTAATTATCTTTCCAAAACGCGAAATTTTATTGGAATTTCGAATATGTAAATTGACTTTATATCATACTTTATTTCTTAATAAATGTAAATAGTACTCATTAAGACAGCTAAAGTTTCATCCTAATGCAATTCTAATGAATTGCAAATGGGTGAACAATTAATCGATAGTTATTTGAGATTTATTAAATTAAGGAGAGTTATTTGTCAAATTTGAAAACTTAAATCCCCAATTAGTGATTAATTGCAAAACAATGATGATTAAATGGAATAAAGTTACGGTTTGTTAGTAAACAATACAATTTTCTCTGTAGAGTATTAAGGAAACTCAAGCTACGATTTCGGTTAATCAAAGGAGGTGAATCCTCAAATTTAATATTGAAACATCTAATTAAGTTTTCAAAATAGAAGTTGAATGAACTAATTAGGTAGAGTTTTCCGTAATTTCTTATTGAGAACTTAAAACCATTTTTAACATATTTTGTCGGCTTAATTTCTTTTAATATTAAATTTTCTAAGAAAATGAGAATTAAAATTTTAATTGTAACAATAGTATAATTATTTGCATTTAGTTTCCTGCTTTATTTTATGTTCTAATGCATAACTAAAGGAATAAAATGGGATAGGGTTTGATACTATGTTCGAATAACTTTGTGTAATGTTTCAGTATAGAATTCTTTTTTCTAATAATTTTATCTTTATTAATAAAGTATATTTTTAATTAATCTTCTGATCCATTTTAATTATATAAATCTCTAGAATATAAAATGGGAAGGGGTGGGATTCTTATCTGAAATTAAGTACATGAATTTGATTTCATGGCTTTTATAATTCTCTAATAATTATAAAAACAATAAAATTGTTTTTATGTTTTGATCATCAGTCTAATTATAATGTGAAGTTTACAATTTCCTCTGAATTAATATTAGTTTAATAACAGATTTCCTATCGTTGTAAGCAAAATACAGAATTTTGCAAAAGATGCAAAAGCAATTCAAATCCAGTTTTAGATTTGTTAACTATTTATTTAAACAAATATGACGATTTGTTTGCAAACATTATATCAATATCATAGTAACATGTCATGAATACAATATTAAAAATGATTTATTAAGTTCAAATGAATATTTTTTATTCGAATTCCTAATTGAATAAATCTTTTTAGTTTTGAAATATTTTCTGAAATCTATATTTCATTTTCCATTCATCTTCTTCTATGCTGTATCTCGTATTATTAAATGACTTTCAAATCTTAATATTTGATTTCATTTCATATGACAACTAAGTATTATTTTAACAATGGGATTACTGAATGGATTTACAAATCATGTTATAAATTTCCTATTGGACATCTGAAGGTCAAATGATGTAGCAATAAAGGTTCATGTCTTATCTATGAAAAATACGATTCTTATCTATATAAAAAAATAATTACTGTTTCCACTTCAGATGGCGTGAATACAATACAAAAGGTTTCTCTCACCACATGCTGATAAAACTTCAAAAATGTTTTAAAAATAAAATATTTTGAATGTTTTAGTGCACAAATTAACTTATACTCCGGATACAATCGCATTTTTAATTACAAAAACGCTTGGTAAAATTTGGTGAGGATTTAATTTACATCAAGCATTTACGAATTAATTGAATTTAGCTCAAAAACGACTTCTATTCAGCTGTCCTTGCATTCATTTCAATTATATCCCCCGTCACTTGCTCAGCAAGATCTGAAAAATCATTCATTCTAATTAACCACTTTTAAATACCTGTTTGCATCCGAAATTCTTTCTAGAAATACTTCTGAAAATTCAATGAACTAGAAGGAATTACAATATACCAGATAATGAAACCCGATATAATGAAAAACATATAAATAAAGGGAACTAATTATACATACACTTCTTCAATTTAAAATGCATCAATTAAAGGCAATAAAATGTCAGGCATCGAGTCTCCGAAAATAGGAAATGTTTCTAATTTAATTCCTTATTAAATGGTGAAAGGTTGTAGTTAATGAGAGCAATCCTAAATAAAGGGTATGTATAATATATTTGCGTGTTTTAAGAAATTGATTTTATTTTCTATTAAATTTTAGAAATTTTAATTTATTTTAATTATTACTCAGAAATCAGAACGAAAACATGTTTACAATTACAATTACATTTGGAGTTATAGATCTCCCATAAGAGCCAACGAAAATGCATTTAGGTTTTCAGAAACCAAGTCAAAAAATGATAAGAAAAATATATAATAAACATACCATACAAATGATAATAGGTGTATTGATAAAAATGCTTGGCATTTAATTTTATTAAATACAAAGTAACTGTAAAGAGAAAGACAAGAAACATGAATCAATTTCTCTGTTTATCAAATATGCATGTCCAAAACTGAGGTGTAAATTATAATATTGGAACACGAAAGCAATATAAATAGTTTACCTAAGTAAATTAAGCATTGGTAATATATTGCTACGTGGAATTTCAAGATTTCTTAAAAAAGCAAAAACAGAAAAGGGAAATATTATAATGCCATTTGATTATTATTATTTTAATTTACTTATAAGTTGAACAAAAAAAATGCAAATATAAATATATATTAAAGTTTATACTGTTCTAATACTGTATATTTATCAAAAAAATACAAGGCAATGATATCTCAAATTTATTTTTTTTTAAATTTTAGTTTACATCATTAGATAGATTCTTGCACTTCATATCTTAATTATTTTAGTTCTTATAATTTCTGTTATCAATCGATTATTATGAGCACACTACTTCAAAATTTCGGCAGAGAATAAAACTAATAATTTCATATATTACACAAAAACATCATTAGAACAATTTTAATAAAATTGAATCCATAGATCTCCATTTCCATTGATTTTTAAATAATTAAAAGCTTTCAATTTCTTCGAAACTTATTACGAAAAACAAAGAAAACAATAAAAAATAGACAATATAATTTACTTAAAAATATACTTTTAAACGTAATTAATGTAAGTAAATTTTATAACAGTAGGAGAAAATTTGAGGAATTCAAACCAAATTTCTAGAACTTTATTTTATTAATTTTTCTAAAATATTCTAAATATTTATTTAAAATATGGTTCGAATGTTCTATATAGGCTTATAAATTAGGCAAATTATATTAAAATAATTAACTGATTATTATAAAATTTGTGATTATCACAATTTCTATTTTGGTTGAATTTACGATTACAAACATAATATTCGGAGACTATACGATCAATTATTTATATTCATATAAGTAGTTGTTTTCCTTATTAAAGTAGAAATGTCTGCTTTATTTCGTTGAGTTTCTTTCACATCTTAGGAGATTAAATATCAGCTTAGAAAATATCACTTAAAAGACCAAATTAAATTTGCTACAGATTTAAAAACTTCATTGCTTCATCAATATTTTCATTTCAAATAATGTGGATACTGTGTCAGTGAATTGGCCTAGCTATCATTCTTGAAATATTCTATATACGAGAGGGAGAAAAAAGATAACGTTTCAAAACTGCCAAAAAATGAATCATCATGCATTTAAATAATTTAAATGAGGCTAAATTGTAAAATATTTTGTTTTACCCATTTTGGCACCATCTGAAACCAGAACGTTTTAAAAATACATTCGTCTAATTAAAATAAGCCCTGTTAAATTGAAGCCCTTGAAGGTTTCTAAAACATTTAACTACTTTTGATGTATCCAAGAAAAATTTCAGAACTATATATCGGAAAAATTGAATATTCTTTAGAATAATATACTATTTAATTATCAGTTTGAGTTCTGTTTCTAATTTAATACTTAATATTTTACCAATGTTGGAACATAGTCTTAAAAAAAAAGGGCGGAAGTACTCAAATCTTAAACACTAGACTTCAGCTTTAGTTTTTTTTTTGTTTGCTTTTTGTTTGTTTGCATTAAGCAAGAGATGATTTTTTTTTTTTTATTACTGCAACTGCTCAGTCCGAAAATTGAAATAACCATTCTAGTGAACAAAACTCAAATACTAAAAGAGTGAAATTTTATATAAAAAGCGAACATAAAATGATTGTGTTAACGAGCTTTTAAATCTGAAATAGTATTACTTTATAAAGGGTGTCCCAAAATTAGCGCAAGATTTAAATTTTTCACTATTCGTACAGTAAATTGTAGGAAACCCTATTTAAAAAAACCATTGGACAGCTGATAGTTTCGAGTTAGTAAAAATGGAGAGTTACACGATAGATCAACGTGTTAAAGCAAGAACTGAATAAAATAAATAAACAGGGTTTTTCTTTTGTTTAAATTGTTATAATTTTATTGAACTGTAATGTACACAGAATAACGCATAGAGCAAATGGTTTTGCTGGCACATATGCAATCTTGTCGAAATTTTCCATGGCCATTTTACATAAATGTAACTTAATTTCGTTAATTCAAAGTTGAAGATCCTTCAAGGCAAGCGTGCTTCTGTCTTGTTGGCATAGATTTTTGACTTCAAATAACCCACAAAAAGAAATCTAATGGTGTTAAATCCCATGATTTAGGGGAATATTTCTCAAATTTTCGAACAGTGGGGGTAAATTATAGTTTCATTATTTATTCATCCTTAATCAAATTTTCATTTTTGAATTATTATTCAATAACTAAAACACGTTGTTCTGTCGTGAAACGCTCTATTTTTACTAACCCTAAGCTATTATCTGCCAAATGGTTTTTTAATAGGATTTCCAACACTTTACAGCAAGAATGGTGGAAAATTCAAATCTTGCGTTATTGTTGGGACATGCTTTTTAAAGATAGATTTTTCTTTCATGTACGTTTCGAAAAAATATATTTTTTTTTCGAAATTGAGCAAAGCATAATGAGGGGTAGAATAAATTTACAATACACAATAAAACTATTTTATCACTTTTGAATTATATTTATGGAAAACAATATAACGTGCCTTTTTATTTTGAATCACTATGCAGATTTTTGTCTTTTTTATTACCAGAATCAAAAACACTATAAATGTTAAACTTTCCATTAATTTAATTTTGTCCTGTTCTTACAAAAAGCTCATTCATCTTCATTAATCTGAATCTGATTGAATTAAAAGTGAAAAAAACAAAGAATTTTTTCAGTCCTCTTCTAAATTAACTTCGTTAATGAAATCTTTCGGGGAAGGAAATTAATTTTACGATGAAAAGGTATTCAGTTGAAACAGATTAAAACTAAGAATGCGAAAATAATTCACATAAAAAAACTTTTCTTGAACAATAAAATGAAATCTGATTACATTTGGAAAGGCTATTTATATTCCCTTGAAATGAAGCCAAAAATTAAATTTAGTTTTGAAGATTTTACTCATATTTTAATTTTATTCTATAAACTTAATTATTAGAAACTAAAAAAAAATATTTTATATAATTCACATGATTATTTTATAATAATAAACATTCCCAACATCGAATTGTTGTGAATTATAAATGAAATAAATTTTCTTTGTATCTTTTAGAAAATTCATTCATTGAATAAAATCTAAAAATTATAGAGAAACGGGTTTTGTGTTCCAATAATTTACTCCAATAATCCTTTTTTTGTAAACAATGTTCATTTAGTTTTTCATTATTTATATATTCTATGAAAATATTTTTTAGACATGTGGCTAAAAAAAAACTGAGCTACATCCTTGACTTTTAAATGCCAAATACTATTTCTGTATTTAGTTATATATTAACAGTATTCAGATATATGCAAATACGTTTAAACATGATATGCAGTGTTATTATATTGTAATAAAGGATTATTATAATCATAACTATGAGAAGACAGTTGACAATTTAGTCTATCCACAATTTGAGGGCATTTTTATCATTAATGCCTAACCTCTTTTGATATTCTAAGACATTGTGAAACTATGAAGTTTACGCTAAATAAAATATTTCAAGGAAACTGATAAATATTTTTTAAAACTTATTTAAATCTGAGAAATCCGAATTTACTAATTTCCTATTTTATTTATAATATTTGTTTTATCAGAGCAATATAAGCTCATAAACATGCAAAAACATTGATCAGTTATTCGCCATGTCTTCCATAATATTATATTAATTCATTCTTGGATATATGAATCTGTTATTTACTAGCATATTAATGTATTTATGTATCTTCTTTATTATTTGCTGAAGCGGAAATTGATTATGATTTTTTTTTTTTATTTAAGGACATTCGCACATATACTACATATACCTAATTATATTGAAAAGTTTTTAGAACGAATGACAAATGTTTCATAAAATGTTCACCGCTTTATAAAAAAAAAAAAAAAAAAAAAAAAAATGCTTCTGTCTAGAGAGAAGAAACCTGCTGCATAGAAATTATGAGTTAAATCAAAATACTGCAGAATAACAAATCATGAAATTTAACAATTCAGACATTAAAGGAAGTTAATCCTCTTGATAAGAAGTTTACAGTATTTACTCAATTTTTTTCTTAAATGATTCATTAAAATAAAAACATAATAAATTACGACTCAATTCAAACTTCTAGATTAAATTGTAAAACCTTTTTCCCTAAGCATCACATTTTCGAATTACATTTAAAACTCAAAACATTTCTTCATGACGCAGTAGAATATCTGCATATTCAATGCAGTTTCGCACGTAGAAAATATTTTTGAAGATTCTTCCAGAGAATTTTATTTGTACAAGGATAACTACGAAAAACAGTTCATTTATCATTGTTAATAATTTGGAATTTTTCACCCCATAAATCATAATTAGGATTTTATAGTTTTTCGGAATAAAGCTATTACTTAAAGTGTTTTTTTTTCATTCACATAGTGTAAGTAATTCTGAATAAAACAAACTAAAAAAAAATCAACACAAATAAATTAAAAAAGAATGTATTACTTTGTCGATTTCGCGTACTAAATGACTGCATTCAAATTACGCCGCCATATCTATGGAATTCTTTTTTCTAAATCCATAAAATCAAAATATAATTAACAAGTCTTACATAATTGATATTTGCTATTTTATCCTTCAGTGGGTGCTAACAAAATTAACGGCAATATGTACAAAATTATTTTCGAATGATTGTAATATTTGAGAGCACATAACTGATCTATTTTTTTTAAATATTTTATAATTCATTCGAAGCATTCTCGATTTATATATTCTCCACTCGGTTACAATTACCCAGAAAATTAAATCATTTTAAGAATAAGTAGTAAACATCTTCAACATAAATATTGCCATAGAAATTTGAATTCCATCAATTTAGTTTACGGAGCAATTTACTTCGATATTGAATAAAATATCCAAATCCATGTTATTTTATTCAAATCATGCTGTTCCAAAACTTCCAATACACTTTTAAGTCAATTAATAGAATGAATAATATCGAAAACTTGGACATTTTATTCCAGGCTTATCTTTATTCCATTGTCGAAACAAAATAATGAATGATAAAATGTAAATGGATATTAGAATTGAAGTTACATACAAACATAGCTCTTATTGGAAAGGTTTTCATCAAAAAAACTTCATAACAAAACGGCCTAATGCGAAGGTTACTAACATCTGAAACTGTTCTATAATTGTAGAATGTATTTGTAAGTACTTCTTTTTATATCAAAATTGTTTGAATATCTGTTAACAGAACTTTTCTAAAAGTCATGAGAATCTAAACTTAACACGGGTCATAAAAATGAATTTTGCAATAATTTAGAATTAGTTTTACATGTTTGAACTAATAGTTTGAGAGTAAAAGAACAATATATAATATAAATATATAACCTTGTTATATTATATAAAAATTTCGTCAAGGATTCTTAAAAAGTTAATATTCATACAATTGTTCTTTCAATATATTTTTAATTTATCTTTCGTTCAGAGTAATTAAGATTATGCAGTTTCACTATTCTTATTTTATGGGTTAATATTTGATTATGATGTTATAAAGACAGATATTACGAGTAAAACACAACGTAAATATTTGCATTGCATCGATAATGGACTCCAATTAATAATTTCATTATTTACCTTAGTCATTCTGTTATTTGTCAGGAAGCAAAAAGAAATAAAAGAATCGTTTCCACTAGTTTCGTCCTTATTATTAAGACGTCAAGGATATCTAATTATTGGCAAGTTGTTCTGTTCATCTGGTACGGACTATAATGGTAATCAATATGGGAGAATATTTTGCCATAATCTTAATAACCAGAATATATCTTCAATATTATTCTGAAAATTATCCAGATTAAAACAGGAAAATTTCACATACAGATAAACATAATTTAGGTAAACAATATATATATATATATATATATATATATATTTATTTATAAGGACTACTATTGAAAATTGCTGAAGATTTAAGTTATCTTCAAATAACTGGAACCAATGTTTATACTAATATTAAATATACTTTTCGTATTCTCTACATTAAAAATATTATGTTGCAAATTTTGTTTTGTTGAAAGAAAGTCTTAAATTTAGTTCTTTGTTGATTGTTTTAATTCATTTAATGACTAAAGATTTTTTTTTAAATAATTATTTGTTCTACTAAATCTGAATAATTTGATTTTGAGCTTAATTCATTTGAAAACAACCTTAAAAGGATATGCAGCAAACGCAAAAACATATTGAAATTAGTAGGTGCAGGGATCTGTACATTTAAATTAGATGTAGATGATGCTTTATTACAGGAATTAGACAAATAAAATATTGCAATCAACATGCATTAAATAAGAAATAATACTAATTTAAAAACAGACATTGCTCCAGATATATTTGGCAATGCATATATTTTAATATGATAAAGTGAAAAAAATCTAAATTCCGAGTAACAAATTCTAGTATAGTTAGAAAATTGCGTCATTACATACTACACAATAGAAAAAG
Organism: Argiope bruennichi; assembly: GCF_947563725.1. Taxonomy (NCBI): domain Eukaryota; kingdom Metazoa; phylum Arthropoda; class Arachnida; order Araneae; family Araneidae; genus Argiope; species Argiope bruennichi. Next base: position 41,668,355 of record NC_079151.1, read on the forward strand.
ATTGAAAAAATACACCTTGAATTATCTGCTAGCTCAAAATTCTCAAGTTTTGAAAAAACTAACATTTATTTTAACATTCTATTATAAAAGCAATAGAGTTTGGAGTTTAATAGTTTTTCCTTTTTGTTGCCCGAATTCAGAAAATTGATTTTTAAATTCATAACGGTTTGAGTGTCAGCAAAAGATGTAAAAATTTGGATTAATACATTAAGACCCAGACATTAGATCTCTAGTCTTCCAATATTTCTGAACTTTACAGTTTAAAAACGCAAGTGCAGAGCTTGAGTCAAGAACAAAAAGCATCAAAAATTTGATGTTGTCCGCACAGAGGACGTACGGGAGAGTATGCGGAGGTGTAATGTAGCAAGCATCCAAGCGGTGCACTCTCGTTAACATTAAATCAACTACGGCTTTGCGTCCTTCCTTGTGTCTGACATTTTAAATTTCTACAAATGAAGATTTGAAAAAATAAAAGAACAAGTGTGGATTAAAATTCATACGTTTGACATATTCTTAAATCTGTTTGAGTATTTTTAAAAGAATAAAATCTTTAAATTGCTAGAAAATGGCAATTACTGCTGATGTAGAAGACTTTTCTTCAAATCCCAGATCTCCTAATTAGTAAACTTACACATACTTCAACTTCATTTCAAGTGTGCTCATTCTAAAATTGTGTAATATTTATTATTTCTTTCTCAGCATTGCAAATAGATTAGATGGTAACCATAGTAAATAAAGGATAAGATAATTAATAAAATTGTAAATTTCAAATATTTTTTTGCAATGTACTTATGTTAAGCCCGCGTTTCTCAACCTTTCAGTATTCGTGGCCCAGTTTTCAATCTAAATTTTCATCTCGCCCTCCCCGCTTACAATAATAAGCATACAACAATAATGTATATTGAGTATTTTGCATACTGTTTTTAAATCATTTTTTACTAACTGCCAATAAAAGAGTAAAAGCTTGCCTACTTTGGCGAGAAACCATATCTGGCATTTTGCAAATCAGGTAGTGAACAGATGAAGCGAATGAAAGAGGGGAAAATTTAAATATTATATTTGAAATGAAAGCCAAATGGGAAGATAACGTTAAAAGAATATTAAAGTAGAAAAATTCGGTAATGAAAGTTAACCTAGACGTGGTGAGCTAAATTTAGAAACTGGGAATACATTTTTTCGAATAAAAAAGAAATGAAACAGAAGCATGACTAAACAAAAGAGAAAAAAGTAATGTTTGTGGAAGAGAATCCATACGACCGATGCCGTCTCGAGCATGCGCAGATGTTTTCTCATAGGAAGAAGGGAAATGTTTGATAACGAAAAGTTCAATTCCAGCCAGTCACATTCGAGTCGATCCTTCTATCGCTATCGAATATATCGTGAATGTGTATGATATATATGTTTTCATGTTAATTGCAATTCTTCATTGCTTTCATGTTAATTGCAATTGCCGTAAATATTAAATATTTACGGCAGCAGATTTATGTAGACTCATGGAAAGATTTTTAAGCGAAAGTAAGCAAGCATTAGAAGACAGTCAAGCATCAACAAGTACACAGACGAGCGGGGTTAAAATCAAAAAAATATTCTCAAGAATGCTTAAATTTTGGGTTTACCAGTACTGAAATAAAGGAAGAAAAAAGGCCCCTGTGTATCATTTGCTCAAAAATGTTGGCCGTAGTTAGCATGAAACCTAGTAAACGACTTTTGGATACACTTCATAGTGAGTACGTCAACAAACCCAGAGAATTCTTCGAATTAAAATTAAAATCATATAAAAAGCAAAAATCATTTTTTAAAGAAATTTTGTCAGTGAATAAAAAAGCTTTAATTGAATTTTACAAAGTTTCATATCAAATAGCCAGATGTAAAAAACATCACACCATTGGTGAAGAACTTATTTTGCCAGTAGCAATTGAGATTGTAGAAACTATGTTTGGAGATAATTTTTCAAAACAATTGCAGTCCGTAAATGTTTCAAATGATACTGCTGCTCATTGAATTGATGTTATAGCTGAAGATGTACAGTGTCAGCTTTTTTCGAAGTTGCGTGGCAAATTGTTTTGAATACAGCTTGATGAAGCAACATATAGTAAATAAAGATGCTCATTTAATTGCCTATGTTCTATTTTGTGATAATATGTCAGTAGTAGTAGAACTACTGAACTCAAAACAACGCCCCTCGCATTATTTGCTATTTTAAATGATTTTATGAACTAGGCAAACAGAGAATGGAAAAATTATGTCGGAGTATGCACCGATAGTGCTCGTTCAATGTCCGGAAGATTCCAAGGTATACAAATAAAACAAAAATCGCATCAATACGTCTGGACACATTGCATGATCCACAGAGAAGCTTTGGCTTCGAAAGAAATGAGTCCTGGTCTGAATATTGTGTTAACTACGGTTTTAACCGTAGTAAATTATAGAAAAATGAGACCCTCTGAAATCGAGAATCTTTTCCACACTTTGTAAAGACATGGGTTCAGTAAATTCAGCTTTACTATTTTATTGCGAGGCAAGATGGTTATCACGTGGGAAATTTTTGCAATGTGTTTATGAATTAAGATAAGAAATCGCCATTTTCCTAGAAGAAGAAAACAGACCTGAGGCCGAGGATTTTCATGATAATTTATTGGTAATGAAATTGAGCTACTTGGTCGACATATTCGAGAAATTAAATGAATCTTCAACTTCGAGGAGCAAATACACATATTTTGGATACGAGTGATAAAGTTAATGCTTTTTGTGGAAAATTGGAATTGTGGAGCAGAAATTTAAAGCAAATAAATCTAACAATGTTTGCAAATGTGGATGGTTGTACTAAAACTTACAAGGTTGTAAAGAAGAACATGTAAAAGTTGTTTTTTTTTAATCACTGAAAATCCTTTAGCCATGCTGGCAAAGAATTTTAAAAAAGTATTTTCTTGCTGACGACAAACTGATAGCAAGTTACGAGTGAGTTAGGGATCCATTTCATAAGACTTCCGAAGGACTCTCAATTGATGAGGAAGAAAAAATCATAGACTTCACTACAAGTGGCGAAACTAAAAGACAATTTAGTCACTATTTGAATTTTGGAAAAGAGTAGAGGATGACTTTAATTGCACTAAAAACTAGGGCATTTCGCATTCTTTTACCATTTTCAACATCCTGCCTTTGTGAAAATGTATTTTCTACTGTGGCTACTTTGAAAACAAAATATAGATCTCGGCAGAACTGAGAGTGGCTATTTCTAATATTTAGCCTTCCTTCGGAAAACTTTGTCTGCAAGACAGGCCCCAGAAAGTCACTAATAATTATTAAATTTGTTTTGATTAAGTAAGTTTTTATTTAGCAAGTTGCTTTACTTTAATAAGTTATTAAATATGTCGAATTGTGTTTTATTTTCTATGTGTATATGTGCTTTCCTTTCAGTCAGTTAATCAATTTTTTTAAATAATACTTTCTCTTGGATATTCTCGCGCCCCCCTAGGCGGGCACGCCTCACACGTTGAGAATCACTGTGCTAAGCCATTTTACCCACTAAACAGAAAATGAATTATAAATTTAGTAGCACATAAAATTTATTATAGATCGTTTAATTTATTAGGCCCTCTGTTTGTAATTGGGAAAAGGCTTAGGGTTTTAAAAATTAAAATCTCATTTGCGTATAGTCTTAAATCCCAATTCAATGTGACCCCTAGAAGTATTTGAAAAGCAATTTGCGTTTATCAGCTGAAATAATGAGATATATTTTTTCTTTTAATAAAACATATTGAGTTGAACATATAATCATAGAAGTTTCAAGGCTTTTATTAAAAAAAAAAAAAATGGAGAAAAATGAAATAGCAGAATTATCTGTTTAGAAAATCGAATTATGGGTAGCAAAATATTTATCAGTAGCAGAATGTAGAATGACAAACAATGATACAGCAAAATTATTTTCTTAGGCAGATTTGATAAAACAGTGACATCAAAATAAGTATTTTTAATCTTCGTATTTGCTCGAATTAAAAATAATACCAATTTATACCTATAGTACCTATTTATTGTAAATCCTTATTGAATAAGAATATAAAAAAAACTGTTAATATTAGAGACTCTAAATTCAAAAATAAATTGTTTTTTTATTCCATATGCATTTATTTCACCTTTAAAAATATACCAACTTCAAGGATATTAGAAGACTAATCAAAAAAGTACTCGCTATTTGGAAGATCAGATTTTGTTAATCACAGTTTTTTTTTTTTTTTCTAAAATCATTAGTTTTATGCATACAATTTAAGAGATCAGGAGTATGCGACTGACATTATTATTTTCTGGGCTTTATAACGAATTTAAAATAATCAAATTGAGACTGATCAGGGGATTTCTGATAATAATCATAACTTAATAGAATATTTCTTTGTAACTTAGATTATGCTGAGAAAAAGTGATTCACAATAAGCAATATCTGTATACTTGCTGAAAAGAATAGGAAGAGAAGGCATTTTAAATATCATTCATACAATGCATCAGATATATGAGTAATTTTAGAATAATAATTTATATGTCATTAAATAAATAATTCGCATTTCGTTATTTAAGAATTCAAAATTACCATCCTCTTTCAACAAATTTATTGAGGAATTATCTATAAGAAAACATACATAGTATTTTGGAATTAGTGTTAGATAATAAAAATATTTATATTTGAAACTGCCGTCCATTTGAGAAGAGAATTTCTTACAATGATTAGAACAGCACAATACAATATTCCATACAAGTTGACTTTCAAGCATTAATATTATTTCATCAGTTAAATAGATGCAAAGATTTGCGAATATAATTTGTGAGAGTATATTCGCAACAACAGAAGTTTTTTCTTTCCCTCCCTCAAAGCGATTCGGCATAAGTCATTAACCTGAGAAAGCTTGAAAATATTTGAAATCGAATTCTATAATATGTACTGTACTTAAGTATTCATAGTAAGATTTGGAGTATTACAATATTAGAAATACTACAATTGAAATGGAAAAACTCATGTTTAAATACTTCACATTAAAATATTAATTGTAAAAAGTAGGTTCATATTGCCTGATTGCTCCTTATTAAAACTTCATAAATTTTTGGTGATTAAAAAAATAAATAAAGAAATCTGAACGCATGATAAGAATTCTTTTAGAAGATTCAACAGTAGAATTTTCAGTAAAGTTCACAATTATAAGAAAAAGAGGTGAGGGTTGATGCGAAATGAAAACTATTAAAAAAAACAACATTGTGATTGAGAATAGAAAATCTCAATTACTAGTTTTCGGGAAAATATAAATGGGACTAGGAGAAATTATTTTACTTTTTTGTCCATTTTAAAAACATTTAATATTAAAATTTAAATAGGTATTTTTTCCGCCTTGTGTGCAAAAAATTTTGCAATCGATTTTAAGCTAACCTTCAATTAAGAGCTACATGGATTAAGAGCCAAGAAAAGAGTTAATATTGCATTAACTGTTTGTTTAATTAACTTTTTTCTGAGCTATATTTAAAGTTACAAGAGTCTACTTCAAAGAAAAGTTAATCTATAATCGATTGCAAATTTTGTACAGAATTGAAATTTAGAGAAGGAAGCGAATTAATAAAAAAATTTAAAATTCTCTACAAGAAAAATAACCTATGAAACAAGTAATATGATAATGCCTTTTATTACTGAGAATAGCTATCTTTCTTAATAGATAAATCTGATGATTTAATAAGAAAAATACAATGGGATAAATGCTGTAATATATGATTATAAGTATTTTGCTACGAGATCCTGTGCTTTATTTCTTCACTATGAAAGAGCTCTATTGACTTAATCTAGCAAACCCTGTATTATCAATTTGCTTTTAAAAATGATATGTAGTCTCCTAATAATTTAGAGATCCTTTGTATTTTACCCAGTTGTAATATATTCAGAAACTTCCTAATAACAATATTACACACATACATACATATTTATAATGTTTCAATAAATTAGGTGGGCGATAATATGAAAACTCTTTGGGAAGTTCATACTAAAAATTTAAATATATATATGTACATACAGTGGGTAAAAAATGTATTGGCAATTGCTTATATGTAAACAAATTAACTCAGGAAATGTCTGATAATTTAAGCATAATATAATGAAGTATAAAGACAATAAAAACTCAATATAAAATAAAACTTTCATTTTAATAAGGTTTTCAAAAATAAAATGGAGCAAAAACGGAAATAAGCTTGTAAAAAAAGTATTGGCAAAATGAAACAGCAAAGTGTAGATAAATGCATGTCATATTCAATACCTTGTATGCATACCTTTCGCCTTTATGATTGCTTGCAATCTATTCTTCATTGACAAAACCAACGTTTTCGTGGTATCACTATGCATATTTTGCCATTCTTGGAGGAGTATATTTTACAGATTCTCTTTTGATGATATTTTGGGTTTCCTGACAGCTAAATCCATTTGGTGTCATAAAATTTTGATTGGGTAAAGTTCGGGAGATTGAGGTAGTGTTTTTAACTGGCGAGGTGAATTGTAGAGCAACCATTCTCGTGTTTTATACGCTGTATACTTGGGGTCGTCGTCTTGCTGAAACACAAACGACGTTTTCAATCCAAGTTTTTGAGTACTCGTCTTTAAATTACAGCGCAATATTTCAATGTACGTAAGTGCTGTCATTTTACCTTCAATAAAATACAGATTACCTACTCAATTTGCTGCCATACAGCCCCGCACCAAGACGCTCCCCCCTCCGTGTTTCACAGTATCTGTTAATTTCGTGTTTCAAATTCAGAATTCGGCTTTCTCCATGCCTTCCATCACTTCCAAAAATAATGAATTTCGATTTATCCGAAAATATGACTTTATTCCAAAATTCGTCAGGCCAATTGATATAAGCTTTTGCGAAGTCCAGACTAAGTTTCTTCTTTTTTTTCTTTTTTTTTTTCCCTTCAGAAATGAAAGGCTTTTTTTTAGTTGCTCTTCCATAATAGTCACTTTCATGTGAAACATTTCGAATTGTCTGGCCAATAAATATTTTTTGCGAAGTATTTGACACTTGTTGGGCCAATTGAGGCGCATTTATTTTGGTTCTTTTTTAATCCACCGATAAAATCAAACTTCTCCCTTTTGGAAAATATTCGAGGCCGTGCAGTTCTGACCTTATTCTCTGTTGATCACGTTTCTTGAAAACTTTTGATGACACTTCTGACAGTGAATAAACGAATTTGCGGTTGATTTCCAATTTCGCGATATGTTAAGCCATCATTTCTAAGATGGATAATGTTTTTTATACTCACAGCCAACTCTTTCGATTTTGTAAACATTTTAACCAGCGTTGAATAAAGACGACCCAGAAGCTCAACAGATCTTCTAATCAACACAATAATTTGATTTTAAGAAAATATTCTCTCCTAAAATCACGTGCTTTCAATACGACGATTCATGGCACTTTGTCAATACTTTTTTTCACCGTCGTTTTGCATTTTTTTATTCTTGGCAGGTAAACTGATAGTACAAATAAATAAATTGTAAAGTAATTTCCTAAAAAAATGCATTCCAATATATATTTTATACTTTAATGTGCGATTAGTAATACACTATTTTAAATACGCCCATTAAGATGCAAATGCCAATACTTTAACCACTGTATATATATGCCCCATAATCTAAAAGTATCTGTGCTCACACAAAGTTCCCCAACCCAATCAATGAAATTTATAGAAATATGCTTATTTTTAATCCTGAAGGAATGCTCTTATATTTAGATTAAAACACTCATTTAAAATGCGAATTTTTTCAATGCAGAAAAATTATTATATGTGAATATTTGTTTAACAGCACATAATTTATTCAACGTGACTACAAAGAAATTTTCTTGACACGCAAAATATTGCTACTTTCCATTGGTAAGATGAAACGTAGACTTATAAAGAAGGGAAGTGAAATTGAATATTTAAAGTAGAGAAATATTAGAAAACCAAGTAAGAAATTATTCTTTGCTCACAGTTTCGTATTTTCTAAACGTATACATATTTCATAAAAAAGGAACGTTGGGAAATACAGAGGATTTATGCTATATCTAATCGTTATACCGGTTATCTTATAGAGATAAAAACTTTTAAATGATTATATATATTTTTTTCGAGCGTAAGTTCGGGACTGGTTTCTATCAGCAGAAGATATTAAATTCTTATTCATGCGACAATTAACAAATTAGCAGAACATTGAGCCATTGTCAATATGGTTGTTAAAAAATTTTCATACCATCTATGGAAAAAGAAGGGGGGGGAGCAAAGAGGTACACTCTACAACAAAAGGAGTTTTCTTTATTTGTAAACAAAAACTTTTAGTCGTTTGTAACACCCTTTACAAAAAGTTTATGATATTTTCTAAAACCAACTACTTCGACAAAGATCTTTAAACATAGGATAATCCTGGTTACAAAGTGTAATTGAAAAAACAAAACACAACATAATAAGATTGTTCTTAAAGACGATACAGAAAGGGTTATCAAACCAATTTAGGAATAAAATAGCATTCTCTCAAAAGATGAAAATAAGAAGAAAAAAAATCTGTATACATATCTGTAATGAATATCCAATTATTTTAAAATCCTTTCTCTCTAAATATATTATATATTTGTTTACTCACACTATGCTTCGATTTTATATAAATTATTGCTCCAAGTAAAAATATGTTTCCCTTACAGAGATTGTTACGAAATAAAAATAACATTTTAAAATTTTTCATAGTTTTTTTTCGAGGATTTCCCGAGTTTCCAGAATTTTGAGAGCCGTGTAGTAGTTGTTTGATTCAAGTGAAATTTTTTGCAGACCATTTATTATTGTTAAGACAAAATTAGCGAGTGGGGACACTGAAATTTAATAATCTATTCCTAAATACTACCTCAATATTCTATAATATTGAGTGAATCGTACTTGCAAATTACACAATTATCCTCATTCAATTATCTTATGAAACAATAGTCTTTATTTGGGATATAAAAAATTTAATTGCATTAAAATAGATGAAGGTATTTCAAACATGAAATAAGTAAAATCATAAAAATTTCTTAATATCAATTATAAAAGCTGCATGTTTTCTCCGAGGTCAGGAACTGACACTTTTTAAATTCTGATATTATATCTAATCTTCAGTTTTCATGTTGCATTCTATGAAATAAGAAATAATAGTAAATTTAATTACTCAATAAATATGTGGCACTGATAATTTTGAAAAATTAAAAGGTAGAAATTAGCATTATTTATCAAATTTATATTTTTGTATATCATAATTAAATTATTTATTTTTATTATATATCTATCTTTTATTTGAAGACAAATATGAAATTTCATTTTATCTCATTATTGATTTATTTAGTCATTATTATTAGTTATATTCCTATATATTTTTCCAATTAATAGGTTAAAAATAACTCGCTATATACTGTTTCTTTTCAATACATTGACCGTGTTAATTATGATATAATATAGTTAATTATGATTGTATAAATTTAGAAAATTATTTGTAGAAAGAAAAATGTCTTGTCAGGAAGGCAGTTGCAATGACAATATATTTAACATTCCTGATTGTTAATATAATTTTTTAAATAGAGAATTCTTTCTGTAATTTCTCATGTCATTCCAAAAAGGTTGAATAGTACGTTTTTAGAAAATACCAAAAATATCCAAGGGGTGTTCAAATGAAAAGGTACGAAATGTCTTAATAACGTAACCATTAATATATTTGCCTATGCCGCTATGCTAGAACGTAGTGAAACATCTAATGAGGCGATTGGAGTCTCCGGCGTAGATCGGACCATGAACTGGCGCCCGCATGCGTAGGAGAGAGTAGAGGCTCTTATGAAGAGCGTCGTCCTATTGACGCTACTTTTTGAATTCCTCGAGCACAGAAGAACCATCAACTTCGATATGTGTACTATGAAGGTAGGTTCACACGAGGCGAACTATTGCGCGCAATAGAAGGTCACGCCTACTTCAAGAAAATCACGTGACCGCAATGGGACAATGGCAAGTGGTTGTCCCATCTAGACAACCATTTGCCATTGTCCCACCGACGTTGTCTCAACTGTTCACACGAGGACAATACAGAGAGAACAGTAGAGAGACAACGATTGCGCGCAACCATTGGCCTCATGTGAACCCACCTTAAGACACTCCGAAGACTATGCAGGGGAGAGCGCTTCAACTCGTAAGGCGAACTCAAGGACGTTGTGAAGGATTTGGTCTTGTCACGGTCACAGGAATTCTGAGAACAAGGAATTCTTCGGCTCGTTAATTAATGGGATCATTGTGCTCAGGCCTATGGTGTATACTTTGAATAAAGTCTCCATTTATACCTACAGTGTCGTTTCGTACTTTTTCGTTTGAACACCCCTTGTATATCCATGAAGTTTACAGAATTATTACAAATACACTTTAAAAAACTTGTGGTTATCTTTTCGCAAACATTGTAAAGGATGACTGATCTGAATTGTTGTACGAATTTACTAAGGAAATAATTTACTTGAATATTTTTCAAACTTTAAGAAGTTTCTCGTTTAATTATTAGCATAGAGTAACTATTTGGTTTATCTTTTTAAATATGTACTTCTCACTATTAATAAACCCTTTATTATAATTTGAGAGTTGTATCTAATACTTATGTTAAAATGTTGCAAGTATATTTCTAAAAAGACTTTATTCTAACATTCATTTCAGAAACAAAAAATAGTTTTTACGCTTACAAGAAATTTTATTTATAAGTAGAGCTCCAAAAGTACTTTTTATTCTTCAGTATAATTTATTAAATAATTTATCATTGATAAATTTGGCGAAATGCTTATTCTTATATATATTTATTTCCAAACAGCTATGTAATACACAATCAAATATATTTATTGAAAATGCTGATAATTTGCAACTTTTATCAAATTAACATAACGATAGTTTAAAAGGATGCCTAAATATCTTCATTTATACCTTTTGGATCGCCATATCAATGAATATTATTCATAAATTATGAAAAAAAAATGATTCGTCAAGTTATTTTATCTTTGAAATGAAAATAGTGTAATCGTAGTGTATTCAGTTTTAGTAGAAATGCTGTGTTCTGATATTTTTATGTAATCCTATTTAATCCTAATAAAACAAATTTTTACCGCTTTCAATTGTTAAGCGTGATATAGAAATATAAAGAGAAATTTTAGCATTTATTTTTCTGCAAAAGATAAAATTGTATAATATTTTGTATAATATGTAAAATTCAATACGTAGCTATCTAAAAAAGCGTGAGTTAAACTAGTCCATTTACTTCACTGTTCAAATTATTTGCTACTGGATCAGATTTTCTAAAAATATTAATTTAAATTTAATCTGTTTTCTACTGGGTAGTTACCAAAAATTATAAAAATAATAATACATATATGAAATTAATAACATTTGTAGGGTATCTATTTAAGTATAAAATTAGTTGATATTAAATATTATAATCACTGTAGATTTGTATCTAGATTCAACTTTAAATAGTATGTTGTTTCGATGTCTAAACATCTACTCAGTTTTTATCTAATTAAGTAATTGTCCCTTAGCATTCATTCAATGAGAAAAAAAAAACTTAAATCTCCTGCAAATATTGAACTTGCTTAATAGTTTTTGAATGTAAATAATACTTTATCATTTTGACGAACGTTTTTGGAGATAAGATATTAAAACTCTATAAATTTTAAGAAATGCCCTCCTTTAATTTATTTCCTATTATTTTAGCTTTCTTTTAAGGCACAAGAAAATACTTATAACATGTCCAAAAGTTATTAAGAATACTATTGTCTCTTTAAAAAAATCAGCTCAAAACTTTTTACAAGAAAAGATATTTCTAAAATGAAACTCGGTAGTAAAGCTACCTGAATACATCTTCCATTAAACTTAGATGAACAGCAATATTTTATAGGAATGAAAGACAGAACATTTTTAAAATGCTTTTGAATGTTTGTTTAAAGTAGTTTTGAAGGTATTTCAGCAAAAAAGAACTCTGAAAACCTATTCATTCTGTTCTTAAGTTCTAAATTAAAGTAATAATCCAAGTTACAGTTGTCTCATTTCTAAATTATTCATTCCTGTTTTACTAATAAATGATCTGCAGCAGTGACTACGATTTATTACGATACTTGAATGCATCTCTTACATTGCATAAATATTTAGCTTTAAACTGTTTGAAATTTTGAAAGACATTTTAAACACCTTAAATCTTCAGAATGCTCATTTGGTAAGTTTAGCCTCCAACCGTATTCTGTTTATAAGGATACTGCAAATGAAGATCATTTCCAAACTAAAGTTTCATGTTCAAGTTTTGAAACCAAAGTAAGGTTGTTAAACTAAGAATTAAAAATTCTGCGTAAGGAAAGATAAATTGGACTTAAAGCTACTCTTAAATGAGAGTTGCTTTCATTAGTAACACAGGTGAATTCACAGAGATATTTCATATTTAAATATTAAAAAGTCGTTTTCACGCATTTTGAAGCTAAAGTTATACGTTTTAATTCTTAACCAAGAATTTAGAATCAGTTTTATCTAAAGTTTTAATGTTCGGTTTTTCCTTCAGTATTTGCCTTTTCGAAATGAAATGCTTCGTAAATTGCTTACTTTCATCTTTTGAAAAATTTTGGTTGTCCTTAATTAATAAAATCAGCTTTTTTTACAAAATATTATATACTATTTTTACAAAATAGTATATAATGAAAGCTGTTAGAATTAAATATCATTTCGGCATAAATAAAGCAAATGTTTCAATTATATTAAGATAATATTTGCCTGATGCCGCTTTAGAACATTAATGCCGTATTAGCATTCTACAAAAATATTTTAGAATGCTAATATGGCATTATCATTCCTCAGAAATATTTGTAGAATAATGTCAATGCCACATGAGAGTTTAAATTATAGTTATAATGAGCTTCATGGTAAGCAGGTGATACAATAAATTATCTTCAACCGTTGGAGATTAGCATATACTTCCAGTTAGAATAGAAGTTCGAAACAAAATATGAAGTTAATTTCTTTACAGCACCTAATGCTTTGTGGGAAAATTGCAGTAAATAAGATCAATATCTTAAAATAAAAATGTTATATTTTTCTCACAGAAAAATATAACATTGTTTGCATGTGAAATAGAAACAGAAAGGCTAAAGATTGCAAAAGTCTAGACACTGACTTCATTAACCTAAAAATAGAAAAATTAAAAATCAAATTTTTAATAGAATTGGAACTGCTAAAATCCATATGATCAATGGTGCATCATTTTTATATGATTTAATATTCAATTTTTGGGTACAAAATCGATATTAGCCGATTCAAAATTCATCCATCAAAGCTTTACTTTAATATGCAAATTCATATAGAATAACGGAATAGAAACATGGTAAAAGTTTAATTATTCAAAGAAACATGAAACATTTAAATTGCATAACATGCAAAAAATGTGTTTATCATTTAATATTTATCTCGCATTAATTTGTAATCTTAAATTTATTCGTTCGGACGATAATTTATATTAAGAAAGAAAATAATTTAAAATAACTTACGTTCAAAGTTTTAATATTTACTTATACTCCTGAATTAAAGGTACTAAACTTATTTTCTAGAGAAACACTGCTTTATAAAAAAAAAAAAATGTTAAAAACTAGTTTGAAATTCAGCATTGAATTAATATGAACATTAACTACATAAATAGTAAAAAAAATGATATTTTGAATTAAATTTTTAAAAATGGATTTTTAGGAAATTCTCAACGATGAAGCCTTAATGTTAAGGCAACAATAATTATTTTTTAAAGAGGAATGCATATATAGTATTGAAAACCATAAATGGTGTCGCAGACTGAGATAGAATATCAAAAATATTAAAAAGATAGGAATTTTACTTATCTTGTATTGATGTTAATTGAAAAGCAGAAAACAGTTCCCTGCAAATACGCGGAAATTCTTTTCATGTCTTTCGTTTCAGATTTCTGAAGTTTTTGTAAATTTGTGAATAAAATTTATTTTAGAACTAAATACTAAAATTAAATTTTAAAATATAAAATGTTCTATACGGAAGGAAGCTGCAATTATATTCAGTACTAAAACTGAGTGTTTATTTTAAACTCGAAATCCAAGCTTTATTTAATGCATACATTTCTTTGATTTCAATGAAATGAGATTCTTACACTTTTCTTATGTTTCTAAATTAAATTAGCAAAATTCTTTGAAAATTTAACTACAGATTTTCTTCTAAGAACAGTTTAATTTTTCTAGACGAAAAAATGAATGAAAAATAAAGTGTGTCAGATTTATATTTTTTTCTGAATTTCTGTAAGACAGCAGCTTTGTTTAAAATTCTTAGACATATTATAAGTATATATATTTAATTAAATCATATTTATGTAAATTAATGCGATATTCTTAAAAAAGGGATTGATTATCATTAAATATTCATTTTTAAGTCATATTTCAAACATCTTATCCTTTGAACAGAATGATAACATAAGCAAAAACCGAATTTCGCTGACAAGTTTGGACAAGTTTTGCAGCTCAGTTGCCTTTTGTTATTTTTTTTTCATACCTATAGAAGCACATTCTCAAATGTAAGGTATTTATCTCTATTTTTAATTTTCTATCCAATATGTATATCTATAATTTATATAGATAATCTATATTAAAAAATATCTATAATTTTCTTTCATCATACGCAGAATCGTATTTAAAATATAAATGTCGAATATTTGTAGTTTCCTCTAACTTATGGATTCCTATGGTTTCAATAAGACAAAGCTCACCGGAATCTATGAAACAATTTTGATATTTTCAGTTGTAGTTATATCCTAGATTTGTGAAATTATTTACATTAAAGGAAACCTAGTATAATTTTTAATTAAATTTGTCCCAGTGGCTAATTTGTTTCGAAAAATATCATTCGAGTTTCTTTACTCAAATTTTAATAACTATATCGATATTATTTTTTCTGAAAATTTATGCTCTTTTTTCCCCATGAAATATTTTATTCATATTCAAGATAATAAATTCAACATTATTGTACATTCAAAAATAACAGTAGTTAAAAGTAGCTTTTTATTTTTAAGTTAAATATTTAACTGACCAGATTGCTTATTATACAACTACAAATTACAATATGCATTTGAATTTATCACTGTGATAGATTATCCATTTGATTTCCACTTTGTGGCATTTAATAGAATACGATTTTGTGGAACTGATTAAATCCTGAGAACTGGCAATTCAGCAGACACCTGCGATATTCAAAACGTTCACACGTTCATGCGAACGGAAACGATACAACACTTTAGAATTAAATTGTTCCAAATATTCTAACTTATCAAGAATCCAATTAGGTTCTAAAATTTTATTCATTACGGAATGGTATTTTACAAAATTACGCATATTAATAATTACGGACTGAAATTATTCTTGCATCAAAACGTTTAGATCACATTTGTTAATTTTTTTTAATAATTATTGAATCATTACGTATTTAGAAATGTTATGATTTGATAAAAAAATAAGGAATTGTATAAACTTATAATTAAATTGTTCTTTTGAATTAACCTTTATTTAAGTAAATAATTTATCAAGATATGCGTCAGCTAATAAATTTAATTTTTTTAATACATACATATTGTGTAATATACATCTTGTAGTTATTCAGAAAATAATGACTTGAAATAAAACAAATGAAGTAACAATTACAGAAGACACTGATATAAATTAGAGGAAATACCATTAATGTTTATCTTAATTTTTGAAGCAAATAAATTAATAAATAAGGCAATACAAATAAGCTAAAATAATTCTAAATCAGTTTAATTATATTTGCATTCCATTTCAAAGTAAGTCTAAAGCGAGTTTTTCCTTTACAGACTTTATTCCAGGATGAATTCATCTTCAAAAATAGAAGTGGCTGAAAAAAATTCATTAAAAGTTTTTACAAATTCCGGAAAACTCATCGACTTAATGTGCATAGATTTCTGGGTGACCGTCTACCCTATCATTGGACTGGCTTGCTGGATCAAAAGACAGGTCATTGAGTTCTTAACCTCTTGAGATTTAGCATTTGAAAGTCTTTTTTCAATGAAATTTTGTTAAAGACAAAGAATTCGTGCCTTCACTCGCCCAAAACTTATAACAACTGAAGCAGAAGATAAATGAAGTGTTGAACTCATTAACAAGATATATTCTATCACGAATATGACGGGAACTGGAATGCCGCTAAGAAGTTTGACGTCTCATTGGACAGACACAAACAGAATAGCGATAACTTTAGTTTCTAGGTAAATTTACTTTATCAAAATGAATTATGGCGTTCACAGCTTGTTTCTTTTTTTTTTTGTCTCATTTAATACAAATCATCCTGTATATATGGGGATATCCATATAAACATACTTCCCTTAATAATCACCTCCCATAAAGAGCATGGCATATGAAAAAAATGGCGAGCGATGTTTTACAGAAGACATTTTGAAGCTATAGATAAGATTAACCGGTAGCTCGTATCAGTCTATAAGCTTATATACTGAGAGCTCCTTTGAAGATAATCGTTATTTCTGCATGGAAGAAGATCTAACCATTTAGCGCTGTGATTTCGCGGAGTTTAAGGCAAGTGCCTGTGCAATCTGAAATGGTGAGATTATGTCTCTAACAAAGATTATGGGGCTAAATAGAGGCAGCAACCTCATCGATGAGCACCTCCCATCCACAACTACTAATTAATTTACAAAGTTACATTTTCAGTCACAAAAAATAAAATAAAAATGCGGATAAAATTTGGTTAAGAAAGTAAGAAGTAATCACCTCAGTAGAGTGCAACCTTCCAGTGGAATAAAAGAGATGCTGAAAGCATGGGTAATGGCTGCATCAAATGTTTAAAAACATCACCTTAATCATCTGTATCTCATTGTCACAAAATTTTGAAATGTAGCCAAAGTATCTCTAGACAAATATATGCAGTTTACTCATTAAGCAAGGTTCGACTGTACTTGGAGACTTGCAATCCTTTAGCTAATTTGATTCAAATTTTCATATGGTGGTATTGAGGTGGAATGAAGATTTTGTTTTCAATTTAATTTAAAGTGTTAAAATTTTATCTTTTCTTCAACTCAGCGCCTTTTATAGTTAATGCATTTTCTTACACTGTGACAAAACTAATTAAACAAATCGAACAAATAAACTTTATGAGAATGGATTTCATTTAAAATTTGATAAAAAACCAACAAATTTGGTGTAGAACAATATACCTTATTATATCCGCATATCGTGAAACAAACAGAAAGACCTAGATCCATCTCAATTCACCGCATCAACTAATCTACTCTTCTGAGGTTATTAATGTGACCAAATCCGTTTTAGACACTTTTGGACAGATCATATTGCACTATTGGACAAGATAACAACAACAATAACAGAAAGACCTAAATCCAAAAATGTGTGTTATGGATTCGGAGAGGTATAAAATGTATAGATCCACCAAATTACCGAGGTTAATTATTTATGTTTACAAGATTTTTTTTTTGTACTCCATATACCAGTAAGTAAAATGCAACAGTGTTTCTGAGATTTAAAAGCAAGAAGATATGCCGTTTACTCAACTTATAATGTGTCTTTTGATTTAATTGATACTAGTAGAGTAAAATGAAATGCATTTTAACAGAGAATTCTATGCTATCTTAGGGAGGTAAATGCTATTTCTAAATTGGATACTCAATTAAATTTCTATATTGAATAAAATGCTAAAAAACATAAGGCATAATGTTAACAGATTCAAATTATTAACCAAAAGAGTTTTTCCGCAATTTTTTCTTAAGATAATGTGATTTATATGATGAATAGGTAAAGCTTAATAAAATATATTGGGATTATATAGAAACATTGCAATTCACGAAATAAAAATGTTTATATTAAAAAATGCTTATAGTACATTATAAAGTTAATGAAAGAAAAAATATCAAATATTTATTTTCTATAATATCTTCAAAAGATTTCAGCCTTTTTCTGCTTTTAAGAAAAATATAACACTTGTTATGAGTTTTTATCCTGTAATTACAACCCCTAAAATTCCTTTTAATCTTAAGGGAATCTAAAGTTTTAATATAGAAAAAAAAATGAATCTGTTTTAATTTTTGAATAAAAAGCCGAATTATGAAGATTGTTATTTTTTTAACTAAATTTTAGTTAAAACTATTATAATAGACTATTTAAATTTTTTGCAAACTGTTTTAATTATTTTATTTCAGTTTAATAGTAAAGAGATAATGGAGTGCTTCTACGTTTAATAGTTAACATAAAAAAATAACTATTTATGAAGAAAAATTATCAAAAACTAAATAAAGCAAACTAAAGAATTTTTAGAAGAACATTTAGGCGCTAAAATTATTCTGCATATAATTATTATGCATAATTATTTTTTTATCTAAATATACCAATTAAGTTCCGGAATAAATATATGGAAAAAAATAATACCGGACAAGATCTTGAAGGATTTTGTGTCGACAATAATTTTACGGAAAAAAAAATACTGTAAAATTTTGCAATTAAATATTTTTTTGTCTGTAAATTTTAAAACAGCGCTATTGTTTTAAACATTAAACTGGAAAGTTAACTGTGTTCAGTCAAAATTTAATGTCAAGCAAAAATCGTTTTCAGTAGAACCAGTATATTTTTTTAGAGATCTAAAATTTTAGTTTTAAATATGAAATTTGGAAAAATATTCTCCAAAGTTATTTAATTTGATACAATTATGCATTTGGAATTCAATTGTCATTTTATTGATATTTAAGTTCACTGTTTTTTACTGCACCCAAATGCATAAATTATGCTTTCTGTAATTGAAATACCAACTTCAGTAAATGAAATACCAGCAAATAAGAACATTTATATTCCAAAAATGAAATAAATATTGCTTTAAAATAAAAAAACAACTTTAGAGTTTTTTTTTTTTAATTCTTGTTATTCCCTTATCACATAATGTTTTAAATTGGCTCTCTATTTCAAAGTGAAGTTTTATTAATTTCAATCATATTTCAAGAAATAACCGAATAAAAATATAAATTTCATTTGAATAATCAAGATACTTCTTATAATGTAAATTTGCGAGTTTAATTTTAATTTTCGACTTGTATAGTTTGACTTGAAACATTCGGGTAGCCAAAAGATAGGTTATTTAACAACCGGAGAGGAACATGGAAGCCAGCAACACTTCTGCAATCTTCCAAACAATAACGTGACAATTTCCCACCTTATTGATATTGATTTACTTATGTTTGCCCGTTCCTAAAATTAAGAAAAAAAGTCTTTATTCCTTTGCAATTCCCTGCTTTATAATGAAGAGATAATACATTATTTCAGAAATTGTAAAGGAATAAGTACTGTCAATGTTGTATCTTATTTTCCAATTATTTATGATAAACAAAATGTATTTGGGTCACAGAGGAGTTTCATGCATTTATTACAATTTAAGATATTGTGCGACCAAAAATTTCTAATTTTTGCCCATTTATCTTTTTGGCTTTTTTGTTCGTTTCTTTCTATCACCAACTCAATAAGTAGTTTTATAAATATTTGTATATGAATAAATAGAATTACTAAATTTTTCTGTAAAAAGAAGCTTCATTCAATAAAACGGATTAATATTACATAATATAAAAGAAGATTTTCCAAATTCATGGCCATATTTGAATAAGTAAAATAATGCTTTTAGTGGAAATTCCTTGTTTTTAGTTTCGAATGAGTATCGAATTAGAAAATGATTCCAATTCCGGGAAAAAGATGGTAAATTTTTATATATAAAACCCCATGATTTTACTTCAAAATAAAAAAATAGATGAAAAAAAATTAAATTAAAAATTTTCCATTTTATTTTTAGGCAGCATATTATACATTATTTGAAGACTATAAAAAATTTCATAAGATTTTAAAATTTAAAAATGTGATATTTCATTTCCTTTTCTGAAAATTTCCGCCTGACTTGTGAAAATCCAGCAACTAACAATATTTTCGATGTTCAATCATATGTAAAAACATCATACAGAAATATCAAATTACTACTATCACAAAATAGAAAAAGATTCTAGCTTGGGCTTATAAGGTATAAATTGTATTTATCTTCTTCTAAACATTTTGATACAAATAATAGTTTCATTTTAAATTTCAGTCTACGAAATAAATTTTATAGTCTTATAAATATCTATGCATACCAGCCTTTAAAATCTTCTAAAGAAAATAAAACTTTGCTATTCAGACTTTGTTAAAACATTTTTTTTTTAACTTTTAGCCAATTAAGATTTGAAATTTCACCATATTAATTATAGAATACCTAGAGTTTTTATGATTTAGTTAATTTTGTTATTTAAATAAGTTAATTTGGTAAATATTATGTCCGAGAAATAAATATATGTGCTATATATGTAGTCTGCCATAGTTCAATCAATATATCTTCTGAGGCATAAAAAAGTTGTAGCTTTGCAACAACGTTCAATTTCATTTTAGGACGCTTTTAATCATTAATATTGTTGCAAATTTTTGTTGAGTGAGTAGTTTAAGAAGCTCTTAAGAAGTATCGATAAAGAACGCTCAATTCCATAAGAAAACACGAAACACAACCAAAGCAGGCACAAAGATAGTAGTATTAGAAGTCAACAACATTGAAGTAAACATCAATATGCTATTAAAAAACCTCAATACTAAAGCTAGTAGCTCAGTCTGTGACCAATATTAAAAAAGGAATGCATTTAAGAATCTTCTCAGCTTAGAGACTCCGTGAAGGAGTTTAGAGTTTTCTAGAAGGATCGCATATCTCAGCTCATATAAAGATATTACTAAAATTGTATTTTATAGATCCTTCATTTTTATCTTCACATTCGCCAAATAATGACCAAGTAATGAGACTAACTGTACAAGGACATAATAAAAATGTGTAACTATATCGAAGGCCTATGAATAATTAACTTATTAAAATTTCATCTGATCTGATTGTTATTAATAAAAAGAGAAACAAATTTGAATAGAATGATAAAGTAAAAATATATTCAAATTAACAGGAAAATAATCAAAAGTAAATATCATAAAATTTCTCGATTCATAAAACTATATGATTAGTGAAAATCGCATTTTAATTTATTTATAAATATCCAATACTAACAGCAATTACAAAAAAAAAACAACTGTTGAATTCTCATTTGAGTTTATTTTGTTTCAATGATTTTTTTTTCAATGTCATTACCAATGCTTTCTGCCGCTGATAACGAAGAAAAAAGACGATGCAATTACTTTCTGTTCCTGGGGCAAAATTTTAATTTATATTTAGATAGAAGCTTTAGCAAATCTTATTTAGACATCATTAAATTCTTGCCTACTCTGTTTTGTTTATTTTCACCATCACTGTTATTTAGAACAGAAAAAAAAAGCCTACAAAATAAAGAATTTTCCCATTACCAGCATTCTAGCGAAATCCAATTTCAAGGGATTATTTTGAAGAATTTCGATACTACAATGTGCGAGCATAGGAACCTTCTTTGCTGTATGAACTTTGCAATGCAGGTACATACAGCAAAGCGTGTTTTACCTTGAGCTAACAAAAATCTAATGTTTGAATTTCACACAGCGCGTTTTTAGAAGATTAAAGCTAACTTTTATCGCAAACGAGCGATATTTCAGTGAATATTATAGAAGCCTCTAAGAAGCATTTTTTTTGGAATATTATGTATAGAACTTTAAAAGAATCATTTGATTATTGGAAGTTTTGAAATTATTGTAAAATAATTGACCAGAGATATAAAAAAGCATTGGATAAAACATAAAATTACATTTTTATAATAATGAATAGTATCTTTTCAGCAATCTAATAATTTTTGTTATACGCAAATATGAAGAAATAATTTTAAACTATTGTTATTGAAATAAAAATTAAGTATCGAATGCATTTCAATACTTATCGAATGTATAATGAATCGAATGTGTTTTATTAGATTCGTCGAATGAATCTAATAAAACATTCGATGTTTTATTAGTTTTATTGGTCATGAAACTAATAGAACAATTTTTTTAGTTACTCTCGTAACTTTAATACACTTTTACATGAATATGAAATAAAACTATTTTGTTAGATATTTTCGTAACTTGAATTCACTTTTACATGAATATGAAGCTGTAAATATCTTGCTTTTAATTATTTATTTATTTAATATTTTTTTCTTTTTATTCCAATTTCTGAAATAATTTTAAATTCTAAGTATTTTATATTAAATTTAAAATTTAGCAAACCAATTACTACCCACACATCTATGTACAAATGATACAAGCTGTTTCAGAAATTTAATTAAAATAAGCATTAAAATTTGGAAAAAAGTGCTTTTATGTGAAACGCACGATGACAGATTGTCTTTGATATAATTACATACGCATTAAGTGCTCCGAAATCCATATTAAACTAATATTTTGGAAAAAAATTCATGGGAATTTTAGCAATTTTATTTGCATTCATTCGATCTATATATTTTTTTAATTCATGTTATGTTTTTTTAAAATGTAATAAATAAATTCAAGCAATTTTAAAATATCTTTTAATATCTATAAGTCGTAAAAATAAATTCAAAAATCCAGAACATAAAAATATCGTAAATATTTTGCTGGCGAAAACTAAATTTACAAAATTATGGACAGTTCTATTGAGGCTAGAAGTTTGAGTTAAGCCAACTCATTTCACTCAGCCAGAGAGTATGTAGAAAGTTGTTTTAACCCTTAATTAGGGAGGCAAAAATTTATGACTTAACTGAGGAGGTGTAGCTTCAAGAAATTGGAAGCTACAGGATCAATCTGTTCGATTAAGCTAAAAATAGAATTTGGGTGAACGAAAGTCTATTATTAGCAGTCGGAGAGACCCCAACTCCCCAGTTAAAGGTTAATTCCTTTAGTGAATGCACGAATTATTGCTGAAATCAACATTTGAACTTTGAGGGTGAAGTGTGGCTCCATTTTAGATGTAGTCTTTATCTTCAAGCGGGTATTTCCTTTTCCTACATAGAAAGAACATTTATTCAGAAATTTCTCTTCAGACGGTAAAGTAGAAAAAGTGGCTAAGCCAGTAGGGACATGATTTTAATGATGTTAGAATGAAATATTGCGTCCTAGGGTCTCATGAATATCTCGATATATGGGATAAATAGAAAAGTAATGCATTAGTTTTTACTTATAACATTTATTTACGATTTGTGTCACTTTCTAGTTTTAAAATACAGAATAGTTATAATTAAAATTCCACTTTGAAATGGTCATAAAAGAAAAACTATGGGAACAAACAATATCAAACTAGGTGAAAGTTTCAAGAAGGTCATGGAAATTTCTTTTCCGACAAAAAGAGTTCAAAAAAAAAAAATACCACCAGAGCAGAAATGGCCTGTATGCAATCTTGTTAAGCAAAATAGGACATAAAGTCATCGGTTTAAAATGTGTTTCATCATTTCTGAAACGTTTTTGCAAAAAATGTTCAATGTGTGTTATCTCAAAAAGCATTTTCTTTTTCGATAATCTGAACAATTTAGTGTAACTGAAAGTTGCGATACACTGACATGTGCGTAACATTCCTCCTGATATGCTAAGACTACTGTTGAGAATACAGTAATGCGATTTAACCTGCTTTCAGAAAATGGTGGACGCTGCATTGAACGTACTTTGTAATACGTTTTAGAAGCAATTCAACACATTTTAAACCGATGTCTTCATTTATGTCCTATTTTGCTTAATAATACTGCATACAACTCCATTTCTACCCTTGTGGTGAGTTTATGACCCTTTTTCTTGGCGGAAAAGAAATTCTATTTTAAAAACTGTTACCAAGTTTGATAATATTTGTTCCAGTAGTTTTTCATTTATGACCATATCAAAGTGGAACTTCAATTATAACCACCCTGTATTTTGATTACATTTTTGTATTTATTCTGCTCATACATAAAATGCCTTTTTTCTTCAAACAGTAAAATATTTTTTCCACAGCGTTTGTAAAGTACACAAATTAATACCAAAAGAAATTTTGCTTGATGTTTATGCGAAAATGATAAAAATCTTATTTTTAATCGTTTAGTTATAAACTTACTGAAAAGGAACGATTAAAAATAAGTAAACATGTTTTTTTTTTAAAATTTACTTTCAATCAAGTGATTCCATGCTGAAAAAATATTAAATTAAAAATATGCAAGTGATATGCTTTCTTTTTCATCTTTTGATCCGTCTAGTTTCCATTCTATTACATATAATAATAATATTAGAAAACAGGAAAGCTATGTTTAGAAGTTACTTAGTCAATTTTTGTTAAGATCGAGGTTTGTGTCCTTTTATTGCTTTCTGCAATTAAATTCATACTTGATTGTCTTAACTCAAATAGTTGTCTGCTAAATTAACATTCTCCGACATTCAAAACTAGAATATGGTAACTTCTACAAACAAGTGTTTCTTTTTTAATTTTAATATAAAATAATGAGACTGAAAAACGTAAATTCTAATTTCTTCTTTAAACAAGAAATATATTTAACACATGAGAACATAAATTCAACTTTTAAAACAAGTCATGTCTTGTGTGAAAGTTATTTTAAATATTATATGTTACTGTTTGTGGGCATCTCGCATACTTTTCCACTTTAGGGACCTAACCTTTTCCACATACACAAATCCTTATTTTATGGAAGGACGTGTGTTGCATCAGAAATTGTAGGAGCATATACATAAAAATCTTACATACCAGTGATATACACTAAGATATGTTTTGCAGAAGTTTAAGCCATTGCATTCTTTCTTCACATATCACTTTGTATATATTTAATATATTTTAATACATTTTTAATCATTTCTCACGTACCATATTATTTTCATGTGCGACTATTTATTGTCAACTATTTCTAACCAATATTTTAAGAAAATTTTTTAAAAAATGCATTTTTTATTATTTTATATCATATAAGTTTCTATACCGAGTTTCAATATATCTAAAGAGAAAAAAAAATGAATTGATGAAAGTATTATTTAAACATTATCCCATTTAATTATTTAGAATTTATTTAGAAAACATAAATATAGTTAAAAATGAAAAAAAAATGTAGATCAAAATACATTTGATACATTGTTTATTTGAATTCACATCCACGTTTGTACATTTAATAAATCCTGTTTAAACTCAGATTGTTATTTTCCTATTTTAGGATTCAATTTTTTGTTGATTCCATTACAATTAAGGATAAAATAATAAAGAATAAATTAATATCCTGAATATTTAAGAACTAATACTTTTTTAACCCAAAATACTTTTAAAATTATGCATATGAAGTTTCAAGAACAGGTAATAATTCTTCGATTTTCAGTCGTAATTGTTCAATTTGTTTTTTATCAATAATTTTTAACACTGGTGTTTCAAATGAAATTTTCACTTCATTTTAAATCTTACAGCGTCTTATTAGAAGAATCAATAATTTATAATATTATTCAAGATTTTCTTTATACTGTCAATACATATTTCTAGTTTTTAATTAATTTTATTGTTTTTAATAAAGTTCGACATATAGCTATGTTGAAAATTATAAAATGTATGTTTTTCATTATAACTCCTTATTTTAAACAACGCTTTTCTCCAGTATATTTATTTCTAAATTCGAAATTTAAATAATTTTCAAAAAAATAATACAGAATTCAAGTTATATGTCAATAAACATGTCTCTATAAAGAAAGACAAAACTATGTGAATTACGTTTACAGTAATCTTCATGGCTAAACGTTTTTTTCCTAAGCTTCAAGCATAATATGGATATAGAATGTTTTATTCATTTTTAAACTAAGGTATGTGAAAGACAAAGTTTTAGTCTAAAATTTAAATTAATAAAAATTTTAAAAATTATCAAAATTTGAAAAAAATATTCCCTTGATCTTCTATCATGTCAATAGCCATTTATGACTATAGTTTATTGCATAATCATAATCTATCATTCCAATTATTTTTATCATCGCAATTGTAAAACTTTTCAAATAATTAAAGTAGCTGCATTTTAGTATGTTTGAAAATTCTATTGAAAGTTTGAAATATGATGTTTCATTGCTTATAGAGTATATTTATTAATGACTTCCACTACAGGTTTCTACTCTATGTTTAGCAAATATTTTATCAGACTGATTATAATCTAAATGAAAGAAATCACAAATGATTATACGAAGCACTTAATTTGCATTTAAATGTCTCAGGATAAGAACGTTGTAAAACAAACTAATTATATGAATTGAATGTATAATAAAGTAATAGTTTACTAGTTTAACCATTTCTACCGGCATTAAGAATTTTCTTGTTTATCTTCGTTAGTTATAGAGCTACAAATTTGGTTCTTAGAATGTATAGCATTGCTTTTAAATTTTTAAAAGAAATATCTGCTTAACTATTACGTAAATGAATCCCAAAAGGATTTGTGAAAAACAACTATTTACTTATTATAATTATACTTAGGCCTGGAAGTTTTAAAAAGCAGACGCCCAGAAAATCACCCTCAATCCATTGAAATATTTTTTAAATGTCATGCCCAGAATAGTTTAATGCTCGGAGATGAAAGATTTCTTTTCTCGTTTCAATGTCCAGCTTTTGTAGGAAAATTTACTCAATTTTCATATTTTCATAAATTAAGAGAATTGTAGAGTATTTCGAATGCTTGTATGATGAATTTCATGGGATTTTGAACACCTTTTCATTAATTAATTTTCGATGGGCAGTAGTGATGACTTCGGGAAAAAAACTGAATGGGCTGCCATTATGAAAATGATTGACAGTTTTTATATAATATTGCGAATAATTTAAGAGCATTATTCAAAAGAAATTATTTGATTCAGAAAAAAAAATGAAATGAATGATCAACTGTAAAAGCAAATTTAATATACCTTGAGATTAAGTATTATCCAAGACAGTTTTTCTAAAAGACATATGATTTAATTATACCTATATATTGTTATGGATTTTGTATCTTTGAAAATGGTTGCAAAATTCAATGATATTTGATTTAAAGATGAATTTTTATCATTACTTACAATCATCTAACTTTTGATTTGGATTTTTGGATTTTTTTTTTTTTTTGGATTTTATTGGCACAAGAGCCATGGTATTGACTAAGCTGCGCCAAACTGTATTTATTTTAGGATTAAAAATATAATTTCAACTTTAAAAAGCAATGTAAAAAAAAAGAATGAAAAAGATGAAGATTACTTAAATATGGGGGTAAAAACCTACTGATTTCAAAAAAGCAAAAAGATTAGCATGTGGTATTCTATCAAGCAAATGTGAAAGTGTGGAGTTGTTAAAATAATATAAACGTTGGGTACTAAAATTTGGACATTCACTGAGAATATGGTAAACAGACATGGTGCAATTGCATTGAGAGCACATTGGTGCCGCTTCTCCAAAAAGTAGATGGCGATGGGTGAATCTGGTATGACCTATCCGCAAACGGGTTAAGATAGTGTCTGCTTTTCTATTTGGAAGACATGGCCAATGTTCAAAACGAGGTTTAACACTATGAAGTTTGTTTTCTGTTAACAGATCCCATTGAGTCTGCCATTTTGAGAGGTAGAGCAAAGTTATGTGTTTTTTTAAATCACTCACAGGGATACTAATATTTGCTGTAGAAGTAGCCGATTTGGCGGCACTGTCCGCCTTCTCGTTGCCCCCAATACCTACATGAGAAGGCATCTAACTTTTGAACCTATATTCATGTTTTCAATCTGTCATTGAACCCTTGCATTGCTAGGGGTTAAGAGTTTAGAGTGGTAATTACCTTATGCATGAATTTAACACCAAGTAATGATCTGCAAAATATTATCTGATGAGCAATGTCATATAGCTCGAAACACTTATTTTCTTACAAAATCAAATGAAATGTGAAAGAATTTACAGATAATTAAACTTATAAACATGTACAATTTCTATGTCAGTTATTGATTTTGAACATTTACTGTCTATCTAAACATCCTTTTTCTTAATTGAAAAAACAAGACCTCAAAAAAAAAAAAAATCACGAATGTTCAGTTTATAGATAGTGAGGAGAAATTGTTTTCTTTACAAAGGCCAATAATTTCTTTAAGCACAAATATGCGTTTTTTTTTTATTATTGATATTTTATTTATTCAAGCTACAATCAAATGATACACTTTGAGTTGTGCACTATAGTTTTCCCGAAGTTTATCTGCGTCATACTTTTTATAGATATACTTCTGAAATCCTTGAAACGATTATATATTAAAAAGTTGTATCATAATATTGGATAAAAATTGGTACGAACTGTGATATATTAAACATATAGGAGTTAATTTTATATCAATATACGCGAATTTCCAAAATTGTTTGAACTGTTCAACAAATAAACTTCATTATAAATTTTATGCTATTTGTATGCATGAACCAAGGAGTTTGGTTTAGAGCAGAAGCTTTTGCATTTTCTTTGTCTGGTTTAGATCTAGAATCTAAATTTCAATTTGGCATATAGAGAAATGTATCCAAGTTCTCAATAAAATAAAGCATTTCTTACTTCAAAGACTAAATGCTTCTTTATATACACTGTCGCAAACAATTAGGTGACATTGCGAGTTAAGTGTAAAATTACATATAAACGACATTTTTAAAAACAAAAAGAAAGGAGATTCAAAAGGAAATGTATAATGTTTATAAAGTTGGAATTGTGGATTTTTTTTCTTCTTTATCATAGAAAACTACGCATTTCAGATTACGAGTGAACAGTGACCTGCGGCTTTCCTTCGGTACGAGGAGATTAAAAACAATTGATACGTGTTGATGTTTCATAACAGGGAATTCTATGTCTCAATATCATGACTTAGATTAATGGCAGCTTGGAGAGCTATATGTCGTTTAGAAGCGTGACAAATACATCCGTTGTAGGGCAAACATTAGGAGTTTCTCAAAGTGGGATTTCCAGATTATGGAATCGGTTTTTGGAAACTGGAAATATTCACTGAAGATTAGGACCATATCGTGAGCCTGCGACAACACAAAATGAAGATCGCCTATATAACATTAACAGCCAGAAGAAACTGCACTATGAATGCCTCTATATTGCAACATTACTGTACCATAGTGTCACTCAAACTATTCGAAACTGACTGCATAATGGGGTTTTGTATGCTCACATACCTTGTCCAGACTAAAGTTTGTTTATCATTGATCTATCTTGATTGTCTATACAAGGAAATTTAGATAAATTTAAAATATTTTTTTATTTCCAATATAGTTTTCAGGCACAAAACTCAACCGTAAAAAGATATGAGAGATCGGAAAAACAGAAAATATGCATATCATATAAAAATATATATATTATAAAAGAATCGAAAGAAAGTTATAATTAAAATTATAATTCAAAGATTTCACGATGATGATATTTGATATTTTCATCTATTTAAAATCAAAAGTAAGTATTTATACAACTGGAAGCCAATTTCAAAATATTAGATAATGCAAAATTGATTTCATACTACTTTTTTTTGATTAAATCTATTTTTGTCTAGACACTCTGTTGCAAGATGAATTGCATTCCGCTTCATTTCCTATAGAAGACAACAAACGGTACAATATGAAACGGCATGCCAAAATTGAATAAAAACGCGGTACCTTCCCGTTTCAGAACTACTTTTATTTCTTCTACTTATAAGCTATACTTCCATAGTAAATTACAAAATTTAAATTTTTTTTTATAAAGCATTTTCTGGAAGAAATCCCTTTAAACCTTCCCCATTCGTTTCTGCTTTATCAATAAAAATATTTCAGAACGTGTCAAAATATTTTTAAATAACTGAGTATTTGAATGGAGCATCTTTCCAGATATAGGCTCCAACGGTTTTTATTCTTCAGTCAGGGCACAATAAAAGTCCTATGCTTTTGGGATAGTATTCTAAGAAAGGTTATATCAATTTCATATTGAATTCAAGGAAATGTGTTTTCTTTTGTAAAAATTTTCTATTCTATTCTTTCTATTGTAAAACTTTTTGAAATTTTGAAAATAGTTTTTAAAGTTTTGGTTGTATGAAAATTCACAAAAGACATTTATTATCAATTTAGTAATACAATGATTTTTCTGCTTTAAATGAGATGATTTACAAAAAAAAAAATCATTAATTTGTACCACGATAATGCTAATTAATCTAATATCTCAAATAGGTGTTAATATTAAAATAGTGATGTTATATACAAGCGAATGCATTAAGTATAAAAGTTTCCTTTTCAAATATCTTCATTCAGTCTTAAATCTTAACGCATGATTAAAAATCTTGAATTTGCTCCAATGTATTTTATATTTCATTCTTTGCAATGCTTCATATCAGTCCACCTATAATTATTTGTATAATTCTACATACCCAATTCCATAAGCCCTCATTTTTACACATCCCATAATGAAACATTTATATATGAAAATAAAATGTCTCGTATATGCATGTAATTTTGAATTTTTTAAACTACTATAATTCATTCACATCAAAACTGATACAATTTATAAATGTATTATCCAAATTTCCAAACTTTTCGGATATAAATGAACACATTTTCTTTTAAATAAAAAGATATTTCCACTTATCAAAACGAAGTTTTATTTTCTAATTAGAAAGATAATTTTTTTTCAGTGTCCATTTTTTAATAAATATTATATTCTCAAACATTTTAATATATAAAATATTTGTGTAATTTTTTATGTATACATCTCTTAAACTTATAATCCGAGTAGTGTAGTATAGAGAAAATGATGCAAATCCCCGAAAGTTCCGGCAGTTACTTTTTAGTACATTTTGCCACGATATCCCATTGTAATGATGCAGCTTAGTAATAACATGATAAAAACCGAGTTTGTGTTTTGGATATCTTGTTTTCAAAGGATAGATCTGAAATTTGACATATTTGGCCAAAAGACTGCACTCTACATATTATGCCTCGAAACCATTTTTTCAGTAATCGCGTTCACAAACAAGCAAATATGCAAACCACCAGTTGCAAAAACAGATAAGTAGATTTTGACCAAATTTTTAAACACATAACTATGATGAATACCTGTGTACCAAATTTCCTCCAATTGGATCTTAATGTTTTAGTCGCAATATATTTGTAGAAAAGTTTCCCTTCCACATGTTTCATCCAATATCTACAAAAATATCTACAAAACTGTATATTAGATAAAATATGAAATTCATCCTTTAAACTTCAATGCAGTTTTAAGTTATTCAGTTCGAAGAAACATAACAAATGTAATTCAACATCAGACAAATATAATTTCAAACAATGTTTTTTTTCCAAAATTCGAAAGTTTTCTTCAGAGAAGTTTGAAATGCATAGCTTCATTGCAATATTTAAAGTCGGAGAGTTTGCCCATTACAGTATCTATTCTTTGTACTCTTATGTTTATTTTCTTATTTTCTCTTACTATACAAGAAAAAAAACAATAAAAAAATCAGTAAGTAAATTGAATATTTAAGACATTTTTATAGTAAGGGACTTATCAACTGGATGAGGAATTATCAACTGAACTAAATCGACTGTTAAATAAGCATCATTAAACATTTTATACTTTTAAACTTCAATCAGAAAATAATTTCAATTTCATAATAAGTATTGTGCAGTTATCTACGTAAAATTCATGTCATACTTCCTTCAAGAGTATGAAAATACATTCCATACACTTGCCAACTCCAAATATGATATGCAAAAGAATTACAATGGTGAATATATTGCCAAAAAGTTTTCTTGCATTACAGATTGCTATGATTTTTAAATTCCATGTCTTGAGTTTGTTTTTATTTTTTTTATTTTATAATATTCTATATTTTTATTTTTCTGACTTATTTCGTTTAAAATGTACTTATCACTGGATTTATAAATAAAATGTATCATTAATTTCCGTACATGTTTATAAACAATGAATGTTTCTCTATTAAATAAAGGTACTTCAAAATTAGTATCGGGCTGATTGATATACAAATATTTATTGAAATTAAAATATTGTTCTATTCCTCAGTTCTATAATGTTCTTCAAATTTAGATTTTTTTTGAAATATAACCCATATTATGTAGTGCTTAGTAATGTCTGCGATTAAATTGCTATATTAAAATAATTTTTTTAACATATTTGTACATTAACTTGCGTACTATTGGGCGGGAGAGTAGTAAAGATATTTTATTTATTACCATATAACATAAAACATTTTCCCCTAAAAAACATTTTCATACCGATTATTAAAAATATGAATAGTTTTAAAGTTGAAAATTCATTTATATTAAGCAATATAGCACACAATACCCTCTGACATTAATTAAAATAATTGAAACGAATGCATTAACAGATTTCTGTATATTTCATGAATTTTTGAAGCATTTTATTTACCGAAAACCTTAAATCTCAGCCAGAAATGAAATTCTCTTAAATTATTAAAACATTTTAAACTGGTACAAATTTTGCAAAAATCCGAGAGAAACAAAATACTTTAAATTCGTTAAAAATTTTTATCCATTAGATAAAATAATATTTGAATTTTTTCCCATGTGGACGCATCGCCTTTAAGCAGTTATAAATTAGCTATTTAATAAATGGTCTCGTAATATATTTTATACATTATACTATTTGCTTAAAAAATGTAATCAAATCCATTTTATTTTAAACAATTAAATTTTAAATTTTGATCTATATAGCATTATAGCTACAATATTTATGCTAATTAACCACTTTCATATTTTAAAAGATATTAAATATTACCAATAAAATGAAATTAAAATACAGAATTTACGTATTTAATTTGGTGTTAAGTTTAAAAAGTGCATCAATAAAAGAAATTAATTATTTGTAATTGGAACAATTAACATTACTTATTTTATTTCATATTAATAATATACCCCATTTTTTAATTTTTATAGTTTAACTTAATAAATATTTAAGTGGGAGTGGAGCTATGTTGCATTATACAGTAATATTTAGAATTCACCGCTTTAGCTATGAAAAGACATTTAAAGTTCTTTCCGAATTTTATTAATTTCTACTAAAATATAAAAAAAAATTATAATTCGTTGAGTTCATTTTATTATTAGTTTTTTTTAATATTGTTTTTGATAAAAAGCATTTTCAAGCGCTCTTAACATATTTGAAATAGATGCTAATAAAAATTTTTGCAGGAATTATTTTTATAGATGTAAAAGGTATTTTCTTAAAGAACATTAATTCATGAAATGCAAAATAGGAAATAACTTTATAATCTTTCCCAGAAAATTTCTAAAAATGAAACTGATATTTTATTATTAGGTTACGTTTAATTGAAAACGAACTAATTCGTTTAAAGTATATCAGGATAAAATAAATTGTATAAAGCAATTTTATCGTTTAATCATAAGAGCTACGCATGAAAAGGTATTCGATTGTAATTTTAAGTATTATCATGAATTATTATTAATAATTTAACAAATTAATCAAAGCAATAAAACTGCAAATCAGAGAATGAAAAGAAAAATAATTTGATTGGCTTATTTAGCATTATGCTTATTATTTTCAAAATAATATATATATATTATTTTGAAATATATATATATATATATATAAATTTGGCGTTGAAACTAATTCCTCAAAATATTTTTACATCACTTTAGTGATAAATTCTTACTTAGTAGTGCCACAAATCTAAAGTTGCTCAATTTAAATATTCGAAAAAACTTTTGATTACATTTTTTTAGTTTTCTCTCTATAAAAAAATTATCAGAAATGTTTCAAAGCCGAATTGTGTGCAAATATCTTCCAGATATTATACACTGTTATTTCTTTTAAAATGATATTAAAATAAATTGAAGTGAAATATATTTTAAAGTTTTTATTATCTTTAAAAAGTATGAAAAAATCCGGTACACTTGCCAAATTTCGATAAAATTATATCAAACTCACCGGACGGAAAATTATAGACATAAATTTATACATAAATTTAATTATATTTTGTTTATATAAATATAAATCTTGCTTATGCGCTTCAATATGAAACTAACTAAACTTTTATATGCAATAAATTATTAAAAGAACTGCTTCGCGAAGTTTTAAAGAATTGGCTTGTCTCTTTTACAAGTATATCTCTTCAATGCCTAAGGCTTTGTTAAATGAAATTATTAGATAAAATATGCGTTATTTAAATTATGGTGTTCGGAATTAATCATTTATAAAATATCATACTACGGTTGCGCATTTCAATTACGACATTTTTAAAAATTCGAATTAAATGGGACTAAATCATTAAAAATATTAAAAAAGATATTTATGAAAACTTTTATCTCGATCTCTCAGTAAATACCGTCTCTACTAGACTCGCGTTAAGTCATTTTTTTTTCATATAAATGAAGATGGTTCAACATAAAGTAGAAAGTCAGATATGTGATCTGGTATCGATGTAAATAATTGCACTTCACAGTTAAGATTGAAAAAAAAATGTGAAACATGCTCGGTGTTTTTTACTGTAATATTTTATTTTCAAGGTTTATTGAATGCCGTTAAGTATAAACAACAGACTTAATGCATAAGATAAAATCCGGAAATGATAAATAAAGTTTATCTTTGCAAGAAGATTAATTCTATCTAACCACCACAACTAGATATGCAAGATGAAATTTTATTTTCGGCAGAAAAAATATTGATATTTAATTAAATAAAAATTAAAAAAAAAACTTTTTGTAAATCATCGTAAATCTCATAATTAAGTAATAAGATTATCAAATTTGAATGCATAAAGGCTGAATTTTTAAAATCCAGTAGTACTTGGATTTCCCGTCATGACCTACAAATTCCTAACTTAATAAATTCACCAAATGAACATTTTAAAATTTTCTAAACCTCCATGCGAAATTTATTTTATTCTTTTAATTATACAGAAAGAACCAGAAAAATATTCTATTGAAGAAGTTTATCTTTTTATCAGTCTTCAAAAACATTTCAATAACTTTTATTATATACAGGAAACGCTTGAATATCTGCTGAATTCGAATTGAGGTTACAAAATGTTATATCGATTCTTGCTTTGCTTGAATTAAAATAAAAAATTAACCAAGTTTATTTTCAGTTTAATATTCTTAAATATTCTCTATTATAATCGCACCAGAATAAATAACAATTCATTGCAGAATTCGGCTTGAAATTTTAAATGAAGAATAAAATTTTTAAAAAAAATCACAAACTTTATAGAAATGAACACATGATCTCCCTTTCAAGAGACTAAAATTAAAATCATTTTTGTAAAAATTAACACTTTGAAACAATTTTTTGAACTAATCATCAGTTATAATACCCGGTTATTTGAATCGAATACCAACACTGAAAGCATAATTTGGGAGACGAGGGCACAACTTCAATAAAAAGCAATAAAAAGACTTGAAATTAAAGGAAGTAATGAGAGACTAGAATACTTTTGAGAGTAAAGCAAATAAAGCTTTACCAATGTTTTTATAACTATTCACACGAAAAATGAAAAGATTTTAGTCTGTAGATTGTATGCTAATTTAAAAATAAAAGTCAATTTAGATAAGTAAAAAATACTATTATAACCACTTCCATTAAAAATAGAAAAGACAAAAAAAGTCTTCAGTAATATAAAAAAAGTTGATAAGGTTCCAAATTTATGTTATAGGTGGCAACTATCTAATCAATAAGTTATCCACATCAATCCGACAAAGAATTTAAAATAAAACAGATAATTTCAGTTCTATATGAAACAGATTGAAGTAATTTAAAATTATACTGAATTTGATTCATTAGAATTTTGTAATATGTTACCAAGATACATTTTTATCATAAATGTTATGCATAAAAACACGTTTTTACTTAATAAACACGATATATTTAATAAAAAAGCAGCAACTTATACTGTTTTTGACTTCTCTAATTACGTATTTTTTGTTCCGTTCAGTATAGAATGTCTTTTTAGTAAGCTAACTCAAATTAAATCAAAATTAATTGAATTAAGGTAAAAAAATATTGATTTGAAATAAATTCATGCATCCTTTACCACGTAATCTTTCAAAGATTTGCAACTCCAGTTGCATAATGATCTTAGACAAACAATAAAACTAAAATGAACAATAAAATGAATATTCACTAAACGAGGAGAAAAATATGATTCAAATCTATTCAAAAATCATCATAAATAGTCTTTCAAAAGAGATAATAAGCTATGCCTAAAAATTTATGAGCTAATAAATTTTGAATAACTTTTAATGAGCAAATAATAATTTGGACTTTAACTTAACTATGATATATACTCCTATATATTAAGAATTTTTTTAGCACAATGTGGAAATATATTAATATTAAACCTTTATTATAACCACTTCTAAACGATTGCCTAAACTCTAATTTAAAATTATTTGTCTCAATGATGTGATATTTAGAACTGCCTTCTTTTTGAGCACATACGAACTTCAATTTATATTTATCATTAACATTATAACAATCAATTTATATTATAACAAAGCAATTATATTATCAATTTATATTGTAACAAAATATATTCAAAATAAATAATGGTCACTTACAATTAAAAAAGTAACCAAGATTTTGAAAACGATTTTTAAAATAACAATAACCGTTTATATTTTCAATGTTTCTAATATATATCAGAATTTCTCGGTGTAAAATAAATATTCAGTGCATAACATTTTCTATAATATCCTCTAAATAAATAAGAACTCCAAAACTTATAATTAGATGAATTTTAAAAATTAAGCCATTTAACTTTATATGGTATTCTCGAATAAATCCTCATTCAAATATTCAGTGATACAAAATTATACCATATATAAGCATGCTACAGTAAAATTTAGGATAGCCGGAGTCATGTAAATCAATTAAACAAACCTAACTAAAGTACGCTTTAAAAAAAATTACTATGTTTTTATATACGTGTCAGACAAATACTTGTATCCAAATTTAAATCATGCATTAGCATTCTTAAGTTCCTTTGCGGGAAAATATTGTACCAAAATTTAATAAAACAATGTATTTAAATTTACTTCTTAATTTCTATAATGTCAGCGTTAATCATAATTTTCCGAATTGACTTTTTCAAAGCAGATAAAAGTAAATGTCACTTTCCAGATTTAACGAATATAAAATGGAAAGGTTTTTTCTCTTCTACATTACAAATCATTTTTTCCTTCTTTAAAAAAAAAAATGTTCATTCTGGTTATCGATTTAATAAGACTTCATTTACTTTTTGGAACAAGATCTTTGCATAATGTAAGCTCCACCGAAAACTATGCGTTATAATAGATGCACATATAATCAAAAATGAATAAAGCATTAAAATGAATAAAGCATTAAAATGAATAAAGCATTAAAATGAATAAAGCATTAAAATGAATAAAGCATTAAAATGAATAAATCGACAACAGTGTTAATATGATGAATTTAAAAAAATAAATAGAGCAAAACTAAATATTACCTGAAACGCAGATGACCTCCAAGTACTTCAAGATGTTAAAATGTGAATATATCATCTAATAAAAAATCTAAGTTAAAGCTGTTTGAATGAATGTGCTTAAACCTTTTGAAGGTTGCACAATTTATTAAAATGCGTCGGATAATCAATGGTTCTTCCCACCTGTTGAAACAAATACGGCAAAATACATTTATTTCTGCTTACAACGTGTATATTTATTACGAAATCCAGCTCAAATCACATCGCAGCCATTATTAATCTTGGAATCCCCAGAGAAATATTTGGTTTGATGACTCGGAGTATTTATTTTCACACTCCATTTTTACCATTGAGCAAAGCAATCCTGATAAATGGAAAAACACTTGCCAGTATAAATAATGAGCATGGGTAATGCTTCGTCAGCTCATATAATAGTTTTGTTTATCAATTCATTTCTTGTAATGTACACGTGAGAAATTAACCAAGAAAATAGGATACGATATCTGGTTAAAGCAAGAGGCGATTTCTAGATACAGATTTCTTTGATGAGCGGAATTATTAGCAGAGGAAATATTTAAAAAGATTCCAAAAGATTCATGAAATCAATGTATGACAATATATATGTATTTCACGAAAACCAATATATCTGAGATCTATATTAATAGCGGCGATTTCAGCAGAAGACAGAAGAGAGGAGTTTGTAACTTGCAAAATATGACTTCCGATAACAAATGCCGAGCAAGTATCATTCAAGGATTTCGTATCACAGGTGAAGATTGGTTCAAATGAAAAAAAAAATCTAACAGTCGAATATAATCAAAATTTATGAATAAAATATTATTACCATTGTATCAAATCGAATTTTTTGCAGCAGAGTTAATTGAATCGAAGTTACAAACAATCATTAAAATAAATAGCAAAAAAATTGGATCTATTAAAGCAAATCAATTGTTTACATCCCATACATTTAATGCAAATAACTCTTAATCTCCGGCTTTGTAACATTCTTGTATTTTGGGATTTAGATCAAATGAGATTAGTCTTACACAAAATTTTATCGTAAAATCACTTACCTTTATGTCCTTTTCTTTTCTTGCATCCAGAAGATATGAAGTTTTTAACTCCGACTAATTGGTATTCTAATTACCTTTTCCAAAACTTGTACACTTCCAGACATCATAGAATTTTCTGTCCATAGAGTCAATTTATTAAACTCCTTCCTATTACAAGTAGGAAGAAAAACAAGTTTTAAGCTTGATCATTTACAAAATTCTGGAAGTTACTTATCTTCTTTGGTTACAGTTATCGGAAGTTACAGTTATCTTACTTTGCTTTTATTTATCATTGCAATATAAGTCGTAAAAGAATGAAGTATGGACTTTCAAATATAAAATGAAAGTTATATGTAGAAAGTTATATAAAGTCAAATATAAATGAAAGTCTTATTTGCAAGATTAAAATTAGTTTTAAAATCAAGACTGATTTACCTTTTCAAAATGTGTGGATTTTGTTTTTGTGTATATCTTTGCGAAAAAGGTAATTTAACGGATTGGTTAAATAATCTACAGCATTTCAATTCATTACACACTATGCCAAGAGGTCGGTCATCGACCGTACACGAAACAGAAATGGATGCTACTAGGAAGTTACGTTTAAGATTAACGAATTTTGAGAACAGATTTCTGGGTTTCTTAGAGTTTACATTATTTTAAGCTTCGAAGAATTCATAAAATATTAGCTTATTAGTTGATTTTAATATAAACGTTTCCTAAACCAATGACAGTTATTTTCTGCATTAGCAGTTAAGGAGTATATCAGGTGTCTGATTGAGAAAGTGAATGAATTCAGAAGCATTTTGAATTATAACTTTGTTCTATTATATAATGATTTATTCTCTTGTTACTGAATGATAACCTTTTTTTTAACTTTTGAAATTAAATAAAATCAATACAATTTTGATGGATTTGAGAAATGGTTGTTCCTGATATACTTGTCTTCTCTAAATTTCTGAAAGTGAATTATTTGGTAGCTTATATTAGTTAACATAAATTACACTTTCTCCATTTAATTTTCAAATGGTTAGAAGGTGATACATTCCTTTTTATTTTAATTGATTAAAATTGGCCTAAATAATAAACATAATGAAATCGTTGTTTTATCTAAAATTTAGTAATTAAAGTTGATCAAGTTAGTAGGTATACATATGAATAAACTATCCATGACTTGATAAATAAAATTATTAATAAAATTTAAAAAAATCATAATCTAAGATAATTCAACGAGAATAAAATTAAATGTAGATTAACATATTTCAGAAATTTTAAAAAAATCTATTAAATTGTACGGATATATAAAATATAGTCTTGTTTAACAAACTTAATGAACTATTTATTGTTTCTTCTTCGAATTCACACATATAACTCTCTGTTAAACCAATATTTGTATTTGAAAGTATACTTAAAACAATTTTTTACCATTAATTGTTGAACCAAAGTTTTTACATACCAAGGTAATTTAGCTAATATTCTTAGTACTGCACCGATGCAAATAAGGGTTAAAAACTTGCTGACATAATTTAAGCTTAAAAAATATATAATCACACTGTTTATTCAAACAATATAGAGAGCAATTTACTGAGATGACAATTACTAATTTTATTTGATAACCAAAGTAATTGCATTTTTAAAAAAAAATGTAATCTGCGAGAGCGACTAGAAAGGCATTATAAGCATCTAATTAGCTTTTGTTTTGCAAAAGAGCGCTATATGTGATATTTAATTCCCTTTAAAAGATAAAGGTTGGTTTATAAGGATCTTTTTAATGCATAGTTTTTTTTTTTTTTTTTTTAGAATAAGAAAATTGATTTTTTTTAAAGGATAAGTGAATTGACATATGAAAATACTAGTAATCATGAAATTTTCTAGACTTATAATCAACGTGAGGGCAAATATTGTAAGACAATATATATGAAGTTGCCAAAGGGGAGTAAGTCCTTCAAATCCTATCATATTTTAACCCCTTGCACTCGGAAAAGTAATTCAATGATTAACTATTCATTAATACCAGGACTTCCTCCGAATTCCAGGATTATTCCTCCGAAGATTATATATATATATTGTTACGAATTTTTCGGGTTCATTTGGATAGTGGAAGTTATATGGTGTGGAGAATGCTCAATCAGCAGGAGGCAGTAGAAAAAAAAAAAAAACACAATGATGTTTATTTACACGAAGACACTCAGGACAACAGAAATACGACAACTATATACATCACAGAGAAGGCAATTATCTTCAGCCGATAAGTGCACACAACAAGACTCTACTGCAGACAGTAGCGCACAGCTTAGTTCAGTACTAGCTTGACTCCGTCGCTGCTCTGCTGATCCCTGGAAGACTCGTTCTTCACCGTCGATCCCCACTACTCTGGCAGCTGTAGACTGCCCCACTACTCTGGCAGCTGGAGACTGCTTCCTTTTATATGTCTCAGGAGGCAGGGCTAGAAGCCTCTCAACCAATCAGGAACGTTCGAGGCATATCTCCGTTCCTAATGGACGGATCGGGTAAATTCTCGCTGTTTCGGGTATAATCTATTTTGGCGCCAAATAAAAAAATTTATAAATAGAATAGATGAATGAAACTTCAAAATGATGCACGATCTTGAAAGGTGTCTGAGAAGAGTCATCTGAGTTCAAAGGGTTAAAATTACATTTTCTGTCCCAACGACTATCATTTTTTATAAAGCGGAATGTTCACCAGCATTCCTTACCTCAAACTTTTTTTAATATATCCCTCTCGTTTTCTCATAAGATTGGCTTTAGATTTGTCTGATTAAACATGTCTGATAAAACAAATGAAATGAAATATGATGAACCAAAACAATTGCTTCATCTAATTATGAAGTAATTCGTTTTGGTTCATTATATTTCATTTCAGGTTTGTGTAAAATTTATATTTCTTATATTATTTCGTAATTTGAAATATAAATCAGTAAATGCATTGATTTATTTTTGCAGTTAAATTTTATTTATTTTTTTGACAATTCAAGACTTAGAGCATATGATAAAAAAAATATTTTGCAATGGCCATATTTAATGGTAATTTGATTATGTAATATTTTATTGAACAGAAATACTTAAATGTGATTTTACAAATAAAATTCATTCTGTCATTTCGACATTCATTTTGAATTCAATTTTTAAAATTCTCTTAATGAAAGCTATGAAAATTCTTTCAACTAACAAATTATATTATAATAGGGGATTTTCCATTACGAAATTGCTAAATCTGCCCACATTAAAAGAGTTATCTTGTTTTGTAGTGAATTACCTTCCCCTAATGGAGATAATGGTTTCAAATTACCAAGTCCTAGCTAAAAAGTATATTGACTGGGGCTTTGTAGAAGTAGAACTTTCAACGAAATTTTGATCAGCTTGCACAATTATAGTTATTGAGTACTTTGTAAGTACACTAGTTCCATTAGTTGATTGATTCGGAGTAAGCAAAACTGGGATTTCTCTTCAGTTATCTGAAAATCTGTGTGATCATTGATTCAAAGGATATTCACAGTGCTTTATTTTGTTTTATACTTTAAAGGTATTCTTATTTAGCAATAATACCATTGATTATTCAAATTAGAACAAATAAGAAAAAATAATAGTGCATACGTACATGATTTGTTTAACATTGTCTGTAAGGAGTTATTAATTATTCAATTTTTGAGTAAACTATTGTAGCGTTTATATTATTTTAAAATAAAATATGAATTGTTTTCATTTATACTTAAAATAATAGTTTTTCTTTGATATATGTGCGTTTAATATTTTATGCAACTTTTATTATTATTGCTCATTTTATAATTAAAAAAATTAAATTTCGAATTATAGATAATATTTCCCCACGTATAATTGGTGAGCAATAAATAAAATATTCGGTCAATTTCATATTTTTTATAAAATGAATTGTGTTATTCATGAGTAGATAAACTTGTATAATTTTGTTAATTAATAAATGTCGTTAGAAAGGATAAAATATACAAATATGTAAATATTTCTTTTTAATTTACCCAGTTTGAATTAATTATCTTTTTTTATAAATTAAATATCTAAAAAAATGGGAACGCAAATTCTTTCTTTGGAATATGTGCTGATTTCCTAAGCATCTGCTTCGTCAAAAGTATTCTGTGAAAGAAAGTACTTTTTATACAAATTCAAGTATTCTTCAATAAGATAATAAAACTGCATGAACTTTATAGTAAAGTTTATTCATTTGTGCTTGAGATTGATGATTGATACAGAAAATATAAATACTGATTTAATGAATGGTTTAGAAATTAGGTGACACTAAATTTTTTTAATTCGGTTTTTATCATTTTAAATGTACCTTCATTAATTCCCATCAAGCATATAAGAACTGTAAAATAATTCGTTTTGCCAGATATCGAAATTATAATTCAAATATGTTTATCTTAATTGCTGAGAATCAGTTTTACGTCAATGCGCGGTAATTCTTTGTTAAATGAGATATAAATAAAAAAGTTCAGTTAAATGTTTGTCAGAAGCGATCCTTAGTTCTTAAAATAAATCGAATATTACTTTGCTTTTTTAAGGTTCACTCGAATTATGAATTAGTTTCTAACAAAGGATGAATTCATATTTCGTTAGGAAGTATTTTAAATAATAAAACACAATGGTACAGATTTCTTTTTATATATATATAGTTAGTATAATACAAGCAGTATAACTTGGTCTTTGAAGTAAAATTCCGAAGCAAGACTGAAGATGTAAATCTAATGTAGCTTAATTTAAAAGTAAACATTATTTAGCATACATTTACATATGAATAAAAAACATTATGTATGAGTAAATAATTTTCCTTAAAATAAAAATTACTTTTATTTCATATTATGGAAAATGTATTTGATATGCATTTGTAAAAATCAAATTAATCAGAAAATTTGAAACAAATTTAAATGACACATTTGAAATATCAGGAAATAAATTTAAATTGAAATGATTTTAATTAATTTAAAAAAATATCATTCTTTAAAAAAAATATTGTAAAAATTAAGTCTTAGAATGAAAAATTAAAATTAGAAACCATTATGGTATTGACACACACAACGTTGAATCAGATAACATTTACGTTGAATCAGAATGTCATAATATATATTCAAATAAGTCTCTTAGCTAAAAAGTTTAGTTTTGTCATGTTTATGCATTTTATATCTGCTGTGAATACTAAAAACAGAAGGAATCATAATATTATTAGAATTGGGAAACCCATATTGCTATTGTATTTCAAATGATAATTTATAATAATGTACTATAAGAGACGACAGAATAATAATAGATTAAAGTCAATTTATCTTCAGATATTTACATATTATTATGTCTTATTTGAAGTTAGTAATTATG
This sequence comes from Argiope bruennichi, assembly GCF_947563725.1. Classification (NCBI taxonomy): domain Eukaryota; kingdom Metazoa; phylum Arthropoda; class Arachnida; order Araneae; family Araneidae; genus Argiope; species Argiope bruennichi. Next base: position 41,712,230 of record NC_079151.1, read on the forward strand.
TAAATGCTTCAGAAAGGTTTTGTCTTGAAATATCATGATTCCTATATTAGCATTTAAATTATGTACTATATTAATGTGTTTAACTGAAGTGAGTTTCTAAGAGACCAAGTTTCGTATAATATATTATTATACAATGACTATGTCAAAATTATTCAAAAATTTGTATACTATATATTGAATTATATAAGTTCAATAACATATTTTAGTTATTATTTTTTTTTATGTTTTTATTTTGTAATGAAAATTAGATTACTGATTCTAACAATCCTATACTTCAAAAAGTTGTAAATTTTAAATAGCATTTTCTCTCGAAACTACTAATTAAGAGAGACCAGTAATGATAAATATTCTACAAACAATTTATTTTTATTAACAATCTACCAAGTAATGCCTAAATGAAATCTACTATTCCATATTTTCTGTAAGATATCTAAAATAAATTCGGTTGTTTAAAAAAATAAAAATTATTAAATATGGATAGATATATAAATAATAATTATGGATATTTATATAACTGATGTATCGCAATAATAGCTGGCGATATTTAATTTCTAACATATGCATTTAAATTCTACTAAAGTCTTCGCACAATTCGTCGATATTAGAGGTTTTAATATACTTGCCATTACTACTAATTTATATTATCCATTAATTTATGGTATCACTAGATGTGACTTCTAAAACAAAATGCATGTTTTTTTTTTAAAAAAATAACCCAATATTGAAATAATTTTTGAACAAATATTCAAACAGAAACATTCAAAATTAGTTTGTAACAATTTATATATATATTTTAATTAATTTATTATTACATAGTAATTAATTAAATTTTAAAACCAAAATATATAATGATTAATAGTTAAAGCTTAGTTATATACAGATTAATTTTTTCAACCCTACTTACAAAACAAGCAATTAAGTTAAATTATTTAATAAAATATTATTTAACAATTTTTTTAATGATCATTTGTACAGATTTCTGAAGGATTATGGAAAATTTATTTACAATAACTAATAAAATTAGAATTATTAAAAATTCCCTACTATCTGCTCTAAGTATACAAATGCTATCCTCTTATTTGATTCAGATTCTGAGAAATAGAAAATAGAAATAGAATTTAAAAATAATCCTATTGCATTAATATTAAATTCTTTTAAAATAGATTTTTCTGGTGCAGTATATGATGATGTCTCTGTATGTAAACAAAACAAATACATGTATATAGTTTTCTTTCTTGGAATTCTCGTGTGTCTCACAGAATCGAGCCATTCATTGAAAATATCACTTGCATCCTTCAGATGATCATTATAATTTATTCAGTGATAATTTTTTTTAGTGTTTAAAAAGTCAAAGGAAAATCAATTACTTGTTGACATAAAGATTTCGAAAAAGATTAACTAGAATAAATTAACAGATGAACTACTTAATTTTATTAAATGATACTTCATTCGAACAAATGGCATCAAATATTTTTTTCTGGTATATCTTTATATAAATAATTCATGCTAACAAATTTTTTATTCACAGAGCAAAAACATTCTGGCACGAAAGGTTTTAAATAATATTTTTTTATCAAGTTACTGTTGTTAATGGTTATGTTTTATCTTTCTGTGCTGCTTAACATTAATACTTCATATTAATTTATTTTAACTGTTGTTCTCTAATACAGATGTAAATTACAATTCATTTTTAAATAAAATAAGTAACATGTATTTGTTTCCGTGTCTTCCTTTTTTCAACACTGTTTCATCTCAGTGAGTTAATTAGTGCAGTGATTTCCATCAGTATAGCAGCAGTGTGGCAGATTAGAATGAATTGTAAATTAAGTTATTACTGAAGTAATTATATGCTACTGATTAGTAGTTGAGTAACAATGTAAATTATTTATACAGGGTGTTGCCGAATTCGACCGATAAATTCAGAGGGTTGATAGTTGGCATCAGGAGGATAAAATATCACCTACAACATGGGATTCCAGACGACGTTTAATTGGTGGAAATAAAAAAAAAATAAATAAAAAATAGAGAGAGTCAGGAAACTGTTGAAAACTGTAAAAAATAAATAAATAAAATAAAATAAAAATTAAATAAATAAAATAAAATAAAAATAAATGAATTAATTAAATAAAATAAACAAATAAACAAATAAAAATTAAAAAATGGCGTTTCAGCTACGAATTTCTTTTAAGTGAAAGCACATTCTTAATTTTTTTTTTCATGCTGGTAACATGCGGATTTGATTATTTAGGGGGAATCATACATATCTAGTCCATCTCTCTTCTAATCTTCACGATATTCACATATTTTTGTTTTGTTTTGTAAACTACACAGGTATTTATCAGAGTTGTTCTTCTTTAGTTTTCAACAATGGAAGGAAGACATGCGATTAAATATTTAATAAAACAATGAAAATGGTTTGAATTTCAGGGTAACAATGTAATCTATTTTTAAAAATAAGCTAAAAATATTTTTTTTTCCAAAATTACCAGAATCCAGAAAACATTTAAACTGTTATTGACAAAATGGAATGTCACAGATTTAAAATGGTATACAACTTATTTTTGTGTAATAATATTTTTGGAAAATAACCCCAAAAATATTCAAAATTTTAATTAATTAAAAACGTTTTTTTAAAAAAATCACTCCAAATTGCTCATTTTTACTATCCAAGGTATGTATATGCCAAATTTGATAGCAATCTGACCTGTATTTTCGAACGTCTGTATCCAAACGTCTGTCCTGTATTTTGCCAAAACGCGCACATACATTCGTCTTTATTATCAATAGATATTATTGAAGTAGCAATTATACTTTTTTTAGCTTGGTATGAATTTTGTTTAGTAAAAATTTATCAAATTTAACTACTTTTTGAAAGTGTATTATGAAATCTAGTCTTTTTTCTTTTAATTTGGAATAGCTGTTGTCTGATCTACGACCATATTGGATTCTACAGCAATAAACATGCAAAACAATATAATAAGTTAAAAAACTAATGTATGAGATAAAAAAAATTCCAAGTATTCCTCATTTAAAGTATGATTTCAATTGGCATACCTATTTTTAATTTAATTTCAACGAATATCATATTGATGCTCAAGCTCATTTCAAAAAAGCTATATCACCTTTTAAGCACCAGCTGACTTTTGACCTTAAATTGAACTAGACACAAAACATAAAGCAATGCGAAAAGTTCATAAAAACATTATGGATTTCATTTCATCAGATTGAAATTTATAGTTAATTAAATTTTCAAAGTAATTTTTATGAAAGAATTTTTCTTCGCATGAAAAAATGTATGAGTTTGTTATATAAATAAAAGAAAGGTAAAAGATTACATTTTTGAAAGGAATCTAAAAGAAATATTTCATTCAGATATGATTAATTATTTTAACTTAAAACCTTAATCAAATATATGTACTATTTTTATATGTATCTTTCCTACAATTTTTAAAAAAATTAGTTCATCTATTGAAAGATTGTAAAAATTTCTTGAGCATTCTTAAAAAAAATATATTTATTTATTTATTTTAGTTTCTTTTCTTTATATATATATTTTTTATTATTTTAATGACATCATCAATTCTTTGATTATATATTTACAATGCATACCATAAGAAGTAAAAGATATTTCTGACATTTACTTATTCTTTCTTTTTACTAAAAATAACATAATTCAGATTTCATTTAGTATTTACTTCATCATGTTTGGTTTCAAAAATTTACCATAAATGTTATTTTTGAAAAACATTGTTATCTCTAAAGAAAAAATATTGATAGACATTGACATTCTAAGGCAATGAAAAACTTTAAGTATTATAAATAAATTTAATTATTCTTAAGCTGCAAAATGGCAAATGTTTCCTTTCAGCGAAATGTCCAATTTCATCTTCTAAAATATTATGACAGTAAGATTGTCTATTTTCTGATGTTGCCAATTGGAGATGTGAATATGCTACTAAATCAATTTACAACACGGCAGCACGAATGCTCTCAAACTGTTTTGTATAGAACAAAATCACAATGTTGCCGACTGTGAAAGAGCTTATTTCTTAGCCGCCAATGGTACGTAAAATAAAATGTGATTTTTAAAAGATATTATCTCATGATTTAATGAAGAAATAAAAGTCAAAGATTATTTTAAAACCAATTTAAAAAAAAAACCCAGATATTTAAGCTTTAGCATACTTTTTTGAAACATTGGTTATGGAAAGTAACTATGTTATGGTTATGGAAAGTAATATAATATGATGGGGATAATTTTAGAGCTGATAACCTTTTCTGCAAATTTCTATACCACTTCAGATGGTTCCCGGTTTCAAGTATAATTTGCATCAAAACTTATTGCTAGTTATAAGCAATATTGCCTTTTGAGCATGGAATTTCTTCTTTTCAATTCTAACCATACCAACATGCAACAACAACAAATTGGGGAATGAGAATTTCATTATTATGAGGATTACTTACGATTATGACTCATTCAGTTTTATATTTTCAAATTTCATTCTATTCTGATTAATGAATTAATTCGGTTACGTTCTCATTTTTTTCTTAACGTCATCTGTTATATTTTCTTTCATTTTTATTAATAACTTTCAAAGCATCTTGAATAGCTGAAGATGAATTAATGTACAGAATAGCAGATGAATGTATGTTATAGAATAAATAATTCATTAAACCCTTTGAGATTAAGATTTTTGATTTACTATCTGCATGATATATGAATAAGTTTAAAAGGTATGAAATAAATTACTTTTAAAATTAGTAACATTCATTAAAAAAAATTCTTATCTCTTTGGCTTATGTAATATAAGAAAACTAATATTTTTTTATATAAAATATTCATCTATCACAAGAACTATATCTGGAATAAGAAAACTATTATTTTAAAAAAAATCACGACGAAAACGTTTTGTGCAGTGCAATGAATAGAAACCGTTTTGGTGTTTTCTGCAAAATGTACTCCAGTACGAATCATATCATAAAAAAGCATATTTTCAATGTAATATCGCCCACATAAAATGTATATATTTTGATGCAAATATAATTTGTTGCATTGTCTTAGAAAACCTCATTGTAAATCAAGGGGCAACATATAAATCAGTAACAACCTTACCGTAAATCCTGCCGTGGGATTACAGATATAAAAAAAAGAAAAGAAAACACACACACTCAAATTAGCTTGAAAGTTATTTCAAGATATTTTGATATATTTAGTAAAATGGGAAAAGATGAATAGCAAAGAACTCTAATTATAGAATTGTATTTCAGAAAACATCAGTCAAATAGCAAATGAAAATTTTAAGCACTCTCATACGAGCATTAAAAAGTTATTTACCAATTCAAAAGTACAAAAGGCTTCACTCTCATAAGGACATTTTTTTTAAAAATTTCTGAAAGATTAAAACAAGCAACAACTTTTTAATAATATGCGTAGAATACGCCTTAATTTTAATTTGCTGTACTGCTGGAAATGCTTTGTCTGCATCGTCTCTTATTATACATCTTTTCAGCTTTCTTTTTTTTTTCTTTCATAGGTAATATTTAAGGCATTCCAGGCAGAAAACGTATTTATAACAATTAGTTTAACTCATTAAAATTTAAAAAATATATTTTTATTATTTTTTATTTTATTTTTTAGACTCGCTATGTTTTTTAAAACTAGCTGCCAAGATTCTACACTTTTGAAAAAGAAGAAATATTCATTTGTGAAAATTGCTTCATAAAACAAAAATTTCAATAAACCTACTTGGTTAAATATTCTAGTTTATGACAGTTAAGCGTTTATTAATATTGAAATAGATATAAATATTATTCCACTTCACGCGAGTCATTTTTGAAGCATTCTGATTTCTTTTCGTTTATAGACGTTTCCCAGATGATTCAACGATTCAAACATAAAATCTTTTAAGTATAGAGTTAATATTTTTTTAAGAAATGTCTTCAAAAATAATTTTTATCTTTCTTATAAAGAATGAATTCGATAAATCATAATTTAATAATTTTTGCTCTCTCTGAAATAAGCTCAATAATATTTTTTTACCGCTGCTGTAAAATCTTAAAAATTTATTATATGAAGTATTTTCAATAAATATATAGCATAAAATTAATTTTAAGCTCTAAATGTTACATCAGTCGTATTTTTCACATATATAGCTAACTGTGCATTAAAATGCATGTATTCATTTTGGACTGCGAGAATGCCCGCAACACATCGCAATTAATCATTTACCGCCCACTAAAACGCATCTAAATTCCACATAACCCCGTGCTAAAACACAATATTAAATGGACCAAACAATCTGCATTCTATGTCCAAAATTTAAATTGAATCAAGCTTTCCATAAATTATATACAGCGAATTCTAATAATTGCTGTATATAATTTACAGCAATTGCTGTAAAAAATCATTAATAATCATATATCCATTTGTTTATGCGATTTTAAGCAATAAAGTTTACTTATAGTATAATTAAATTGATAAATATGTTTAAACTTTAATAAAGATATGTGTTTAAATTCAAGATATAAGAAGCGCTTATATATAAAAAATGCAATATCGGATTTTCAATTTGATGTTATCGTACTCGAAATGTGCAATAGTATGTCTTCATTAATGCATTTATTATTAAAAAGAGAGTTTTTTGCAGAATTAAATTTATGCTATTATAAATTATATAATATTCATAAATTATAAACTTAACAACTTACGTTTTGAAACTTTAAACGCTTTAAAGGTTTACTTAAAAATCCTTTAAATACTTACTTTTTGAAATAAAACTTGATATTTCAAAATAAAAAAATATTCGTGAAATTTGATTATTTTTATTAAAAAATTAAAATATATTTACAGTATCTATTTAGAATAAATGAATATAACATATTTTTAGGTTAAACAAAGATAGCTTTCAAAATATGAAATTTATTTAAAATGAAGTTTCGATTAATCTTTTTATCGTACTAATGTGCAGATTAATGTACGGATTTTATGCTGTAAGAGGGCTCTTTTCGGAAAAAAAATGTTTTCTCATTAATCCTACCACTGCACCAAAGAGAGAACATTTTATCCTTATGGACTTAAGGTATAACCGGCCTTAATATTTAATGATTAAGAGGTAGAATTATATCTCGATTCCATATCTTACATTTAAAATAAAAGGCCTAAAATAGAAGTTTTGCCATCAAGTGAAAACGATCTATTGATACATATTGAATATTGCCCTTTTTTCTTCGTTCTATTGTCTTTCATTAATCAATATGTAATATACATAGATCACTAACTATATCTATGTACTTGTTGCTATAGGATTACAGAAATAAAAAGGAAAATTCCAGTATGTGAAAAAAATATGAACATGTTTAGAAATAATATATATATAATAAAACTCAAATTGGAAATGAAAGTTTTAACCACTAATCATACGATTTAGAGGTAGAATTATGTTTCGATACCATATCTCACCTATAAAACCAAAGGCTTTCTAAAATAGAAGCTCTACCATCAAGTTAAAGTGTTCCTTTTGTGCATACTGAATATTGCCCTACCTTCTAATGGATTATTAAACATTAGTCATTTTAATTCATATCTTTACTTTGTTTGATTATTTCCCTACAAAGTTATTAGTCTGCTCCAACATTGTTCGCGAATAAACCGAAGTTGTTTATTGATGCAAAGATAAAACATATTTCTTCCAAGCGAATGATGTTTATCCTTTGTTGTTTCAGTGAGAAAAACGGGAAGATAAAATAATAAGTTTTCTTCAAATATTTTCAACAATGAGAGTATTAATCCTTCTAAAATTTAAATACTTCAGGTGATAAATATTCATAAATAAAACTCTTTATCTTAACTCATAATCATAAATAGAACTCTTTATACAAACTCTTTTTTAATTGAGCAGAATCAGTTTTTAGGCATGAAAAAATTTTTAAAAATGATTTCCGTTAATTCTTTAGTTTACAGCAACGTTTTCTTCATGAAAAGAAAATTTTCATTGTGTATTAACAATCGGAAATAGATGAATTAGTTGAGCATGCTTAATTTTTTTTTTTTTTTCGTGAGCATCCTTATAAGTTTATATGGTTTCAAGAAAAGATAAAATCTCTATTGACTAAAATATTTATCCAAGGAGCTATTGATTAATTTTTATGAAAATGTTTACAGCCATTAACTTTGCTGATAAACAGACAGATACAAATTTAAAAAAAAGTGTTAAATCGTTACTGAAAATTTGTTAAAGCAATAGCCACATTGAAAAATTTTAAATATGGATAGTAAATTTTGAAACTAATTAATTATGTTATAGCGCAAGTGGAAAAAAATGAATAAGTGACTTTTTTAACTCACTTCCTTTCTTCATAATTTGATAAATGAATATATTATAATATTTTTTTTTCATTTTCAAAGCTATAAATGGATGGATCATTACAAGAAAAGTATATTAATACGAGCATACTTTCACAAGTGAGTCTAATATTATTAAAGGAAATACTATCAGCACCCATATTTATTTTTAAAATATGTCATAATATAACTCAATCCCTAAGTAAACCAAATTTTCTTTTAAAATGTCAGATATTTCTAAGAATCTTTTAAGGAAAGATAGTTTATTCTAAAAAAAATATTGCTATAAGAAGTGTTAATTGCTTTAAAGTTAATAAGCTGATACTTTAAACGTTTTTTATAAAGAAAAGCCTGGTTTGCATTATTATTACATTTGATTAAGTTTCGATGATTCAAAAAATTGACTCTACTAGATTTTATAATATAATTAATAATTAAAAAAGTACTTAAAAGTAAAATTTTGATATTCCAAAGTTTATCTCACCGTAAATGTTATTGTTAACATATCAAAGCATGTAAGTAATCCACTTTGTTAGAAATATTTATGTAGCGTTAGTATCCAACTAAGAAAATGTGTGAAGTTGTTGTTGCTGTTACTAATCTACATGACCTGGCTTATCAGACCAAATCCAAAAACACGTTGACAAGAAGAAAGTTAAAAACGAGGAAGGGAGAAGAATAAACTTCTCCCCAAAGAAGTTCTAAACAGTCTAGAATATGCTCAGCAGAGGCCTAATGTGGACGGCATTTCGGGCAAAGAGGGTAAGATTTTTCACCCTGAGAAAAGAAAAGACATTTAAGGTGGCCACTGGCAAGGCGCGACAGGCAAGTGTTGGTTTTCCTATCATAAGGAAGAATTAAGGACTGGCCCGGCTTATTGACTCTATACCAATCATGAATAGGGGGTACAATTCAATTCTACTTATTTAGGGATTTCGCCAGAGAGAAGAGCTCTAAGTATGTGAGCTCAGCAGATAATGAAATCGCTAAATGGGAAAAAAACTAAAAATAATAAATGGTCAATATTTTTTTCCAAATAACTTATGATACAATGCAAGAAATAAAATAAATTGAAAATAAATAAATTTACTAAATGTTAAAAAAATATATAAAGTTTTTTATAAAAAAATTTTGAAAATTATTTCAGTCTCCCACAAAAGGTATCGCCAAGTAATTTGCAACATTTATTTCTTACAAAATTTTATTCACCTTCGCATCCCATAAAATATTATTGTATAAATTTCAAAGTTGAATCCTGATATTTTCATAAAACTCCGCAGTTGAATTCATAAAATCTATCTTTTACTTTCTCTTGAAATAAAATGAAACAATTAGAACTTAGATGAAAACTTAATTGAATCATTCTTTAATCTCATTTGAATAAATTTATATTAATTTCGATTACTTAAATATAATTTTTTTTCTTTTTTTTCATTTCTGACAATATTTAGAAAAAAATGCTTTAACTAGCTTAAATGAAAAGTTATATTATCATTAGAATACATATTGCAAAAATATTAATTAATGTTTTTAAAGTCACTAAGATTTAAAATCCATTGTTTTCTTTAAAAAAACATATAAAGATATAAGCATTGCTAGTGAGTAATATTTTTCTCAAGGAAAATAGCAAAATTAAGATTATGTTGAAAAGATATTAAATCGTTCGACTCGGGTAACATTAAAAACGTATGTCAATTGTACCATACTTTTTGCCTTTTTGATTAAAAAACAGTATAAATAATAGCTCGCAATTTGCAAATACATTTTACTGTATTTGGAACTTTTCATTGATATAGAGATGAAATTATTTACAATATTTGATATTGAATATTAGAAAATTTAGACAGTGGTAAGAGGGTATAGAACAGAAATTAATTATTTATAAACAATATATATATATATATATATATCGTCGCTGATATCAAAATAATATACAATAAATGCAATAAATGAGAAAAATGTAAAAATAAAAACATAAGAATTGAAGTGAAATCCGAAGGCAAACTGGAGTAGAAAATGAAAGTGTTTAAAATATATGAAGAAAAAGGTGGAGAAAAATTGAAGTTACATGAAAAGCGAATGAAAAAATGTTGCAAATCACGGAATGTTGCGAAAATAAATTGTAAGCATTCTGTGTGGAAGGAAATTTTAAACAACTATTTTAATATCGTTTTACCTTTATATATGTGTGTGTGTGCGGCTGCACAGCATCCTTATTACTACTTTTCCTGCAAACATTTTTATTACTATTTTGTAACGAAATCGCATTTATTACATTTTGTATTTTATCAATATTTTTAATAATTTATGTTGTATATATAAATATTGAATGTAAATAAAGTTAGTTAGCTGAGAATTTTTTGTCTGTATGGTAACCAGCTACCTACAATGGTGACCCGGTTTCTTTGACCGCTTTTCCTGTGTGGCATTAGTGTGTACTCCAGGCTGGGCTCTGCTTGTTCCTGACGTTTCTTCCGGTCCTGGATGTTTCTACTTTCCGTCTCTGATGTCGCCACCATTTCCTGCCTCTGCAGATGTCGCTAGTTGTCTCTACTGGTGATTTTGCACTACTCTCTTAACACCGTTGATATTCCGTAACCTGGAGCGCCATCTCTGACATTTTCCCAGTCTGAAAAGTTAACGATATCATTACCAACCATCCAACTACAGCGATATACGAAAAGCTTCAAAAGCAAGGCATAAGGTGTGACTTCACCGGCACCTCCAGCCTTAGCACCAGCTGCAGTTGCAGCGCCTGCATTAACTCCATGTCCATATCCGCCTGCTCCACCAGCTGCAGTTACGCTTCCGTATCCGCTTTGCAAGCTCCTTACTCAGCTCCTTATTGCATTTTGCAGCGTCTTGGAAAAGTATTCGTGCTGCGAATTGCACAAAAGAAGTCCGCATCAATGTGAATCATATCAAACCAGCTTATATCCTTTCTGATATCACTCCAAGTTCAATGGCACCTTTTCCAAAGTCTGATTTCCAAAGATCTAGTGTTACTACTCTCTCTGGATGACATGTAAGATTTACGGACTTTTTCCAAGCCTAACTATTTCTCTCTCGGGGGGGGTGAAAATGTATTAATATTTTTATGTATTTATTTTTAGAATGGCAACGTTATTTAAGAAATGTTTTCAGCTAACTCATTTTGCAGATGGCAACTTGTAGTTCAATCCCAAGATGGAATAAAATCACATTGAATGTATTTCCGGTGGAATATTGTTTTTCTTTTTTAATGTAGATGGAATGGAAACGGTGTTATTCTTAAGTAGCGTTAATAGGAGTGATATGACTTATTACTACTTTTCATGCAAACATTCTTACAACTATTTTGTAACGAAATTGCATTGTTTATATTTTGTGTTTTGTACATACTACTAATTTTAATCATTTATGTTGTATATATAAATATCGATTGTAATTAAAGTTAGCTTAGACTTGTTTTGTCTATTTGGTAACCAACTACATACATTATTATAATTATATATTTATATTATATATTTTTACCATTATATATTTATATTATATATTATTATCATTATATATTTATATTATATATTTTTATCATTATATATTTATATTATATATTATTATCATTATATATTTATATTATATATTATTATTATTGTATGTTTCTTAAATATAAAAAAAAATTCATTCAATTGTTGGACTGAATCGATTGCTGGTGATGGAATAAAGTTTTACAATAATGGAAATAAAATAAAGGAATGTTGTGTGTATAAGGAATTACAAAAATTTCCTCTGCAAAATTAAAAATCCTAGTTTTGAATTTCTTGTTCTAATATCGTATTTCTTTAGAATCTAAACTTCGAAGCTAGAAATTAAATTAGATATGGAAAGAAAAGAAATCGGAAATTATATTAAACACTTTTCCCACATTTACTGTCTGTATAGCCTTATATGATTAGTATCGGGGAAATGAATAAAATTGAATTTTACACATTTTGAGTAGACATTTTATCTTCAAATAATAGCTTTGGCCATTTCACAACATTGCATTTCTAAAAAGACAGTCAATAATTTTTACTTTCCTTTTTATTATTTAACCAATACCATTTAATACACAGAGGGAGCTTTAAGTTTAACCATAATTATAATGGAATAACCCATAAAGACAGAATTTTACAATTTTTATCATTGAATGGTAATCATTTTAAAACGTCAGATCATTTGGTTGATATAGCTAGTCTGTAAGTTTAATCTTCTGAGTAGAGAATACTTACTGTATTTCTGGGGTCAGACTGGCGCATTTTATGGACCATCTTATTTTTTCTATTTCCACTCATATATATCTCTAGACAACTTTACTTTTTATGATATGATAAGATTTGAGGTAAAATAAAAAAAATATGTAAATAAAATAACACTTCTTTTTTATTTTAAAATTGTATAACACACTTCAAATTCAGAAAATAAGTCGTCAGTCTTTCATGGACAAAAGTAAGGTTTAAATCTAAGGCCATATCTTTAAACAAACTATTATGAACTGGTAAGAAATGTCTTTCCTTTAAATATAGAAGATATTGGGCAATTCAGAATTCATAAAAGCACAGTATAACATTATTAACCATTTATACGTTTTACATTAAAGTTCCTTGAAACTTTGTCGATTCGGTCTACTAGTTCTATTTTATTTCTATTTTAGTTCATATTAAAGTTTTTGAGTCAACACATCAATTCTTCTGACTTAGGTTCAAGAATTTGACATCTTTTTTTTGGTAAGTCATATAAGAAACTAATAAGTTAATAAGATTTAATATAGAAATTTTTTTGATTAATTTCCATTCCAAAAATATTTTATTATGATATCCTCATTAAAAATTATATTTTAAAGATTTAATTTTTCCAAAATAGTTGCATATTATTCAGGAGGGGTAATTTTTAGACATCTTGTAATAGGCAGGCTGATCTACGGAAGGCAGCATAGATCACTTCATGCATGTGCATGTGCGACTACAGGAAACTAACCGTTTCAAGTTCAATAGGAACTATTGAAGCATATAGTGGTAAGACTAATGATGGAGCTAGATGTTTGGAACAATTCCATCTTCGCCGAGGTTTATTTGGCTTAACAATACTGCTCACTCAATATATCAATCTGTGAGCAAAGTATTAAGCCGTGAATTCAGTGATAATTTTAACGGTATATTACCAAAGAATGTAAAAGCACAGTAACTTTTAGGTTCTATCAAGACAGATCGCCGTTTCTGTAATACGAGTGTTCAAATATCTTCATGAAACAATAATGTCAATATCATAAATCAAAAGTTTAAAAACAAAACCTTGGAAAATACTGATTACTTTATGACTAAGAAGAGTTAAACCTTGAATAAGAGATGCAGACGCAGATCTTATCCATTGGTCAAGTATTTTAAACTGATATTATGTTGTCCCAAATCTGGTGAATTTTAAATTCTTATTCTTACCAAAATGGTTATAACTACGCTTGCTTAAATTATGTTCAATACCTCAGTAAATAATCTTCGGATAGATAAATGGGTAAATGTCCATTCTGGAGAATATATGTTACATGCCAATGTGAATAATAAGACGATTAAAAATAAGCCGGTTAAAGTGAATAATTTAGGAGCACATTAACTGGTTATTATTAATAATAACCAATAAAGTTTGGTAAATGTCAGTTTTCCGCGATTTTTCATGTGTTGGCAACAGCTAGACAATATCAGTTGATTGTTATTTTACATGTTAGGCCTAGACAATATCAGTTGATTGTTATTTTACAGGTTAGGCCCCCGATTCTTTCGTTATCAGTTTTTGGCGTTTACACAATCACAACTTAAGATTCGTTGTCACAAATTAAGATTTTAATACGGTACAATGATTGACGATTTAGAATTCATTAAGTCACTGTTCAACAACTATTTAGTTATGCTCAAAAAAGGGGGGACATCAATTATTTACAAGAGAAGAATATAATTCGTTTTTTGCAAAAGTTAAGGAGAGCAAAGAATCGGGAGCAAGTTTAAACATATACAAAAAAGCATATACAAAGAGCCATACCAATGTCCTATTCCTATATAAACCGTTTAATCACATTACCCAAACTTCATTGGGGATTATTAATAATTTGTGATATTTCTCAGGAAGAATAATAGAAAAAGCGGTTTATTATTAATAATGACCGATTAATATTAATAATAACTGATTGTCCACATTGAACGTAAAATAAATATTTTATTTAGGTAGAGATAAACAATACTGACATTATATAAACCATGGCATTAAATAAAAATGTTATTTATTGTGCTTCAATTAAGAAACTCATTTTTTCTAAAGTTGGTAATAGGGATTGCAATACCGGACCAAAATTTCAATACCGGTATTCGGTATTTTTTAAATCTTAATACCGGGATACCGGTTTTAATACCGGTATTATAAATTTTAGAAAAAGAAAGAAAACACAGGTGTTTCTTTGTTTTATTTGCCAGTTTTGTTAGAGAGTGTAAATATCACAAAAAATAATTTGCAACTTATAAATTATAACAGCATATAATCACATAAAAGTAAAGAAATATTTTATTTATTTAAATCACAAAGAAAGTGTAAATATCACTATTCAGTCTGTGATACTATTACAAATTTTTGAAATGTGATCTTAAAAAACATAATCATCAATTGTACTGTCATTAAGCCTGAAAAGTAATTTTGTGTAAAAATTACCAGCTGTTGAAAACTCTCTTTCGACATCTACGCTAGTTGGTGGTACTGTTAGCAATGCGCGATATACTTTTTCCAAGTATTTACCTCTAAATCCCTCATCTTCAAATAAATCAATTTCTCGTCGGATGATTTTGGATATAGCTGATTTCTGTATTGTATTTTGGTTCGTTCAAATTTTTTTTTTATTTATCGCTAATTCTAATTTATGTTCAAGAGACAATTCCATTTCACTATCGTCAGTAGTGACAACATAATCTTCGATAGTTGAACCGAATTCTTCTGAATGTGGATAGGTTTGTGGGTAAAACAATTTAAGAAAATTTACTCTTAACTTAATCAGATTTGAATTTGTTATTTTCTTTTCTTCTTTTTATTTTTAAAATCATTATAATTATGTAAATACCATAAGACATTTTCTATTTCGGTATACCTATCTTCTGTGTGATTTTTCAATGTAATATATAATTCTTCAGATAGTGATGTGTACTGTTCTTTCAGTGACTGCAACATGAAATTTATTGTTGCATTAGCTGTTAATAAATTAGAATCTCTTCGACATCATGTCTCAATAGTCAGTTTTATTGGAAATAGAGCTGATACAGTTCTTGATATTAAGTCGAATTCACTATTTGAAAAATTAATTTACAGGTTTAAGTCGATTATTGTTTTTTGGATTGGATTTCTCAGTTTCAAAAATCGTTTCACCATTAGGAGTAAACTGTTCCAATGTGTTTTAGAATCTAATATTAACATATATTCTGTTTTATTTTCAGTTAGTATATATTTTAGTAATATATCATTTTTACAGGGGAACGTTTAAATATTTTAACAATTTTTCGAACTTTATAAATTATAGGAAGCAATTCCTGATAGGTTAATATTTCATCCTCATTAGCAATATCTTCTTCAAGAATTACATTGTCATTATCTTCATTGTCAATATAACTCTCACTCTTATTCTTTTCAAAGTTGGAATCCGAAATTTCTATATCCACAGTATTTGGATTCTTCTGTTCTTTATTTTTTTTGGTATAATACATCTATTACTCCCAATTGAATTCCATGTGTATAGCACAATTGCTGATTTGCACCAATCAACTTTCCAACAATTTTCGTAATGGTTGCCCCATCAGTCGTTATGGATACAATATTTTCTTTCAGGGATAATCCATGTTTCGCTAATTTAGATTTAAGCCATTAATTGGCTAATTAATTTCGTCCGTTAGGGAGACATAAAAACAAAAACGTATACTATTTTGCTATGTTCGCGATACCTGAACATATAGTGGAGACAATTTTAAAAATTTCTAGTAAATACCGAAAAACCGGTATTTAAACTTGTGAATACCGGTATTACGAAATTGTACAAATGGCTCAAAATACCGGTATTCGGTATCCCGGTATACCGGTATTGCAATCCCTAGTTGGTAAGCATTCATATTTGGCACGTGAATGTCTACTTTTGTAATGTAACAATGGAGAAAAAGGCTGCTAAAAAAAGCTTTGCAATTTCAAGAAATAATGTGATTAAAAGATTTTACAAACAATAGTGTTCATTTTTATTTAATTACACAAATGAAAACTATTATTGTAAATTCTGCATAAAATGTTTTTTTTTTTAATATTATAAAAAATATAGACAAAGTTTTTACGGCATTTAAATAATATTTGCAAACAAAAATTTTTAGTTTCATTGTAAAATGCTATAAAATAGTTTTTGTTCGACAGTATTTTGAAGCCTTTTCTAAAGGAATATAAGGATATTGCTGAATTTTTAATTAACTAAAATTCTTTATAGAAATTTAAAAAATCTCGCAGTAAATTGATTCTAATATCTTCAAGCTACATTTATGCTTACTTTAGTATTTCCGTAGTATTTAGTATAATACAGATGCCTCAAAACACACATTCATTTCTAATATTAATCTAAAATAGACGAATAAGATTATTTTTAAATGAATATATTTACAGTAGTTTCTGAAGCAAAATGACAATATTCTGTCTTAATTATCAATTAAAACTCTACATAAAATTTTAGAATAATATTCAATTTTCCATATTTTTTTGTACTTATTCCTAATGGAGACCACAAAACACACACCTAAACATTACAATTAGTAGATACATCCCAACCAATTTTCTTTCCATAGAAAAAAAAAATAGAACACATCACTTATCAAAATATTTCCTTCCTTTAATTATTCTATTTAATTTACGGAATTATTTTTATATTTTTTCATCTAAGCATTTTAACACACGAATAGCAGAGGTTTTTTCTCTACAACATAGCTGAAATTCAATAAAGTAAAGGGAATTCTGTTTTGTTTCGTAATTAGTATTGATCAAATGCATAGATTCTATTGCATTGATCAAATGTTGAGAAAAGATGGAAATCTTAAGAGACAAGTGTTACAGGCATCTTCTGTTGTGTTAGTAAGAGATTCTGTCAGGAAGTCCTTCGGGTTTCTCTCACTGTTTTCCTCGTGGCATATATTACGTATTTCAATAGATCGGATTTAACCTTAACGGATGGTTAAAATAGAGATCATGCGTTTCTCGCCTGGATATTCTCTGCCATTGAGAATAGCTTTCAATTCGAGTCTGCTATTCAGGAGTGCGCCCTAAAGCATCTTATCTCCCACATCCGACTTTGCATCCATTGCACAATCAAAGCTTTTATTTTTTCATTGAAAGATATTACAAATACTTTTGTATGTCAACTCATCTATTATTTTAAAGCCAGATTGATCAAGCACATTTTATAATTTAACTGATAGAGTCAGTAATATGTTTCTGATTAAATAAAAAAAAATAGTTTTTACATATCTCACCTGCCTGCTAAATGAGTGAAAATTTCGTGAAGATAATAACATGAATCAAGAGAGGAAGTTGCTTTGTTACTATGTACATAAAATAAAGAGAAACAGTTTTAATAATTAAAATAGTAATGTCCGAATATTGACGATGCAATTTTATCTGTATGTTTAACATAATGAAGATTATAATTTTTTCTTTGGAAAATATTAGCTTAAATGGATTCATTTGTTTCATATCATCAATATTAGATACATTGCACCATCGGCGATAGCTATATTGCTCGTATAAATTATTGTGCAAGCGTTCTTAAAATCAATATGGAGTACATGCCAAACGTTCAATGCCCAGCCACTGTCATTAACTTTAACATATTAACACAATGCGTAAGGCGTTCTGCTTGCTCAAAGCGCTCCCAGGGCCCGCACATTTTTTAACGTTCTAGAAGCATGCTTGGCAAGCAATAGGATGTATATATGCACATCTTCAATTTGCATTTGGCATTATATTTTCATAAAGTATTCTTAAATATTACTATATATTTTATACATGTATTTATTACATAAGAATTTTTACTATTATTTATTTCATAGACTTGAATAATGCTTTAGAGTGTGATTTTGTAAAGCATATTCCCTTGTGTGATGGTGTTTGGCATGATTTGCAGCACTAACACACTAAGGACCGCTCACGAATTTTCTAGTTTTTCGTGTCCCATCTACTACGGACCGCTCACGAGTTTTCTCGTGTTTCGTGCTCATATGTTATTGCTTCATAAATAACAATGTTATGATTATTTTAGAAGTTCTTCTTCTAAAATCATCAGAAGTTTACTCAAATCAAATAACAGTTTGCCTCAAAACGTGTTGCCCCAGGCGTATGTCTTACAGATTTCTTTGCGGTTCTTATAGTGTTAAATATTTGCCTCCGGTTGGTTATACATCGATTTAACCGGAAAAAATGAAAACCAGATCCCTCGAGACCCGGCCACGACGTTCGGACTTCTAAAATCGAGAAATCTCATTACGCAATGTGTTAACGGAAGTCCGATTCTCGAACGCAGAAGGTTCATAGACAACTGCTGATTTTTCATCCATGAGTGTAGGCAATGTTCGGTTTGATTTGATTTTCTTAGGGTAAGAATTTTTTTGCCGCAAGAAGTAATTTTTGACTACACTGATGCATGCTTATCGTTAAAAAGTTAAAAAAAGTGATGTCAAAAGTCAACAGCAGTTGCTAAAAGAAGTACTAAAAGGAAGAAACGTTGATAAATGTTTAAAATTGAACAAACTGCATACAAAAAAATTAAATGTAGGCCATTACTGTGAATTATTATATCTAATGAAAGATTATAATCCTTTCTTTTGAATACGCCCACAGTCAGGAAACTCTTGTTTTTATGTTGTTTGGCTAATATTATAAAAAATATAAATATGTCCTTGATGGATATATAAAACATACATTAATCCATTGACACGTTTTACAGACTAAATTATTATGCGGTCATTTTCTATAGATATATTTCAGTCGTATTTGCAGTGACATATTAAAATAGAGATAGAAATAATGTTTCCATTATAGTTGAAATACCATTTCTTGAAAATGGAAAGCTGCTTGGATAAACAATACTATAACAGGACCAGAATTTCAAGATCTACACAATCTATTATTGCAATAAAAGATGATAAATCATTTATTTTTATATATATAGCACAATGTATTGCATATCACTCTATATCTTTAAGTGCATCATAACAAACATTAAAAAAAGCCTAAAAGCGATTTTGACAGTTTAATTGCTTTCTCTTTACTTTTTTTAAAATGATTATATATCCTTTAGAAAAAAATTGCATATCAACTTTTTTACGCCTTTCTAATGACTTAATTAAGTTCATCATACGATTTGTCATATTCGTCATAAATAGGAAAATAATTTTCCCATTGAATTGAAACTTTCTACATAGATTGATTCAAATTTTTAGAAAAAGCTGACTTGAAAACGAAAATTCTCGTAAACAAAGTGCTACTAAAGAAATGTGCAATGGATTCAGTAAATGTCCGAAAAATCGTATTCCGTTCAGAATTCGGAACCACAAATTTATTAATCACTGAACTAGAAAACAATGAGGAAAAGATCATTTTGAAAATATCATAGATTACATGGAACTCAAATTTCCTTCCGTATAGCTGGAATTATAGCAACAATGTGTAATAGTTTTGATTCTGAGTGAAGAGTCACGTTTTAATCGATTATGAACTCTTAATTCATTGTTGCATAATATAACCTTGGTTTAATTGGCCAACAAATAATTTAACTCTTCTTGTTCAAGGCTTTTTAATTTTTCGAACTTTTCCTTTCCTAATTTTGATGCAATCTGGGAGAAAAGGATAACATAATTCTGTTGAAAATATGTGGAGCTACAAAAATCAAAAAGAAAAAAAAATTATGATCTAAGATGTTTGATGTAGAACTAAATTCTTTCAAAGTTAAATATTCTTTTATAATAATGCTCTAATCAAGCAATATTTTTAATGAAATAGGAATATTCTTACATAATATAAATGAATATATTTATCAAACACAGTTTAATATGATTTAGATCAATTAGGCACATATTTTATTATATACTAAAAAAAAACATGACAGTCTTTAATTAAAGTGTGTTCTTCATCTACAAAATCTTAACTCTCAAGTCATTTCCAGGGATATAAAATTTTTATGCTGTGCATTTATAATTTCAACATATTGTTATTAAGGCATCTTTATGAAAAGCAACATGTATAAAATTGCCGAAATAACAAGACCTTATGGGAATACATCCAAATATTTTCCGATTACATTTTAAAAATATATCTTCTTTCCTCTAAGCCCCTTAGAGCACTATCTTTGGATTTATAGCTAATAAATAAGGGTGTATTTGAGCTGCTGGCAAAAAACTCTTGGGTATTTTCTAAATTTATTTTTGCGTTTTCAACCTATATATTTATTGCTTTCACTTCAGACGGATTATTGCTTAAGGTAATATAAGACTATATCCTTCGAAATCTTCTTAAAAATTGAATAATGTATTCATAATAAGAATATTGAATAAAATAATTTACAAGCCTTTTTCCGAGTTGGAAATACAATGCAAGTTCTTGATTTTAATAGTTTTATTGCTTAAAGTTACTTAGATTTTTAAGTGGGAAGCTATGTTAGCTCTTATGACTCAGAGAGTTATAATTATTTATTCTCTGAATTCATTATGTTTAGGTTATATTTTTTAACAAATTATATGATAAAAAAATATTAAAGATTTAAAGATAGAAAAATTATTTAAGAAAAAACATACTAAATAAAGAAATATGTTCATTTTTTTAAAAATAAAACGATAATTAATCACTCCAAATAACATTCATTTTTTGGAATATAATCTTAAATGATTACAAATATTTAACAGTAATTTGTATATTTATGATTGACCGAATACTTATTCCATAAACTTTTAATATTAGTGGTATCAAATCGATTCTTATTTTAATTTGCAAACAAGTTTCTTAGCACAGTAATTTATTTTATAAAATTATCTTTCTTTAATGATTATATATTTTTTCTTTAATCGGGTTAAAGATATGAAACTTTCAAGTTTCAAAAGAGATAATCTAAATGCAGCCTCAATAATTAAATTTTATTATGTAATCAGAGAGCCGGCTATCAATTGTCATTATAGCAGCAGCTATCATGGAAATCAAAAAATTCTACTTATATAACAATCTCACAAAACTCTAAATTCTTATTCCATTTAGATTTGCTTTATTGTATTTAGCTTTATTGTCATAGTTGTGCAGTATTTTGTGTAAGGAGCGTTTTAAAATTTAAAATCTTTGAAAGCGGAGAAATAATTAATATTTTAATGAAAAATTTACTTCCATTTAGGTATTTATTCTCAGATTATGATAATTCTGATAAAATGAAGGCTATTATAAACTCTTAATATTTTGATCCTTTTATTCGTTTAATTGAATTTGAGTAAACCTGATAAATAATCTTTCTTTTAAAATTCTAAATACCAATGCTATTAAAAACAATATAACTTTAAAATGCTATTAAAAACAATAAACAGACATAGCCCAATTATATAACTAATTTATAATAAAAACATTTAAGTTACCTATTGGGGAAATTTCTATCTGAATATACGCTTGGAACAAGTTTTAATTTCATAACTTGCATGCAGTAGTACAATACTTTTTTGCTGCAGAAACATTTGAAACGGATAAAGAACATGTTTATCTTATTTTGTATGTAAAATAATTGAAACAAACACTCTATCTGATTTATAAATGAAAGTAATACTTTTATATTTACATATCTTGAACGTCAAAAGGAGATATTTGCATCTGCTTCGGTAATTCCTCAGATACTCTTCTTATTTTTAACTAAAATATTTCTAGTGCTACGTTTTGAAAATACTATTTGCAATAAAAACCAGATTAGAAAAAACTATATTTTTATTCCCTTCAGATATACTTTAACAAAAAATTTTCTTATAGCTCTATCTTTTATAGAGTTAGAACCAGAAGATAATTGTATCTTGGTTAGATTTGAAGGTTCCATTAAAAATTATTTTTTTGTGTCCAGGTTTTTAAATTCTCTGAATGAATTTTCTTAACAACTTTCGAATTCGGAATCCGTGACAAATTAATATGTCTTTTATATTATTTTCATATATACTTAATCCATTTTCATATTAATATTTTTTCTGCATTATTCCTTACAGTGCTGTTATATATGAATTCATGCATCAGTTATTTATCTTACTTTAAATTATTGTTAATATTTTTTTTTTAATTTCTTTAATTATATTCATGCCACATGTGTTAATTTCATGATGTAATGTCTTTTTATGTTGCAATATGTATGTATATTCCCATATTTATTTTTATACTATTTCGAACAATTGCGATTTATTTTGAGTATCAATGAAAAGTTTTGAAATAGAGTTACTTTACAATTTATCGGTGATTTTTGAGGACCTTAATATTTCTTTTCTACTATCAATTTCACTTTACAGACTTGCTGTACAATCATTATTACATTTCATCTTTACTTCATACTTGAGATAAATATAGTTATATATGCTGCATAACTGCTTTAACCTTTCATAATGTCGATTAATAATTCAGTACAGTGGTAGACTGTGCCAGTTATCAGTGATAAATAATTGCATTGAAAATATATTTATTAAACATTCCATAAAAATAAAACAGAATAATTTTGGAATAACTGGTACGTACTTAGAAAAGTATTTCTGAAAATACTTTTGTAAATCATTCTAAAAATTATGTGATAGTTTAAAAAAATAATTAAATATACTCGAATTTTATTCTGAATGTCTCCTTTTTAGTTGATTCATTCATCATTTTCAAAAACTTGTTTTTTTCTTATATCTTGAATAATATGTACATCCTAGAATAGGATTCTAGCGAAATAAATTCTATTTTGTTCCTCGACTTTCCGGAATAAAATTATTTGAAATCTTTATACCTCTGAAAGGAAGAAAAGTTTTGTATTTGCTATCCCCATCGATCCTCTTGCCATTAATCATAGATGACAGTCTCATACAGAATGTAACTTTCTTCTTAGACGTTTTCTATATTTTTGCTTAAAATTTTGTTGCAACAGATTCAATAAAACCAGCTGAAAGCCTGTTGCTATATAGCTTAACAATGTCTATATTTTTTTATATATTTAAAAGAAAATATTTTTGAATGTTTCCTATGACATATACTGAACCACATAATATGTTATTTTATTTAAATGCTTACTGAATATCATTAATTTAATTAAATGTCAGTGTCGTTCTCTATATAAGTAATCACTAAAACGTGGATAAAATGAATGTTGAATTTCGAGAATGAAAAATAGTTTTTTCAATGTAAAAGGAAAACATTTCAATGTGAGGGAAGCGAATATATTTAAAACACAAAAATTCGTTATATAAGTAAACAATTGGGTCTTAAACATTCCATAACTAAACATTTATTCATAAATTCACAATCATGAATAATGTTTCATAACTAAAAATTTATTTCATGATTGTGAATAATTAAGGTTCTGTTAACCTTAATGGTTAACAGTTCTTAACCTTAATGCTTAATGCTTAATTTTAATGGTTAACAGTTCTTAACCTTAATGCTTAATCTTAATGGTTAACAGTTCTTAACCTTAATGCTTAATCTTAATGGTTAACAGTTCTTAACCTTAATGCTTAAAGGTTCTGTTAACCTTAACTATCATGAGTTATTCATTACATATCTTACTTACTTAATAATTAAGTGATGAACTTTATACTTGTCTTCACTTATTTATATAACCTCAAAAGTGAACTAATCTAATTATAAGTAGTAAAAAAAGCAAGATTTGCAATTACGAATGCAAGCTTATTGCATATTCTTACAGAAATCTGCCCGATGCGTGTACAGTGAAAAATTTATAGTCTCGATAGCAAATAATGATGCTTTATGATGATGATGGCAAATAATGATGCTCCACAAGAAAGTCCGAAACTCAGAGTTCAAAACATAGCCGAAGCTAACACGGAAATCATATTTGCAGAAATCTACAGCACAGCCACTACAGTTCATCATGCATCTCATTAAAATCCACATTGCACATTCTTTAGTTGAAAACAGAAAGCAAACGTTTCTTCTTTTGAATCTCCAAGAAATAGAACTGTAATCAGAGTAGATTCGGCTTGGAGGTATGATAAATGGTTTCACTCTCATCAAAAGTTTCCTTTCGTTCTTTCGGGGTTTTGTTTTTCTGTCTTTCTCATTGGTTATAGGATTTAGTTTCTTTTTTGTTGCCAGTTAGTTATATTATATGAACGTCCCGTTTTAAAGCAATACTAGGGCTATTTTGGGACGAACTTTTAATTTTGAATCCCAGCCAGATGAAGAGAACGGCACCTGAGCTGGCATCCCTCACTCCAAAATTTTCCTATTTGTTGCACTGGTAGAAATGCATATGCTTTTTGAATATTTATTATTTTTTCTTCAAATTTTCTCTAATAGTATTTCGATAATTTTCAAAAACTTTATTTAGATGAAAATTTAAATGAGTTTATCAATTATTATTAATTGCATTATATTAAAAGTTGAATGTTTCAAATTATTAATTGCACATCAATGTTTGCTCAAAAATGAATAACAAATAATGAATGATATTAAATTTCGGAACCTACTGCTTTTTTTATTGTCTTTTCAGCATTCACATAGTTTCCTATTGACTAAACTACAATGCATTTTCATCTTATTACAGCTATTTAATTTATTTCAAATGCAGCAGATTTCATAGGTTGATTTGAAATTGCAAATCTTAAAGCAGTAATGGATTAAGTTCTTATTTAAAAAACTTACAATGTCTAGAATATATTTGAAGCATTGAAAATTCGCAGGCCGACGTTGAACTGATTGTAAGTAGAGATATAGAGTGGAAATCAAATTTTGACACAAACCTCTAAATTTTCAGCCACATGTGGGATGATGATGATGACGCCATCTGAACATGGAATATTTCTTTAAATTTCATCGCCACATCATAAGGAAGGCAATGACATCAAATTTCATTCAGCAGCAGTTTTTCTTAAATTGCATAGTATTGGTGGTGCCCTTTTGTCTTTTTCAATGTGCCAATTAAATGCAACTTGTAGTTTGTTTTTTTCAGAGTACTAAACAATGATTTCTACTTGACATATCAAGAGAAAAATTTCATCAGTATTTCATTGAATTATTTTCAATTTTTATTTTTTAATATTTAACATTTCAAAATTTGTTATGAATTGAATTTCAAAAGAGACAATTTTCAATTATTTCTTAAATCATAGATTCTACATAATCTGTACTTTCTTACATTTCTGTACTTATTCTTCGTATATTTGTAAGAGATGAAGTTTTCAAAATGCGTATAAAAACACGATATGCTTTTTAATAACTAACAAAAAACCCTAACACAACAACTTAGATACAGCTAAAAAAAGTCATTCAGACACACTTGCTTTTTGAATTCGAAGTGAACGTAAGAAATGAACGTAATAACAAAGATAAAGTGATAGGTCATACCCGAAAAATTTAAATTAACATCTGGTTCCTTTTTACAAAATCACAATTTTTTTCGGAAAAATCCCAAATTAAATTCCGTTTTTTAAACTTTTTTTCCGTGTAATTCAATCCAATGTACGCTTTTTCAATCTGACAATTTGGAACAATCTCATTGTATATCAATTTGGTTTCCGGAAAGTTTTAATTAATAAATCCAAGATGAAACATGACCAGAAGAAATTTAATGTTTCACAGGCTGCGAAACCTTTCAACGTCAATGCATAAAGAAATAATTTTTTTAAAAGAAAAGTGGAAAGATGTGTTGAATGAAAAAGAGTGTATGAAATTATTGCACTTTATTCTGAAATTCCGAAAAAAATAAATTATAATATTTTATAGGAAGAAGACAGGATCGTAACCGTATTTCTCACTTATGTATTGAAGAACTAACAAAAAGAAATGAAAGAATTCAAAATATGGATTATTTTAAATTTTCCAAATTTAATATCTATTGAAATTTACAATTGTTATAAAATAATACGAGTAATGAAGATAATAATATAAAATGTTCACGATGTCTTAAAAAAACCGGAACACTTACAAAAATTATACCCTTTAAATTAGTATTAATTAAAATTGAGCTGTCCAATTTTAATTTGTGGAATACCAAATCCTCTGAATTTATATTTTCAAATGACCGATTAGAAAATATCACAGTGATGAATGTAATAATAATTAACGTAGAGCTTCATGAAACCTAGTTTCATCTGTCGAAGTAAGAATATTTTTGTCGCTATATATTGTTAATAAAATAAAAATGTGTTGAAGAAAAAATAAGTCTTTGTCAAAAGCTCAACAATAATATTAAAGTGAATATTTAAGTATTGACTCTATTTTAAATAATATTCATATAAGTTAAAATTACAGATTGGCATTCATATTAAAACTGAAATAAAAGCAGGATTTTCATGATCTTGTAGGAGTGGAAATTAGTCGCTCTTGACTTTTCTGAAAAATATTTTGATTTGAAATCTTCATCGCGACTCATTGTTTGATATATTATTTAATAGGTTATCTTTATAGTGTATAGCAATTTAAAAAGCTTACATCTATTTTCTCCTATAAATAAGACTTATTTTTTATCTTGTAAAAAAATATTTCATTTTTTTCAATTTCTCTCTATTTTCTACTTATCTATTAAAGTATTAGAGACATAAACAGTTTCCTCCGTAAATCCAATTACTTACATAATATTGTTTGATGCAATTAAATAAAAACCATCAGAAAGTACAAAATTTTAAGCTTAATCATTTTTAAGTTTAAACTTTTGTCATGGAATTCGCTATTTTACTTTTAAAACTCTGGTTAAGAATAAAGCTGGATGCATCGTTATGATTATTGTGACTGTAAAATTTAAATTTTCCATTCCACATGTAAAAACTATGATGAAATAAATTGAGTAGTAGATGTTTTATTTTTTATAATTATCATCATTGCTTAAAATGGCATAAACTGCATATGTTTTCATTTGGATCATGCAAAATATTTGGATCTCCATATTTGAAAGCATATTATGTGTGCTATTATTTTTCACCCAGTTCTCACTTATTGGACCATCCTAGACACACATACAACAAGAATATTTTGAATATCTACATTATTGAGCAAATAGAAATTCTATTACATTAAGATTTACACGTATAACTGAATTGTATCTATAATACTACAATAATTCAGTGATTTTATTTATGCTTCAATATTAATCATAAAGAGATTTGAGCGGGCAGTTGATTTTAACTTAATTAAGTATGTAATATTTCTCATAAAGTTAGGACAAGTTTGTGTTCTTCCTTGGAATCAATCACCAATTAGGTGAAACTCTTTTAGTCATATTCATGAGTTTTTTAAGAAGTGGATATTAAGGAGTTTTCGTTAGTAATCATCTACTGTCATGCTAAAAAAATCTCGAATAGTCAATTAAGCTGTTTTCAACAATTACAAAAACACATTTAAAAATATATTTTGATCAATTATGTTTCAGATATCAGAATAAATGACGATCATTCATTTGCATAAGTGAATGATGGAGTAATATACTTTATTAACATGCATTATTTTAATGTACTTTACTAACATTTGCAGGAAAGTTGGAGCGCATTTCAGTTGGAGGCTTCAGAACCCTGTACACTCGAGTAGTCAATATGCCAGTGATGCTCTGTTTAATTATGATCGTTTCATCTCATATTCCGTTGTGACGATCTATAGATCTATTTAATAGTTATCGCCATCTGTGGTATATTTTACTGATACATTTGCATGATGGTTTAAGCAATCCCTAAAACTTCGTACTGACTCAACATGCAAAGTAATGCCCCCACTGATGCAAATCGGATTAAGCAGGGATTTCAGAATACCAGAAGAATTACTTATATATTTTATTTATATTTAAATTTTGTGATCTATAACAACAAATGAATAGAAACTACATATGTCATTAGAACACACGTAAAATAAAATTAATTATTAAGCCAGCAGAAAATTTTCCTCTAATATATATTTGAATATAACGTATACTGTTGATTCTGTAGCACCAGTTCTATCCTTCTTTTGTTTGCGGATGTTTTCCACCAAGGTATGTCTGTATGCATCTTCCTATATTTACGAAGAATATTAATTTTAAAAGATCCCACTTTTTCTTATTATTCATGAAAGTTTTATTATAAATCCTCTGTCAAGAAGATTCCGGATTCAAAAATTTTGACAGAATCTCTATATTATTTTCTATCAAGATCTTCATGAAGCTTTTTTGATGATTCAGCCTTGGTTTGCCATAAGAAATCTTAAATATTTCCCTCAATATTAAATATCTATGTATCCCAAAAAACAAAACACCTCACCACATTGAAAACTGATTCTCTTTTAATCAGCTCAAGACAAACGGATGCATATTTCATTTAAAAATATTTTGCTCTATTATTATTGACATAACAGATAAGTGTATTTCAATTCACTACATAATCGTCACAGTAACTTTATTTAAATTAAATAATTATATTAATTTATATGTATTTTTGAGATTTGAGAAACATCGACAAAAAGAGAGAGAGAGAGAAATCCTTATTTGCTCGCTGAAGTATTTTATTTTTCGTTCAAATTAAAAGTGCAATTTGGAAATTGATTCAGAAACATCTCTTTTCTTTCGCATTAAAAAATATCCTTTAAAAGCTGTTCAAGTGAAATCGTCACTCTTAATTTCTTTAATTATTCTGTAGAAGCAAAAGTTTTTATGATACTTAAATTCGTAGAAGTTTAAATAGTTTCTAAACCTTTTTTTTCTTGCGGAATAAGTTTTTGCAAGTTAAAAACAAGATTAAACTCACAATAAAACACATATTCAGTAAAATCTCATATTTTTATTCAAAACGTCTAGACAGACAGCAAAACAACAACCATATTATACCAATATTTCTGTTAATATATTTTTAATCGCTCAAAGCAAAAAGGAATTTAACTACAAACCAAACCCATACCAACCTCTTCAAAATTTCTCGAATTCTATCTTGCTTGTTCTCAAAGCGATTTCAGCTCAATATTTGATCTTCATTGTTTGATGAACAATACATAAACTTTTGAGATTCCGATAGTTCGAAGGTTCTTTTTATGATTATTATTTGCACTTATAGCTCGAAGGCCCTCGTGCAATAGAAGACATATTTAAAGAAAATCTAAAAAAAAAAAAAAAAAAAAAAAAAATGCAGAAAGTTAAAATTGCTTCTGAACTTAGCTTGTTTTCGCCTCTAGGCCTTCATTCCAAATATTTAAACCGACATTGGTGATTTCCTTTACTGGTGATATTCCATCCTCACTCACGAATATTCTGTTATTATTTGAATGTCATATTCGGTCTTAATTTTTTTAAATATTTGTAAATTAAAACCACTCAATTATTCTTTTTGTATGACAAAGAGAAAAAAATTCTGCTGAATTCAAATTTAATGTGAGGATATTTTAAATCGTTTGGTTTTCAATCAATTAGATAGTTTGTTTCCAAAAAATGCTATAAAAAATAAGATTGTAAAAAAAAAAAATCCATGAATATCCATTTTGTCAAATAAAGAAAATTTAAATTTGTAATACTTTTCGGTATTCAACTAAAAATAATATTATTTAACATTATATTTATCTTGGGATATTTTAAAGTATCTTAAGAATTCAGTGTGGCAAATAAAATGTTTAATTCTGGCCACTGATTAATCTTCATTGATAATAATATTAGATACTTTAACAACTTTGAAACTGCGTTATGAATGCAATATAATTTGTGTAACTAAGACTATTATTAATTAAATTACCATAGTGTTGTGAAACCTTGTCATATGTACAAGATGACATAGATATGAAATATGCATAAAAATTATTCCAAGTAATACAAAATTGAAAGTGAACAGCATTTTTAATAGAATAGTTATCTTTTAAATCTAAATGCCACTTTTAATTAAAGCCATTTGTAATATTTTGTAATAAACATTGCAATTATTTTTATTCCGCTATTTAGGCATTTATTTTGAATATTTTTAAATATATTTAATAGTTGAAATCTAACTTTTTGTGTTGATAACAGATTTTTTTTGTTATCATCAGAAAATGCTCTCTGAGATTTGAATTGATTCGCATATTTGTTGAAAAATATTGTTAACCTTTATTGTTTGAGATATTTTATTATTCATGGCGTTATGAGCTGCATTATTAATCCTTTCCGAAGGTTCGATTAAAGAAAAATAGAATTATGATGGATATAGTCAGTCCATAAAATATTTATTTATTGAAATAAATATTTTATGAACATAAAAGCCGTAGAACGTAAGAACATAAAACCCTCTTAGAATCCAAATATTTCGTATTGTTATTGGATAAATCATGATTTTTTTTGTTTCGTTTGCAACAATACATGATATAACACATAAAATATAGTAATAGCTTTTTTCTGTAATAGAAAATCGCCAATTTTCCGAAGAAATGCAGATATTTAGATTTTTTTCAGGGAATCTATTTGACTTAATCCAAAATGCTATACAATTTCATTATATTTCTTAAAAGCTTCTTTTCGGTTTTCTCGGCTGAAATGGGATATACTAAAAATGAAAAATGGATATATTTAATACATGGAGAACAAAATGCATAAAAGTTAAAAACATAGATAAAGGATGGCATTTTCTGGAAAATGGAAGAGATATATTTATAACTTCTATTTCTACATCTAACATTACTAATTATATTATTTTGAAAGTTAGTTCTACTTCGCATTTCGCTTGAAAATTACCCTCATTACAGAAAATTCTTATAAAATCTAGAAAATTATTATTTATAAATACTAATTTCAAAATCACAGAAATTATAAAGTGAATATTTCATTGATCAATATCATTTAAAAATTTTATATATTAATCCAATTATACTAAGATTCTTAAAACTATATTTGTGTAAAAAATTTTAAAGTTTGAATTACCCACGTGTAATTATATATATATATATATATATATATATATATATATATATATATATATATATATATATATATACATATATATATATATATATATATATATATATATCTGTGTGTGTGTGTGCGTGCGTGCGTGCGTGCGTGTGTGTGTGTGTGTGTGTGTGTGCATTTTACCGATGCAAAAGGCTGTGCAGCCGATTCTACTGTTCCAAATAAAACAAAATTTCACTAGACTATTGTATAAGTGACGCGCTGTGCAAAATTCGAAAAAATATATTTCAAATGTTCGTTTATAATGGGCTCGGCATCAATATCTAAGGTGAGTTTTGCAGATGTTTTTTTTTTCAAATGCAAAATAAAAATGGAAAATATATTTCTTATTTTGTAAAATTAAATCTCGTGATACAGACAAAGTTCTAATGTCGGATCTATGGTTTCAAACGATAGGGAAAAAATGAGATAATATAATACAATTTACATCAACAAAATTAAAACATATAACTCGACAACTATGAAAAAAAAAAGAAAAACAGTATTGCGCATTCTCACTGAACCCTCCTTTATCTGCAATCATTCATTCCATTGTCAGAACTTTGCTTTATATTGCATTGCGTATAGTGTTCTGTGGAACTGGATAGATGTGAAGATTAATAATGTTCTTCAGATCAGAAGACGTCTCATATCTTTCTTGAACATACAATGTTTCAAAAATCTCCACCAAAAATAACATAGGAAACAGACGATCGTGGTGGTTAGATTGTTAGAAAATATCATCATATCTTACTACCTTGGGTGAAATAGTATCCACGCTATTTCGCACAAGACCGTATGATAAGATGTTATTATAAGAAAGTCCGAAGTTTTCGAATAATGTGTGGTGCTGCACGTATTGCATGAAAACGGTATTTTGAAGAGAGCCTCGCTCACAGTCTTACAAAAATTTACAACAAATATAGGTATGTTTTCCCATTTCTGGAATATCTAATGGGTACTATGGGTGTTGATTCCTCAAAATATATGGCCTTATTATAAACGTAGATGTAAAACAGGATCACACAGTCACTTTAGCTGCATGCAATGGAATTACGTGAACAGTATTTGGATTCTCTTTTTCTCAAATCTGACAATGTGCATGTGTTCACTTATCCATTTAAATAAAAATGCGCTTGATCGCTCCACTTAATATTCCAGGTCAAAAAATCACTTTCACACTATACAAGTGATATGGAGTGATTTATTTGGCCTTCCATTCGAAAAGACTGCAACAATTCGAAAAGACTGCATCCCGTGTCAAAAATCGAAGGTAATTCGCCATACTAAAACCCCAGTAGGAAATTTGTAGACCAATCACAGAGGTTCGAACATGTGCACCTGGACCTTGTAGGCCCTCTACCGCCTTCTCAAGGAAACTATTACTGTTTAACAATGATAGATAGGTTCACGAGATGGCCAGAAGCCGTACCAATTCCATACATGACAGCACAGACAGTAGCACAAAATTTTTTTAAGCACTGGATAGCCAGAATTGGTTGTCCTGTAAGAATTACTACTGATCAAGGCAGACAGTTTCAGAGTGATTTGTTCCGTGCTCTCTCTCAGCTACTAGGAATTAAAAGGATAAGATCTTCTCCTTATCATCCTCAGGCCAATGGCCTGATCGAAGAGTTCCACCGTCCGTTAAAAGCAGCTTTGAAAGCCTACAACACAGATCAGTGGTCTGCAGCACTGCCACCTTGTTACTCGGATTCCGGTCCGTCTTCAAAGAGGATCTACAAACGACTACAGCTGAGCTGGTATATGGCAAGTCTCTGCGACTACCAGGAGAATTTTTCGATCCAACACCTGGAGACGCATCACCCAAACAGCTTGTGGATGACTTAAAACACCATTTTGCAACGATGAGACCAGTTCCAACGTCCTGTCATGGCCAAAGAACAATCTTTGTGCATCCTCACCTCAACGACTGTTCACATGTATTTGTTAGACATGACGGTGTACGCAAACCCCTACAACCACCATTAGATGGACCCTACAAAGTTCTTGTCAGGCGACAAAAAACTTTCGATCTCGAGATCAAGGGAGCTTCCCATACCATTTCTATAGACCGTCTGAAACCTGCTTTTATAATTCCTCCTGAGTGTTCCAGTGTACCACCGGGCAAGCAAGAAGCAAGTTCCACTCTTAAGTGTACCAAAATACTTCCAGCTGAGACATCCATCGTCGTTCAGCAAGGCAAACAACTCGCTCAGGGCAACAAGTTCGACCCCCACGTCGTTATGTCCATTTCCAATGAGACTGAGGAGGGAGTGTGCAGCGGCCAAACAGGCGATAAATGACTGTTTGTTTCGCCAGTTGGCGATAAGCATCAATCATACCTACGGATATGAACTTTGCTCTCCAACGAATACGACTGACTCACTTCCTGCCTTCGCCGGCTTGCTCCGAGCATCTGCCTTGTGCTGGTCGATGGAATTACGGCCAATGTATCATCTTCTATATTTGTTAATTTAATTTCTAATTAAAATTTATTTTTGTTATTTACATGGCTGGCAGTTTTTATTAAGTAAAAATGTTTTAATACTTTAATTTAAAGTAAATTTGGCAATGCGTGTTAAACCACGCACCAAAGTATCATAATACGTTAGGCAGCAAGAAAAATTTTGATCATAAAACAATAGACAACATTAACAGTAATTGCAGTAATAACAACAGACAGTAATTGCTGTGGTGGACTCTCTACATTCTACCAATTTATTCCTTTAATTCAGTTTGGATATTCTACTATGGTTTAGCCAGAGCCGCAAAGCCCTCTTGGAATAGATTGTTACAAGTTTCATGACTGTGATTATATCCATTTTTGTCCTAGTTTTAGGATTTCTTCAGAAAGAAGTTGAAGTATCCGAATTTTGGGTAACGATTCTTACATTTATACACTTTTATGCCCATCAACTTTTACACAGAATTTTGGTGATTCTAAATTACTTTCTTGATTAAAATTCATTCATTGTTGTCAGATAGTATATATACTTATACTATAACTGTGCATAACTAGTTCGTATTATACGATCAACCGAAAACAAACACCTATTTTTAAAACTATAAGCTACTACATTTCCTCTAACTGGATTCAGATTTACGTTCTTTCAAGTGGGATTTATGTCATCATTTTTTTTTTAATTGTACAAATGTGATTCATTTTATGCTTGTTTTTCAGCTCAAGATCAATAAGTAAAACTTTATTTATTTGTCAAATTTTTTTAAAAAAAATTTATGTATTTTGCTACATTCTTTGCAATCGGCTTGAAATTCACATTATTTAAAGCGGACGTTTCCTTAAGTCTTTCATTCTAATTACAGTAAATTGGTCTCATTTTAAATTCGAAGTATCCATAATTGCTAAGTTATTTTTTTCCTTTTAACTGTTACAACTAAATAACAGATATATATAAGGCATAAAATGGATTAAGTTTGTAAAACTAAAAATTTTAATGACATAAAGCGATAAATTTTAATGACATAAAATTTATAGAATGCAAATTTGAAGTTAAAGGAAATATATTCGCCTGTCGTCTTTGTGTGTGTGTCATAAAGTGTAGCCCCAACACTTTAAAATCTCAATATCCATAATTCTTGCATACTATCAAGAAGTTCTAGTCATATAATATTCAAGACTGTTCAAAGTTTTATTAAGATATTTTCATTGTTTTAAAACCTTATCTGATAATATTGTAATTAGTGTTTCAACAACAATAGTTAACGATTGAAATCTGCCAGTGGTGGAAAATCTATTATTTTACAATAGTTTAACTAGTTTCCTGCCGAATATCGGATAACGATATTTTTCAATTGCACACTCTAATGTATTAGAAACACCTTTACTGAAACAAATGCATTTATTTTTCGAGCAGGAAACAAAGAGTGATGAGAAACAATTTCCCTAGAGAGATGTTTGGTGTTTCTATCAAAAGACATCGCGATAACCTGGTGTAACCGATTAAAATTCTTTGTAAACATGCTTATTCTCGAATCAATGACCATTAATTTTCATATAAATTAATAATCTTATGATAATCCAAGAATGGTTTTTCGATTAATGTCTGTGAATGTTAACATGAAATTGCAATAATTTTGAGCGGGAATAATTATATTACTTATTTTTCTTTTAAGAATTCAATCAACGTATATGTGAAACAGTTATTATTAAACATTAGTTTATTATATAAACATTAGTTTTCATTATGAAATTATTTATTCTGCAGATTCTCATCGATGCAATTTCCGATCTTTTAGTTATACTGCATTGAAATAACAATTTACCAATTCGTTTCATACAAATATAATGTATGTAAGGGTTTTTAATTTTATAATAAATGTTAAATAATGTTATTAATGTTAATTAATTTACATTCTATAAAAATCAGATTACAAGAATTTTAAGTGCCTGAAATAATAAGACATACTTTAGGAAAATTTACCATAATGATTCTTATCAACTTCAAACAATAATTCTTATTACTGTTCATCAGATTCCTTTGAATTAATAAAAACTTGTAATACTTATACACATAAAAAATTGTGGAAAGAAATTCCTTTGCTTTCTTTTCTTTTACTTAAACATACGTTCTTCTGATTCAAATTTATTGTATTAAAATTGTAAAGCAAAATCAAAATTTTTATTAAATAAGAATTCTAAGTTTCCAAATTCTGTCTGCTATCCGTGCTAAATAAAAATTTTTAAAAGTGACTAGTTATCTTTAAAAAGTCATTCTATAATGAAAGAAAACTAAACACATTTGAGCTAAATATGGAACAGTTAAGACATTCTGAGATAGTATAAGTATTAAATATCTGTTTAGGTTATTCACACCTTGAAATTATCTTGTAATTATAAAAGGAAAATAGATTTTTCATTTTAATCGTATCTCCTAAATACTGTAATTTAAATGAGTGAATAATATAATTAAAAATAGATTTCACTCACATTTTGTTACCTATTTTAAGAAATTCGTGCTTATAAATAATTCATTGGACATGTATTTTTTATGTTCAGTCTTTGCTATTAAGAAGTTAACAGTTTAATTAATTACCATGGATATTTCATTAAAACTTAGCTTATATTTTAATTTTTGTGGGTAAAAAGTTAGACACGCATATTATGTGAAAAAGTAGAAATCGTTTTTAGTATTAGCACTCGATGTTCCAATGTGCCCTTTAACAAAGGACTTAAAAATAACTTATTTTAATATAAAAGATAAAATTATATAAAATATAAAATATATTTTCATATATGTGTATGTTATAAAAGGCAGAAAAATAAACAAACAATATATGATAATATTTTACAACAGTTTCAAAACATAAAGTTGCTTATTTTTTTGTTTATTCCAATAGATATTTCTTCTGGTCCAATTCAAATACTGCAATCACTTTAATAAAACTGAGTTTGAACTAAATGCTTTTAAATAAGAAATTTAAGCAAAAAATATTTTATTTCTTAAGTTAAATTTTAAACGTCTTTTTTCTGTTCACCTTATCGTTAAAAAGTCCTTCTTTCAGTTTCTAATACTTCCTCTCACTGCTTCATCTTCGTAAAATTAGATTTGCTTTCCAAGAAAGATTATTCTTTCAATGCTATTAAATAAATCTAGTTGACCTGTTAAGGGATCATGATCACGTATACGTAATCACGCGGGCGACCTTCACGGCCCGCAGTATCAAATACGTGATTCCGTCTATATGGGCCCACGATCACGCCGGCGCGATTTCTATTTGGAACATTTTGTTTAAATTTTTAAACAACACTAATTG
Organism: Argiope bruennichi; assembly: GCF_947563725.1. Classification (NCBI taxonomy): domain Eukaryota; kingdom Metazoa; phylum Arthropoda; class Arachnida; order Araneae; family Araneidae; genus Argiope; species Argiope bruennichi. The sequence goes on from NC_079151.1 coordinate 41,749,486, forward strand.
GCGGTTGAAGTCCGTAATAATCCGTTGTAGTATATCTCACAAGGAGTTGACCTTCAATATACGCTTTCGGTTCAGATTTTTTTTTTTTTTTTTTTACTTGACCTGGGTATTTAATATTTCATTAGTCACGCCTTATCGACAAATACCTGATAATTTCTTTTTCCAATAAATGGATGGCACAATGTCTGAGAGAAAATTATTTTTTGCTATCTTCCTAGTTTGTTTTAGAAAGAATTTTAGTACCATTCCCGCGTTTCAACTGTGATATTCGAAAAGGCAACTGTAATAGCTTATCTGTGAGATACAATGCAACCACTTTTGTAAATATTTCACATTTTGTATTCTGTGTTTTATAAATTAATATTAATACTTTTTATTCCTGTTTTAAAGTTTTTATTCTTAATTTCACTGTGTTAAACTATATTGAATCTCCCATATACAGCAGAATTATTAGTAGCCTGCCAATCTCCATTGCCGTATGCTTGAAAAAAAATGCGCCGAAGAAAAAATTATCTGAAAAAAAAAAGAAATTAATAACAGCAATGACAATGATAATTCTTCTCGTAAAAGAGGCAAACTTTGACAAAATACGCTTAACTAGATATTCATGCAAAAATTGTGATTCAAACGCGTTTGTAGCATTGTGTATTTATTTGCTCTCATGAGTGTGGAAGTGAATCGGACAGGAAAAATAATCACTTCACAATCACTCCATATCACTGAGATTGAAGTTGAAATAGATTTAAAAAATCATGCGTCCTATCATATTTTATTTAAATGAAATTAAATTTGAAAAAATAATCTTATAAAATAAATAAAAAAAATAACGAAAATAATTTTTTATCAGTGGAATACTATAGAATTGAAGTAATTACAGAAAGAGTATCCATGATGGCAGCTTTCTTTTATTTTCTGCATATATATTATCGAATGCATAGAAATAAGTCATTTCACTTCTTTTTTTTTGTTGTTTGTTTTAGGTAATGATAAGTCACATCAATACTGCTGACAAATGCTTTTTATTATTTTGCACATTTTAGTTTGAATATCGTCAACCAAAAATCATAATAATTTACCAGAAAATCATGGCAAACAACAATAGAGAGAGTCAAAAATTATAAATATTCTATTTTTATTGAAAAATTTATATTATTTTATTTTTATTTATAATATTCTATCAAATTCTACAATTGTAAATTTGTCTTTTGTTCTGCAGCTGGGGGCGCTGCGTGTTACCTCATTTTGTACCACACGGAGTTTTCATTATATCTGAATACAATATTCATAGTTATAACTAATTATATAATATTTTCACCAAATTTTAACTGAAATGAATTGAAGAATGCATCAAGTATATTAATACTTATTTTGCGTTAAAACAAAAAGAACCTATTATAATTTTATGTCCCTCGTCTTAGAAAAATTTAAATCGGTTATTTGATCCGTAGTTAGAATAATGATTAGCATAAAGCTTCGATAAGAATCCATAGAATTTTTCGTTGTTAAAATGGGTTAAATGTAATATCATAGCTAAACTTTCATCATATTCCTGGAAATAATTTCTAAATATTCTTAGTGATATGGCTTCTAATTTCAATTACTGTAATGAAACTATTTTCTTAGCTTAAAGAAACATGATTTAGAGGCAATCATTATGATTTTAATCAAAATTTCTGTAAACTCCTCAAGTGCACTTCCTAAATTTAATTAACATCCTGTTTAAACAAAATCCTCCTTCTTCTATAAAGTTGTTTTTAAAATCAATCATGGTGCAAAATATTCAGCAGAGATTAAATTGATCATGATAATCAATTAGCTGACAATTTTCAGTGAATTGATTATTTTAACTCGAAACTTTAACTTTTGCTATATAAAATAATTTCACATTTAACTTTGAATGTTCACGAAATATAAAAGATGAGCAATGGAAACTAAAATATATTTATTCCTCCGTAAGTCGCGTGCCTTTTTCAAACATATGTGGTCGCGCTTTATCTGACAGATAAACGTGCATATATTGTTAATATAAATAAATAATACTGATAAAAATTCAATTTTAAGTAGTAAGAAATAGGAATAAATTAAATTCTTTGATATTACATACATATTTTATTTTTTACAAAAGAATTAATGTATTACAATACTCATGAGAGTTAAGAGTGCAAAAAGGAATAATCAAAGTTTCATGATCAATAACAATTAGTTTTATAAGTAAATATAACTTAGTCTATTTAAAAAAACAAACAAAAAAAACATTCTTTTCTTACTTAATCTACATTTTCCCTGTCCGATTCACTTCCACACTCATGAGAGCAAATAAATACACAATGCTACAAACGCGTTTGAATCACAATTTTTGCATGAATATCTAGTTAAGCGTATTTTGACAAAGTTTGCCTCTTTTACGAGAAGAATTATCATTGTCATTGCTGTTATTAATTTCTTTTTTTTTTTCAGATAATTTTTTCTTCGGCGCATTTTTTTTCAAGCATACGGCAATGGATATTGGCAGGCTACTAATAATTCTGCTGTATATGGGAGATTCAATATAGTTTAACACAGTGAAATTAAGAATAAAAACTTTAAAACAGGAATAAAAAGTATTAATATTAATTTATAAAACGCAGAATACAAAATGTGAAAAAATGTGAAATATTTACAAAAGTGGTTGCATTGTATCTCACAGATAAGCTATTACAGTTGCCTTTTCGAATATCACAGTTGAAACGCGGGAATGGTACTAAAATTCTTTCTAAAACAAACTAGGAAGATAGCAAAAAATAATTTTCTCTCAGACATTGTGCCATCCATTTATTGGAAAAAGAAATTATCAGGTATTTGTCGATAAGGCGTGACTAATGGAATATTAAATACCCAGGTCAAGTAAAAAAAAAAAAAAAAAAAATCTGAACCGAAAGCGTATATTGAAGGTCAACTCCTTGTGAGATATACTACAACGGATTATTACGGACTTCAACCGCCAATTAGTGTTGTTTAAAAATTTAAACAAAATGTTCCAAATAGAAATCGCGCCGGCGTGATCGTGGGCCCATATAGACGGAATCACGTATTTGATACTGCGGGCCGTGAAGGTCGCCCGCGTGATTACGTATACGTGATCATGATCCCTTAACAGGTCAACTAGATTTATTTAATAGCATTGAAAGAATAATCTTTCTTGGAAAGCAAATCTAATTTTACGAAGATGAAGCAGTGAGAGGAAGTATTAGAAACTGAAAGAAGGACTTTTTAACGATAAGGTGAACAGAAAAAAGACGTTTAAAATTTAACTTAAGAAATAAAATATTTTTTGCTTAAATTTCTTATTTAAAAGCATTTAGTTCAAACTCAGTTTTATTAAAGTGATTGCAGTATTTGAATTGGACCAGAAGAAATATCTATTGGAATAAACAAAAAAATAAGCAACTTTATGTTTTGAAACTGTTGTAAAATATTATCATATATTGTTTGTTTATTTTTCTGCCTTTTATAACATACACATATATGAAAATATATTTTATATTTTATATAATTTTATCTTTTATATTAAAAATAAGTTATTTTTAAGTCCTTTGTTAAAGGGCACATTGGAACATCGAGTGCTAATACTAAAAACGATTTCTACTTTTTCACATAATATGCGTGTCTAACTTTTTACCCACAAAAATTAAAATATAAGCTAAGTTTTAATGAAATATCCATGGTAATTAATTAAACTGTTAACTTCTTAATAGCAAAGACTGAACATAAAAAATACATGTCCAATGAATTATTTATAAGCACGAATTTGTTAAAATAGGTAACAAAATGTGAGTGAAATCTATTTTTAATTATATTATTCACTCATTTAAATTACAGTATTTAGGAGATACGATTAAAATGAAAAATCTATTTTCCTTTTATAATTACAAGATAATTTCAAGGTGTGAATAACCTAAACAGATATTTAATACTTATACTATCTCAGAATGTCTTAACTGTTCCATATTTAGCTCAAATGTGTTTAGTTTTCTTTCATTATAGAATGACTTTTTAAAGATAACTAGTCACTTTTAAAAATTTTTATTTAGCACGGATAGCAGACAGAATTTGGAAACTTAGAATTCTTATTTAATAAAAATTTTGATTTTGCTTTACAATTTTAATACAATAAATTTGAATCAGAAGAACGTATGTTTAAGTAAAAGAAAAGAAAGCAAAGGAATTTCTTTCCACAATTTTTTATGTGTATAAGTATTACAAGTTTTTATTAATTCAAAGGAATCTGATGAACAGTAATAAGAATTATTGTTTGAAGTTGATAAGAATCATTATGGTAAATTTTCCTAAAGTATGTCTTATTATTTCAGGCACTTAAAATTCTTGTAATCTGATTTTTATAGAATGTAAATTAATTAACATTAATTAACATTTCATAATAAAATTAAAAACCCCTACATACATTATATTTGTATGAAACGAATTGGTAAATTGTTATTTCAATGCAGTATAACTAAAAGATCGGAAATTGCATCGATGAGAATCTGCAGAATATATAATTTTTATTCATAATGAAAACTAATGTTTATATAATAAACTAATGTTTATATAATAAACTAATGTTTATATAATAAACTAATGTTTATATAATAAACTAATGTTTATATAATAAACTAATGTTTAATAATAACTGTTTCACATATACGTTGATTGAATTCTTAAAAGAAAAATAAGTAATATAATTATTCCCGCACAAAATTATTGCAATTTCATGTTAACATTCAAAGACATTAATCGAAAAACCATTCTTGGATTATCATAAGATTATTAATTTATATGAAAATTAATGGTCATTGATTCGAGAATAAGCATGTTTACAAAGAATTTTAATCGGTTACACCAGGTTATCGCGATGTCTTTTGATAGAAACACCAAACATCTCTCTAGGGAAAGTGTTTCTCATCACTCTTTGTTTCCTGCTCGAAAAATAAATGCATTTGTTTCAGTAAAGGTGTTTCTAATACATTAGAGTGTGCAAGTGAAAAATATCGTTATCCGATATTCGGCAGGAAACTAGTTAAACTATTGTAAAATAATAGATTTTCCACCACTGGCAGATTTCAATCGTTAACTATTGTTGTTGAAACACTAATTACAATATTATCAGATAAGGTTTTAAAACAATGAAAATATCTTAATAAAACTTTGAACAGTCTTGAATATTATATGACTAGAACTTCTTGATAGAATGCAAGAATTATGGATATTGAGATTTTAAAGTGTTGGGGCTACACTTTATGACACACACACAAAGACGACAGGCGAATATATTTCCTTTAACTTCAAATTTACATTCTTTAAATTTTATGTCATTAAAATTTATCGCTTTATGTCATTAAAATTTTTAGTTTTACAAACTTAATCCATTTTATGCCTTATATATATCTGTTATTTAGTTGTAACAGTTAAAAGGAAAAAAATAACTTAGCAATTATGGATACTTCGAATTTAATATGAGACCAATTTACTGTAATTAGAATGAAAGACTTAAGGAAACGTCCGCTTTAAATAATGTGTATTTCAAGCCGATTGCAAAGAATGTAGCAAAATACATTAATTTTTTTTTTAAAAAAATTGACAAATAAATAAAGTTTTACTTATTGATCTTGAGCTGAAAAACAAGCATAAAATGAATCACATTTGTAAAATTAAAAAAAAAAAATGATGACATAAATCCTACTTGAAAGAACGTAAATCTGAATCCAGTTAGAGGAAATGTAGTAGCTTCTAGTTTTAAAAATAGGTGTTTGTTTTCGGTTGATCGTATAATACGAACTAGTTATGCACAGTTATAGTATAAGTATATATACTATCTGACAACAATGAGTGAATTTTAATCAAGAAAGTAATTTAGAATCACCAAAATTCTGTGTAAAAGTTGATGGGCATAAAAGTGTATAAATGTAAGAATCGTTACCCAAAATTCGGATACTTCAACTTCTTTCTGAAGAAATCCTAAAACTACGACAAAAATGGATATAATCACAGTCATGAAACTTGTAACAATCTATTCCAAGAGGGCTTTGCGGCTCTGGCTAAACCATAGTAGAATATCCAAACTGAATTAAAGGAATAAATTGGTAGAATGTAGAGAGTCCACCACAGCAATTACTGTCTGTTGTTATTACTGCAATTACTGTTAATGTTGTCTATTGTTTTATGATCAAAATTTTTCTTGCTGCCTAACATATTATGATACTTTGGTGCGTGGTTTAACACGCATTGCCAAATTTACTTTAAATTAAAGTATTAAAACATTTTTACTTAATAAAAACTGCCAGCCATGTAAATAACAAAAATAAATTTTAATTACAAATTAAATTAACAAATATAGAAGATGATACATTGGCCGTAATTCCATCGACCAGCACAAGGCAGAAGTTCGGAGCAAGCCGGCGAAGGCAGGAAGTGAGTCAGTCGTATTCGTTGGAGAGCAAAGTTCATCTCCGTAGGTATGATTGATGCTTATCGTCAATTGGCGAAACAAACAGTCATTTATCGCCTGTTTGGCCGCTGCAATTCTTTTCAACCATGAGATGTAGAATGTTGCTGTTGATATGTTATTCTTCTCATATATACCTAGGACGAACTTTTAAATGCTTAAATCTGACATCCATAAATCTTTACTTCTTTATAGCTGCCGATAAGTTTATAGGTGCCGGATTAGCAGGCACTTTTGCTTGCATGTTAATTTTCCAGGTTCATTAGCCTGGTTAGCCTATTTCTAATTAATAATAATTGTTCTAATTAAAAAGTAGTTTTAAAAAAAAGTGGATCATTTTCGGATAAATTTTTATTTCAATTAAGTTCATATTTTTCAGCATTATCAATCAACAGGTGCAATTTCAAATAAACTCTTCTTTTATCGATTAATATATAAGTCATTATTATAAAAAGAAGAAAAAATTGGGTCACGGAAAGAGCTAGTTTTTAATTAAATATAAGTTAACCTATAAGAAATGAATGTAAAGCAAAACAGCGAGAGGGTTCTCTTCGAAATTTCCTCGCCTACACGCAAATCAAGGTTTTATCACCCTCTTAATTATCTTATACAATTTTTAATTTAAAATTATGGACATTTGGAAAGGTCGCAAATACCTTACATGATATTTGCGAACTACATTTAGGGAATATATATCGTTTTAGCGAGTCTAACATTTTTACTGAATCTATCGTGCGAATATATATTGTGAACACCTTTTTTACAGACCAAATAAAATCAAAAGTTGACAAGAAACCACGGTTATATTCACAAGATAACATACTAGATTTTATTGATTTATTCTATAAAATTCCGTTTATATTATTGTCACATGTATGCGGAAGCACAGATAGACAAATGACCAATCGTTTCAATGGTTCGGTTTAACATTTGATAAGAATCTATATTTTGGATTCTAAACTTGTGTACAGAATTTTATCTATCTAGTTCTTTGCGTTTTGGAGTTATCAGAATCCTTTTTAATCAAGCATCCAAATAGATAGACATCCTGTAAAGGATTTCGAGCAAAATTTGATAAAATCTACAAATTCGGTCGTTATCCCAAATATAAAATTTCATTCCTTTCAAATCAAAGCTTATTTGAGATATCGTATTCTTAGATAGAGAGACTGACAGTTAAGCAGATTTCTAGAAACACGGAAATGATGCAAGAAATGTGAAACTTCGGAATGCCCGAAACTTGGAGATTGGTCAAAAGTTCTAGTTCGAATATTTTATAGAATAGAATATTCCTTTGATAATTCATATACGAAAAAGTAAAAAATCACTATGTCATAACATTTTTTTATATACATTTTTTATTACTAATAAATAGAGTATTGTTATAGTAAGAAGTGTGCATAAAGTCAACCACAAATCGGAATTCCGAGTGAAATAAAATAATTTATAATGAGTTATTGATTATAAGTATATGCATTGAAATAAAAATAAAAAACGTTTGTCACTTACACAAAGAAATTTCTTATTTATTTCAATCGAGATTTTCAGATAAATTATAACCACTATATAAACTAAATCTTATTTCACAATTTCAGAAAATAAAAAAATAAAAATAGTAAATAATTTAATAATTAGTCAGAAAAACTTATATAAGTTTATAAGAATTATATATATATATATATATATATATATATATATATATATATATAACCTACATAATTATAATTCACAAAATTGGAACCAAATTTTTCTTTAATATTGAAAAAAATACAAAGTTAATTCAAAATTCCCAATGAAATATACAGTAAAATTCCTATGAATCATTGAATTTACTACATTGTAAAGTTAAAAACAGTTTCCGAAGGAAAAAGGAAATGAAATTTCTGACAATCAAAATGTGTAGTGAATTTTGAAAGCAATATTTCACTCACTATTTCTTTGCCAAAATATTTAATCATACTGAACATGTTGATTTAATTTTTGTAAAAGAATTATAGGAATATTAATCTATATGAAACAAAACTGTTCTTCCTGGATGGATGCTGGAGCGAAATGAGTTGTCTCAACCGAAAATGGATGTCCACTCTATCATCCATGTTGACATCTTTCCAATTTCCAATATTCATTGGAAAATACAGCAATATGCATATAAAAGAATTTAATTAATCCATTCAAATATAAAACAAATATATTATGCGTTATTATTTTTGAAATAATCGAGATATCCATGCTACGAAACTTGGATTTTTGTTTTTAATGAATTTAAAAATTGCTACATTTTTGATGAAATGTTTTTTTTTTTAAATTTAGAATGCGATAGTATATTTAAAAGAAGAGAAATTTAAATAAGATTTATTGAAAATAAAAATAGGAATTATACTTTTGTATAAATAAGTAAGGAATACTTTAGAAAATATTTTTCCTATTAGAATGGAAATTACTAGAATACTTTTTCTATTAAAATTTCAAAAAATATTTCTTCACTCGTTAGATGCTTTTATCAAGAAATTGTATTCATTCGTGAAAATATAATTGGGAAAGCTTTTCTAGTAAAAAATTGGTTCTCTGATAATACTTAAAATATAAACTAATTCTTAAAAACTCATCATTAAGTGCCATATAGGCGAACTTAAAACATAAATACTATTGAAGTGCTGGAAAAAGGAATAGGTTCTTTATCTTTTAATGTAATGATTAGTTGAAAAAAGTACTGATACGGATACAAAAATAAAATGTCTGAAAAGTTAAATTATTTCGAACATTTACAACTATCTTATAAAGGATGAAAATGTATTCTATGTGCTAAGAATACTTTCTAAAAATCAAATCTAAAATATGTAAAACTGTATGAAGTATTATGGAAGAATTTTAAACAACATTTCTATTATCTGCTTTATACAATAGCATATATTACCATTTCATAATTTTATAAAATAGGCATGGGATAAAGGCATGAAATGTGTGTTTATGGATACACTTCAGGTTGTTCCAAAGTATGTAGAATGTTATAAACAAAGCAAATTGATTTTACTTGAGTAAAGCAATTTAAGAAAAGTAATATAAAGAAAAGAGAAAAATAACGAAGTTCTTTCAATAGTCATTAGAACAGTTGGAAGCACTTATTACATAAAAGCATTATTACACCAAAGAAAATATGATCATAAAAATTATCGAATAAATACATCAGGCTATACATGCAAAATAGCTCTAATTACGAGTACTTCAAGTGTTCTCATATATAAAGATACAGCCCATCAATGCCAATGAGCTCAAAGAGAAACGATGCCATTATTGTTCTCACATCAGACAACTACCAATGAACCAGGAACATCTCATCATTATTCTCTGAGAGATTTTTTTTAAGTATATAGTTATGTTTATCAAGTGCAGGTTGTTAGAAAAATTCGAATAATTTTTTTTTACTAAATCACTGCAGGATGTCATTTAACCACACTCATCCAAATTCTGATGTTAAAAGGAATTGGAGTGAGCAAGGAAATAATTGAGAAAGTCATTCATATAAGTACAATTCTTTAATATGGATTCTATTTGTTTTTGATATAATGCGACCACTAATGGGATTGAATGTATTATTTTGTAATAGTGACAAAATTTGTCCTTCATCGACCTTGTTCGTGTTGACGCAGATAAGATGTGCAAAAAAGCAATAAGAAAGAAAATGCCAGCACAAAAGATAAGGGATGAGTTATGCACATTTGTTTTATTAAGTTTACAGGTTTTTACAATGAATGTATGATGTATTAATGAAAAAATTAACGATCACTTAACAATAGATATCTTTTCTTCCATAACAGTTTATGGCATCATCTGCAGTCCTAATACATGATAATTCAAAAATGCAAAGTTCTACATGCTTGAAATTTGATTTATAGGATTATCATTAGACTTGTAAATTTGTAATAAATATTGAGCAGGGGTGATGGGCGTGGTATTTGTTGATCCATAAACATCTACCATCCATGGAACACAAATTTTCTCTCCCTATATCATCACGTTTTTGAAATATCGCGTTTTCTATTAATTCAAAAATGCAATTATATAGGTAAAGAAAACCTGAAATGTCGTCTTATGGTCGTCTAACTGCAGATAAAATTAATTGCAGTAAATTTTATATATGATAGTGATCGCATTATTTTCTAATAAATTGGAAATAACTGAAAACAAATTAATATTTCCAGGCATTTTTACCCGCTTCACTCAAAACTCAAATCGCAGAAACATAAAACAGACCTAATAAACTAAAAATAAAAAGATAACCTAAAATAAAGGGTTAGAGATTATTTATAATATTATTTTTTGTTTCGATTTTCAATTAATAGCATATCTAGAAAGGAACTTCATGAAAAATTAATCATTCTATGCGATACTCAATCAAAAATAAATTCTGAAAATAAATAAATTATGTAGGAAAACAGTTACTTTCATTAGTACTCTAAAAATTACTGTAATATAGATTTCATAAATTTTAAATTTACAACGGAATTAAAATATTTATTGAAAATTGAACCCGTGTTTTATTTTACACTAAAGCTAATTTTAATTAAATTTCATTACTTTATTAGTTTTATGAAACTAAGTAAGTAAATAAGTCTGGTATTTTATGCATTTCTTTTAAACAAAATAAAATTATAAAATTGAAATCAGTCCTTTACAAAGTATTCATTCATCATTGCATGAAAGTAAATAAGAATTTAATGATGAATATTCTGTTTAATAATGTCATAATTGTTAATGTAGAAGTTTTTGAATTATTTAAGTTTTTTTATAGGTTGAAAAGATTTACTGCAAAAACATCATTTGTAATTTATCGATATAATTTAAATTAGCTGATAAATTCCTAAAATAGCTGATAAATGTTTAAAATTAGATATTTTTTTTCTCTTAAATATATTCAGAATTTCATGACCAGATTCATGGTCTTATACTTTTTTCCATTATCAAAAAATCCATTTAATCGATAAATTTACACAATGTGGAAAGAAGTAAGAAGTTAAAAGTTTGTGATTTCCAAATTATGAATAAAACAAGGTCTATAAAATTATTTGCTAAATTTTTCATACATTTGTATCGAATCAATGTTAATTTAAAAGGAAAAAAATCAATAACAAATAATTTGAAATAATTCATAGAATTGTTCTATTGGACAAACTATTTTAAGAAGTTCAGATAACATTAAGTAAGATGGTTCATATATAATTTTAAACAGTTTAAATAACATTAAGTTAGAAAATTAATAAATAATATTGATAATGATAAAAATAAATGATTGTAAAACTATTTGTAAACGAAAAAGTTTCATCTTGTTCCATAATGAGAATTCATCAAATGATTATAATTTTTTAACAAAAAAAAAATGTGTTTTAAACTTTTTATAAGATAAATGTTTCACACAAAATAATTTTTTAAGGATTTCCTTAGTTTATGAAATATATATTTGTTTTAGATTTCAATATGGAAACTTACACTAATTTTTATGTACCATGAACAGAACCATTAATCATAAGCGGTTGAAATACAGAAGAGCAATTATTTATTCAATTTTTCCCTGAAGAAATTCCTTGTAATAATATCCACGCTTCATGGTCAAAATAGTTTTTTTTAGTAATTAATTTAGTTTGACATTTATGGACTCGGCATCTTAGAAAACGTAATTACTTATTCTAGTAGATGACATTTAATGAATTCATTACTAAAAATGAAATCAACCATAAAGCATAAAGTATTTAGCTTTAAGTAACATATTTTTTTTCAACTGAACAAATATTTAGTACTCTTTGACGGAATCGCAATAGAAAAAATATATTCTAGATATCTGATTTATTTTGAACCGTAGAAAGTATTTCCGCATTGTCCAGAATTTAACTTGAATATGAATTATTAGAAACCTTCACAATGAATTAAAAAAAATGCTTTTATTTTCTTTTTCATTTAACCTTCAATAATTTTTTTGAGCATTCTAACTTCATGAATATAATCTAATTTGCTCCTTTTATAAATATGCTTAAAATGATTAAAGAAAGATAAAATTTTGTATTAAATAAAAAGTGCTAATTAATTATTGAAGTTCAGATATCCTATAGCTGCAATTTCCAATGCATTGGACTTTTAAAAAATATATTGAATTTATTTTACCTTGAAATATGTGTTTCTAAAGTGGTAATTGTAATAAAAATAACGTGAAAAGAAATATATTTCCATAAATTATTCCATATGTTTCATAATTTCAATAAAATAGAAATTATAAATAACATCTAAATAAATAAGCTTTTGAATACACAATTGTTTTTCCATAGATGAATAATTAATTTTCAATTGATATTTAATTAAGTAATTATTTAAATGCACAAAGTATTTCATACTTAAAAATATTATTCTTTGTTTTATTTTATTTTTTAGTTACTTTAGAAGGAAGTATCTAAAATTAAAAAGCGTGTGCAAGTTATTTGATTTATTTTATGTACGTTTTAATTCAAATAAGTGAATAACTTCAGTGGTAAATGGATTAACCCTAGAAATATCAAATTGATGTATGCAATTTAAGTTTTTATCAACTAGAATAAAAAAAATATATTAAGAAATTTTATGTCTTGTATTTCATCCTCTTTTATCTATGTTAATCATATTGGACAAGAATATATTGTGATTGCAAATTTATACTATATAGAGTTGTAGAATGCAATAGAGAAACTTGAGAGGGAAATTTGAGGATGTAAAAATTCTAGAAAATAATTGTTCTTCCATCCCACTTTAATATTAAACAGCATATATGTATTCATAAAAAAAAAATTCACCCTTTCTAATCAGAATTAAATCACCAACTTTTATTGTAGTATCATTGTACAATTTCTGGTGTAGAATAGTTAGTTTGTAAATTTTTTGTACTGAAGAGTAATTTAATTAGGTATTTTTTTCAATGATATATTCATATCCTTTTAGTGTACAACTGCTTTACCTCGACCATCATCGGTTTATTTGGAAGAAACTTTCTCCTATGGAAAGAATAGAGTTTCTACAGGATCTCTTCAATCATTTACTTTCCTGGGTATTTCTTTTAGAAGGAACATTTTTACATACAGAAATCGTTGTGAGCAATATCCACAATCCTTGGATTTCAGACTTTTAAATAAGGTCTGAGATGTCTTACAAAATAAAGTCTAAGACGAAAAATCTGCATGGAAAGTGGATTGAAAAATTGGTAAATCATATTCCCATAGTCTGTAATTCCATTACACTAATAAATTTTCATAATATGAAGGCAACCTCAGTTCATGTAGGTGATTTTGAGCAAAAATTAAGATAAATTGTTATTTATATTTACATTTTACATTTTTTCATATTGTTTATTATAATCGGAAATAAGATTTGATTTTGTAATGTAATGGAGTTGCCTTTTCCTTCTCTCTGTATACTTTCAGTAACTATTTCGTAACTAAACCCAATATTCCTTTTGTGATTTTAAATTCAATTTTAACAGAAAGGGAAGTACAATACATTTTTAATTTTAATTTTAAAAATACAATACATTTAATTTTTTCAAAAGTATAAGAGTGTTTGATGAATTATGTTTATATACGATCCCATTTATTTCAGTCTGCTATTATTATAAAAATATGGAATTTATTTTATTGGTTATGTAAAAGAGTCGAAACTATTTTTTAAATATAATTAGTAGGAAAAAAGAAAAATTGTTTTGTATAAAAATTATATATGTAGTGATTATACATTAAGATTTATTTTTCTTTGATTCTTTCAACAACTTATTACTTTTTGCATACAGCTTAAAGTATTTTGTTCTTCATTGAAACTGCTTTTGAAATTGGAAGTAAATGTCCATCATTAACTATTCAGAAATTAGAGTTTGTGCCATGTCGGGTAGAATATTTTTGTATTAATATTACGTGTAAAATGTATGCATTAAATTATTATATATAGGAATTTATTCCTCGTGGCTCTAAAAAAACTACGAAAAGTATATTTCTTTATTTCAATGATGTTAACTGGAAGTATATGCTTATCATTAATCATTTAGAAGTTAGCGTTTGCACTGTGCTTAAATAAACATCCTGTAGGATCTGATGGAGATACTGGAAATGACTTTCCCAATCATTGTTATATATATATATATATATATATATATATATATATATATATATATATATTATTTTAAAATCATTTTATTTGATAGAGAAAAAATCCATATTTCTTGTGAATACAAAATAAGGTTCTGTAGTTTTCAATAAGTCTTGCCTCTTTTTCAAAATGATTTCTTAATTTAAAAGTTTCACTTTAATGAACGTTCAGAAATGTCATGGTGAGTTTTCAATTATCCGGAAACTATGGTGGAATTGGGAACATATATTTCATCATATGGCAATAGAAATGAATTAATTTAAAGAGCATATTTATGAAATGATGACAAACAAATATTTATTGTCCCAGAATGTCCCATTTCATTTTCTTGTCCAAGTTACTCAAGCATACTGCTTTTTTGCTGCCTTTCATCAAAAATGTCTTTTATTTCCTGTTATCTATTTGAATTTCTGGGAGATATTATATATTGCCTCAAACTTCTTTTTACCACATGATTCCAATTACTTGAACCACAGTCTTTAAAAAACATATTTTAGCAAATATATATTATAGCAGCGTTTCTCAACATTTCAGTATTTGCGGCCTAGTTTTAAATCATAATTTTCATCGCGCCCCCAGCTTACAATAAAATGTATACAACAATAATGTATATTGAGTATTTTGGATTCTGTTTTTAAATGATTTTTAACTAACTGCCAAAACAAGAGTAAAAGCAAGCCAACGTTGGCGAGAAACCACATCTTGCATTTTGGACAAGCGGGCGGTGAACAGATAAAGCGAATGAAAGCTAGAAAAATTTAAATATTATATTTGAAATGAAAGCAAACAGAGAGATAACGTTAAAAGAATATGAAAGTAAAAAAAAAATCGTCAATGAAAGTTAATCTAGACGGGATGAGCTAAATTTAGAAACTGGGAATACATTTTTTCGAATAATAAAAGAAATAAAACAGAAGCATGACTAAACAAAAGTGAAAAAAATAAGCAATGTTTGTGGAAGGGAATCTACAGGACCTATACCGTCTCGAGTATGCGCGGAGTAAATGTTTCCTTATATGAAAATTAAAATATTCGATAACGCAAGTTTCAATTCCAGCCAGTCTCATTCGAGTCGATGCTTTTATCGCTATCGAATCTATAGCGAATGTGTATGTTATATATGTTTTCGTGTTAATTGCAATTCACCATATTAAATATTCACGGCAGTGGATTTGTGCAGACTCATGGATAAATTTTTAAGTGGAAGTAAGCAAGCATTAGACGATAGTCAAGCATAAACAAGTACACAGACGAGCGTGGTTCCGAAATAAAAATCAAGGAAATATTATCAAGAATACTTAAATTTTGGGTTTACCAGTACTGAAGTAAATGAAGATGAAAGGCCCCTGTGTATCATTTGCTCAAAAATATTGGCCGCAGACAGCATGAAACCTAATAAACTTAAACGACATTTGGAAACGCTTCGTAGTGAGTGCGTCAACAAACCCATAGAATTCTTCGAATTAAAATCATATGAAAAGCAAAAATCATTTTTAAAGAAACTTTGTCTGTGAATAAAAAAGCTTTAATTGCATCTTACAAACTTACAAACCGTAAAATAGCCAGATGTAAAAAAAAAACCTCACACCATTGGTGAAGAGCTTATTTTGCTAGCAGAAATTGAGATTGTAGAAACCATGTAAGGAGATAATTTTTCAAAACAATTGCAGTCCATACCTTTTTCAAATGATACTGTTGCTCTTCGAATTGGCGATATAGCCGAAGATGTATAGTGTCAGCTTTTCTCGAAGTTGCATGACACAGAGAAGCTTTGGCTTCGAAAGCAATATGTCCTGGTCTGAATATTGTGTTAACTACGATTGTAACCGTAGTAAATTATATATAAATGAGACCCCTGAAATCCATAATCTTTTCTACACTTTGTAAAGACATGGGTTTCTGCACATTCGAGGCAAAATGGTCATCACGTGGGAAATTTTTGCAACGTGTTTATGAATAAAGAGAAGAAATCGCCAATTTCCTAGCAGAAGAAAACAGACCGGAGGCCGAGAATTTTCGCGATGGTTTATTTGTGATGAAATTGAGATACTAGGTCGACATATTCGAGAAATTAAATAACTTGAATCTTCAACTCCAAGGGGCAAATACACATACCTATGTTGGTTACGAGTGATCAAGTTAATGCTTTTTGTAGAAAATTGGAATTGTAGAGCAGAAATTTGAAGCAAAAAACCTAACAATTTTTGAAAATGTGGATGATTGTTCTAAAACTTACAAGGGTGAAGAACATGTAAAAGTTGTTTTGTAACCATTGAAAATCTTTTAGCCATGCTGGTAAAGAATTTTTAAAAGTATTTTCTTGCTAACGACAAACTGATAGCAAGTTACGAGTGGGTTAGGGATCCATTTCATAAGACTCCCGAAGGACTCTCAATTGATGAGGAAGAAAAATTCTCACGATAAGTGGCTAAACTAAAAGACAATTTAGTAATAAATCACTATTTGAATTTTGGGCAGGAGTAAGGAAGATTTTTCTGCACTAAAAACAAGGGCATTGCACATTCTATTACCATTTTCATCATTCAACTTTTGTGGAACTGGATTTTATGCTGTGGCTCCTTTGAAGACAAAATATAGAAACAGAAATGAGGGTGGCTATTTCTAATATCAAGCCTTCCTTCGAAAAACTTTGCTTTGCAAGACAGGTCCGAGAAAGTCACTAATAATTATTAAATTTGTTTTTAATTTAGTATGTTTTGATTAAGTAAGTTTTGATTTAGTAAGTGGTTTTACTTTTATAAGTTATTAAATATGTCGAAATGTATTTTGTTTTGTATGTGTATGTGTGCTTTCCTTTCAGTCAGTTAATCATTTTTTAAAAATAATATTTTCTCTTGGATATTCTCGCATCCCCTTTTAGTGTCCTCGCGCCCCCCTAGGGGGGTGAACCCCACAGGTTGAGAATCGCTGTATTATAGAATATCAGAATATTAAATGTACGAGAAATATTACATAGTAATTTATATTAATTATAAGTCAATGAGTGTTAATAGGCTGATAATTATTAATACTCAAATTGGAGTGATTTATAATCCTTATATTTCCAAAATTGTCTGTTAAAATTGAGAAATGAACCAAAACAAAAATGGCAATGCATGAGAAAGAAATATTTAAGTCTTATAAGTGTACATTAAAATTAGTAGAAATTTTATGTTTCAATTTAGTTTTAGAAAGTAGAACAAGTAAAAAATAAAAATGTATTTATATATTGCATTCTCATTTTTTTCGCATTTTTTTTTCTTTGAAAGAAAATTTGTTGTTGGATTTTTTTAAAGTAAGCAACTTATTTAAACAGTATGGCCATTTCTCCATTATTGGTATAAGAACTGTTTCTTCTTTTGCTGAAATTGTATTGCTGGAGTACTACCAAATTTTGTGTATAGAACTGGTTACGAATTTAGTATATAATTTTGGAATAGGAAGTGACTGTGTAATTTGCATGAACCTGCATCTGGAACACCAGATTGATTTTTAAATATGTTACTTGTTATATCCATATAAAAAGTACATTGCTGGCCGAATAGAGCACTGCCGCCTTTCTAGCCTAAATAACTTTCTACTATACAATAAATAACAGCAAATATACATTAAGAATGTCGATTTTTGTTACATTTCAAACCCACTCCCATCAACCCAGTGATATTAGGAATGAGTGAGAAACTAATCATATTATCAGAAAATTCTACAAACGAAAATTTGAGTTTCTTAATAACCATCATATTGCACGAATCCTACTTATATATTATTTATTATCTTACTATGCAAATAATCGGTATAGAGAGCGAACAATTTTGAAAATATTGGAATTACTTTTTTTCTATATTTAGTTGTAATTTAAGTTTACAAATAATATATGATAATATTGCAAAAAGTGGAAAAGTGTTTTACTTCTTCTAAAGTATCTTAGCAGAACCCATGCTTCACAGCTCGTAAATGCCTTATCAATGATCTATATAGTCATTATTACCAATTATCCTACTGTAACTTTATACAATTTTCTGCAAATATTTACACATAGGAATAAGTTGTGCTCGATTTTGCAAAGAAAAAAACCGAAGCACAATATTTACTTACAGAATAAACCTACTCTGAAAAATTATACATATTCTCATTTGCATTCCCTTTACAAACACGATATATTTGTAAAAAAAGGTCTGTGTGAACCGAAATAAGTTTCAATAGAAAAATGAAAATGTTTTTAAAAATTTAATATGTCCTCGGATTTGCTCTTGTCGATGCTGTAGAAAACAAATTTCTTCATATAAAGAATTTATTTTGTTTTATAGCTAACCTCATAACAATAACCTACAATAAAATAGAAATTAAATATAAATATTTAATCAGTAAAGGTTTCTACTTTAAATATTCATTGATTATGAATTTATGTGACAAACAGAATCATTAAAATCTCAGATAAAATGTCAGTTGAATATCATAACTTTTATATAACAACACCCTAACTCTAATGAATTTAGGAATTTCTTCATAAATAAAAGTATACATTTAAAAGTTATGTTTAATTTTTTTAACTCAGCAATTTAAAACTCATCATTTTCATAACTTTAGTCATTAATTAGAATATTAAATCATTTTCAATTTAAATTTCTAAAATAAATCACAGCATTCTCATTTTTAGAAAATTAAAAGTTCATTCAACTTGTTTAAATACTTACTTTATTCAAATCCCAAAAACATGAATGAAATTTTAATTGGCATGTTTTAAATTTTTAAAAGCGTATCACTAATTGAATTTTGGAAAACGCTATTCTGTTAAGCCATGTTATTGATAAATCGGGTTAATGATTAATTATCTCTTTTTATATTCATTAAAGAGTGCTTTTAGCTATTGCGCACGCTGTTATACTGTAGAACTATCTCCATAGATCAAAGAATTCTACTTAAAATGTCAAATGGTGATAACAGTTCTCTGAAAATAGAACTTCTGTTTGGAGAACTAGTGGAATAATTATATTTAGATAGTACCGATTTAGGCTTGTGAAATTGCGATCATCATGTACAAATGCATATAAACCAAATGTAACTAATCGGGAGAAAAACCTGGCTTAAAGCAAAATATATTCTTTCGAAGCTAAAAAAGGCAAATATAGGATAAATAAGTATTTTTCTTTCAATTAATTTCATTGCACAAACAAAGATATTAATCTATCTATATACATATATACTTCAGCATAAATGAACATAAGGTTAGATATAATAAGTAGTTATATAGGTGGGTAGGTATAATATATATATGCTTATATAATAGAAGGATAAGTGTCAAAAAGGCTTATATAAAATATAAATATTTTTTTTTCTTTCATTTGGTTTCATTGCACAACAAAAGGTATTAAATCTTATTTTCTCTGACACCCGCATCTTCATCAACGAATATGAGAATAGGTAAATAATATAAATATAGAATATAATAAACGAATATAAGGATAATTGCCAAAAAGACATTTGTATGATAGTTAGATATTATTCTTTCAGTTGGTTTCAATGCACGAGCAAAGGTACTAGGCCTAATTTTCTCTGTTGAGTTTAGTTATACTAATGATCAGTTTTAAAGCAACACTAGGGCTAATTGGGACGGATCTCGCAATTTTGAACCACGGTCAGATAACGAGGACGACACTTGAGCTGGCTACCCCTCTCCAAACGTCTACGTCAAAACAGCAGGAGTACATATGATCTCGAAGGATTTAATTGGCACCATACCCGCTTACAAGACGGTTCTTCAGTGGAATCGGGAATCGAACCTGAAGCCCGCCGGTTCTGAATCCGAGACACCAAGCCACCACGGCATTCATAACTTTTTCTGACATCGCTATCATTGAATACAAACAGAATTGATACTGCAATATATTTAGAAAATATTTAATATTAGAGGAATAAAAATAGTATAACTTAAAGCTAATTTTCTCTTCGGCTGTAAATTATCTGAAGTAAAAACATTAAAACAAATTATTAAATCGAGTAGTCAATTTAATATGAAATATTTTAATATGTTTAAAAAATAAATTTGTTTATTGTTGGTTAAATCAAATTTCATAAAATCATAATCTGTTTAAATTATCAAAATTTTGTTGTATAAACTCAGAATGATTATATATATATATATATATATATATATATATATATATATATATATATATATATATATTCATGTATGTCAATCTGGGGAAAAAAAGTGCAAGTTGTTTTTGATTTTGATTTAATGAGTTAGATGAAATAGCACATGCCCATTGTTAAAATCAGTTATAATATGATAAAGGGTTTAGTTCAAATTGGTAAGAAATTTTGTTTTTTTTTAGAAAAATAGATAAAGGTATTTTAAAAACGGTCTTTCAATAATTGTGAAAAAGTATTTGAAACACAGCAAAATATATGAATAAAAATAATCATTGCTTTTGAAATTTGCCTGTTTACTTCTAAAGTAAATTGAGGCACACACACACACACACACACACATACACACACACACACAAAAAAAATCTAATTTTGACTTCAAAATGTAGCGAATAATTAACGTAAGACACTTCAAAGCTATTAGTATAAGACACTTCAAAGGGTTTGGGAAAAATATACTTATTAATTCAGACAAATTATAAAAAATAAATAATGTAAGATGCTCAATTTAGCCATAAAAACGAAAAATAAGTCTAAAGAAAAGAGTGTAACCGTAAGTAGTTTGTTATTAAGTCATAAATATTGACTATTGTGGATTTTGTTCTATTTTTTAAAATATATAAGTGGTAATGAATATTTTAAATAAATAGTTTTAATAATTTAAATTTCAAAATTAATAAAACATATTTACATATATACTGATGGGATGTTTTATAATTTTATAATATAATTGACCAATTAAAATATAATTATTTTTTATATGTATTACGTATTTTCAATTACTCCTTTCACACTAATGAATAAAGAGTTTAATTTGAATATTTATTTTATTTTAATTAAGATAAAATGCATGTATATTAATATATTTTAGGGTCTAAAAATTTTAAACAATTTTAATATTCTAATTACGGAGTTTAAAAAAGTAAATTAACTCTAAAATGTTTTGATCTTGTCCGTTTATAATGATTACTGAAAATTAACGCTTTGATAAAAACATTTAAAATAAGTTTTAAAAATCCGAAAATTAAAAAAAAAAAATTAAAATATTCTCACTAAGTAATACCGTTTCATTAATTTTCTACTCTAGAAAAATTGCGAAGATAAATATTCCTTAATGCTTTAAATTTAATGTATTTTTAATTTTATTAAATGCAATAAATTCGAAGTAATTCTATTGTAACGCATCAAAATTCATCTTCGTATCTGAACAATTCCATGAATTAAAATTATTTTCTTCCTTGAAAGAAAATAGTATTTTTACAATACTATTTAAAATTGATCACTTTTGGCGATTAGCTGGTTTGTCAGCATTTTATTTATATCCTTTAAGCTTAACTACATCTCAATGATTCTGTCAACAAACAATTTTTTAAAAATAAAATTTTTGAAACCGAATTGTATGTATTATTTAAACAGTCTTTCAACATTATTTAGTTCCTATTATATATATTATGTACAGATTTAGCAAGAAATAATTTACCCACTTCAGAGGGCTCTAAAATGCTTTCTATTGGTTAAAATAAGATAAGATTTGAACTACAGATTATTCAGACGATGTTCTTTACATTTATTAATTAAAATAATTTAGTACAAAAATTCACCAATATATGGCGATGTAACACAAATGGCATTTATTTGCAATATATTGATAATGTGAAACATAATTTGCGTTACAGCGCTTATCTATTACCATTTTCCTTTGGATAAATAGAAGGCAGATTCTGCACGAACATTAGTTTCTTCCCTGTTCGTCATACCTACGTTATTGATGAAATTGTTTTGCCAGAAAAAACAAAACTCCATTGCAGCTCTAAAGAAATTTCATAGTATGAAGCAGATACGAAGATGTCCAATGTCTCCAGGTGCCCTACGTAAGATAATACATAAATTTGAAAAATCTGGGCAACTTGTCATTCTTCCAGGTAGAGGACGAAAAAACAAGAACAAAATACCGCCTTCCAGCGTTGAAAATGTTGCTACCGCGCTCGTTGAACCCAGTGATCAGTCGCCGCATAACAGTGTGAGTTTTACAGTTGTTTCCCGTATTCTGGATATGCCGTATTCAACTGTACAAAAAATCTTACTGCAGATTTTACATTTTTATACATACAAAACCAAGTTTGTGCATCTGCTGCAGGATGGGGACTTAGAGGTTCTAAAAACATTTGCACTTCAGTTCCTTCTCAAATTGTGGTTAACACAACTTAGCCATGGAACAATGTATGGAGTGATGAGGCCCACTTTTGCTTCAATGAGCAAATTAACACCCACAACTGTCGAATTTTGACAGAGTAAAACCCTCACGTTATCCAGGAACAACCCTTGCATCCTGAAAAAGTGACAGTATGGTTTGCTTTTACAGCTACCTTTAGCATTGGTATTTATTTGAAGAGATAACTTCAAAGGGAATCCAAACATGTTCCGTGACAGGAGTAAAGGTACTATGATATGCTGAAGGATTTGTAATCCCGACTTTTCTACAGTTTGGATGCTTGCAAGACGTTTTCATGCAGGATGATGCACCACCTCATATCGATAGTCGTGTAAAGTGATTGTTAATACAGCATTTCACAGAAGCACGAGTTATCAACCGTCATTTCCCAATGGCATGGCCTCCTCGCTTGCCGGATATGAGCCCTGGTGACTTTCGGTTACGGGGGTTATTTGAAGAACGCCTTTTAGAGCCCTGTGAAGTGGGTAACTTATTACTTGCTAATCCTCTCTCTCTCTCTCTCTCTCTCTCTCTATATATATATATATATATATATATATATATATATATATATATATATATAGCATACATGATCCTTCTTATTGGAGATCAGTCCAATGACGCAGCAGCGATATTATATTGTAATTGACAGTTTTATTTATTTTATAAACCCCACGATATAAAATTCTTTATTCTTCTTCTTGCTAATTGTACAGATATTAAACTGTATATTTTATTTAGCAATGGTAGAAACTTACTCAGTTAAGTTTCTAATTAGCAATGAAAAAGGTTTGAATTTTACAATAAATCTATGGTTAAAAATTAGTTAAAAAAATTTTTTAACTGAAAATTTTTAAATAAATGGGGACAGTTATGAAATGGTTATAATTGGAAAAAAAAGCATTCTTTAAAATTTTGCAAAAATTATACAATTAATGCATTAATATTTTCGGTAGATAGAAATGTAAATCTAGCTTCATTTTTAATAAATTAAAATTATAAGTTAAATTTAAAAAAAATATATTACTCCAAAGTATACATTCCCACTCTTTAAAATACAGGTGTAACTGATAGTTTTAAGTCAAATGGTCTATCTTATAGAATGTCAGCACACAGAAAAATAGAAATGCACATTTTTCTTTATATTAGAAAAAATTCAAATTCCGCATATATTAAACAGCAACATTAGCATTCATCAGTGCTATTATATATCTAACGAAACTGTGAAAACGGTTAAATTTCATATAGTAATCAAATATATTGTTAAAAATTATTATAAAATAACTGTCAATTTTTTTTAAAAAAGGAAAAAAAAAAATTTCAGCGGTAATTTTTTTTTTAAATTTTACCATTTTAATGCAATATTGTTTGAGGGAAAAACTTCAAAATATCTCTTGAATTTTAGTTGATTAAAATTCTACTAAAGATTACAAGAAAACAATTCACAGGTGCAGATTTTCATTTTTTAAAGTATATTTGTACAAAATTTTGTAGTTCTAAGACTAATGATTTACCTTTTGAGCACCAACATACATAAAATCAATTTTATTATTAGTAGATATAATTCACCGTAAATTTTTTTTTCTGTAACAATCATAATTCTTCGTTTCAGTTTGCTTTAAATTTCAGAATTAATATTTTTTTCTGTTGTCATTCTTTACTATCTTATTAATTAATAGAATTACAACAAATATACAGAAAATTTATTATAAATATGTTTAATAGTAAATTAAATCTTTCTGCAATGTTTCCCCCTTTCTTTTTCCTTCTTTCCACAATGGCGCTTAATCTAAATTATAATTTACAGCCATATTCAAGAAGAAAAATGTAAACTTTTCATTCAGAAGCATCTACATTAAATTATATGCCTATTTAAAGTAAAAAAAAAATGATAAAATGGGCTAATTAAATTTCTTGTTTTGTTAAAGTACTTTTAATTATCTTCTTAATTTATATACCCAATTTCGTTTAAAAAATAAATCATCTCTCAGTTCTTGCGCTCAGATCAATATTTCTTCTTGTACAAGCGACAGATTTTTTTCTAGTTATGAGAAATCTTTCTTGTCCAAATCTCGGAAATGGAGGTGCTAACAGTAGAAAGATAAGTAAAAGGACGAACAACTTCTTTCTAATAATCTTACGAATCTATTCTTACAAACCCATCACGATAATATTTTTTTAACGGATGATATTTTGCTGCCATTTATTTCCACTCCGGTTTTTTCTTTTTTTAGTGTTAGGATTGCCTTTGGATATGATTGCTGAGTTTTGTGGATTAGATAGAAGAACATATGCATTAAAAATATATTTAAACTTTATTAGCAGTTATGAATGGCATCTGTGCACAGATAAAACATTTTATTTCTTCGAAAAATGTACTTTTAAAGTTTTTTTTCTGGTTTCTTTATCAATCTTAAGTATTTTGAAATTATATTTGCTTTTAAAATTATTTAGCTATTATTTAAAAAAATAGGCAATAAAATAGATCGTTTATCGTCTGTTTTTCAGTAAATGTTTCATACTCAATAAAAAATTGTTAATACTTAAATTTAGACTTTCGCGAATAATTTTCATCGGTAAGTTTAATTGTTAAGGTGTATGTATACACTGGAAACTTCGAAAATCGTTCAAAATATCGAGTATTTTTTATTGTTTAATAATGTTCTCTTATCCTTTAGCTTTCAAACGATACCAAGATGTTGTCAATATTCGAAATATTTCTCGAGTTATAATTATTTTTCTTGAGGTGCTTTCTTTAAAAACTCTTGTTTCGGTTTTTTTAAAACTCATTTTATGAAGAATGATATTTTCCCACTATGTTGCTTCATTGAAACAATCATAACTCAAAAATAAATTTACCAAATACAATGATATATATATCAAAATAATCTGTATGAAATAGCGGATGCTTTGTGCCTCAATCAAAGTTATATTTATAGAAATAAATTTTTAATAGCTGTTTAAAAGTTAAAATTACAGAAAAAACCTCGCTTTTTCTATTCATCGTTGATAAAAAAAATGTTAAAAAAAACTAAATATTTTTATAACTTGATTGAGGCAGGCAACATGAAGACTAATATTAGGCATAATTTCCAACTAGAATTGTGTGTCTGTACGAATTAGAATTTAAGATACCATGTTTCAAAAAATAGGCTAACTAGCTCATTAAATATAATTTAATTAAGTAATAATTAGTGTAATATGGTTTTTTCTCACTGAAATGGGTTTAAACATATATTAATGACCTACTGTGAAAAAACTGGATTTTTAAAGTTAAAATTTTAAAGAAAATCTTCTAGTGTGTACGTACACCTTAAATTCTAGATTTTAAATCAAATGCTAAGATAAAAAATTCTGAAAACTATCTAATTAATTGGTTTTAACTGTTAACAATATAATATTTACTATAATCGATGATTTAGAATATCCATCTTCAAATTAAAAAAAAAATTAAACAAAAATTTTTAAATAGTTAAATTAAATTTTTACTTTAATCTTTACTTTAATTAAATCTTTAAATTTTTTTCTACAAATATATTTTTGACCATAAAATGGTTATGCAAGATATTATTTTCATTCAAAACTTCAATATTTTTCAATTCAATATTCATTATTAGTTTTCTGAAAGTAAACCATTGTTTTTTATTAATTATCGCATTGAAAATAAATTATCATTAAGCTAATTGTGTTTCTTCTAATTTGAAGTTAAAATTTCTCTGGGAGATTTGAAGCGGATCAACGCAACATTTCTGTTTTTATTTTTATTTTTAAAATGATGTCATACGCATTATTATAAATTGAATTAAGGTTATTATTGTAAATTAAGATATACACTATTTTAAGAAAAATAACACGAGTTCCGAAATTTGAATCTGCACTTATGTGCTTGTTAATTTCTTCTGTGGATACAATAAAATTAAAGTATATAATAAATTATATAAAATTTTAGTCACTGAAATGCATATAAGTTTCTTAAACTTTACATATCACTCTTTTTCATTTTATTTTAATAAATTCAATAATAAATATTTGGTATATAATATAGCTTTAAGATGTGTTTGGCAATATTTTAAGATAATATCAGTCAAATTATTATTTTCAAATATATTTCAGTCTTGGTGCTTCAGAAAGCAAAAATCAAAGTTGTTTCTTTTTATTCTTTATTTGAATGAGTGATAGTAAAAGACAACAGAAAGATTATTAAGAATCTTTATACAAACATATGACAGTGAGGAGCAGATTATATTTGCCAATATTTTTATTTTCACTACGACTCACTGTCTTAAGTTAAATCTGAACTCCATTGTTCTGAGAAAATTCTTTTTAATTCTGCTGACAAATATTTTATTTACAAAAGATTTCCATTGTTATTGTCCTACTCTGATTTTTCTTTGTGAAAAATAAGATTTTTTTATGACCAACCGGAAGAAAATTGGATCAGTGATTCTATTATACTGTAAATGTTGTCTTTTAAAAACTTTTTCTAAAAAAAATTAAGTTATTATTTTTAAAATTAGTTCGTCTTTATTTCCATAGTTTCAGATCTGTCCGTAATCAGTCAAGAATCTTATTAACAAAAATTGTCTTTGTGCGAAATCATTCAATTTTTGCCAATAAAAAAATTGCTTGTTTTTAAAAAAATGACCTATAGATTCAAGCTTTTCTAGCTCCGCATGTATCATAATAATTGCAGATATGATAACCAATTTGGAATTGTGTTCTTAAATTAATTGAAATATAAATGAATAATCCCATCTAAACATTTAATTAATAACTCATTATTACATCTAATGAATGGATGCACAATAAAATAAATATAATAATAAAATAAAATAAAATGAGTTTGCTCAGTTTCGGTCATCTTTTATCAATATTAAAATTTTGTAATGTCAGAAAATTATTTAGCGGTAATAAATAATTTGATTGTTCATGAAGAGGTGAAATACAGTCAAATTTACGAGTTCAACACGCTTCTCAGAAATACTTTTCTTCTAATATGATGATCGATGCAAGATATCTATCTATACAAGAAAAACACATATATTTGGTTGAATATACAAGTTAAACATGTTTGGACGCATAATTCAAGATATGCTCTAAGAAAGGCATACTTTCGTCTATACTAAAATTCCTGAAAAAAGATATTATAAAGGAAAATTGATGAGTAAAGTGTTAAAGCTCTTGGCGGTGATGGTATCGTAAAAAATACTGTATCAATTTTATTGCATGAAAATCTTTAAAACTCTGCTTTATATTGACATTATATTAAATGTTTCAAGTACATTACATTACAATAAATACTTCAAGTATATTACATTACATTAAATTCTTCAAGTATAAATTGTGGTAAATTTGCTTAATTTCAACAAATTGCATCAAAGGAAATTTATGATTGACCAAGATGGTCCAATTTCTGGATATACTTCTTTTAGTAGTTCAATAAAAATATTAAAGAAATTGTTCGTCAAAATTTATTAAGTAGAATAAAATAGTAGTAATTTGATTTAAAAGAATTGAGTACATGCCATAAATAATTGTAGAGTGTATATCATGATATATTGACAGATAAATTCACCCAAGAGTTGGCAAGTCGAAACCCTGGAAATATCTGCCATGCAAATCAGTTGGAAGGCATATCAAATTTTACATTTAAAAATTTCATTATTTTATTCAATCCCTCAGTGCAAAATACTGAGTTTATCCTGGAAATTTAGGATGCCTCATGGCTTACTGGAAAATATCATCTCAGATTTATTCAAGTATCATATAACTTTTACAATGCATAAATGAAATTAGAAGATGATATAAATGATATAGTTGATTCAACTCTACAGATGTCTCTCTCTCTGTATTTTGGTACCTTGGAAAGTTCCGCTTTTGGGAATGTTCCTTAAGAAAATGTATTATAACCTAAAAAGCAAATGGAAAGCTCGACAAAGAGGCTTCAATGAAAAGGAGGTTTCCAAATCCCCACAAATTAATTTTTAGACTACATAGGACTGCATAGATTTTATAAATTGGCACACTACAACATAATGGAAATGCCCCCTCATAACAAAACTAAATAAGAACCAGAGTTGATTCTTAAAATAGGATCTAAAGACAGAAAAGAATGAAAGTTTATTTCGCATTTGAGTGAGAATATACACATTAAGTCAAAATTTCTGGACAAAACAGAATCCTTCCAAAATTGAAAATGAAACGTCACTTCACATCTGAAAATACAACACTCCAGGAATAAACGTGATATATTCTTTGATAGTAAAATATATAATGTATTTGGAAATTAAATAATATTTGTAATTCAGTTCTTAATAACTTTAAAAAATAATGCAGTTTCAGTTTATATATTATATAATACATTTTTCTTCTGAAACCGATTTTCTGTTGGACAAAAATTCTTTAAAAAGAAAAGATTTACTTCACTGAGTTGAAAGTTAATTTGGCAATATTCTTTCGAATTTATGTATCGTCAAGATTACTTTTTCTTTTTATTGTGACAGTTTTTTCATGCTTCCCAGACACTTAGAAAATGAGTTATATCTTAAATATATTTTTATTCAAGATAGATATACTAATTATTAACAAAATTTCAAATACTTTTACTACATGAGATATAAAAATAAGCAAAAAAAGAAAAAAATGAAACGAAAATCTAGTAAATTATTTATTTTATTCTAGAATTGATTGGTTCTTTAAAACTTTTCTTTATTCCAGAATTGTTTTGTTCTTTAAAACTTACAACAAGAAATACTTTTTTATTTGATGCGCACTTGGATAAGAAATTCTGTAGCTCAAAATAAATTTGCATTTTCTTAATAAATAATTAGGGTAAAGTAACATGAAATGAAAATAGAAGATAAAGTTGAAGAAGGACAGAAAATTCAAGAAGCTGCTTAACTTGCAATTATTCTCGACACACCAGAACAGCATCAGCAGCGATGTCAATAATACATTTGTCAGACATTCATTTTATCGATTGATGAGGTTCAAAAACGCCAAAAGGGACAAAAAAGAATGATATATATATCTTATTAGTAGCAAATTACACATTCGAGGAAATGTCATTTATTTTTATGTCAATTTCAAAAAAAAAAAAAAAAAAAAAAAAAAAAAACTTCGTCTAACTTTTTTTATAATAATTTTTGTGAAACTCATTACTTTTGAGAAAGCATTTGGCAATTTGGGATTTGCATCTTCAGAGATTTAGTAAACCGGTATTATTTCATTATCATTAAAAATTTTGCACCACATCTATGAAGTTGTTTTTTTATTATTATTATTATTAATTTCTTCTTTTTAAGACGGAAACTAGACTTATTTGAACTTTTGACTTTATCTTCAAGCTTGTTTTTTAATATGTTTAATAATTTGGAGGAAATTCCTGTATGTTATTTAACGCATTTGCAGCTTTTATTTGTCCTTTTTTGTATATATAATATATATTTTATCGATACAGTGTGTGTGTGTGCTCGCGCGTGCGCGTAAAACGGGATATTTTTATGATCAACATTTTATTTGAAACAAGAAAGCAAGAGTAGTTGTATTCTTTTGCGATTTATATTTTTCATAATTTTAAGAAGGTTTGAGAAAATACAGTTTTTATGCATCATCAAGATATTTTGTCCAAGCTCTGGTAAGTACGATGTAGCTTATAAATAGGTAGGCAGAAAGTAGGTAAGAAAGATTGAGGAAAATATTTTAAACGTATATAGTTTTAAAAAGGGATTTGGCAGAGCTAAGCGTTTTGAGAATCAAAGCATTCTGTGAGAAAAATACGATCCTGCGCAATTCAGAAATTAAAGATATAGGAAATAGTTTCTGGAGGATAGATTAATTACAAATTGTAATCCATATATATATATGCACATATATATTCGCTGTGGATTGATCGGTTTTCTTTATCCTAGATATATATATGGATATGATTAAAATGATTTAAAAAAATACAATACTTTCTTGCCTTTCATATTTATTTTTTTAACTCTAAACTCTTTTATTAAGTGAAATAAAAGAATGAAGTGACAGCGAGTTCTTTTGATCTCTTAATATGGATGGTTACAACAGTGTTCAGGCATTCGAATTTTATATCAATTGGGAACAAAGTGTTTTAAAATATATTTCATAAGTTTATCATTTTATTTTTTCTTAAATTAAAAAAAAGGAAGCTTATACAATTTAATTAGCAGGAATGTCTCCGCGAAACTTTCCGTATAGTCTTTAATAAAGATATATTGGAAAAATGTATACCTCCTCCCACCCATAAAATCATGGAAATTGGTTAACGTGAAATTTTTATTTGGTCGTCAATGTCAAATTTTTATTTGCAAACACATGCATATGAGTTTTGTGCTTCATTATACGCTGCATTGCTTCAAAAAACCAAATATGCACTTGAACATATTTTTTACAACCGACTGAAATTAAAATTTAAGACAAAATGTAGTTTTAAAATCACGATCACCTATCGAATTTCATTGCTTTACGTTGCTGTGCTTTTTAAATTGTAACGTTTACATGTATGCAAAAGTACAGACTAAGAAATGGTCTACTCATTGACAGATTTAATTCAAAATTCGATAAGTATATAGATGCTGAATGTACAACAATAGACAATAAATAGCAATACCGATTTTATTCGTTATAGTTATTTACTGCCTATTTGTAATACAAGACTTCTAAACGCAAATGCAAACACAAACGCAATTCGAATTCTTATTATTACTCAAACTTAAAAACGTAACAACAGTTTCAAACATAAAACAAAAATGTTAAGTTGAGTTGATCCAGCTATACACAGACAGTTGAGTTGTTACAAAATGTAATGCGAGTATCTCGTGTATAAACAATAACTGTTTAACGTCACAACTGAATTATCTTTTACATATTGTGCTCATTTGTACTCGAACAGTCACACCGACAAATTTCATGTCAATGGATTTCCTTCAAAATGTGATAGAAATCTACAAACTTGTTGTAAAGACCAAGCAACAAAATTTCAATTTGTCATGCTCAAGACGTTTTGGACTTATTCACACGTTTGATGTTCACAGACTTATAGACGGACATAATTCCCAAGCTGTGCTTTATGGATTCAGGGAAATCTGAGATGATGAGATTTGTCCAAATTTCGAGTTGAATTTATTGACGATTACAATACTTTCTATCTATATACTTCGTTATACTAGTAAGTCAGGTATCGTCCTCGTCATCTGAACGCAGTTCAAAATTACGAGGTTCATCCCAAAATAATTCTAGTGTTGCTTTAAAGAGGAGCGTTAATATAACTAAACTAAACTATACTATTAAGTAAAAATGGACTTGAATTCATAAACCACTAAAACTTTTTTATTAATTACAATAAATTTTATTATAAACAGAGGACTATCATATTAAAATTGTATATTATTTCTAAACTTCGAACTGAAATAAGCATTGTCAGCTAGCTTTCTATAACTGGAATTGCATATTCTATAATCTAGTATATTTTTGATAAAGAAACATTAATTCCAAATAACAAAAGAAATTAAATTAAATTTTAGAGGGACGTACAAGCGTACATATTGAATAGCATTAAATTTATCCTTTGATATTGTAATAAAAGAAACAAAACAAAACACACACACACACAAAAAAAAAATAACCCTGAAAGTAAAATTTTACAAACAGGGAAACATATACTGAAAGGCATCAAAATATCATAATGTCATTTTTTTTTTTTTTGCTTTTAACTGGGAAAACATCTATAGTTCTTTGGTAATATTCTTTTTAATAAATAAGCGAGACAGTTGACTAGTACTATTAAGAAAATAGTTCTTGACTATTTTAGAACTGAAAAAACGGTATCTCTCACTTTGCAATACAGATTCGGCGGGGCTCTCTGTTAGATTTCAATTTGGAGAAAACAAAAAGCAATGTAAGAATTTTTACTTAAATATTTAATCATCATTTATCACTTACTGAATTTATAATGTTTCCATTGATTTAGAAAAAAAAATGTAATAACATTTTTTTTATTAATTTAAGTGATCTGAAATTATTGAACGTAGAAGTGCTCGCCTTCAATGATAATGGTATTTTTATGGAAAAAAATAAATAAAATTTCTCCATTAATGGCAATCTTGATTCAAGCAGAAAAGAAAAATCGGACTATAGCATCAGAATTCGATCATGAGTGTAAATGATTACTATTCAAACCTAATCATTTTCTTTGGATAAGCAAAAGATTGATAGATATTCTGGTTATGCTTTTAGCTTAAAAGATACTAACCGCTTTCGGGTGTTAGCTCTTCAATTAAACGTAATAATTTAGTAAAATTGTATTAGTAATTTATTAAAAATAATTTATTTAAAAGTATTTAAAGTATTTTATTAAAAGAAATAATTTCAATTCCTTTAATCAACTGCATTTTACCAAGACAAATGAAATATTTGAATAATTAATTCTTGTACAATAAACATAGAGAGTACTGACTGATGAGGTATGCATGCAAAGAGGCGACATTAATTAGCGATTAAAACTGAGATAAGTCGATGGCTGTATTATAGCTTTGTTTTGTGGTAGCTCTTAAATGGTAAGGCGGACTGGCGATCATTGATAATTTATCATTATAATTAGAGAGCATGAGTCTCCTGCGGAATAGAATTTGGGGAAATCAAACGATGGTTGAGACTAGGGGACTAGTCATTTTTATATTATTGATTTAACTATAGAAATTTGATTTAATAATAGCGGGGTTTTTTTCCATATATCTTAGAAACTCTAAATATCACGGCTTTTGATTTATTTAAACTTCGTATTTCAGTTAGTATTTATTAATTCCAACATTTCATTTGGTTATTTTTTATATATTCATTTCTTTTAAAGTAAGGGGAAAAATTATGTGAACCAGACCTAAAAGGGAACGCCGGACAAAAAAAACTTCCCGGCTGCTTAGCACTACGATATACTTCGAAATAGATTTTGAGGCCCCCTGCAGATATCAAAGCACGAGGCGACCACCTCCATCGCCTGTGCGGAAAACCGACACTGGTTAGATACACTTTATTCAGCATTATTAAATTTTTAATATTTGCTTTTATTTAATGCATGAACCATTTTCATAATATATATTTATATATAACTTATTTTCATCTCGAAGCTTTAAAAAAAACGAAAAAGACATAGCGATGAATTTTTAAACGAATTACAATATAAATAATTTGATTCCCTTTTATGATGGTAATATTAAATGTGTGTATTTATCTGGTGCATAAATTATTTGCTTTTATTTAATTAAACTAGCATGAAGATAACTCTACAAAAATATTTTTATTCTCCCTTTAGAGAACTACGACATAACAATGAGAAAAAAAAATCTAGAGCCATGAATTATTTCCTTTTCCCAAAATAAAATTTCTACATAGTATTACAATGAAATTTTGCTTAACTGAAAAAAAGGTTCGCTTAGAATCACAAAACAAAACAATTGTTTTTCAGGAAAACTATATTATTACATTTCATTCTTTAAAGATATTTCCATTCTTGAAAAAATCAGATGCATTTCCGAAATGATTTTTATTCAACACATTATGTGATTAATATTTGCAAAACAGAGAATTTTGAATAAAAATGCAGAAATTATGTCTATCTATGAAGCTGTACCTTTTTTCACTACATTATTCTCTGCAGTACGGTATTATTAAAAATTCATCGCATTACCGTTAATTTTTCAAAGTATTTTCAATGCTTTATTTTACAATCACATACATAATAAATAAACTACACCAATTACAAAAATAAATATAATCACATAATATATATATTATATATACATATTCAATGCGTCGTGATTTTGTTGAAATAAATCACTACAAAGAGGTAAGGCACAACTCATTATAAAAAGAAAATATCCGAATAGTTTATAATCTTCTCTATTTATTATAAATTTTATCTTTAATTTTGATAATATAATTTTAAGAAATGAAATATATATATTTTTTTAATTAAAAGACCTTGTTCTCAGTGTAATAAATATCTATTTTAGCACCTCAGTATGTTTTGGCACTTAAGTAAGGAATTCAATTTATTCTGTTTTAGTTATTTTATTAAAATAAAGCTACATAATATACAAGTGGTAGTTTAAATAATTTCTTCATTTAAGGGAACCAAAACAGACCTGAATAGAATGATGTCTCTAGACACTTATATTAATACGAAATCCTCTTAAAAATTTAAATATCTTTAGATTTTATCATGAGAAAAAGGATCAATAATATATTTCTCTATTACTATAGATTTCATTGTAATAATAGATTCAGATTTGCAATAATAGAATAATGGATTTTACTAAAAGAGATTAAATAAAGTTATGCAGTACAAAATAAACAATTACATTTCCAAGCAAACATTGTAACTTCAGTTTGTTAACTAGATTTATTCCAGGAATTTAATCAGTTAGACAAAGTTAACTCAATTGGATCTGCTCTTTAACGCAATTATCTAGAAAAGATTCTTTTTACCTCATAGCAAACTCAGTAATGGCTGCGAAAGAAAAGTTCTTCGTTCCATGACAAATAAAACCACCTCTTCTTTCGAAACAGATTAATTGATGAAAGTGGCCCTGACCATCATTTTCGAGCTCGAAGAAAAATAAATCTTTATACAAGAACCAGACAAGCTATTGAGTGAAGGCATGGAGTGTAATGCATCTGCTGTGCACCAGTTTCCTATTTCGATTCCTCTGAGGATACAGAAACGATTTTAGTGTTTTAAGGAATGGGATACTGTCACTGCCATCAAATCAAACATATAAATAATAAATAGAGAGCTATTTTGAATTTGAATAAATTTTTGGTTCTCATTTGTTATTAATTTATATTTCTATAAGTTATAGCCTTTTTTCCTCTTTTGCTTCTATTTCTTATTGTATCATTAATATTTTATTTTTATTATATTATTGAACATATAATTTTATTTTCTTCTAATACTAAAAGTCGGCATAGAAAATATAGATGGCATTTTCTATAAGCAGTATAGAAAAACATAGACAATTAAAAATTTATAAATGCAATCATCTGAATGGACTAGAACCTAATCAGCCCTAATTTTATTCAGTCAACATTACAATGAATTAAAATAATTGATTTACCTTAATGATGATTGAACATTACAATAAATAATATTTCAAAAAAATATTATTATCTGTACTTTGTATACCTCCATTATATCATAATGTAATTAATCAAGCAGAATCATTCAGCAAAACTCTTAATTGCATTTTAAGATACACAGAAAAATACAAAGAATTGTCTTCAAGAAAATTTTAATTGGACATATTGTTTCTATTCCACATAATTTGCATCAATTTCTAAAACATTAACACTTTATTTTGTCAGATTTATCTCTATATATAAAAAAAAACACTCCTTTTCACCATTTTTTTTTAATTCTTGTGTGAGAACTTATCTGATAAGTTTATTATGGTTGTATAATTTCAGTAATATATGTCATTGTGTATAATCCCAAACAATGTTAGCTGAATATTATTGAATTTCAACCATAGAATTAAATAAGTAATAAGCTCTGTTGCTCTAAATGCATCTAATATGGAAAGTGCAGCTGAAATTCAAATATTAAATAAAATAAGAAATTCACCATGAAATCTGGAGTACAAAATATGTATATCTGGCAGGAGTTTAGCACTTTTTTCTGAATCTGTCGTGACAATATATATATTGGAAGCTTTTTTAAAGACTTTTAAACAAAATAATGCACAATATTATAGTTGCAGTCAATACTATAGTTGCATACAGATTTTTTCAAAAAATTATGTCATTTCGTTTATGACTGTATTGTTTTTGCATGCAGGTCAAATTGCAGATAGAGACGGTTAACCATTTCCCAGATTTCACTTCAAATTTAATAAGAATCTATATTTTAAACGCTAAGTCTGCGCACAAAATTTATTTGCCTAACTTTTTGGAGTTATCGAATTTACATTTATTCGAATTTTTCATGAGTTGACTTCACTTCAAAATTTTTGAAAGATCACAATTTGGGTCGTAAATATACATGATCTATTTTATCCTGTTTTATCAAGTTCAGATAAAAAAACAGACATAATGCCAAAAATGTCTTTTTTGAACTTTCCTCTAATTAAAAATACTGTACAAGATGGTTATAATTAAAGTTACACTTTGAAATGGTCATAAAAGGAAAATTACTGGACCAAATATTATCAAACTTGTAATAGTTTAAAGGGGAGGGTGACATGGAAATTTGGTTTCCGCTCAAAAATTCACTACCTAGCTATATTGCATATAGCTAGGTAGTGAGTTTTGAACTATTTTTTTTCTTTAACGGGAAAGAAATTTCCATGACCTCCTTTTTAATTATCAGCAAATTTGACAACATTTGGGCCAGTAGTTTTCCTTTTATGGCCATTTACAAGTGAAACTTTAATCATAACCACCCCATATATATATATATATATATAAATCAACTAAGTAATATGGTAAAAAGATGATCACGAGTGCTAAATATTCTATGTAGAAATCGTACACTAAATACATAAAGATTTTATAAATTAAAAATTCCAATCAACTGCCTTAATACTAATTAAATACATATTAATTAACTTGTTAAGAAAAATACAATCCTAAAATTTAAATGGAGCAGTAAAAATTATGAGTTAAAAAAACCATGTGCAACAAACCTCCAAGTTGGTGTAATAAGGAAAAAAGCAGATGTATTCTAGTTGCCTTATATTTTACGATAGTATATGAAAGCATACAATAAGGACAATAAAGATGCTATAAGCTGAAGAATTATGTATAAAATCACGAAATTTAAGATAACGCGTAATAATTGCATACTTATTAATTTTACAAATGCCATAACAAGTATAACAATTATTTGCTTGTATACTTTTTGGTTTTAGTATATAAAAAATTAATTTCATGTATTTTTAAATATTTTAAAAAAATCTATTTTTAACTTAATTTAAAACAATTTTTTATGTATTTTTCATTTTTATTTCAAAATATCAGCAAAGAATTACATTTTAAAGCATGGAAATAATAATTTTAGTATGCACTTTTATTTCACAATAAAATAATATATGAATTACAGATAAATTCGACAAAAACATTAAATATACATTTTTTTAGAATTTTTATGTTTCAATAAATAGTTTATTGACATCGAAAAAATACTTTCTCACCTGATTTCCCAACATTTAAAATTTGGGATACGCTCTAATTTTAATGCTGTCATGCGTTTCTTGAATTTTACGCTTTAACACTTAATAGTTCATAACAACCTCGATTTGAAATATTCATCGAATCTTTTAGCAAAATTTATTCAGGCGTTAACGGGTTAATGAAGTTTAAATAACCGATATTTTTTCACAATGAAAATTCAAAGCAAATCCTTTGCAACTGCTTTTCAAGGTGACACTCTTTCATTGATTTTTCTTCAAATAAATGATTTTCATTTTTTTTTTACATTTTTAGGGTGTAAATTTCCAGAAAATATTAATCTTATTCTGCATTTTCATTAGTTTTCGAATTTGGTACAGCTTATTTCAAGATTAAAATAAAAAAGATGAGTTTTTCATCCGAAAATGTAAAATAGCAATGTGTTTAGAATGAGTTTTTCTTTCTCTTTAATAAGTCAAAGTTCTGATTTTTTTATTTGATAACCTTTAATCCTACATTTAATAACGTTTATTTTTTCTTAGATATTCTTTCAAATATTTTAATTTCTTCTGTTAATGAAGACTGGAATTAGTTTATTAATAAATACTTAATCCTCCAAGGATACCACATGCTTTTAAAAATTGGATGCATGGAATTCCTTGACTGATAGAATGCCTTAAAGATAAAAATATTTTTTTAAGAATTTAAGTGAGATTCTAACTTACTTTAGCATAGTTGGAAATTTTCATAAACACATGTCTAGTTTCTTCTTTATTTATTTTTAAATACCATGTATTTGTATTCCTTTCATCAGAACTAAACGTAGCAAAATGTTTCAGGAAGAAAGACTGACTGAAAGGGTTTTAAATTTTTTATAGAAATCCTTCTTTACCAATTAACTTTGTATTAATATTGTTCCTTTCGAACAATAAACAAATATTTCGTAACGTGTCATTGATTCGTTCGATTTGATAAGATTTTTAACTTGTATACTTCATTAGTTAAATAAAATTACAATTTAAGATAACTGTTTTTATAATACATTTGAGTAATAAATTTTCATGAAGAAAATTATTTTGAATCAAGTAATAGATGATCCAAAATGGACCATTTATTTACTTTTACATCACATGCAAAAATGATTATAATGATTAAGCTTTAGTTAAGGTACTATCGGAATATATTTAATAGAGAAATAAATATATATAAACATATGAATATAAATATATATAAGCATGTGAATATAAATATATATAAACATGTGAATATAAATATATATAAATGTGAAAATAAATATGTAATTAGGTAAAAGCCGCAGAATTCTTTTTTAAATTTCTTATTGGCCTAATTTATCTAATTCAACATATTGTAGCAATCATTTGTATTTTACTGTTGATTATATTAACCACACCTTAAACTGCAAACCTTCATTACTACATTTAGATGTTGAAAATATGTTCAAATATAAAAATTACTATAAGAAAATTAAAATGTATCTGTCTAGAAAATTAGAAGAATTGAACTGAAGGAATTTCAGGAATTTAGTCCTCATTTATTCAAAATATTTATGAAGAAAGTATTTACAATCACGTTCTTATCCACTGGTTATTTTTTATTTATATTTCAAAAGTTGACTTTAGTGCTTCAACGATACATTTATATTACTTAATAACTCAATTATGTCTTTCTGTATTAGATAAAATACCATATCTTCATATATAAGATATAAAGATAATAAAAAAAACTCTAAATTAAAATGACCTTCAATATAGGTTTAGAAGAATATTATTTTCAAACCCTTTAATTTAAGTATAAGAAGCAGTTTTTTTACAGTTTTGATAATAATAATACTGATTTAATCCAGTGATTCCCAACATGTGCACAAGAGCTTTGCGAGAGGTCCTTGGAAGCTTTTGGCAACACAGCACATATAAAAAAAATCGTCTACCTTTTCTGAGGTTAGATTGTTATAACATGCCAATAAACTTAAAAAGTGACCAAAATGCATTTTTTAGGATAGTAGTTTTCCAAAAAAAATTTCCGGAAGGATTTCCGAGACCCCTCCTTGTCTGGAGAAGTTCAATACATCTGAAAGGTTTTCTAATTTTGAGGGTGAAATGATCCGCAAGGGGTTTAATTTCTCGTTTAATGGTCCGCTGACTTCTACTGGTTGGGAACCACTGATTAAATCTAATTAATGAGATAAAGCTAACTAAGATTGTATTTTGACATGATTATATAAGCAATGATACCCTCGAAATTACTTCTGGGAAATTCAGACCAGTTATTTAAGTTAAGGATAACTGCTCTGTAGAAAAAAAGTTTATTTTAAATATTTATATGATTTGCACTTAATGCAAATGACTAGAAGTATTCAGTCATATCATGTAAGCCTGTCATAAACATTTCAGGTATAGTATGCTTTCACAACATTTGATATTATTTTAAACTTCGACAATAATATTTGCTCACCAAATGTTGGACATATTATTCAAATATCACACACTCCATTTGAACTTGTTCCTCCGGAATAAACGGCAATTCTAAAAATCTTAATGACCAAGTTGCATCATCATAAAAATTTATGAGTTATCTAGGATATATATTTAAAAGCAAACACGCAAAAAATCTTCAAAATCCTATGTAAGTTAAAAGCATTGAATTTAAATG
This sequence comes from Argiope bruennichi, assembly GCF_947563725.1. Taxonomy (NCBI): domain Eukaryota; kingdom Metazoa; phylum Arthropoda; class Arachnida; order Araneae; family Araneidae; genus Argiope; species Argiope bruennichi. Next base: position 41,790,330 of record NC_079151.1, read on the forward strand.
TTCATAAATAAAATTTACTGGCACTTTTTATAGGCGCCATTAAAAAGATTCTTTTCCTACACTATAAATCTCGCTGTTTTTTTTTTTCTTTTATTGTTCTTACTTTCTCAAAAAAGAGGATTAAGTTTCTTTCTTTGAGCCGCAGTTGAAATCTTAACATTGATCCTTTTTACAACCGAAAAAATCTAAATCAAGCCTTAATACTTTTAGCTATTTTCTTTTAAATGAAATGCTTGGTACAAACTTAACTCCAACTTTCTAAAACTTGCCATTGTTTAATATTTCCAAATTTTATGAATTAATTCTATTATGAAAACTATCCGGGTATAATAAAACGACTTTTTAGTTTCGGTTCAACTTTGCATATTATATATATATATATATATATATATATATATATATATTATGCAATAGGAAAAATACAGATTTTTTCCTATAATAAAATCAAAAGATAGTTTGGGCTGTGTTTTCATATTGTTAACATAGTTTTACCAATATACCAGTATTCATATAACAACGTTCGTTATATCGTTTTCATTTGATTTTTAAAAATCCCTAAAATATGGGATAAATAATTAAAAAAATAAATTAATAATTTTAATAAGGATAAAATATTGATTTTTAATTAATTTAATAATATTATAAGGATGAACTATCTATTTTTAATTTATTAGACTAATAACTTGTTTAGTCGTATTAATAATGCTTTTCCGAAGCAATATAACCCAAAATGACAAAATAGACGAAAATATAATGTTAACTATTACATATTTAATATCGATAACTGCGGTGTAGGTAAGTTAATTGATGACCAATTAGAAAAATAAAATCATTTTATATTTTCCAAATTGACATAGAAGAAAAAATAGACATAACCGTATAGCTGTATTTATACTGTAAATTCATGGAATACATTCATTTCGATTTCTTACTGTAATGATTGCAAGTGAATTCTTCACATCAAATTACAAAAAGTGAAAGGCGCATTTTACTCCTTTCCGGCGTTAGTCCTTAAAGTTTTTCAATTAAAATGGAAAAACACAACCAACGTGATTAATATGTTGTATATACATGGGTTTTGCAGTCAAAATTTGCTTAATTTGCCTCCTTCCACAGGGTGGTGGTGTCCTCGTTTTAGGACACCCGCCCGTCTAGAGCAATCTCTGAGTAAGAAAATCTTCCGATATATTTGTGAAAATCCTTTTACATAATAGCACTAATTATGAATATTTTAGGTTTATAAATACTTTTAATCATGTTTTAGGTAGTTTGAAACATAAAATATCAAAAGTAAAAAATATGTTTACTGCAAAATTCTAAACTAAATCTTAGCCGTAATTGAAAATTAAGAGCTATTACAACTTAATACAAATTATAATTTAATTCATTAAGAATAAAAATTACCTAATTAAAGTGCTAAAAATAAATATTTGTAGTTAATTTTTATTAATTAAGTATTAATTTTATTAATTAATAATGTGAAATATATAAAATAAAAAACAAATTAAAAAATAACTTATTACTTGGTATGAACAGTCTCAAAGCATGAGGAAGTGTCATTTCTTCTAACACATCATGGGAAATTGTTGTTTTGCTCACTGTTCGTGTTTTATGCACATTATTTTTTTTTTTGATACTTTACAACCAATATTTTCGAGGGGTACTTGATGGGCATACGTTGAAAATTTTTTTAGTCTGTCGCAATAAAAATTGCATAATCTGAATAATAATTATCCAGAAGAGTTTAAATATAAAATTACCACTATATAAAACTAAATATTTTTTGAAAAAGATGGCAGAAAATAAAGCAGAACATGATAGTTTAACCTAAGTAGAAGTATAGGATGAAAGCCAAATGTGAAATTTTTTCTGGTTTCAAACATGGGTTTATTTTCCCGAATCTGACGATAAATAAAGAAAACTCCCTCCTGAACATAGAATCAGCATCGCATCCTACTCTGCAAAATATCAAATTTCACCTTTCACCTGAAGGAATGCTGCAGAGCAGAAGAAAGGTGAACGAAGAAAGAAATATCCTAGAGAGGCGGTGTCGTCAAATGATGACTCCTTTAGATCGGCCATTTTTTTTAATTGGTATCCTCTTTTGCAACCACCACTCCGGAGAACTTTATGATCGTTGTAATTTAAAGGAGCACGAAAGATTAATGAAGATGTGAAAAATTAGAATTATAAACATCAGAGGTAAATATAATGTTGATAAGCTCTATTTAAGATTTTGAATAAATTCGAAAGGTTCAATTTTTTTAATTAATAAACATACAAAGAATAAATTCTAATAGTAATAAAGGTGTGTGTATGTATGTTTGTGTGTGTGTGTTTGCGCGTTGGCATTTTGAGGACAGGTTATATGGCTTCGAACCGCCAATTTTTCACACATTTCTTTCAAGTGTGGCAGTGATTTTATTTAAAATTTTAAATACATTCTTAATTATTAGAAACTAAAAGAAGGTCAGAATTTTTTTTTTCTATAGGTGACAGGTGGAAAGGAATTGAATTTTTTTTTGTTCACGTAAATAGTAATTCGCATGTTTTATTGTTGGAAAATCAGGAATTTGTTTTGTGTGTGTGTGTGTGTGTGTGTGTGTCTCTCTCTCTGTGTGTGTGTGTGTGTGTGTGTGTGTGTGTGTGTGTGTGTGTGTGTGTGTGTGTGTGTGTGTGTGTGTGTGTGTGCTTGTGCGTGTGTACATTTTACATCTTCATCTCTACTAATAAAGAAGCACAATCAGATGGGGGTTTTTTTCAAAGTTTAATTAACGAAAAATTGCTTGACATTTTAGTATGTTTCCTTCTAAATTCGTACAGCAAAAAATAATTCTTAAGATTTCGAAGTTGACTTTTTAGTGATGATAATTTCATTATTATGCAATTTCCCTAAATAATGGTAATTTTTAAAAACACTTTTTAATAAATTTTCATCAATAAATTTCAATGCTACTATAAGATTTTATATATTTTCGCTGTTTAATCAAACAGTTCATCTTGTAATTTTGTCCAGTTATGAAAGTTGAAGAAGAAAAATCTATCTTTTAATCCTACTAGTTTACATGAGGAACAGGCAGGTTAAGAACTGCTTTTAGAATGACACTGCGTTATTTTAATGTACAGTAACGAAATGGAATATTTCTGATAGCATTATGATATCTAGACTCACTATTATTGGGGCTCACCGGTACAGTAAAGGTGTAAATCTATTAAAATATCACGTATTTATATTTATCATAATTTGATACATAATAATATTTAGCTGGAAAATCTTGGAACTTAAATTGTGTATAAATGATTTTTTTTCAAATGAAACACGACCCCTATTTCTATCAAAGTAGCTCTCTCCTAACTATATGTACTACAAAATACAGTGTACCATTCTTGTTTGTGTTTCGTTGATGCACGAGTTATTTTATTCCTAAGAAATTATTGCAAGGTTATAGTCAAGTTTTTAAAAAATAACGCTTTATTGTTCATTAAACTTTGATAACATTTTACAGTTTCATGTAATTTCTTTTCATTTACAATTTCATGTAATTTCTTTTCATTTACAATTTCATGTAATTATCTATAAAATTATTTCCATGCAGAAATTTTTATATTCAAGTTGCAAATGAGAAAAAAAATTAAGGGATACTATAGCCCTTGATAAAACATTTTTTTAATATAAAATGAATTGTATGCTTTTTCTTACTTTTCTAATTAGTAATTTCTTAGTTGTACATAATGTCTTTCATAATAAGTTGAAATTTAATTCTTGAATTTTTCTGAAAATTTGCATATTTTTTACATTATTATTATTTAATAATTTGCATTATGAATTGATTCCTATGAAGATTATTATATTAAACTATTAATAGATGATAATTTTTAATGTCATTTTTAATAAATTAAATTTAAAATGTTTCCAACTATCCTTTTCATTTTAATTTTAATCAGCATATAATATCAATACTATTTATTATCAATTTTGATAACGTTTAAATTAAAAGTAAAGTTAATTATATATTTTATGAAACAAATACAGAAATCAAGTATGAGAAATCTTGGCTTAAGAACAGGCATGTTAAGAACAAATACGTAAACAAAAATAAGATTTTATGAAATTTGATTTTTTTTTAATTTAACCCAAATATTCTTTATGAAAAGCTTGAATAAGAAACTGTGCATTTAATATAAGTTATAATTATCGCAATTGATTAAAAGAAATTCAAAACATTGAATGTAAATACAAAGTAAAGTTAAAAAAGAAATTAATTCATAATACAGAGTTCCAAATTTTTCCAGACCTTCAAGAATTAAAAATTATCGAATTAAATACGTTTCAATCTTTTCGCCCACTTTCTTGCGTATATTTTCGCACTTCTGAGAATAAAGGATTTTAATGATAAGATTTATATTGGAAAAAAGGAAAAACCGACATAGTTTTTAGTCGGACATTAGTTTTTTTATAGTATATCTATGGGATAATTATATAAAATAAATTTTAATTCAAGAAATTACACTTTATCATTTTATAATTAATTTGCTTTCCACACAATCATGTTGAATTCAAAGTGAAATTTTTTCGTGGATTAGTTTTATATTTATAAGCCATTTAAACTGTACAATTCGTAAATTAGCTTTTCTTTTACATTATTGACACGTATCCTGCTTCATCGAATTAAATATTCGAATTTAACTTTTTTAAATAAAAAAATGATTAGAAAGTTGTCAACAGATTTTCTCATAATAATGATGAAATATAAACCAATAAATATTTTATATTTATTTTTAATTAATTATAATAACAATTATAAATGATGTCAACAAAAATTCATTTAATAATTCTACTTTTAGAATCCAAGAGTATTTCTCCATCATTAAAATTTTAAAGGATACAGTATCATTTGTGTTTTTTTAAATTAATAAAGTTTCAGGAAACTACGAAATATTTTTAAATAAATAATTTTCCTACATCTCATAAAATCAAAAAAAAAAAAATGTAATTTAGTTTCCATATTTAATTAAGATTTCGATTTGCATATCCAAATTTAGCAATGTTTTTCACTCAATGTGTTTCTAGTTTTCTATTATTTTTAGATTCATTACTGTATGTAACATTTAATAGGAGGCTAAAAACATTCATTAGGAAATATTATCAAAAAGTCACGTTACTTTATTTTAAAAAAATCATTTTCTTTCAAATTAATTGAAAGTCATGCATTTCAAATTTTATTTTTTCTTTTCCTAATTAATTAATAAGTTTTTATTTACTTAAGTAGAAAAGAAATTAATTAATAAATACAATAAAAATATAATAACGTAAGTAGATATTAGTTATAAGCAGAATAATAAAGTATCTGTCACTTCATTTTTAAATTGGAGTTTAGTAATTTTCCAAAAAATGCATGATATT